>NC_062544.1:189111375-189714874 GCF_016906955.1 Phacochoerus africanus
CTGTTCTAGCTGCTGTGGTGTGAATGGGTTGAAGTAGGACAAGGACAAAAACAGGAAGCCATTCAGGAGGTGATTCCAATAATCCAGTCAAGAGATGGATGGAGGCTTACAGTGGAGGAAGCAATGAAGAGGGGAGGAAGCAATGAAGAGGGGAGATGTGGTTACATCACACAAATGGGCAAAAAGTGTGGGCAAAAGATGTTCAAGGAAATGCTGTTCATAATTGAGATAAACTAGAGTTACCTAACTGTTCATTCACAGAATTATGATACATCTTTTTTTAACTTATAAACTTCTATAGTGATTAAAAGAATATATTATTTTTTAAATTAAAAGCCTAATTAAATAGCACTGATTTTTTTATATTATTCAATTCAGCGTAGAGGGACATGGTGTAGATTCAACAAAAGCAAGTTTTTGGACCACTAAAATATCTTGTTTGGTAACTAAAAATAGAAATCTAGGAGTTTCCGTCGTGGCGCAGTGGTTAACGAATCTGACTAGGAACCATGAGGTTGCGGGTTCGGTCCCTGCCCTTGCTCAGTGGGTTAACGATCCGGCGTTGCCGTGAGCTGTGGTATAGGTTGCAGACGCGGCTCGGATCCCGCGTTGCTGTGGCTCTGGCGTAGGCCGGTGGCTACAGCTCCGATTGGACCCCTAGCCTGGGAATCTTCATATGCCGCGGGAGCAGCCCAAGAAATAGCAAAAAAGACAAAAAAAAAGAAAAAAAAAGAAATCTAGAAGCAATGAAATTAGTTTCTTTTTTCTTTCTTTTTTTTTTTTTTTTTGCTTTTTTAGGGTGCCATCTGTGGCTTATGGATGTTCCCAGGCTAGGGGTCCAATTGGACCTGTAGCTACTGGCCTACACCACATCCAAACCATGTCTGTGACCTACACCACAGCTCATGGCAATGCTGGATCCTTAACCCACTGAGTGAGGCCAGGGATCAAACCTGTGTCCTCCTGGATCCTAGTCAGATTCATTTCTGCTGTGCCATGAGGGGAACTCCTAGAGTTTCTTATTTTAAAAAATGTTGAACAGAAATATGCCTATGTAACTGCTAAACTGGTGAAGAGTAATTCATGACTGGTCACTACAAAGCATGTGCTTCTATTCATTTCCTTTTAAATTTTTTAGGTGGAGCATATATGGTGTATGAAATGAGGAAACAAGATGTTAGGCCAAAGCTGGTTTTTACTGAAACTTTTAATATTGATTTTTGCTGTTACAAAGCATGTAAGATCTGAACAGACCAAAGAAATATTTAACGGGTGAAACTGGTAAGTGGGTATGTGATTCTGAATCTGAATATTAGCCAGTCATCCATTTGGTGGAGGCTAAAAACTGATCATTTATTAATCACTCACCATATGCCAGGAAGCACTGTGCCTTGTATTTTTATGACAATTTCTAATTTTACAATATGTAATCTAATTTCACAAAATTGCTCAAGGTCATGAGCTAAATAAATGAAAGCGCTGAAACTCTACTCAGGTGGTCTCATGCCAAATCCCACCCTCTTTCTGTTATCACACTGTATTAGCTACATTTGATTTTTGAGGCTTTTCTTTGCCAATCCATTAGGATTGAGTTCAATTGCTTGTAACAAACCTTAACTGAGAGCGCTTTAAACAAGTAAAGGGATTATTTTTCTCATGTAATAAATCTGGAGCTGGCAGTCTGCGGTACCTGCTGCTTCTCCTTTTCTCTTGTGTTTTGCCCTGTGGTCATAAAACCGTAGCTCCCCCTCCAAGCTCACAGCAACCTCAAGCCAAAATAAAGCAAGAGAAGGAAAAAGGCATCAGGAAAATGGAAACCTTTCCAGGACTCTCTAGGCAACTTCCTCTTTCCCCTCTCTGACCAGAATCGAGTCATGTGAATGCCCACAAGGACTTCTGGAAAGGTGAGCATTTTCGCTTCGCACGTTGCCTCCTTGAACAAAATCTGGTTGCTCTTAGAAAGGACGAAAGGGGAATGGATGTTGAGAAGGCAATGAGCAGTGTCTACCCCATGAAGAACAGCTGACACATCAAGGATGTTGGGAGAGAAATAGCTGCCTCAGAAGTACTACTGGATCAAATGGAGTCTAGGGGCTCTGGGCACCACCGTTGATGTATTTTGAGAAGCAGGGAAATGTAGTCTTTGTTCTAAGCAGCTCTGGCTTCAGCTTCAGTACTATTATTATGGAAGAAGGAGAGAGTGGGTGTTGGGGAACAAGAAAAAGTTCTGCCACAGTCCCTTCACCAGGCCCTGAAACCAAGTTCCCCTTGGGAGTCTGGTTTGCATGGTCATGTGCTCTAGAACCTGTTCTAGACTGGAGGGGTCTGAGGGCAGTTGTTGACACAGGAGCTTTGGGATGGAGAAAGAGCAGTGGGCACCTGGGGGTACTTGGGATGATGAGAACATGTGAAGGCAATTCAGCTTCAAGACTGGCCTGGAAGGTCATTAAGAGTGCAGGCTAGCTCCTCAGAGTGAGCTCCTTCCAGCCCTGTCATTAAAAAGGCACTTCACTTCCCTACTTCTCACTTTCTCCTCTTTAAAGGGGAGTAATAACCTCCATGTAGTTGGAAGTGATGCGAGTCCAGCTCCAGTTTTATACTCTACATTCCATAGATGGCAGCTGTTGTTTTTTATAGAAGCCTGGGCTGTCTCCCACGCCCACTGCTCTAACTCAATTCACCTCTTCTACTTCTCAGCTGCACTGACTCACTTGCTATTGGCTCTATCAGAACATGCACTCTCTACCCAGCTTTAGGCTTCTGGCTTTGCTCATGGTGGAATCCTGGCTGAAACATTTCACAACCTGTAGTGAATCCTGTAGTCCTTTAGAATTCAGCATGCCTCTCCCCTTCTCCAGAAATTCCTCTCTGACCTACCCAGGTTGGGTCAAGCCACCCCTCGGGCCCCCTAGCAAGCCACGCTTAACTTTAATCATGGTTCAGTTCTTACTGCACCCTTGGGCGGGCTTTCGCAAGGTGCCTTGCAAAACCGGTAAAGGCTTTCTGAGAGGTTAAGAAAGGCCCAGGCCACTCCCCTTGTTGAAGGCTATTCATGAAAGGGAGGAGGAGGAAATTGCGCCATATTTTATACATTTGAAAGATTGGCAAATCGTAGGTGCTCCACAAATACTTCTTTGATAAATTTAACAAATTGGTACTGCTGACGCGAAAAGGTCAATTCAATGTAAGTGTGCTATTTGCAAATATGCTATTTGTAGATTTTTAATATGTGAATTCATAGTGTACAATTGTTTAGTGGCATACACATAGCAGTTTCTGGCACCCCGTGTATACTCTCATCCAGAGACAATTGCTAGTGTCCCCCTGCCCACCCTGCTGGGAAGATGGGGGTTCCTTGGGCAGGTGTGTGGGGGGTTGTTTGAAGGCCCAGCACGTGGAAGGGGGTCTCACTAAGAGACCGCATCTTCCATCCTACACCCTCAGGGCATCCCTTGGGCCAGCCTCGACCCAACCCCTCTCCCGCGGGTACAGTGAGGGCCTCAGTCGCCTCTCGCCGCCCCGCCCGCAGGCGGCGCCCTCCGGCCCATCTACCGCTGGGGTCGCGATGGGGCATGTGCGCTCAAAGGTCTGCGTCCGCACTTCCTGGTAGCCTAGAGCAGAGCAGCTGCGGGGTTCCTGGGCTGTGCTCGCCGCCCACGCCCGTCCCTGGTCACCTGGGGCCAGGCGCGGCAGGTGTCCGAGCAGCGACCTCCTTGTGTCTGCTCCGGTGCGCAGCGCTGGGGAAGCGGAGCGCGAGCCGGGAGCCGCCGCGCCTCCGGTGAGTTGCGGGGACCTGCGCCCGGCGCTTCGTAGCTGCTTCCCCGGCTCCAGGAGGCAGACGGCACCCCGCGGCTTTCAGCTTCCTCGGCCGGCGCTCTGCGCTTGGGAGAGGGAGCGTGATTTCGCTCCAAGGGATTCAGAGGCTGGGGTTCTCTTCTAAAGAGACCCGGGAGTGGGTGGGTGCCCTTGGCTTTAAAGCCGAGGACGCCCGAGCCTGACCGCTCGGATTGGGGATTGTCGTAGTTTTCTCCTGGGGTCTGTCCTGGATTTGCCGTCCTGGGGTGGGGTGGGGGGATGAAACTTGGTGCCCTGGGTTGGGAGTATACTCACACCCAGGCACTCGCACCCTCTTTCCAGAGGAGATACCTGGTATACATTATAAAACAGGTGATGTTATAGAAATAGTGTATATAACTTTCTTTCCTAGCACACAGAAGTGAGCGTAGAGTCACAGACACACGTTTGGTTACTCGTTGGGTCGGACTTTACGTCCCCTCCCCTGGCCCTTGGGCGTTGGGGCCGGCGCGCGCCAGGCTCCAGGATTAAGCCCAAGGGCTTTTCAGGGCTGTTAGTTCTCAGAGACCTTGGCGTTTTGGTTGGTTTCTCAGAAACCAGCCTGGATGGCCTAAAATTCTCTCTAAATAAAATAACCTGGGACCACCCTCCGGAATTTTTCGGCTCAGTGAAGATCCTTTTCTCTCACCTGGGCAGGTGGCCTCGAGAAGTGGCAGCATTCTGGAGGCGACCACGAGGAGGACCCAGCCTGCAGAGGAAGTTTCAGCGGGGAGGAGACGCTTACTTCACCCCAGCTTGTGCAAATGACTTGGGTAAGGGGGTCGACTGTGTTGCTCAAACCCCAGAAATAAACCCACACTAATCAGACCTGCAAACGACACTTGAATGAGTGTTTGGGTCTCAGAATTGCTAGTTGCTTCAGGTCAAATCATATCATTTGTGCTCCTCAGAGTTTTTTTTAATGCTACTTTAATTATCAAGACTAATTAACATAGACTTTTTTTTTTTTTTTTTGACAGCCTGTAAGACCGGAGTTGTGTCTCTAGAATAGAATTACTGGGAATTGCAGGTGAGGACAACCTGGCTGCTAGGAGAGAATCCCAGGGATGGGGAACTTGTGGTTTAAAATCTATTTAAGAGACATAAGGCTACAGTGCAATGTGTAAACCTTGGTTAGATCCCGATTTGATGAAAACAGTTTTTTAAAAATTGTGCCCATAGAGGAAGTTTGTACTGGTTATTTGTAGTAAAACTATCTCGTTGTTACTTTTGGTAATGGTATCATGGTTACAGTTTTAAAAAGCAAAACCAAAAAAAAAACCCTTATCATTCTGAACTCGAAATGTATGTTGAGAATTTGCTTCAGAATAATTCAGATTTGGAGAGGGCTGCTAGTGGAGAAGTGAGAGGGGAAAGATGAAGGGTGATTGGCCATGGTTGGTAATAGTTGAAGCTGGACGAAGGGTGTGAAGGTTGGGATTGCCTTGTACTGTTGACTCTACTTTTGCATATTTGGCATTTTCCTTTAAAAGTAACACCTCCTATGGAGGTTGTTTTTTGGTTTTTGTTTGTTTTGGCAGAAGGTGGATTTGGAAGGTCACACCACTGGTTCTAGATTCAAAGCCTCCCACAGAGCCTCCCTCTTTGTGAACTGGGTGTAAAGGCTGCCTCTCCAGACTCACAACATGTCTTCTTTTTCTCCTCCCTGGGGGTGCCGCTCTATTTTGTTCCAGAGGCAGAGTATTTGCTGAGTGTGACAAAGCTGAGAGGATCAAGTTGATGCAGGTGGATGCTGGGTCAGCTTTTTTTTTTATATACAGAGGGTATTAGCAAGCCTGTGGTTGAGTTGTCTCCAAATGGTCAGGTTGTGTACAGTGTGTTAGCAATTTTTCTGAACTGCTCCAATCCTTTCCAAGTTATGCTCATCAAAAAACAGCTCAGAGTAGTGAACGCACCCCTACACACTTAGGATGTGTATATACTTCTGGAAGCACTGTATACAGCAATAAAATGTCTACATTATGAAAACAAATCACAAGATGAGTGGAGATCTACTTACTAACTGGGAGAGATTTTATCAGTGTGTGTGGCCTTTTTCATGTCCTTACCTCATTTGCTTCAGGTGTCATGCTGTGTAAATATTTAGCAAAGAACTGACTCCTAAGATTTCTGCACATCTTTTTCCAAGAATCCTGCTTTCAAGGGGAGGGACATGGGAAGTGATATCTATATATTCATCCAACTTGCTTATTTTTTCTCCTCTGGATTTATCATATGATTCCTACTCATTCTATCATGCCTAATTAGCAACTTGGAAGAGTGTTGGTCATATGAGGGAGCTATTAAAGCTCAGGAGCAGAGAGTTCCTGTGGTGGTTCAGTGGTAACGAACCTGGCTAGTATCCATGAGGACACAGATTCGATCCCTGGCCTCACTCAGTGAGTTAAGGATCCTGAGTGGCTGTGGCATAGACCGGCAGCTACATCTCCAATTCGATCCCTAGCCTGGGAACTTCCATATGCGGCAGGTGTGGACCTAACAGGACAAGAAACAAACAAAACAAAAACTAAATAAATAAAATTCAGGAGCAGGAAGAAGGAAAGGCATAGTCCTGAAAGATAAACCCACATTTCTTAGTAGCTTTGTGAAACTGATTTTATTTATTTACTTATTTAATGACTGCACCCAAGGCAGATTTATGGCCATTCCCAGGCCAGGGATTGAATCTGAGCCACAGCTGTGACCTGAGCTGCTGCTGTCTGGTTCTTAACCCACCACACCACAGTGGGAAATCCCATGCAACTGATTTTAATGCCTCTTTGCTTTTAAGAGAAAGAAAGTCCAGTAAATTATATCTGTGATAGCTGAAAGTTGAAGTGTTAGATGAATCCCCTTAGCCTACACCTTGCCTGTGTAGATTCACTAGGGTAAAAGAAGTTGTAAATGTGCTTTAAGTCAGATTCAGCTGAGGAAATGCCAAAGCATGTCCTAGTCTCCTCACAGTGCATGGAAAACTAAGAACCAACAGAAACCACTTTATAGCTGGAAAATGTCTAAGCAAATTCATAAGGGTACATAAGTGAAATTGTTTGGCTTGTGTCTTGGTTGTCTTTGTGTGAATAAAAGAAATATATAGCTGTTAAGTGACTTTATTTTCTACCTCAGTTCTCTAAAATAAGAGCTTAGAGGGAGAAAAGAAACTTGCCGGGCCCTTAAGTGACCAGGCAGTGACCTAATGTTTGCCCTCCTCTGTGAGGGGTTGGTGAGATTGGACTCTGGAGAATCGACTGATAATAGCCATTTTAAGGAATTACCACAAATGTGACACCATCTTCTCCCTGCATCACATTATGAAAGGATATGAACACATTAGAAAAGCAGATTATGTACTGCTTTGTTGACCTAGAAGTGGGAGGAATGGGTGTTGACAGTCCAGTCAGTGATGCTCTTCCAATTTGTAAGCACTCTGCTCCCATCTGCATCTCTTCATCCCATCCTGTGATGTGGAACAGCGGTGCTGGAGGGTTATTTTAGTTTTTAACAAATGAGAACATTGAAATCTAAAGAAGCTAAGGCATGAGTTCCCATTGTGGCTCAGCGGTAACGAGCATTACTAGTATCCATGAGCATTCCAGTTTGATCCCTGGCCCCGCTTAGTGGGTTAAGGATCCGGCGTTGACATGGGCTGTGGTGTAGGTTGAAGACATAGTTCAGGTCCCACGTCACCATGGCTGTGGTGTAGGCTGGCAGCTATAGCTCCAATTCAACACCTAGCCTGGAAACGTCCATATGCTGTGGGTCCAGCCCTAAAGAGACAGAGAGAGAGAGATGGGAAAAGGAAATTTAACATTCATTAAGAGTTCCAAGTAGTCTTTGGGCACATGAGTTTTTCATTCTCACAAAAACTTCTCTAAGTATTATCAGCCCATTTTGCAGATGAAGTCATAGCTAAGAGAGGTTAGTGTTTCACTTGAGTTCTGGCAGCTGGTAAAAGTAGAGCCAGGGTTCAAATTCAGGTCTATTGGCTCTTAGAGTTTATGTTGTTTCCAGCCTCTGCTATTCCACACTCTAGCAGATAGCAGGGCTACCATACCCAGCGTTAGTTTAGGCAAGCTATCTTTTTACCACACTCAACTGCCCTGGTTACAAACTGGGGGCAGGCACCACATCCAACCTACAGAGATTAGAAATTTTATCAGGCCAGTGCAGGGTGTGGGGAAAGGAGAAAAGAAAAAAAAAAAAAAACCTGAACCAATACTGACAGTTGGGTGCAGCTGGGTGATGTCAAATATTCTGCCCCCAAGAATTCCTGAAGGCAGTACAGGAGCAGCCATCTCTCCAGAGAATGGCAGTGTGCTCCCCCCCCCCAAAAAAATGGAATAAACAAAGAGAGGTTGAGGGCTCTTGTCCCAAGAAAAAAGTAAAGAGCATGTTCCTCTGAGAGAATGGAAACTCTTGTTTTTACTCAGCAGTGCATCAGTGACAGAAAATACAAGGTACGTCATCATTTTTCCCACACCCTGTCCGCGTTACTCATTTACATAGAAATTTAGAGTTTACTACCCCTGCAATGCAGCAAAAATGGAGTACATGTGTGGGCAAGCTGCAGCAGAAAAAGAGTGCCTTCAAGATCCCAAACCACTGGCTCTTTGTGGGTGAGAAGATGGCTCTTGTGCACCCTGCGTGTTCCCCAGGGTGTCCTGTGGGGGTGGAGCACCAAGCCCCTGACATTGGGATCCGAGTAGGTCCTAGGCTTGTGCGCTGTTCTTTGTAGCTGTTCTGAGGGGGCCCAAAGCTACTCCCCTCTTCCTCTGTGCCCACTCTGCTCCAGCTGATGAAAAGTCTGTCCTGCACAAGCCAAGGCTTAGCCCCTTTCTGAAAGTTCTGGGGCCATGAGGAACTGAGGCGCCCTGGTTCCGCCTTTGGGAGTTTTCTGTGGTACAAGTGCGAGGGTGGCCTGATTTCCTCACCCTGGAACTTTCTCTTAAGTGTCGCTTCTGTCTCTATCTCTGGTTTCATTATGGTAGAAACTTCTGCTCAGATCTTTTTCCCTGAATTCTGAGTGTTCATAGCTGTGGGTGGGTGTGTATGTGAGCGTGTGTGGTGGATGGGAAGAGGAAATACAGATGGAAACGTGTGGTTTCAAGGAAATGTCAGGTGTGCCGTTTTGAGACCTTTATCACTAGAACCATCAGTCCAGGTGCATTCATCCCCCAGTGTGAAAAGAAAAATGGGACAAGGGAGGGTTGCAAGCGAACAGCTTTGTTTGGTTGCAAGAGGTGTGTTTAGAAGCTGAGATGTTGATTGGGCCCTTCAGGAGCGCTCTGGGCTTCAGGTGTGTGGGTGTGCTGTCAGGGAGATGACGACTAACTCCTTGGTCAGACAGGCAGCCGGCAAGGAAAGTGGGTTGATTACTGGCCAGAGCAAACAAAGGCGAGGCACCACGCCCGAGTGTGGACTCTGGTCCAGTTGCTGCCTTCTTCGTGCTTTTCCTACCACCTGGGTGCGTGACCTTGACCTTTTTTTTTTTTCCAACCACTCTGTGCTTCAGTTTGCTCCTGTGCAAAATGGGAAATACTGACAACACCTGTCTCAGAGGGCTGTGAGTGTTAAATGGCCTGTGGAGTGCCTGATGCAGAATAAGCGTTCACTGGGGGTCAGCAGTAGCTGTTGTGAGAGCCCCACCTCCTTCACTTATGCCTTTATTTGGGGGATTTCCTCCCAGAACTTTAGAAGGCAGCATGCCCAGTAGCAACGTTTTCCAGCCTCCACTGCCCTGTTTTTAGGAGGAGCCTGGGCTGCTCTCTGGGTGGCTTTAGGGAAATGTTCTCTGTGACAAATGTGAAAAGGGGTTGGTGGAGCATCAGTTCTGGAACTAATGAAGAGAATAGAGCCAAAAACTGGGGCTTTGGCTGTGTTGTCAGGGGACTAAAATCCGCTCTGACTCTGGAAAGCAGATGGACCCCCAGTGCTTGGTGTGGCTGCAGCCTCCCGTTACAGAGGAAGAACAAGCTAGATGGATGCTTCCACCCTCCTCATTCTCCCCCCACCCCTCCCAAACCTCTTCTGCCAGCTGGGGTGTGCACTCCTTGTAGGAACCCTGCAAAGGGTTAACAAATGTTATTAAATCCTGACCCAGGCCCAGCAAAGTACTGTGTCCCAGTTGCCCTTTAGTGGGCAAATCGAGACCAGGTACACTGGCAAGTTGACTTTTAACTAGGAGAAGTAATAAAAATGCTGTTAACTCGCATTTAGATAGCCTTCTGTAGTTTTAAAAGGGCTATCTAATTTGATCTTTGACCGGTGGCACAGGGTTATTCATTTGCATTAGTTTCTGTTGCCTTTTGCTCTGTCAGGAGAGGTGTGCTAGTGAACTGAGGTTCAGGCCAGATATGAGCCCAGAAACGGGAACGGGATGGGCTGTTCATTTTACTTTATCGTATTTCTCATGCCCATAAGGAATCCTAGGGAGTGCTGACATCCTGGGGAGGAAAGGGAGAGAGTGAGCGCTGAGGTGTTCCTGGAAAGCTGAAAACGTCATCGTCATTGTGGAGTGGTAGACAACCCCCCACCCCCAGAAGTTTCCTGCCTGCAGCCGGGAGCAGAGCGGGTCGGCCCATTGACAGCTCCTATCCGGACCCATTCACAGAAGTGCCCTTGAGGGTCAGGGCGGAGGAGAGGCTGGGCTGCTGGGCTCCTCCTCCTGCCCACATCCAGACCTTCAGGGAACCACTGCCTTTCTCCTCTTCTTTCTCCTCCTCCTCTGCTCCCAGCCGTGTGGTCCTGTGAGGCATTGAACAGCCTCCATGCCCCTCCCAACCCTAGTTAATAGGCCACAAAGCTGCTCCCATCTAACCACCCAGGAGTGGTTTCCTTCCACTGCCCCTCCCATTGGTGTCCCGGCCTCCACCGCCTCCCTATCTTGCACAGGTGCCTTCCCTCCTTTTGATGCTGGAAAGATGGTACTGGAATCCGGGTTCTTGTGAATACACAGGCAGCAAGCAAGCAAAGTTTTTATTGTAGAAAAGCAGGTAGCTCCCAGGATTACTGGGAGCGGGGAGAAGAGCACTCCTTTCTCTATTGTCCTATAGAGGTTTTTCTCTCTTAAAGGTGGGGAGGGGCACCAAAGTGGGGTTC
Source organism: Phacochoerus africanus (assembly GCF_016906955.1). NCBI lineage: Eukaryota > Metazoa > Chordata > Mammalia > Artiodactyla > Suidae > Phacochoerus > Phacochoerus africanus. The sequence continues at coordinate 189,122,308 of NC_062544.1, forward strand.
AGAAAGATGTGGTTTTCTCCCATTGGCCCTATTTAATTACCTATATCAGTCCTTGTCCAATAGGGCTTTGGGGGTTGGAAATGTCCTGAAAGTTCTGTGTCCCTTTCTTTCACCATTCTTCTCATTCCCCTCTTATCAGTTGAGGAGTGGGCTAGAGATTCGCATTTTCTATAGTAAACAAGGTCTGTGGAGAATGAGCATTTCTTATAATAAAACAAGGCCTGTGGGAGTGTTACTCCCTGGAGCCCTTAAGCCACAAATGTTAATCAATAGCCATATCAAAGAATGCATCAAAGCCCATGCTCTTACACTGACTACCTGAGTTAATATTCTGCCTCACTTTCAACTTTTATCCTGGAAAGTTGAAGGGGGAAAAAAATCATCTGTAACCCTATATGTAATGCCAAAGACATTATCATTTTGGCATGTTTCCTTCCAGTTTTGTTTTGCCTTCGGGTTTTGGGGTATAAATTTTAACATTTTTAAACATTTATTTTCTGTTAGCATTTTAGCAGAGTTGTCATACTGTGATTTGAATTTAACATAGCATTTTCCATATCTTTACAAATGTCATTTGTAATCATTGCATGCTATTTCAGCCTTTTTTTAGCCATTCTTTTAATATTAGGGAACTAAGTAATTGCTCCTTTTTTGGTATTGTGCATCATTCTAATAAACCTTTGATTCTGGGACATAAGTAAATATACTTGCTCTGCATCCCTGGTTCCAGGTACGGAGCTCCGGACGAGAGGAGCACCTTTTGTTATTCCTAATAAGCACCTTCCTGCTTATGCACCTGAGTTTATGCTAATAAGGTGATTCTGGGAGACAGGGGCTGGTTGCCTGAGGAACCAACCACCTTTAGAGGGTTGTAATTTTCAGGCCCCGCCTCCCCACCCCAGGGAGGGGAGTTGGGCTGGAGAATTAAATTCAGTCACCCAGCGCCGGTGATTTAAGCATCATCCCTGTGTAGCAGAACCTCCATAAAAACCCTGAACAAAGGGATTTGGAGAGCTTCTGAGTCAGCGAACACGTCAAGGTGCTGTGAGGGTGGCATGCCCAGAGAGGGCTTGGAAGCTCTGTGCCCCTCCCCTATGCCTTGCCCCATGCAGCTCCTCTGTTTGGCTGTTCCTGAGTTGTGTCCTTTATTATAAATGGGTAAGTAAAATGTTTCCCAGACTTCTGTGAGCCACTAAAACAAATTAACCAACCTGAGGGAGGGGGTCACGGGAACCCTTGATTTATAGCCACTTGTTAGAAGTAGCGGCAACAACCTAGGACTTGGGCATCTGAAGTGAGAAGCAGCCTTGTGAGACTGACCCCACAGTCCACAAGCGTGGGCCTTGTGCTCACTCTGGGTAGTTGGTGTCAGAATTGTTGTGAAAAACCCACACATTTGGTGTCGGAAGATTTGTGAGTAGACATGGTATTTTTTTATCTTTCAATTTCATTTCCCTTTATTTGGGATGGATTTCTATAAGAATAATCAATGGGTCCAAGGTTTGAAATAATTTAATGCATTTTTTCTGACGACAAAAGGAATAAATGTTAAATACTGTGGAAAATCTGGTAAGCATAGGAGATGATTAAAAGTAAAGGCACACCCACATGCTCGCCAACCAGGACCAGTCACTGTGAGTGGAACTTGGATCTGCCTTCCCACGTGTGTGCCATCTACAGCCTTGCTTCTTTTGTGTGGCCCATGGACCAGCAGCATTGGAAGTTTGTTAGAAGTGCAGACTCTCAGGCCTAACCCAGACACAGTGCATTAGAATTCAGCTTTTAACAAGCTCCACAGGAGTTCCTGTCATGGCTCAGTGGTTAACGAACCTCATTAGGATCCATGAGGATGGGGTTCAATCCCTGGCGGGTTAAGAATCCAGCGTTGCTGTGGCTCTGGTGCAGACTGGCAGCTGTAGCTCCAATTCAACCGCTAGCCTGGGAACTTCCATCTGCGGGGGCGGGGTGGGGGGAGGGTGCGGCCCCAAAAGGCAAAAAAAATAAATAAACAAGTTCCACAGTCAAGCTTGAGTAGTATTGGTCTACAGCGTCTACCTTACCAATCACAAGTGGCCTGGCATTCCCTCCCTCTGATCCTAGTATGTACATACATTTTCCCTGTTTATCCAGTTTTGGAATAGTACCATATGTATCCAGCCTCCCATCCCCCGTTTGTAAGACTATTTGAGGGTAAGAGCTCGTTCCCCTCAGTAACACTGATTCTCAGGAATCAGTGGGATCTGGGAGATAGGGGAATTCCACTACCTCTCCCAATGAGAAGCCCTGGTATTTACAGCTTTTATCTTGGTTCTAACATTTAACATTTTTTAACATGTCACTATTTCATTGAACATGTCAGCATTTTCTAGTTCTTCAATCTTTCTGTAAAGCTTGTCTTTCCTGGCTACAGATAGTAGTCTATCGTATGACTGTCCTTAATTCATTTTGTTAGGCGTTTAAATTGTTCTGATCTTTTGGGGCAGGAGAGTGTTTTGCAGGCTATTAGAAGTATGCGGAGGTGAGCCACGCAGTCAGCAATTACTTTCTTCAAGTCTGATTATTTACTCATGATGAATTCTCGGGGTGGGATTACTGGACCAGGAGGCACAAACATTCTAACCACTCTTTCAAAAGCAGCAGGAGTTTAGGAAGTACCCTGACACTATACCCTCCCAGGCACTGGGGGTGTGGTCTGTAGACAGATTCTCTGGGGGCAGGCATAACAACACCTCACTAGTCACCATGGGTCAAGGCCTGGCTTAGAGCACCTTCTAAGCTGTGACTCCCGGGGAGGATGGGGGGTGGGAGGGAAGTTACTGGAAGGGTGGCTGGCCGCCTGTGATGGGGATGTTTCTTCCACCTTGCCCGAGTCCTGAGTTGTAATAGCGGCACTGACCAGACAGCAGCTTCCTTCAGGGCGTATGTGCATGTTTCAGCTTGCCCTCCAGGACCCATCTTAAGGAGCAGGCAGGAGCAGGAGACAGTGTAGGCCTGAAATGACAGCCTCGCTTACAAGTCCTGAATCTGCTGGACCTGACTGGCACCAAATTTGTTTTTGCTCCCTAAGTCTGGGACTCTTAGGCTACCTAACACTTTTTCCTTCAAGGAGCAGACCAGGAAACTCATGTTATAAACTGTATTTGAAAGGTACACTCAGATTCGTCATAAAGAAAAAGTGAAGGAGTTCCCGTTGTGGCTCAGTGGAAATGAACGAGACTATTATCCATGAGGATGCCACTTCAATCCCTGGCCTCACTCAGTGAGTTAAGGGTCCAGCGTTGCCATGTGCTGTGATCTAGGTTGCAGACGCAGCTCAGATCCCACATGGCTGTGGGGTAGGTCAGCACCTGTAGCTCCTCTTTGACCCCTAGCCTGGGATCTTCCATATGCTGAGAGTGTGGCCCTAAAAAAGCAAAAAAAAAAAAGGAAAGGAAATGTGAAATATCAGCATTTTATTTGCAATTGAGTCAAAATTTGAACTTAGATGCCTGGAATCTATTTTTGACTCTCCATAAATATGTTTAGAATAAATGAGTGAATGAATATGGAAAGAATGAATGATTTTGTTTCATAATATACGTATATTAAATATATACATATCACATGACATAATTAAAACATCTGAAATTGTATTTGAACATGTCAGCATTTTCTAATTCTTTTAATCTTTCTGAAAAGCTTGTCTTTCATGGCTGCAGATTAGTGGTCCATCTTATGACTGTCTTAATTCATTTCGTTAGGCATTTAAATTGTTCTGACCCTTTTGGGGCAGGAGAGTGTTTTGCAGGCTATTAGAAGTATGTGGCGGTGAGCTGTGAATATTAAATCATTAGCCACTCTTTGTATTAACTATTTGACATATTATGATTTCCAAATAGGCATATACTATACCTTTTGGAAATAAATGTGATTGATTCAGAGTTTGTCTACAGACTCCTTTATGAACGGAACACAGTATACAATAGGAAAACAAAAGTACTTCTTTTGTCAACATAATGTTTTGAGATTCATGTATGTTGTGTGTTTTAGTAGTTTGTTCTTTATTAATAGCTAATATTCTACTCTTTGAATATACCACCATTTGTCTATCCATTCTCCTTGGAAAACGATTTAGGTTGTTTTCAGTTTGGGGCTTTCATGAAGAAAATTGCTCTGAACATCCTTTTACAAGTCCTTTTTTAAAAAACATAGTTTTACTGAAGTGCAGTTTACATGCCATGAAATCCATCCACTGTAAGTGTACATTTCTGTGATTTTTTTTTTGTCTTTTTGCCTTTTCTAGGGCCATTCCCATGGCATATGGAGATTCCCAGGCTAGGGGTCCAATCGGAGCTGTAGCCACTGGCCTACGCCACAGCCACAGCAACAAGGGATCCGAGTCTCGTCTGCAACCTATACCCCAGCTCACGGCAACTCCGGAACCTTAACCCACTGAGCAAGGCCAGGGATCGAACCCGAAACCTCATGGTTCCTCGTCGGATTCATTAACTGCTGCGCCACGATGGGAACTCCTACAATTCTGCGATTTTCATAGACTTGTGCAGCCATCACCACAACCTAATTTTAGAGCATTTCTATCACCCCAAAATTCCCTTGTGCCAGCTTAGTCAGTCCCCACTCCTAAGCTCAGGCAGCCATGGATATACTTTCTTTCTTTTTTTTTTCTTTTTTTTTTTGTCTTTTTAGGGCCGCACTTGTGGCATATGAAAGTTCCCAAGCTAGGAGTAGAATCAGAGCTGCAGCTGCCGACCCACACCACAGCCCCAGCAACACCAGATCTGAGTCGTGTCTGAAACCTACGCCACAGCTCACCATAATGCTGGATCCTTAACCCACCGAGCAAGGCCAGAGATCGAACCCACATCCTCACGGATACTAGTTGGGTTCGTCACTGCTGAGCCACAACGGGGACTCTGGATCTACTTTCTCTCTCTTACCTTTTCTGGGTCTTTGCTATAAAGGGGATCCTAGAATAGGTGCTTTGTGTTTGCTTCTTTCACCTAGCATAATATTTTCGAGGTTCACTTGCAGCATGTATTACTGGCTTGTTCCTTTGTGTTGTTGAATAGTACTCACTTTTACCGATATACCACATTCTGCTTATTTCTTCACTAGTTGATGGACATTTGAATTGTTTCTGGGTTTTGGCTGTTGCAAATAATGTTTCTGTGACCATGCATGTACAGGTGTGTATGGACCTGTGTTTTTATTTCTCTTGAGTAGGCTCTTAGGAGTGTAATTACCAGATCATACGCTAAGTTTATGTTTAACTTTTTAGGAGACTGATAAAATGTTTTCCAAAAGTGGCTATACAATGTTAGAGTTCCATCAACAATATATGATGGTTTTGATTCCTCCACTTTCTTGCCAACACTCAATATAGTCAGTTTTTTTGATTATAGCCATTCTAATGGATGTGTGTAAGGGTATTTTATTACAGTTTAATTTACATTTTCCTAATGACTAATGACAATATGCACCTTTCCATGTGCTTATTATAATTAGTCATTCATATATCTAATTTCTGCCCATTTTTTAATTGGGTTGTGATGGTCATCATATTGAGTTTCATTTTTTTTTTAAATAGTCTTTAGTCAAATAAAATATTTGAATAAAAATATTCAATTTTTTTTTCTTTGCTTTTTAGGGCAGCACTCGTGACATATGGAGGTTCCCAGGCTAGGGGCCGAATCAGAGCCACAGCTGCAGGCCTACACCACAGCCCCAGCAATGCCAGATCCGAGCCTTGTCTGTGACCTATACCATAGCTCACAGCAATGCTGGATCCTTAACCCCACTGATCGAGGCCAAGGATTGAACCCGCAACGTCATGCTTTCTAGTCGGATTCGTTTCTACTGCACCACGATGGGAACTCTTCAAAAAAATTTTTTTAATTCTTTTAAATTCCAGAGGCAAGGAGTTCCTGTCGTGGCTCAGTGGTTAACAAATCCATCTAGGAACCACGAAGTTGCAGGTTCCATCCCTGCCCTTGCTCAGTGAGTTAAGGATCCGGCGTTGTCGTGAGCTGTGGTGTAGGTTGCAGACAAGACTCGGATCTCGAGTTGCTGTGGCTGTGGCGTAGGCTGGCGGCTACAGCTCCAATTGGACCCCTAGCCTGGGAACCTCCATATGCTGCAGGAGTGGCCCTAGAAATGGCAAAAAGACAAAAATAAATAAATAAATAAATAAATTCCAGAGGCAAGGCCTTTATCAGATATATGACTTGTAAATATTTTGAATCTATGACTTACCTTTTTCTTTTCTTCTCTTTTCTTTTTTGGCTACTGCCTGTGGGAGTTACTGGGCCAGGGATTGTACCCGTGCCACAATAGTGACCCTAGCCACAGCTGTGACAATGCCAGATCTTTAACCTCTTTAACCAGCTGAGCCATCAGGGAACTCCACTTTTGTTTTTTTTGTTTGTTTGTTTGTTTGTTTGTTTGTTTTTGGTCTTTTTTGGGCCACACTTGTAGCCTTTGGAGGTTTCCAGGCTAGGGGTCCAAATCAGAGCTGCAGCCACTGGCCTACACCATAGCCATAGCAACAGGGTATCCTAGCCATGTCTGCAACCTACACCACAGCTCATGGCAATGCCGGATCCTTAACCCATTGTGCAAGGCCAGGGCTCGAACCTGTGTCCTCATGGATACTAGTCAGATTCATTTCCACTGAGCCATGATGGGAACCCCCCCCCCATTTTATTTTCTTAAGAGCACCTTTTAAAGAAAAAGCTTTAAATTTTAATGAGGTCTGAGGAATTAATTTCTTTTCTTTTATGATTTGCACTTTTAATTACATGTCTAAGAAATATCTCCTAACTTCGTACAAGCATTTTTTAAATAGACTTTGTCTTTTAGAGCAATTTTAGATTCACAATAAAACTGAATAGAAGGTAAAATTTCCCAAAGAGATTTCCCATGTGTCCCCTGCTTCCATGTATGCATAGCCTCCCCTGCTATCAACTCACCAGTCAGTGGTGTGTTTGTTATAACTGTTGAACCTACACTGACGCATCATAATCATCTAAATTCCATGGTTTATGTTACAGTTCACTCTTGTTGTTGCACATTCTGTGGGTTTGGACAAAGGTATAGTGACATGTATTCAGCATTATGTATCATACAGAGTGATACTAAAAATCCTTTGAGCTCTGCCTCTTCAGCACTTCCTCCCCTCTAATCCTTGGCAACTACTCATATTTTTACTATTTTCATAGTTTTGCCTTTTCCAGAATGTCATATAGTTGGAATCATATGGTATATAGCTTCTTTCACCTAGTAACATGCATTTTTAAGGTTGCTCCATGTCTTTTCATGGCTCGATAGTTTTTTGTTTTTCATTTTTTTTCAATGCCAAGTATTCACTGTCACCTTCTGAAGGACATCTTGGTGGCTTTCAACTTTTGGCAATTATGAATAAAGCTGCTATAAAGACTTGTGTGTAGGTTTTTGGTGGACATAAGTTTTAAACTCCTGTGGGTAAATACCAAGGAGGGCAGTTGTTGGATCATACTATAAGAATATGTTTAGTTTTGTAAGAAACTGCCAAACTGTCTTCCTAAGCAGTTGTACCATGTTGCATTTCCACTAGCAGTGGGAGTTCTGGTGCTCCACAGACTAACATTTGGTATTGTCATACAGGTCTTTTTGTGGGCATGCGTTTTAGTTTCTCCTGGGTAAATACCTAGGAGAGCAAGTCCTGGATCATAGGATGTGTGCATGTTTAAATGTAAAACTTTTCCAAGGGGTTGTACAGTTTTACACTCCAACATCTTTTCTAATACTTGGTGTTGGTCTTTTTAATTTTAGCCATTCCAATGGATGTGAAATTGTATGTCTGTGTGCTTTTAATTAGCTTTTTCCTGATGACTAATGATGCTGAGCTCCTTTTCACATGACTGTTGACCATTTGTTCATTTTCCTTTTGCACTGTCTTTTCAAGTGTTTTGCCCATTTTGTTTTGAGTTGTTTGTTTACTGCTGATTTGTAGGCACTATAGATAGATAGGTAGATAGATAATCTGGTAGGCTGAACACAAGTCCTTTGTTAGATATATGTATAGTGAGTATTTCCTCCCAGTGTGTATCTTGCTCTTTCACTTTCGTATAAGCAGATTTTAATTTTAATGAGTGTATCAGTATTTTGTTTTATAGTTGGTGCTTTTGTGTTTTGCTTAATTGTTCTTTATCTGCCCCCCAGTTTGTAAAGATTTTCTTCTTTATTTTCCTTCTAGAAGCTTTAGAGCCTTAGCTTTTATGTGTAGGCCTGTGATCAATCTGAGTTAACTTGTGAGTGTGAGGTGGGATTAAACTCCTCCTTTTTCCTACAGTAATCCAGTTGGTCCAGCACCATTTATTGAAAAGACTTTCCTTTCCTCCATTGAATTGCCTTGATACTTTCTTGTAAATTACGTGGACTGTTGGAACTCTCTACTCTGTTCTGTTCTTAAGCTAGTATCACACTATCTTCAGTTCTGAGGTTTATCAGTCTTAAAATCAGGTACTGTAAGCCCTTTAACTTTGTTCTTTTTCAGAAGTTTTGACTATTTTGGCCTTTTCATTTCTATACATTTTAGAATCAGCTTGTCAATTTCTACAAAAAAGCCTGCAGTTGGATTTTGATCAGGACTGTATTGAATCTATCAATCTGGGGAGGAGCATAGACATTTTAACAATATTAACTTTCTTATCCATGGACATGGTATATTTTGCCATTTATTTGGGTCTTTAGTTTCTCTCATCAGGATTTAGTAACTTGTAGCATTAATGTTTTATACATATTTTAAAAGATTTATTTTTTGTATTTTTTATGTTTTGTATTTTGTGTTTTGTTTGGGTTTTTTGTTTGTTTTTGTTTTTTTTTTTGTTTGTTTTGTTTTTTTTATTTTTAGGGCCACACCCAAGGCATATGGAAGTTCCAGGGCTAGGGGCTGAATCGGAGCTGTTAGCTGCTGGCACAGCCACAGCAATGCCAGATCCAAGATGTGTCTGTGACCTACACCACAGCTCATGGCAACGCCAGATCCTTAACCCACTGAGCAAGGCCAGGATTGAACCTGTGTCCTCATGGATGCTAGTCACATTCGTTAACCACTGAGCCACGAGGGGAACTCCTGTATTTTATGTTTTAAAATGTATTGTGAATGGCAATTTTTACATTTTCAAATTTTACCATCTGTATGTGTGTGTGTGTGGACATCTACATAGCTAAATCTATCTTTCCAGAACATTGTATTCTTAAACTCCTTCCTTTTCTTAAGAGCAGGACTAAAGTTGATGATAATCTTTTAGAACTCAGAAACAGTCTCTAGTTCAAATGTCCTCTGAGGATTAAACCTCTTTTATAAGCATGTTTATTAAGCCATCGTCCCATATGTATTTGGGCATTTCTGGTGGTGGTACAAATATTAGCTTCCAAAACTAACATTTCCTACTTTTGAACAACTCCCAATCTTGTAACCCTTTAGCTGTTGCTCTTTTGAATCCCTTTCACATATGTGATATCTTTCTTAAAATTTGGTGGCAAAACTGAATTAGTACAAGGTACTCCTTTCTCCTTAATTCTAAACATTGTACTTGTATTATTTACCTGTTCCCACCAAAATGATGAGCTGAATATACAGGTGTAGAATTTGCAGTAAAATAAGACACAATCACATTGTGAGGGAGAGATATGTGAAAATATACATCACCAGAATATTAATTTACAAGCAAACCTGGGGCATTGGGTAAAAATTAATGTTAGCAGTGTGGAAACCTAAATCGTATCAATGTAACCTAATTTTTCAAGAATTTTTAAGGATGTGGAGGAATCAGGGCACATATATCTTGACTTTCTCATGCTGTCAATTTAATTATGAATAACATAATCATCAATAACTCAGGAAAACATAGTTTAGCTTATATGATACCACAGTTGGATGGTGGAAAAGTCAGAGACATCAAGGATATGGTGCTGGGTGTGCTCTTACCAGTTAACCCTTCAGAGGTCAGCCTGGGACCCAGTTCTATTTAGTAAACTTTAATCCATGACTAGCGATGTATTATGTGTATGTTTCTGTGTGTGCCAGAAATGCCAGAAACAGATGTCAGAATGACCTGGACAGTTTGGGTACTAAGACTGGACATGTCAAATGAAAGCTAATTAATTTTGTAAGCAGAGTTCAAATGGGAGAATGATTGGCTTTGTGCCTCTTCCTGACAGAAAAAACCCCTGGCCATGGTGAATAACAAGGCAGCTGGGAGTTCCCGACATGACTCAGTGGTTAGCGAACCAGACTAGCATCCATGAGGATGTGGGTTCGGTCCCTGGCCTTGCTCAGTGGGTTAAGGATCTGGCATTACTGTGAGCTATGATGTAGGTCACAGATGAGGCTCGGACCCCAAGTTGCTGTGGCTATGGCGTAGGCTGGCAGCTTCTGCACCGACTGGATCCCTAGCCTGGGGAATTCTGTATGCCTTGGGTGTGGCCCTAAAAAGACAAAAGACAAAAAAAAAAAAAGAAAAAGAAAAGGCAGCTGAGCTATCAAGAACTCTAATACATATATATGCAGAGTACCATGTCTCATAAGTCAGTGCTCTGGTTAAAAATATTTATATGAGGCTGAGAGTAGGCAAAAGATACAGTGAAAGTTTACAATAGATAAAAATTGTGAAATAGAAGCAGGGACATATGCAGCAAGATGGAAGGAATCTGAAAAAGAAGAGTTAGAATATTTTGTATTAAATAGGATAGGCTACAATGCTGTAAAAGTAGGTTAATAATGTTGTGGCTCAGGAGTTTCCCTGGTGGCTCAGCAGGTTAAGAACCTAGTTGGTATCCATAAGGATGCGGGTTCAGTCTCTGGCCCTGCTCAGTGGCTTAAGGATCCACATTGCCATGAGCTGTGGTGTAGGTCACAGATGTGGCTCAGATTTGATGTTGTTGTGGCTCTGTGTAGGCTGGCAGCTGCAGCTCCAATTCGATCCCTAGCCTGGGAACATCCATAGGCTGTACCTGTAGCCCTAAAAAGAAAAAAAAAAAAAAGTAATGGTAACACTTCAGCACAAGTTTATTTCTCTCATGTAACTGTCCTGGGTGGTATTTCAGGCCATTGGCTGGCCCTTTACACTCAGGTAGCTCTGTTGCCTTACCCATGACTTCAGAGTTTTCAAGTTGACTATAGGAAGGGAGAGGAGCTCTGCCCAGAAGTGGTTACACATCCCATTGGCTAGAAATCAGTCATATGGCCATAACTAACTGCAGAGGAGACTGGGAAATATAGGTCAGCTCTGTGCTTCAGAAAAAGAAGAGAGCACAAATTTTGAGAACCTCTCACCATTTCTGCCATACCTCTAAGAAACAGTTAAATTGGTAATTAATTGTTCATCAAAGTAGAATTTAGAATAAAGAGACTACATACCTTCAATTTAATTTAATACTAGTTAAATCATCACTAGAGAATGGCCAGCAGGCCTATGGAGGAGAATTGGCAATATCTGACAAAAGTATGTATGCATTTACCCTTTGACCTAGCAGTCCTACTTCTAGTAATTATTCCAGAGAAAACAGCTCCACAAGTCATTTTTGTAGAAAGTGCTTAATAACTATAAACCAGAAACAAGTGATAAGGGGCTGTTGGATGTGGTGGAGCAGATAAGAGTGGAAATGGGGTTTCTCTGAATAGCTGTTTTCGTATGGTTTCAACTTTGATTTGCATTAATATTTTACATATCCAATTACATAAAATTAAATAAAAATGAAAACAAAGCAAAGCCTGTAATTGAATACACATTATTGTATTCAATTACTAATAATCCAAAACAGTATATCAAAGTGATTACATAACAATAAAAGAAAAAAAAGAATTTAAGTAAAATTTTAACACAATTCTCAAAACTCTGTACCTGTAGTAGGATAGAATCTAGGGCAAAAAGAGTTGGGGGTGGGGGGCAGTTGCATTTTTTTTTTTGTCTTTTTGCTATTTCTTTGGGCCACTCCCGCGGCATATGGTGGTTCCCAGGCTAGGGATCGAATTGGAGCTGTAGCCACCAGCCTACGCCAGAGCCACAGCAACGCGGGATCTGAGCCGTGTCTGCAACCTACACCACAGCTCACAGCAACGCCAGATCCTTAACCCACTGAGCAAGGGCAGGGACCGAACCCACAACCTCATGGTTCCTAGTCAGATTCGTTAACCACTGCGCCACGACGGGAACTCCGGCAGTTGCATTTTTATGGTTAGTTGTGGCCAATGGTATCAGCATTGTAACTTGGAAAACTATTTAATATGGATTGTAATTTGAACAAATCAATATTTTAATATAAGTGGGGAACCAGGTTATCACTATGGGAAAATGAAATAAAAATATAGAATAATATAAGAAAGAATCCTGGGATGTTAGTTTTGAATTGGAAGTTATCAGTATCAGTATTTAATATATCAGTATTTGATTTAAACAAAAAAAAATTCTAGCCCTGCCCACTAAAAGGGCCTAGACAAAGACGCCTCAATAGCAGTGTGCACACCTCATGCTCAGGTTTTGCCTTTTAAATACTGTTTTTAGAGTTCCCATTGTGGCTCAGCAGGTTAAGAACCCAATTAGTATCCATGAGGATGGGGGTTCGATCCCTGGTCTTGCTTAGTGGGTTAAGGATCTGGCGTTGCAGTGAGCTGTGGCTTGGGCCTGCAGCTGCAGTTCCAATTTGACCCCTAGCCTGAAGACCTCTGTGTGCCAGAGGTGTGGCCCTAATAAATAAATACTGTTTTTTACTAAGAGGAACTAGGGCTTCTTGAAAAAAATGACTCTGGGTCAGAAGAAGTACAGGATGCCCGAAAACAACAAATGTTTAAAGACTGGACATGACAAGAGTAGAGAGAGTTCCAGGTGGAGGGAACGCTTGACAAGATGTATGTGGGAAAGCCCAGCCATTCAAAAGAATAGTGATGGAAGTGAATTATAACATGGTGAATAAAAAACAAAGCCATGAATCTATTATATATTTCCAGGGGGGGAAATGCCAGATTGTAAAAGCAGAATGAATCATAGAAGTAGAAAATCACTGTTTTGCCGTTCCCATTATAGGGATTGATTTGGGCTAGAACCATTAGGTGGTACCTTGTTGGGGAACAGCATTGTCCAAGAGTCTCAAGGTATCACTAGAGATTACTTATTGATTACAGTGGGGAAATATGGCAGACAGCTTCTTCATCAGACGTGCTCTAACTTCATATGATGAGTAATGAGATAAACTGATGCACTGGGACATATAATCTCATGTTCTTGCAAAACATGTTCATCTGATACAGAGGGAACAGACAAATACAGACTGTGAAATATTCCATAAGACAGATGACCCAGAGTCTTCAAAAATGTCAGTGGCATAAAGGATCAAAAAAGAAAAAAATGACAGGGAAGCTTCTAAATTAAAAAAGACTGAAATGATGTAAAAAGTAAATACAGCGGTGTTACCCATGATTGGATCTTGAGCTTTTTAAAGAAATCTATGAAGAAGACTATTAGGGCAATTGGGAAAATTTTAATATAAACTGTGTTGGAGAGTATTATTAGGTTACTTGATGGATAAAATAGTGGTTTTATAGTATTTAGGTAAATGGCTATCTCATCATAAAATTAAAAAATCATGGTAGGAAAAGTGGGAAAATATAGGGAGACCTAGAATAAGCACTGTTAAAATTTGGCATGTGTTCATCCAGCCTATATATATTTAAACAAAATTGAATTACCATACGTAGTTTTTAATGTTGCTTCTTTTTGTTCCATATTATTGACAGTTCTCTATTTCATTAAATAGGCCTCAAAGACATTGCTTTAAATGTGTATATAACATCACTGAATGTTTTTTTAATTTACAATATATTTTTATTTTGAGATTTATTACCATATTTCATCCAGTCCAACATGTCATCAGTTGTAAGACATTATTATTTACGTATCACTGAAAAGAAAAATATCCTGTCAAATCATGATGAAGTGTCTTTTTTAACTTAGAATTGTCATATTGAAAGAGCTTCTTTAGACATATTTGGTCAAAATATATGTATATATATGTTTTGGTCATACCTTTTTTGTATATGCCTAATTAGGAAGACAGAAGCAAAATAAAGTGATTAAGCTCTTCCTAGAGCTTCTTCACATTGAGTGTCCAGCTTTTCTGAATTACGTTCAGTTTTTGTCTTCAGTGCCTGTGTTTTTTCCCCCAATATCATCCCCTGTGTCGTGAAAAGTGTTCCATTATTATGTCTGAGATTTTCTTCCAAGCTGCAAATTCTGGTACTTCCTGATCTTACCAGAAGGTGTCAACAGAGATTGTTTTCAAGCAGTGACCAGACTCCTCTGATGGTCTTTCAGTGGCATCCTGACTTAAGAGATACAAAAAATGATGGGGAACATTGTACCCTAAAGTAGGTTAATGAAATACAGTCTTTTCTTTTAAAATAAAATTTCTGTATTTTCATTTTTAAATATAATTGTAATATTTACCCAAGTAACAAAAATGCTAGTTGGGTCGCAAGGCTTATTCTGGGGGAGAAAAAAGTGCCATTGTCTGCCTGCTCCCCACAGGTAACCTCAGCTCCTTTGGCTGGTGGTATTTACACCTGTACCTCTGATAACAGGCTCATACTGCAGTTTTCACGTTAAGCCTCACTTGTTGACTTCCTAAAGGGAAGATGATTATGTAAGCCTCTTGTACCTTGCTGACAAACCCCAGTATACCATCACTGTACCCAGGAACACTTTCCAGGCCCCATACTGTCAACATAACCATGTTACAGTGGGGGTTAGATCAGTACATGTTTATCATAATGGTAAAGTGACTGCAAAATCTACCCATAGCTAACCAATGTCATATATTACATTTCCTTTCCTGAACAACTTTTTTGAGTAGGATTTTTTTCTTGTTTCTTTATGCCACAGATTCAGCCACAAACGCTTCCTTATTCTGTAAATCTCTTTTAATACACTCAAAGATATTTGGAATTTTCATATTGGAGAAGTTTCTTGGATAGCCACATGCACTAATTTGGGGTATGTGCCCTCCACCTGGTGTAGCTTATCTTCCTCCCACCTGGGGAGCTTTCTTCCACTCTTCACTGCATCCTGTTTCCCACATCTGTCTCTTTCTCCTTTTCCTTTCCTTTCCTTTTTTCCTTTCCTTCCTTTTTTATTTGGTTGTGCCCGTGGCATGTGGAAGTTCCCAGGCCAGGGATCGAACCCGTGCCACATCAGTGACAATGCCAGAGCCTTAACTCGCTATGCCACAGGGGAACTCCTTGTTCCCTTTCTTAGTTTATTCCCTCAGTATGATGAGGTATGCCTTCCATTTGCTTCCTAAGAACTTCATGCGATGTAGGCAGTTTTGAGACTTCACATCTCTAAAAATGGCTTTGCATTATATCTACACTTAATTGCCTTTATTTAAACTAATTGGCTTAGCTTAGTAGAGAATTCTATATTGGAAATTAATTTTTTTTCATTAAAGATTTTAAAAAAGCTTTTTAAAGTAAACCAGATACATAGTTTGTATAGTTGAGAGCTGTACCAATTTGTAGATAACTTTAGTTTTTTTCCTTATTCAATGTATCTAATTTTTTGAATACTTAATACATTCACAAGGTTAGCAGAATTTTAATAGTAGGAAAAGGTATGAGGTCTCCATCCATCCCTTCCATGATCCCAACCCTGTAACTGTTGTTTCTAACTTCTTAAGTGTCCTTCCAGGGTGTCTTTTTTTTTTTTTTTTTTTCTTTTTAAGGCCACACTAGCAGCATATGGAATTTCCCAGGCTAGAGGTTAAGTGGGATCCTTAACCTGCTGAGCCCAGCCAGGGATCGAACCTGTATCCTCATGGATGTTAGTCGAGTTCATAACCCTCCGAGCCATGACAAGAACTCACAGGGTTTCTTTATGCATATATGGAACTATGTGGGTTTTTTTCACCCCTTTTACACAGACGGTGGTTTATTCTCTGCACTGTTCTGTATCTTACTTTTTTCCTTAACAGTGTGTCTCAGAGATGTGTCCCTGTCAGTACATGGAGAGTTTCCTCATTTTTAAAAGATAATTGCTTAGTATTACATTGAATATATGTATTATAATTTATTTAATGGTTTCCTTATTGATGGATATTTAGGCTATTTCTATTCTTTGGTTATTATAAACAGTATTTCTATGAAAAATCTCATAAACAATTTTTCATGTATGCAATCCTTAGGAGATTGTTGGCTCAAAGGACATATAAGTATGTTTGTAATTTTGATGGATACTGTCAAATTGCTTTTCAGAGGAGTTATTCCATTTATACTAAGAGATAGTATTTTGTAATGTTTTTTCTTAGTTTTCTTTTGATTTTGCCTATTTTTTTTTTGGTTTTTGGGTTTTTTTGGTTTTTTTTTACAAGAAAGTGTTGCTATTTGGTTGAACTTAACAATCCCTTAGAATAAAAGGTATCTCTGGCCTCCAGTGTTGCTAAGGAGCTAACCCCATTCTCATCTATCTCTTTTTACTAAAAAATAAAATACAGAAAGCCATGCACAAAAATATCTAGTTTAATGAAAGATCATAAGGTAAACACCATGGTACCTACCACTCAGATAAAGAGCTGGACTTCTGCTTCTCAAACCCCTTTTTCCAAATAACAACTCAGAGTAATCCTTTTCTCGCAATTCTGAAAATAATTTTATCACCTAAGTGTGTATCCCTGGAGACTTTAGTCTTACCCTTTCTTAAAAAAAATATTTGATTGGAGTTCCCGTTGTGGCTTCGTGGAAGCGAATCTGACTAGCATCCACGAGGATGTAGGTTTCATCCCTGGCCTCGCTCAGTGGGTTAAGGATATGGCAGTACCGTGAGCTGCGGTGTAGGTCGCAGATATGGCTTGGATCCTGTGTTGCTGTGGTGTAGGCCAGCAGCTGTGGCTCCAGTTCAACCCCAGCCTGGGAACCTCCATATGCCAAGAATGTGGCCCTAAAAAAAAAAGTATTTGAGGAGTTCCCATTTTGGCTCAGCAAGTTAAGAACCTGACATAGTGTCCATGATGATGCAGGTTCAATCCCTGGCCTCCCTCTGTGGGTTAAGTATTCAGCCTGGCTATGGCTGTGGCATAGGCCTCAGGTGTAACTCCAATTCAACCCCTAGCCCAGAAACTTCCCTATACCTCAGGTACTGGCATTTAAAAAAACAAACAAACAAACAAAAACCCTCTGCATTCCTTCAGTTGAAAACCTGGACCACCTGACTTCCAAGTTTTCCTCTGTCACCTTTGCTGATTACACACTCACAGTGCAGCTCAGTGTGTTCCTCTGTCCTCTGAACTTACTTCCTTGTTTAAGAACAGTGTTATTGAGGTGTAATTGACATACAACAAACCGGACACACTTAATGTGTACAGTTTGATACCCTTTGCCATATGTCTACACCCATGAAAACACCACCACCTTCGGGAGAGTAAACACATTTATCACCCCCACAGTTCCCTGTGCCCCTTTGTAATTTCTCCCTCCTCCCCCTCGCTGGCTC
Source organism: Phacochoerus africanus (assembly GCF_016906955.1). Taxonomy (NCBI): domain Eukaryota; kingdom Metazoa; phylum Chordata; class Mammalia; order Artiodactyla; family Suidae; genus Phacochoerus; species Phacochoerus africanus. Next base: position 189,139,827 of record NC_062544.1, read on the forward strand.
CTCAGCAATTAATTATCTGCTTCCTGTCATTCTAGGTGAATTTGTGTTCTCTAGGATTTTAAATGAATGGGATATAATGCAGCATGCCTTCTTTTAGCCTGGCCTCGCTCACTCGGCATAATTATTTTGAGTCCATCTGTACTGTTGAATGTATTGATTGTTCCTCCTTTTTATTGCTGAGTAGTGTTCCATTGCATGGATGTACCACTCCTCTGTTTATCCAATCACTTAGTGATAGAAATCCAGATTGTCTCCAGTATTCTGCATTTCTTTCCAGTTGGCAGCTGGACCCAGACAGAGATTTTACCACTTAGGTTCAGCCTGTAGGAGGCACAGAATGTCTAGTTTCTCTCCTCTTGAGATGATGATAGCAAGAGGTGCTTCAGGCTTACATCTGTTCATTTGTAGGTGAAATTCCAGGTCCACAACTTAGTTTCCATTTATAAGTCTGAACACTCTTTAAAGAGATGCTTCCCCTCATCTGCTACTTGGCTCCCAGTGGTACATCTCATACAAGGCACGATAAATGCTTTATTTCTTTCCTTAATTTACCTGATTTCAAAATATCCATTCCATATCTTAGTTCTTTGACTGAAACTTGTATTCTCTTGGGAAATTAGTTACCTCTTCTCTTTATCACTGTTTTGAAATTTCTGAGGTGTCTCAGTGTGAGCCTGTTTTCTTCCATCAAGGTGGAAGATTTTCAATCTTGAAAAGACCTTCAGTTCTAGAAAGTGTTACAACCTTTTCTGCCTTGATTCCTTCCCCTCCAGTTTATTTTCTTTCTGTGACTCCTGTTCACACTTTGCACCTGCTGGATTCGTCCCCTATTTTCTTATCCTTTTATCTTGTTCTACATTTTCTGGGAAATGTCCTGGAAGCTTGATTTTCTAACCCTTCAGTTCAGTTTATTATTTCTGCTATCAGACTTTAATTTTCCGAGGGTGATTTCTTGCTTTTTGTGATTGTTGTTTTAAATAGCCTCCTCTTCTTGTTTTGTGGATGCAGTATTTTCTCCCTGAAAACAGTGAGTTTCTAAATAATGTTTTCTTCTAGCATGTGTCTTTTTCCTCCAGGTTATCTTTTTTCCTTCTTGTAGGTTTGACTTTTCACAGTAGAGATTTTCTTGAATATCTGGGCATCTGTGGATATCCAGTCATAATTAGAGTAGGGGCAAAATCTAAGATGCTTCCTTAGAAGCATCTAGGGAAGACTTCATGTCACTGTCTTTAGATCTGTCTTTCTTGGCTGATCTCTAGCGAAGGATTTCTGGACCTATGTTTTGTGGTAATGATGTTCCTGAAATCCACATGGGGAAAGGAAGGCTGGAGGACGGACTCACTTTTGTGTGTGAGTGTGTCTTTTTAGGGCTGCACCCGCATCACATGGAGGTTCCAAAGCTAGGGGTCGAATTGGAGCTACAGTTGTTGATCTACACCAGAGCCATAGCAATGTGGGATCCGAGCTGTGTCTTTGACCTATACCACAGCTCACGGCAACGCCGGATCCTTAACCCACTGAGTAAGGCCAGGGAGCAAAACTGCATCCTCATGGATGCTAGTGAGATTCATTTCTGCTGAGCCACAATGGGAACTCCTCCCTTTTTAATATGTGTAGATTTACCTCAGTCTCCATTGTCAGCATGGTGCCCTTTCATCCTCAACTCTTGCCATAGTCGGGGCTCTCTGTTTGACCCTTGGCAGAGGAGAAAACCTCTATTGTTCCATAGCTGGGGAGAGAAGATCACTTGTTGTATTGAGTCAGGGAAGGCATCTGGCATCTGTTTATTTCATGTGCAACTAATCCTCCTGTTTTTAGCCTCTTCTTTGTTTTGTATCCCTTTTCAAAGTTTCCTGAGCCTTTTGAGGCCCCTCAGGTATAACTTTGGATGCCACTGTGCTTTCTCCATTGCTGGCATTCTTCAGTCTTATTATCAGTATATATATATGAGTCACCTGAAGTTTTTTTTTTTTAAAACCACATATTGATTCAGTAGGGCCAAGCTGGAGCCTGGGATTCAGAATTTGTAACAGACTCCTAGGTGAAGCAACTTCATTGAAAGTTGTATCATAACCTATGTAGCCAGTTTCCTAATGTTGGATATTTAAACTAATTCCAGGTTTTTACTTTGAAATTCAAGATTGTGAGATGAACATCCTTAAATTAATAAAATACATTTCTATTTTCAATTTGAGTTTTGAAAAAATGTATACACTTGCTGAACCACCACCCCAATGCAGATATAGATTTTTCACCTCTACTAAAGGTGCCCTGGTGCCTCTGCCCCAACCTGGCCCTAGATTTCCTCTAGGGTCTATCTGGCCCTATTGATTCGTCCTGCTTTTCTGGAATTCCATAGAGTTGGAATTCATACAGTCTGTCCTTTTTTGTGTCAGGATGTTTTCCATTCAGCATGTTTCTGCGATTTATCCCTCTGTAGCATGTGTCCTTTTATTCCTTTTTGTTGCTGAGAAGTATCCCACCAAATGGTCATACTGCAGTTTGTTTATCTGTTCTCTTACTTGTGGATATCTGGAGTTTGGAGCCATGGTGAATCAAGCTGCCACACACATTTGCGTACAAGTCTTTTTGTGAACATATGTTTTCATCTCTCTTGCGTAAACACCTAGGAGTAGGATCACTGGTTAAAATGGTAGTTGAATGTTTACAATTGTAAGAAATCTCAGGGTGTTTAAGCAGTGTCTGAGAGGTTGGGCTCTTCTCCGTCCTTGTTAACACACAGCTTGTCAGTCTTTTAAATTTTAGCTATTCCAGTGGGTGCGCAGCAGTATCTCATTGTGGTTTTCACTTCCCGTGTCTGTTCAAATCTTTTGCCCATTTCTCTAATGGACGAGTTGTTGTATTGAGTTGCAAGAGTCCATTCGTATTCTGGGTCCAAGTCATTGGTCAGATATTTATTGTGAATATTTTCTCCCAGCTTGTAGCTTGCCTTTTTGTTTTTTTAACTATGCTTTCAGAGGAGCATTTTTTAAAATACTTAATTGGTAAGTATTGTTTTAATATTTAATTGATAAGTCCAGCTTATCAATTTTTGTATGCATACCAACACACATGCCCATCCTAAGAAAGCTTTAATTTTTTTGTGTTTTCTTTAAGTGTAAAGATTTTTTTATTATGTACAACATAGGCGGAATTATTTAAGTCAACAAATTTGTAAGGAATTTCACTTGCTGATTCTTTCCACTGTCAGCCACCCTAGTTCCTCCAATGTTTAAGTGAAAATCTTCAAGATGGCCCTTTCAAAAAGGTTTGCTCAATCCATCCTTGTCATGTCAGCCTATAGTTCTTTTAGTTGGGCTTCTTTGATCTCAATGGAATATGGACACACTTCAAAAATTCCCCACCTGTATTCTTTGTGATTCGGTTTCCTGAAGCATTTTAAACTTTAGGATCATGTTTAGGGTCAGAAGAGATGGATCTGCCTGGTTCTCAACTTAGGCATTAAGTTCAAATCATATTCACTAAGCTGTCACACTCCAGAACAGTACAGATCATTGGAATATGTGAGTACCTTTTTAAAGTCCAGACACTGTGTTCTCAAGATAAAAGCCTAAAAAAAACCCCAGAAATCATCCTTGTTTCATGTCGATGTTAAAATTAGAGTACTAAATAAGTATAGCTGCTGATTTCCCTCATATCCTATGCTTTTAAATTCTCAATTCTGTAGTCCTGGAAGCAACCTTTATATGTCTCAGTACCCCATCACTTGAAGCTGTTTTAGATATCATGTTCCTTCTTATCCGTATCAAAACTCAGACTTAACAGTGAGTTCTGGGTTGCAAAAGAGGGTTTGGTTTTGCACCTGTCTATAAGTCTTTGCACAAAAATTAAAAACAAACCCAAGTGCTATTTCTGCAGTGTTTTAAATTTTCAGAATACTGTGCTTGCATGTGCTTTGTCAAGTTGATCCCTAATGTTTCATATTTCTAATGCTATTACAAATGCCATTTCATTTTCCAATTGCTTAACCTGGTATATAGTACAATATTTAAAAAATTAACCTGCAACCTTGCTAAATTCACTTGTTACTTTTAGTAGTTTTTATTGTAGATTTTCTAAGTATGTGATCATATCACCCATGATTAAAGACAGCTTTGCTTTTTTTCCCCTAGTCTACATGCCTTTTATTCCTTTTTCTTTTTTCTTTTGTTTCTGTTTTTTAGGGCCACACCTGCAGCATATGGAGGTTCCCAGGCTAGGGGTCCAATCAGAGCTACAGCTTCCAGCCTACACCAGATCTGAGCCGCCTCTTCCACTTACACCACAGCTCACAACAATACCAGATCCTTAACACATGGAGCGAGGCCAGGGATCAAACCCACAACCTCATGGTTCCTAGTCAGATTTGCTTCCGCTGTGCCACAGCCACGACAGGAACTGCTGCCTTTTATTTCTTGTTGATGCCTTGTTGCACTGGCTAGGACATCTAATAAAATGAGGAAGGTTGGGGGATGGACATCCTTGCTTTGAGGTTAAATTTAGATTTTTTTACAGATGCTTTTTATGTAGTTGGGAAGTTCCCTTCTGTTTTGTGAGCTTTTTTTTTTCCTTCTTCTTCTTTCTTTTTTAAGGATGCATGTGCAGCATATGGACATACCCGGGCCAGGGGTCAAATCAGAGTTGCAGCTGCAGGCCTACACCACAGCCACAGCAATGCCAGATCCGAGCTGCATCTGTGACTCCCACCACAACTCATGGCAACGCTGGATCTTTAACCCAGAGTGAGGCCAGGGATTGAACCCACATCCTCATAGATACTTGTCAGGTTCTTAACCCACTAAGCTACAGTGGGAACTCCTAAGAGTTTTTATCAGGTTGGATTTTGTTAAATGCTTTTTATCTAATTAGATGATTGTAGTTTTTATTTTATTAACATGAATTATATTGATTTTTCTAATGTTAAACCAAGCTTGCATAAGCTGTGATGTATTAGGTTATATTATTTATGAATTAATGAATTTAACTTCATAGTATATATTAAGGATTTTTGCTGTGTTCTTGAGGGATAATGCTTTATAACTTAACTTTCTTGAAATGTCTTTGGTTTTGTTATAAGGATAATTCTGGTCTTGGAAAGTGAGTTGGAAGGTGTTTCTTCTCTTCTTTATTTAAGTTTGGAATTTCTTCCTTAAAAGTTTGGTAGAATTCATCGGTGAAGACATCTGAGTCAAGAATTTTCTTTCTTCCTTTTTTTTTCCTCTTTTGGCCACCCCATGGTATATGGCGTTCTCCAGCCAGGGATCAAATCCAATCCGGAGTTGCAACCTACAATGCTGGATCCTTAACTCACTGTGAGAACCAGAGATCAAAACTACATCCCCGCTGCTGCAGAGACACTTTCAGTCTTTTGTGCCACAGGGGGACCTCCTAGAATTGTCTTTGTGGGAATCTTTTAAAATACAAAGTCAGTTTCTTTAATAGGAATTTTTAGGCATCTTTTTGAATGACTTCGGTTATTTGTGTCTTTCTGGAAATTTGTCTATTTCATCACAGTTCTCTTTTATTGGAATAAAATTATTCTTAATAGTCTATTATCTTTTTAATGTTTGTAGGATCTATAGTGAGATCCTCTCTTTCCTAATTTTGGTAAGTTCTTTCTCAGTTTGGATGGAGGTTTATAATTTTATTGGTTGTTGGGTTTTTTTTTTCCTCCGAAGAACCAGTTTTTTTTCTCCTGTTTTTCTGTTTGTCTTTAAAATTTCATTGTTCTCTCCTCTTTACTATATCCTTCCTTTAGCTTACTATGGGTTTAATTTACTCTTCTTAAGGTGGAAACCTAGGTCACTGACTCAAGACCTTCTTTTCCAATATAAGCAAGTATATCAGAACAATACAGTGCAAAAGCAGCTAATTTAGTGGAAATTAAAACTGAATTTCGATTTTGCTGATTCTCTTATATTTGCATTGCTTCTTTTCAAAGTTCTTTTTTGTACTATAGCTTTTATAAATTCTGATAATATAAATAACACTTGCTAATTGTTAAAGGAATGTTAAGGGTACACAGGATTGTAAGGAATTTTGTGTGTCAGGATAAGCCGTAACAATAATTACCAAGTCCTTGCAGTTTGATAAAACAAGCTTTATTTCTTGCTTACACTGTACATTCTTTCTGAATCACTAGGGGTTTTGAGTTCACACAGTCACTCAAGGATCCAGGTTGACCAGGTCCCACTATCTATAGCTGTATTGTCTGGAACACATGGCCTGTTCTTCTCCTATGGTAGGGGAAGAGAAGACTGAAGGGGGTCTCATCTGGAATTACATGCTTTGGCTTCATAGCCCATTGGTGAGAAATAGCCACATTATAAGGGTCAAGGAACTAAAATCTTCCAGTGAGCTTAGAAGCAGAGCAAGGAGCAGGCATGGGTGAGCACCCAGGAAAAAAATTAAAATTCTATACCTCAGGAGAAAACTAAAAATCACTTTGTGGTAATCCCTACTTAGCTGTGTTCCTGTCTGGCTCCACTGACTTTCCTTATACCCAGCCTTATGTTTGGGTTGCTGGAAATTGTTCCTGCAGTCTGAATAATCATTGATTCATGTTTCATTGTATTCTATCTTTGCAACTGTTACCTGATTTTATCAGATTATAAGGGAGACCTGGGAAAGGGCAAATCAAAAATCCCTTGCTATTTGTCTTAGCAACATGGAAATTTCAAACATTTTTTAAAACCTTGTTTTAGAATATCTCTGAAAGATACACTGGTTTTATGTAGGAGGGAAACTAGGCTAGGATAGTGATGAGTAGAGGTAAGAGATGTTGAAAAAATGGATAGGATGGATCATTTTCACGGTTTACACTTTTGTTTAACTTGAATTCTATACCATGAAAATATATTACCAATTTTAAAAATAAGTTAAGGAGTTCCTGTCGTGGTGCAGCGGAAAGAATCTGACTAGGAACCATGAGATTGCAAGTTCGATCCCTGGCCTTGCTCAGTGGGTTAAGGATCCCACTGTTGCCATGAGCAGTGGTGTAGGTTACAGACACAGCTCGGATCCTGCATTTCTGTGGCTCTGGCGTAGGCTGGTGGCTACAGCTCCAATTCGACCCCTAGCCTGGGAACCTCCATATGCCACGGGTACAGCCCTCAAAAAGACAAAAGGCCAAAAAAAAAGTTAAAAAGAAAGCTTTCTTTTCTATATTTAAATTTTCTATACTGAATCTAATTATACTATGTATGTAAATAAATTAAAACAAACATCTGCTTCTTTAAAAAATTGTCAGAGTTGAATGACATTATTTCTTCCACTGAATTCTGTCTGATTGAAGAGAATGAGCTTTGAAACCAGAACTGAGGTTGAACTTCAGCTTCAACACTTAGCAGTCATGCATCTCAGGGAAATGTGCTTGTTAACCCCTGAGCATTTCCACATGGGGAAAAATAATATCTACCTTTCATGACTGTTGTAAGGATTAGATTAAAAGTATGTAAAACCCCTAGACAAGGCTCAATACATTATTTCTCCCACAGGCTTTCTCCACTCACAAGGCTCAACAAATCCAGCTACAGTGCTAATCCCATCTTCAGTATAATAGACAAATGTTGACTGCTCACCTTCCCTTCCTATTGTTAAGTGCAGATGGTTTTGTTAAACTTTTCTGACACTGCAAAAAACAACTATTTGATTGTAATGATGTTATGAAGCCATTTACCTTTTCTTCTTTTTTACTCTTAAATTCCCATGAATGTTCAGACTTTCCAAAAGCTGTGTGTGATATCACAACTGATTTTATAGATGAGAATTCAGCTATCTTCTGATGAGCCAGACAGTAATCTGTGAAATGTGAAACAGGTGCCATTCTGCTCAATTTTTTTTGTTTGGGAAAATGGTAATTTTTCCCTTTAAAAAATGTTACATGGAGATTAAGATGATAGAATAGAAGGACTGGAGCTCAATTTCTCTCCTAAAAACAACAAAATTTATACTTAAGACTGAGCACTCTTCACCCAAATGGACTGGAAACCTTAAAAAAGATATCCTACTCCAGAAGACAAAGAGAGGGCCACATCAAGAGTTAGGAGGGGCGATTTCGTGATATAAACAACCCCATACCCCCTGAGTGGGAGGCTTCACAGACTGGAAACTAACTGGTTCACAGAGACTCACCTACAGGAGTGAGAGTTCTGAGCCCCACATCAAACTCTCACGTGTGGGGATCTGGCAAGGGGAGAAAGAGCCCCTGCAGCATCTGGCATTGAAGGCCAGTGGGGCTTGTGCACAGGAGCTCCATGGGACTAGGGGAAACAGAGACCCCATTCTTAAAAGGCGCACACAGACTTTCACGAGCACTGGGTCACAGGGCAGAGCAAAGTCTCCATGGAAATCTGGGTCAAATCTGACTGCAGTTCTTGAAAGACATCCTGGGAAAACAGGGGTGGATGTGGCTTGTTGTGAGGGAAGGACATTGAAAGCAAAGCTCTCGGGAATACTCAGCAGCCTTGCCTTTCTCTGGAGGTGGCCATTTTGGGAAAATCTGGCCCCACCCGTCAGCCAGCTGCTGAGAAGCCCCAGGGCAAACAACAACCCAGGTGGGATCACAGCCACACCTCTCAGTAAACAGGCTACCTAAAGACCCCTCAGGCACACAGCTGCCTCTAATCCCATCCAGACTAAGACCCACCCACCAGAGGGATTAGAATCAGCTCCACCTACCAGTGGAGAGGCATCAGCCCCTCCCATCAGGAAGCCTACAGCAAGCCCCCCATACTGACTTCAGCCACAGGGGGGCAGGCATCAGAAGTAAGAGAGGCTACAACCCTATTATCTATAAGAAGGTCACCACACAAAAAACCTATCAAAATGAAAAGACAGAGAACTATACCTCAGATGAGGGAGAAAGGAAAAACCCCAGAAAATCAGCTAAGCATGGAGGAGATTCTCAGCCTCCAGGAAAAAGACTTTAGACTGTTGATGCTGAAGATGATGCAAGACATTGGAAATAAACTGGAGGCAAAGATGGATAACTTACAGGCAACACTGACTAAAGAGATACAAGATATAAAACTTAAGAAGAGATGCAAAATACGATAGCTGAAATAAAAAATTCACTAGAAGCAGCTAACAGCTGAATACAGGAGGCAGAAGAACGAATAAGCCAGGTGGAGGACAGATTAGTGGAAATTATGGACGCGGAACAGAAAAGAGAAAAAAGACTGAAAAGAAATGAGAGTCTCAGAGAACTCTGGGACAATGTTTAATGCAGCAACATCCATATTATATGGGTGCCAGAAGGAGACGAGAGAGAGAAGGGGACAGAAAAACTATTCCAAGAGATAATAGCCGAAAACTTCCCTAACATGGGAAAGGAACCACTCACTCAAATTCAGGTAGCACAACGAGTACCATATAAAATAAACCCAAGGAGGAACACCCCGAAACACATACTAATCAAACTGACCAAAATTAAAGACAAAGAGAAAATCTTGAAAGCAGCTAGGGAAAAGAAACAAATAACATAGAAGGGAAGGCTATCGGCAGATTTTTCAGCAGAAACTCTGCAGGCCAGAAGGGAGTGGCATGATATACTTAATGTGATGAAAGGAAAAAAACATCCAACCAAGATTACTCTACCCAGCAAGGCTCTCATTCAGATTTGAAGGAGAAATCAAAACCTCACAGATAAGCAAAAGCTGAGAGAATTCAGCAACATTAAACCAGCCTTACAACAAATACTAAAGGAACTTCTCTAGGCAGAAAAGAACAAGAGAAGAAGGAAAGGAAAAAGAGCAGCAAAAACAAATCCAAAGCAATTAATAAAATGGCAATAAGAACATATATATCAATAATTACCTTAAATGTGAATGGACTAAACACCCCAACCAAAAGATATAGACTGGCTGAATGGATACAAAAATAAGACCCACATATATGCTGTCTTCAAGAGACCAACTTCACATCTAGGGACACATAGAAATTGAAAGTGAGAGGATGGAAGAAAACAGTCCATGCAAATTGGGATCAAAAGAAAGCTGGAGTAGCAATACTCATATCAGACAAGAGACTTTAAAATGAATATTTTAAGGGACAAAGAAGGACATTACATAATGATCAAAGGATCAATCCAAAAAGATATAACAATTTTAAATATCTATGCACCCAACATAGGTTCACCACAATTTATAAGGCAACTGCTAACAACTTTAAAAGGAGAAATCAACAATTATACAATAATAGTGGGGGACTTTAACACCCCACTTACAGCAATGGACAGATCAACTAGACAGAAAACCAGTAAGGAAACACAGGCCCTGAATGATGCATTAGACCAGAATGACTTAATAGATATTTATAGGACATTCCATCCAAAAGCAACAGAATACACATTCTTCTCAAGTGCACATGGAACATTCTCTAAGATTGATCATATCCTGGGCTACAGATCCAACCTCGGTAACTTTAAGAAAATTGAAATCACATCAAGTATCGTTTCTGGCCACAACGCTATATGACTGGAAATCAACAACAAGAAAAAAAACTGCAAAAAACACAAACACGTGGAGACTAAACAACATGCTTTTAAACATCCAATGGATCACTGAAGAAATCAAAGAGGAGAAGTTCCCGTCGTGGCGCAGTGGTTAACGAATCCAACTAGGAACCATGAGGCTGCAGGTTCAATCCCTGGCCTTGCTCAGTGAGTTAACATCTGGCATTGCCAAGAGCTGTGGTGTAGGTCGCAGATGCGGCTCGGATCCCGCGTTGCTGTGGCTCTGTTATAGGCTGGCAGCTACAGCTCCGATTAGACCCCTAGCCTGGGAACCTCCATATGCTGCAGGAGTGGCCCAAGAAATGGCAAAAAGACAAAAAAAAAAAAAAAAGAAATCAAAGAGGAAATTAAAAAATACCTGGCAGCAAATGACAACAAAGATACAACTCTCCAAAACCTATAGGATGCAACAAAATCCATTCTAAGAGGAAAGTTTATAGCAATACAAGCCCACCTCAGGAGACAAGAAAAAGCTTAAATAAACAAGATAACTTTACATCGAAAGCAGCTCGAGAGAGAACAGACAAGACCTAAAGTTAGTAGAAGGAAAGAAATCATAAAGATCAGAGCAGAAATCAATGAAATAGAATCAAAGAAAACCATAGAAAAGATCAAGGAAACGAAAAGCTGCTTCTTTGAAAAGATCAACAAAATTGATAAACCCCTAGCCAGACATACCAAGCAAAAAAGAGAGAGGACTCAAATCAATAAAATTAGAAATGAAAAAAAGAAGTAACAATGGACATCACAGAAATACAAAGGATCATAAGAGACTTCTATACGCAACTAATGCCAATAAAATGTAAAAACCTAGAAGAAATGGACAAATTCTTAGAAAAGTACAATCTTCCAAGGCTAAACCTAGATGAAATAAAGATGAATGGACCAACCACAAGAACTGAAATTGAAACTGTGATCAAAAAACTTCCAACAAACAAAAGTCCAGGACAGGATGGCTTCCCAGGCGAATTCTATCAAACATTTAGAGAAGAGCTAACACCTGTCCTTCTGAAACTATTTCAAAAAATTGCAGAGGAAGGGATACTCCCAAATTCATTCTATGAGGCCACCATCACCCTGGTACCAAAACCAGACAAAGACACCACAATAAACGAAAACCACAGGCCAATTTCACTGATGAACATCGATGCAAAAATACTCAACAAAATCCTAGCAAACTGCATCCAACAATACACTAAAAGGATTGTACATCATGATCAAGTGGGATTTATTCCAGGGAGGCAAGGGTTCTTCAATATCTGCAAATCCATCAGTGTGATACACCACATTAACAAACTGAAGAATAAAAACCATACGATCCTCTCAATAGACTCAGAAAAAGCCTTTGACAAAATCCAACACCCATTTCTGATAAAAACCCTTCAGAAAGTGGGCATAGTGGGAACCTATCTCAACATAATAAAGGCCACATATGACAAACCCACAGCGAACATCATTCTCAATGGTGAAAAGCTGAAGGAATTCCCACTGAGATCATGAACAAGACAAGGATGCCCTCCGTCACCACTGCTCTTCAACATAGTTTTGGAAGTCCTAGCCATAGCAATCAGAGAAGTGAAAGAAATAAAAGGAATCCACATTGGAAAGGAAGAAGTAAAACTATTACTATTTGCAGATGACATGATACTATACCTAGAAAATCCTAAAGACTCCACCAGAAAACTGCTGGAGCTCATCCACGAATTTGGATGAGTCACAGAATACAAAATTAATACACAGAAATCAATGGCATTTCTATATACCAACAATAAAATATCAGAAAAGGAAATTAGGGAAGCAATCCCATTTGCCATCACATCCAGAATAAAATACCTAGGAGTAAACCTACCTAAGGAGACAAAAGACCTGTACTCTGAAAACTACAAGCCACTGATGAAAGAAATCAAACATGACACAAATAGATGGAAAGACATACATGCTCTTGGATTGGAAGAGTCAATATTATCAAAATGACTATACCACCTAAGGCAATCTACAGAGTCAATGCAATCCCTATCAAATTACCAAGGACATTTTTCACAGAACTCGAACAAAATATTTTAAAGTTTGTTTGGAAGCACAAAAGGCCCAGAATAGCCAAAGACATCCTGGAAAAGAAAAATGGAGCTGGAGGAATGAGGCTCCCGGACTTCAGACTATACTACAAAGCAACACTCATCAAAACTGTATGGTACTGGCACAAAGACAGAACTATAGATCAGTGGAGCAGGACAGAAAGCCCAGAATTAAACCCATGCACCTACAGCCAACTCATCTACGACAAAGGAGGCAGGAATATACAAGGGAGAAAAGACAGCTTGTTCAACAAGTGGTGCTGGGAAAACTGGACAGCCACATGCAAAAGAATGAAATTAGAACACTCCCTAACACCATACACAAAAATAAACTCCAAATGGATTAAAGACCTAGATACAAGACCAGACACTATCAAACTCTTAAAGGAAAACACAGCCCAAACACTCTCTGACATAAACGACAGCAACACCTTCTCAGATCCACCTCTTAGAGTACTGACAGTAAAAACAAAAATAAACAAATGGGACCTAATCAAACTTCAAAGTTTCTGCACAGCAAAGGAAACCCTAAACAAAACAAAAAGGCAACCCACAGAATGGGAGAAAATCTTTGCAAGTGAATCGACTGACAAGGGATTAATCTCCAAAATTTATACACACCTTCTGTAGCTCCATACCAAAAAAACAAATAACCCCATCCAAAAATGGGCAGAAGATCTAAACAGACAGTTCTCCAAAGAAGACATGCAGATGGCCAAAAAACACATGAGAAGATGCTCAACACCACTCATTATTAGAGAAATGCAAATCAAAACCACTCTGAGGTACCACCTTACACCAGCCAGAATGGCCATCTTCAAAAAGTCTACAAACAATAAGTGCTGGAGAGGGTGTGGAGAAAAAGGGACCCTATGACACTGTTGGTGGGATTGTAAGTTGGTGCAACCACTGTGGAAAGCAGTATGGAGATGCCTCAGAAAACTAAAAATAGAACTACCATTTGATCCAGCAGTCCCAATCCTGGGCATCTATCCAGAGAAAACCATGACTCGCAAAGACACATGGACTCTGATGTTCATTGCAGCACTATTTTCAATAGCCAAGACATGGAAACAACCTAAATGTCCATCCACAGAGGAGTGCATCAAGAAGAGGTGGTACATAGACACAATGGAATATTACTCAGCCATTAAAAGGAACGAAATACCAGCATTCTTAGCAACATGGATGGACCTAGAAACTATCATGCTATGTGAAGTCAGCCATACAATGAGACACCAACATCAAATGCTTTCATTGACATGTGGAATCTGAAAAAAGGCCAGACTGAACTGCTTTGCAGAACAGATGCTGACTCGCAGACATTGAAAAACTTATGGTCTCCGGAGGAGACAGTTTGGGGGGTGGGGGGATGTGCCTGGGCTGTGAGATGGAAATCCTGTGAAATCAGATTATTATGATCATTATACAACTACAGATGTGATAAATTCATTTGAGTAATAATAATAAGAAAAATGTTACTTATGTTAACCGGCAACAAGTATCAAAAGATCCTAAAACAAAACAGTTTGAGAACTGCTAGTTTAGACTCTGAACCTGTGGGTTAAAACTGTAGTGTAAGCAGGATTTCTATAAACAAACCCCATGTTATCAGCACCCCATATCTCAGGGTCTTTGGTGAATTTTAATCTACATATCTCCTTGCTTTTGCTGGAAAAAATATAAGACAATTAGTAAACTTGTTCTAGTCCCACAAAAAAGTTATCATTTTTCTAAACAGCTCTAGAGACAGTTACACTGAACTCTAGTTATGGAGATGGCTATTAATGATGGTTATTTTTGTTGTCTATCATCTTTCACACAGAGCTTATTCACATGGTGTTTTGGTATGCCAAGAACCAAAAGTAAGATAATTGAAGGCAGTAAAACTGAAGCGAAATAGGAAGATCATCAGCTAAGAAAGGCCTATGGGAGAAAGCAGAGTAAGTATGGTGTGTGGTTATGAATTAATTGGGGTGTAAGTGGGAAAGCAGAGACTGTCAGTGAAAAGAAATCACGGTTTGTTTCCTTTAGGCCCTGCTAATACTTCCAAAACTGGCCAGATCACACAGCAAGCTCAAAGATGCCTTGTGAAGGTCTTGCACAGTAACTTGCGTATAACGTATATACACAACTTGATTCATAGTTTAAAATATCATGCAGGAAAAAGATCAAATCTTAATAAATCTCTGAATCCCAGTAGTTAATGTGAACATTTTTCAAGGGAAAATTTAGGACAGACAGCCTATCAAAAGATTTTTGTCTTGTGCAGGGAGGCTTTTTAAAGAACAAAATATTGGCATTCCCATTGTAGCTCAGCAGTAATGAACCTGACTGGTATCCATGAGGACTTGAGTTTGATCCCTGGCCTTGCTCAATGGGTTAAGGATCTGGCATTGCCATAAGCTATGGTATAATTGCAAACATGGCTCAGATCTGGTGTTGCTGTGGCGTGGGCTGGCAGCTGCAGCTCTAATTCAACCCCTAGCCTGGGAACCTCCATATGCCCTCAATGCACCCCTAAAAGGACAGAAAAAAACAAAACAGTGAAGCCAACTTTATTCAAGACCATTGCAATACGTGTCAGAACCACAATTATGAGATTTTTTAATTGGGGTAGTGTGTGTGGAGATTGGACTCAACTCCAAGTACAACAAAGTGGGAACTTACAGCCAGGTAAGAAAGTGGGAGGTCAGTGAATGGACTATTACTGAGGGAACGTCAGGGGTAAGAGGAGATTCTGTTTAAACTGATGTACCAGAATTCTTTCTGAAGGCAGATCAAGGTAATGAGGCATCACTTAGAGGATGCTGGGGATGAGGAACTTGACCAGATATTGAGGGAGACCAGCTACTGAGGGTAAGAGATTCTGCTTAAATCTTCTTAGCAATATTCTTGCTAAAACTTGACAATGAAAAGACAAACACAGAAGATCAAGTCAGTGTAGTTGAGAAGACTCTCTTCCCAACTACAGGAGACTCTGTCGACTTAGTTTATTCTGTCAACAGAACCGATAGCCTTCTCCCACACTGATTTCTTTTCTTTACCCTCAGTATCCTCACTATATATATATATATATAATTTTTTTTTTTTTTTTGGTCTTTTTAGGGCCACACCCACATACGGAAGTTCCCAGGCTAAGGGTTGAATCAAAGCTACAACTGCTGGTCTGTACCACAGCCACAGCAACTCGGGACCTGAGCTGCGTCTGTGACCTACACCACAACACCAGATTCTTAACCCATTGAGTGAGGCCAGGGATCAAGCTTGTGTCCTCATGGATACCAGTCAGGTTCATTACTGCTGAGCCACAATGGGAACTCCACTACTTTCTTGAAATTAATCATCAGTTACCTGTTTTTAAGCAAATTCAAGTTTTTTTGCTTTCTAGACTTGATACTCCCTTATTTTTTTCCTTAAAATTTGAGAAATTCAGAAAAATCTTTAAATAATGCCATATGAATCATTTGATGTGTACCTTTTTAGTCTTTTTCTATACATGTATATATTTTAAAAATAATTTTTTTTTAATTTAAAAAATAGATGTGAGTATTTTAACCTGTATTTCACTTAACATATTACGAAAATTTATTACTGTATTATTTTTTAAACATGTAACAAATTCCTAAGGCAAACAATATTTACCAAGTATTGAAAAGACAGAGTGAAAACTGTCTTCCTCCTATCCCAAGGAACTTTTTTTTTTTTTTGTCTTTTGTTGTTGTTGTTGTTGTTGCTATTTCTTGGGCCGCTCCTGTGGCATGTGGAGGTTCCCAGGCTAGGGGTTGAATTGGAGCTGTAGCCACCGGCCTACGCCAGAGCCACAGCAACGTAGGATCCGAGCCGCATCTGCAACCTACACCACAGCTCACGGCAACGCCGGATCGTTAACCCACTGAGCAAGAGCAGGGACCGAACCCACAACCTCATGGTTCCTAGTCGGATTTGTTAACCACTGCGCCACGACGGGAACTCCCCCAAGGAACATTTTTAATGGCTACATAATAGTAAATCATAAGGATGCATCATTTTTAACCCACCCCTAATTCTTGACATTTCATGGGTAGGTTTCTTGTTATTATTTGAGTTTTGCTTTGCTGTTACAAACACTGGTTGAATAGTCTTGCAGAAACAACTTGGGATCAGCTGTGTGTGTGGGTTTTTTTAAGGATAAATTTGTGTTTGGTTTTGGGGGATGGTTTAAGATAAGTTTCTTGAATTTCCTTCCTTTTCTTCCATCCTTTCCTGATTTCATACTCTCTGATCTTTATCTTTCGTCTTCTCTTTTTTCTTTATCAAATACATTTATCAGTCAAGCTCAATTCCTGTTCCTTTGCCCTTACCTAGCTAGCACCTCTTAATGTTCTCAAGTAGTCCTACTCAGTCCCTGCTCCTTCCCTGTATCCTTCTTCTCTCCAGGTGTCATACCTGAAAGGTCACCTCTGGAAGATGAATCTTTCTCTTTCCTTTACCAATATTCTCATAGTTTCTAGCTAAAACATCTGTTTTATATCTTTAAGCTTCAAAAATCTACTCTGAGTAATGATCCTACAGCTAAAAAGCTTTTAAAACAGCTACACACAAAGGCCCCCATAAGCATTATCCAAATTTCACGGACAGAAAGAAAAAAATGAGTAACGTCTGGAATCAGAGTGGGACCAAGTTAACAGCTATCAGTGTACTGTTCTGAGTATTACTATCAGCATGCTATTTGAAGGCTGTATTGTGGCTCTGGTAGAGAAACGTGTCTCTCTACCTTTTAAAAAATTTCACTTTTGGCCACCCCATGGAATATGCAGTTCCCAGGCCAAGGATCAGATCTGAGCTGCAGTTGCAACCTACACCACAGCTGTGTCCACACCAGATCCTTTAACTCACTGTGTCCAGCTAGAAATCGAAGTTGCATCCTGGTGCTGCAGAGATGACACCAATCCCATTGAGCCATAGCGGGAACTCCTCTATCATTTTTCTAAAAAAATAAGTTATCAAAACCTGTACTTAGTAGAAGTTAGTAATTTACATGTAACAGTTTGGTTATATGTAACCAAACTGAGAGTTCTGGACCATCTAGTTCTCAAAGAATGACCAAAATATACACATTAATTCTTCTTGATCACTTTATATATTTTCTATAGGTATTATGAGAAATATATTACTGTTTGGGGAAATGATTGGAGTAAATTAGATTTTTGAGACTAGAGGTGTTTGTGAAGTTTTAAAACATCAAAGTAACATCAGCGTTTTCATTTTTCTTTGCAGGGATGAAAAATAAAGCACTGTTTCATTGGAGCAACAGGCCTTTGAAATTTAACTAAAAAAAAAAAAAGATGACTATTCTTACTTCAGAGAACTGCTCTTTTCAGTACCAGCTACATCAAACAAATCAGCCCTTAGATAGTAACACTCTGTTATTCTTGATTGTACTTGGGAAAATATTACTAAATATCCTCACACTAGGAATGAGAAGAAAAAATACCAGTCAGAATTTTATGGCATATTTTTGCATTTCACTAGCATTCACTGATCTTTTACTTTTAGTGACTGTTTCCATTATATCCTATTTCAGGGATTTTGTACTTTTAGGCATTAGGTTTACTAAATACCACATCTGCCTGTTTACTCAAATTATTTCTTTTACTTATGGCTTCTTGCACTATCCAGTTTTCCTGATAGCTTGTCTAGATTATTACTTGACTTTTTCTAAAACCACCAAGCTTCCATTTAAGTGTCAAAAATTATTTTATTTCTTTACAGTTACTTTAATTTGGATTTCCATCCTTGCTTATGTTTTGGGAGATCCTGCTATCTACCAGAAACTGAAGGCACAGAATGTTTATTCTTATCAATGTCCATTCTACATTAGCATTCAGAGTTACTGGCTGTCATTTTCCATGGTGATGATTTTGTTTATTGCTTTTATAACCTCTTGGTCAGAAGTTATTACCTTGGTACAGGCTATTAGGATAACTTCCTATATGAATGAGACTATCCTGTATTTTCCCTTTTCATCCCACTCTAGTTATACTCTAAGCTCTAAAAAAGCACTTTTGCCCAAGTTCATTATCTGTTTTCTTGGTACCTGGTTACCATTTGTACTACTTCAAGTAATTATCCTTTTACTTAAAGTACAGATTCCAGCATACATTGAAATGAACATTCCATGGTTGTACTTTGTCAATAGTTTTCTCATTGCTATAGTTTATTGGTTTAATTGTCACAAACTTAATTTTAGACACATGGCGTTACCTGTGGATCCATTTGTCAACTGGAAATGCTGCTTCATTCCACTTACACTTCATAATCTGGAGCAAACTGAAAAGCCTCTATCAATAATAACTTGCTGATATGTTGCCATGTTAACACTGAAATTTATAGCTATGAGAATCATAATTTCACAAACAGGAAAGAATGATTGGGACATATAAAGAATGAACTGAACTGAATTTTCCCCCACCCTCCCCCAAACTTCTGTATCTTTTCAGAATGTGTTTTTTGGGGGCTATGAGATTATTTATTAGGTGTTTGTTTTTAAATAAAATACTTGCAAGAAAAAAAAAATTATACTGGTTGGCCATACTGATGTTTGTGTTACCCAGAAAACTACTGGATACAGATTGCTATGTAAATCTGAGACTGACCACCAACTTTTCAGATATGAGCTTAAATAAACATTTTTATTAAACTCAGAACAAGAAAATGATTTGGTGTAAATATTCTTTAACATAAGAAGAAAGATGAATTCAGTTTAAGTGATTTTTAAAAATATAACTCTGTTCTTAATACATATATTCCTGAAAGAAAAGTTTCAGTTGCTCACCCTACAGAATTGGAAGTAGTGACTAGGTCTCTTCCATGACAACCCAGATTTATTTTCATAATTGAAACTTATCTGTTCTATATTTGCGTGTCCAACAACTATCTCATTGGCAGTATATTTACAACATGAAAGTAGAGTTTCTTATGCTCAGCACTATTGACATTTCAGGTTGAATAATCTTTTGTTATGGGAGCTGCCCTGTGTACTGTAGGATGTTTAGGAGCATCTCTGCCCTCTAGCCACTAGGTGCCAGCAGAACCTCATTCCCTCTCCAGTCATTATAATCAAAATGTCTCCAGAAATTGCCAGGCTTCCCTCAGTTGGCAAAATTGTTCTCAGTTGAGAACTACTGAAGTGAAGCAATCTGAATGGCTGAATAATCTGAAATCACTCTGTGGGTTAAACCACATAGATATTATCTAATTTGTTAGTGTCTAAACCTGTTCTACTTCTGTGTTACTTTCCTTCTGAATGTATTGCTTTTTAATTGGCCATACATGGGAATGAAGTATTTAAAAATGTATTTTACTTAATTAGTAAAGACTTGTAGGAGTTCCCATCGTGGCACAGTGGTTAACGAATCTGACCAGGAACCATGAGATTGCGGATTTGATCCCTGGCCTTGCTCAGTGGGTTAAGGATCTGGCATTGCCATGAGCTGTGATGCAGGTCGCAGACGTGGCTCAGATCCCAAGTTGCTGTGGC
Organism: Phacochoerus africanus; assembly: GCF_016906955.1. Lineage (NCBI taxonomy): Eukaryota > Metazoa > Chordata > Mammalia > Artiodactyla > Suidae > Phacochoerus > Phacochoerus africanus. Next base: position 189,159,937 of record NC_062544.1, read on the forward strand.
TGTGGTGTAGGCCGGTGGCTACAGCTCCAATTAGACCCCTAACGTGGGAACCTTCACATGCCACGGGAGTGGCCCTAGAAAAGGCAAAAAGACCAAAACAAAAACAAAAACAAAAAAGACTTCTACCTTCTTCAGATTTTAAATGTGAAAAGTAAACTATTTCAAGCCTCTCATTAAGCTATTTGTTTACTTAGAGGATTCCCCATCCCTCCATAAACTTAAAAATAGAAAGAAATTATTCAAAAGACCAGCCAAATGGAAGAGGCTTTTATTTTTTAAAGAAATGAACTTACAACTGGTCTACAATATATTATTGTAATATAAACAATATAAATAAATGATCCTGTAGGCCCACTAACCTTCCATCCAGACCCACATGAAGCAATGTTACAACAATATTCTATGTGAAAATGTGCAGGTAACAAAGGTGCAATTACAAGCAAGTTTAAGCAGCAGAGTATAAGGTGCTTTAATTTAACAGTTAATGTTGCCATCAACAAACATTTGAATGTTCAATTTTACTTCACTGAATACAGACACAACAAATATGAAAATTTAAAATTCATACACATGCTACTTGTTAATATGAAAGTGCTTTCTCTTTTTTAAAAAAATACACCAAATGGACAATCTTTTTACATAGATCATGGTGTGCTCTTAAAATGCAAAATTAACTTCATTTTCAGGTTATACATTTTAAAACTGTAGCTACAGACACCAATCTAGGAATGCTAATGCTAAGGGTGCTAAACTATTTCATTGCCTGTAAGGAGGACTCTAGTACAATATCCAACATAAAGAATACACCTATATATATAATCTTAATATTTGTTTTTTGTAAAGATAAAAAATGTTTTCTTTCCCCTTGGTGATGCTTAGTTCATCCTGGGTGGATCAGTGTTTGAGGTTTTAATAATATGAAAGTCCTATTTAGGATAGTGGGAGGAACCAAACGGAGGAATTTTTAAAAAATCAGTTAACCATGTGCTTGAAGCATCAAAAAAATTTTTAACAGTTTATCACAATTTGCTTTTGTTAAATCAACAACAGAGAATGTTTCTGACAAGCAAGAACACACTAATTCAACAAAGAGGCCTGAAATGCCTGCACACTGCTGCCTACAACTCCAAACCTTTACCACAAGATCACCCCTTACTTCAAGGATAGTCTCTGGAGCTTAATTTGGCCTTTCCTATGGGGAAAACAAAAATCCAAGCTTTTGAATGAGGCAATTAGGAATCTAGTTAAATGTCTTGGAAATTAGATGTCCAAAATTATACCATCTTTGCCCATTCCCAGTGATTTTTTAAAATTTAAGAATACACATATAAAAAGTATGCAATATTTTTACAGCATAAAATATCTGAAAAACTAAGTGAATTAAAATAGTTTCAGTTTTAACCAGTACCATGGGAAAATTATTTTAAACCCAGATTATCTGGTTACTTGGATGTTAGTGTTCCTGTTTACAAAAACTTTAATACAGATTCTAATCTAAGACTTATTTGTACATTTTCCTGCTTTAAAAGGTTGTGATTATGATGCATTAAAGATCTTTTAAATATATTTTCATTTTGTATCTTTGTGGAGAATGTCAGTATGGAGTGACATTAATATGTAAAGCTGCCTCAGTGGGAATTACAATGTAATTCACAGACTCCCAGGGTGGCAAGGGACCTCCTATCCAGTTAATCCATTCTCCTACTCTGTGTTTACTCTCCAAATACCTGTCAATTCAAGCTACAACCATGGAACTGTTACTGTTTACCAGTTCTGCATTTTAAAGGAAAAACCCTTTTACTCTGTAATATAAGTGTACTTTCTAAAAAGTAAATACTTTTAATGATAGTCGAAGTTTATGCAATCTTCCTTGCTTTAAAAAGAAACAAAAAACCAAAATAAAAACCAAACCTGCTCAGCAAGATCCTTTGATATTTTTCAGTTTTTGAAAGTTACTGCACTGTTACTACTGGATATAAAGCTTTCAGAGTTCAAAATGTATATAGTATGTCAGCACCAGCTCCTTTGTATTGTTCACACCCTGCATGGCAACACCTCTGGAATAGATTCAAGTGTCCAAATAATTCTGAGAAATACGGGCTGTCACAACAGTTTCAAAATGTAAATCCTAATGTTAGGTAGGTACCTTTAATTTTGTAAACTAATCAGGTATATGGTGATGGATTAGCAAGTGGAAATGTGTTATAGGAATTGTCATATGATTCACTCAGACCCATTAGATATCATCTAGCCTAATCCTTTACCCAATGCATAAAAATCCCCTCTCAGTTCCAACTTTACATTCAGTACATTATGTAATAATAATTATGTACATGTTTAAGTCACAATCAAAAATGGAGGATTATGTTTACTTATTACTAGTTCCTTAAGTCAGGTATACCACACACTGCATAGTAAGTGTTCAAATGGTTTGCTAAATGAATAGATAAATGCATGAATAACAATATTCAGATGAGTTCATATGTCCAGTGGTTTAGCAAGAAGCATTTAGAAAGAAAAATATCCTCCTTTGCTGTCTATATGAAATTTCTATCTTTATCCTTAGGAGAACAAAGACTGTGGGTGACCCAGGAAGTAGATGCTTCATAAATAATGATCTCTTAGCAAAAGCTCTTAAATATAAAATGAACCATTAAAAAAGGAAATTAAGAGACTTAAGATAAAAGAATTAAGTGGGAGCAACTTTAAAAAATACTCCATTATGTGACTTAGAATCATAGTTTTATGTAAGCATAAAGATGATTTAAGCAAAATCAACATTTTGGGTAGTACATGTTCTCTACTGTATATTCAGAAAGAAACAGGTTAAAAACTAAGTAACTGCCTAAAATGTCACAAATAGCTAATCCACCAACCAGAAGTAAAACCCCAGTTTCCTAGCCAGTGTTTTATCTTCATTTATCATGTTAATTTAACTATTATGTTCATCTATTATTTACTACCGAAGTAGATTATTTACTACCTAAAACAAAATGACTTTTTTTTTTTTGTCTTTTTAGGGCCGCACCCATGGCATATGGAGGTTCCCAGGCTAGGGGTCCAATCGGAGCTGTAGCCGCTGGCCTACGCCAGAGCCACAGCAACGCCAGATCCAAGCCAAGTCTGCAACCTACACCACTGCTCACAGCAACACTGGATCCTTAACCCACTGAGTGAGGCCAGGGATCGAACCAACAACCTCATGGTGCCTAGTTGGATTCATTTCCACGACGCCACAATGGGAACTCCAACAAAATGACTTTAACACAAGCATTCCAAAGATTTTAAGCAATGGACACATCTGGTTTGCCTGAAGCAAGACTAAAAAACTTCCTTCTTTCTAAAATAGTTAATGTTCATTTCATTACCATTCCCCACCCTTCTCAATAAATACCAACTTTTTCACCTCCATTAATTAAAGCTCCACAAAATCAAGGATTTAACACTGATAACAGTCCCTAAAGTATAACTTTTAAGTCAGTAAATGATGGCTACTATCCATCCTTAAGATAACTGGAGTCAATTTAAATAGGTAGTCTAAAAGGACCTATTTTATTACTCTTACATTTAAAATTATACCAGGTTAGCCTAATAGGGCTTTAAATTTATATTGTTTTTTCTTTTTTCCAAATTAAAATTCATTCATTACTCCTTTTAAACAATACATTTTTAAAACTTCACACAGGTTTTCTTTCTATGGATTTGTACTGACACCCCCAATATCATTGAAAGCAATTGTACTTTTCAAGGACAGTAGGAAAAAATATATATATGATTTTTACATATATATGATTTTTTTGGTCACACCCACAGCACATGGAAGTTCCCAGGTCAGGGATCAAATCCGAGCTGCAGCTGCAACACCACACCAGATCCTTAACCCATCTGCACCACAGCAAGAATTCCAAAAATATTTTTCTAATGTACCTCTTCTCTAATATTCGAGGCTGAAATTGTCATGTTAAGTAAAACTAAATGTTCACAAGCTATAAAAAGGGAAAAAATAAAACATTTTCCAAAAGTGTCCATAAACATGGCACTTACGAGGTGTGAGTTCATGTGTTAGAGAAGAATGGGAGAGTTTTCATTAGGGAAGCTGGACTTCAGATCTGAAAAGGAGGGCAGGTCTCCCTTTCCATGTATGTGTACTAAAGTGACAGTTCAGGAAAAGGCAGATGTTCTGCTCTGGAATATGATGGTAATAATTATATTTGTATTAGTGCTTTTCAACTTTCAAAAAAAAGCTTTCTCATAGTATTACTTTAAAATAGATTAAGCTCTGAAAAATATGTAAAACTTTTAAATTCTTAAAAATTTAGGAAACTTTTTCCAAAGAAGATAATATAATTTTCAATATTTTTTATTAAAGAAATGGCTTATATTAATGCTATAAGGGAAACTATATAATGACATGTTATGAACTTAAAAGAGGAATATCTTCCCAAAGAATTTTTTAAAAGATGTACAGCTTATACAAGAGGCTAAAATTTAATTTTACTAAGATTGCATATTTACTTTCCCTAATACTGTGTTTGTGCTTATTTAATTGAATCACAATTACTAAGATGAAATAAAATGCTCTAAATAGATTCAGAAAATACCAATATTGATGAATGTGGATTAAACAGTTCTTTTCATGACCCACACTACTGTGCATTAAAGAAATAGAGGTAGGCTTGTATTTACTGAAATCTGCACTAATAAACAGAACCCTATCTTAGTCATCTAGTTCTTACACTGAGACACAGCCTAACAAAATACTAGCTTAAAAACAACTTTCTTTGTAACAATCCACAAGACTGATTCAACTGTAGTATTTAAAAATGGATATTTTCTCCTCTATAATTCTGATAACTCAATCATAACAATTAACCTTTCAGTTTTTGACAGATATTCTCCACTATAATAGTCACCTCTTTCAGAAGTCAAATACCACCAATTTATAGGTAGTTTGTTGGTGGTCTAGTGGTTGGGAGTTGGCACTTTGCTGCAGCTTGAGTTCAATCCCTAGTCTGGCAACTGAGAGCCCACATTAAGCCACCACATGCTGTGGCAAAAAAAAAAAAGAAAGAAAGAAAGAAAGAAAAAGAAATCACCAATTTATGTATCCTTGGAACTATTAATACACTCCTAAGGGCAAGATCACTTGATAAAGAGAATGAAAGACTATGATTATAGGTAAACCTTGACATAAAAAAAAAAAAAAAAAGCCATACCCTGTTTATTGCTCTAACTGGGATCCAACCATTACAATTTACTATTTTGAACCACTGATGGCCATATCTATGCTACACGACCTTAGTTAACTATATTATCCTCTTGGATCTGGAATGCTTTTCCTATTTGTCCCCTCCACTTCCCCACCCTTTTCCCTAGAAAACCTTCCCCAAAGCCCAGTTATAGTAACATGCAGTGCACAGGAAAAAGACTGAGCAAACACTGTGCATAAATGGTCAGTTTCCACTGCCCAGCGGGTTCATGGAGACATGACTGTTAGGTATTACAAAGTCCTGTCTCAGTTACCTCCCTAGAATTAATCCCACTATAAAATCTTCTGTAGGGATCTTCAGGCAAAGGTCTAAGAAAGTTTTCACACAGTTTACTTGAGGCTAGAGGAGGTGAAGGGAGTGAGGCCCTTTCATGCTATTAGGCAATAATGCCCAGTGCCTACTGCATAGCGGCAACTTGAGTTCTTGCCATTGACTAAGGGGGAGGATCTTCAAACCACAAAATATGACTAGGCTGTTCTGGTTGAAAATATATCTTTGAAACATTTTAACAGTGTGTTAAGCCAAGGGTTTCTTCCACTCCTTATGGCTATGAGGACAGCATCCATCAAATACATCTTTAACAGTTATTCTTTCCAAAATTGTTTACACATATGTAAACACAGCCTAAGACTATACAATCTATATATTACCTCTCTACCATACTTGTGCCATGGTGGTACCAAAACCCTGAAAATGCAAATAACAGGACTTTATAACATTTAATTGAACAAGTCAGTGACTTGGGGCACTAGAACAGATTTCAATCTAAAACTGCGATTTTAATAAATGTCTGAGTAGAATATCATACCAGATATAGGAAGATTATCTATGTTGAAAATTATTCAAAGGTATGGGTACAACAATACTTATTTCATATAGTTTAACTGTTTCAACACAAGGAAACACAAATAAAATGGGCTACCTAAAAAAAGTTATTTCTATTTAAAACTAGGTAAAACATGAATTAACTTCAAAAGTGCAGAAATTTGTTCAGTGTTGAAGTGGGATAAACTAACAAAGTGGCAGGTTTCTGGTCTGCCTCTCTTCCATTCTCAAGCTTCTTCACTAACATTTCTTTCCTCCTATTCCAGGTTCTCTACTCCAAGGGGACAGTCCTTAAATGGGGACTTTAAAAAAAGGTCTGTTTAAAGGATGCCCCAGCAAATTAAAAATACCATCATGGAAAAATTACCAGAAACTTTAATAAGTGACAGGTTTTGGGACAGCACTTTCACTTATTACATCAAAGCTGCATGAGACACATGCCTGAAGGCTTGATGAAAATGCATGTCATGTAAGGAAAAACTTTTACAAACCAATCCTGTTTTATTTACTTCCTTAGGAACACATGGCTTAGAGCAAATAAAATTTCAAACTTGCAGAGATTTTCTTCCTCAATGGGAAAAGACTGCATTGTTGTAAAGAAATCAGAAAATGCAAACTTAGGTAGCAAAGGTAGAAAGAACTTCCCATGTCCCCTTTCTGTTTGTCCGTCCCTCTCCTCAATCAAATCCTAAAACAATATGAAGGAAAATGAAAATAACAGCAACCTCCCCATCTATTTCATACTAAAACTGTGCTTAAAGCTCAGGAGAGAGGTGGACACCCAGTGTCATCATTTATATCCAATATATATAACTGAAATTCTGAAATTCAGATGGTTCAATCATCCAGAAAGAAAAGCTGCATCAAAAAGAAAACCACTCATTAAAAGTAAATGAGCCATTACTAAATAAAATAACTCTTGAAAAAAGCAAATGTATCTTCTGGGTATGTTTTGAGTGGAGAGAAAAGATCTGGACTATTCTTAAGATATAAATAAGATTTAGGGTTATAAGGTGCTCTCGAATGGAAACCCCTCTTCTATGCTTTCTTGGATACTTAACACAGTGCTAGGCACAGAGGCTTTCAGTAAATACACAACAACCGAAGAAGAGGGTAGTAAACAGGAAGAGAACCTCTAGCAGTTCCAAGTTAATACCTTAAAGGCTACAGATAATATTGTTATGGGAGGTAATCATTATTGCTAGGCAGTGTATCCCCAAAGAACCAATTCTGCATAAATTATTTGTGGATTATCTGTGACAAAGTCTTAATTCCAGGGGAGATTTTCCTTTGTGTCCCTCAGTCCCCATACAGTGGACCAACTCCTTCTTATGCTTAGCCTATACCTGCATTCTGAAATTGCAAGATGAGGGGGAAAGTCAAACATATGACAACTCTGTCATAATGATTAACTACTAATAAATGAAGATTGACTATAGAGTACCTAACCTTTCCTCGAAACTTTAATCCAATAATTTAAAATGTGATATAAAGAAATATGTGACATAGACTACAAGCTATTGTAGGTCTGGAATATGAGCCTTACACTATATATTACGTATTCTAATCCTACACATAACTATCAATAAACATCTTTTTTTTAAACATTACTACACAAAAGAATTCCACAAAGCATACATTCAAATGAGAGGCATCTAAAGGTTAAAAAAATTACCCGCTGTATTTCTGTATAAAAATAATCAACATTCTCTAATGTACACAAAGCCAAAAGATAAATATCTGTGATGTCTTTAATGACATCTTTAGTCTTCTACTAGCGTAACACAATCTTTTTGAAAAGAGCAGTGCCAATGACTGAAACCCATGGACTCTTCCCCACTTACTGAACTTCTGCCAAATAACTGTGTATGTTCTTTCAGTTATTAAAACATTTCCATTGTGTGGTAAATACAATGGAATAATATTTAAAAAAGATTAAAATATTTTTGATGTCCAGGACTTTAAACTTTACAGGGCTCCCACAGCAATTTTGTTTTGGTGCCATAATTCTAACAGAACATTAACTGTTCAATGAAAGGTTTTGCTTTAAATTTTTTTTTCCCTAAAACATGTACCTACAAAATTAGATCTGATTTTCCAAAAGAGATCAGTTGGACAAGTGCCTTGCAGGAAGCATACAAGGACTCAGTTAAGAGAAAAGAATGTGCATTCTAGCTAGACCCAGCATGTTCCACACTAGAAAAATCTAAAGACCAACCACATAGCCATTGCAAACTATTGTCCAGCCAGCAAAGGCTGTGCACTGGTTCATAATCATATGTCTTCATCAGTGCAGAAAGATATGAAAAATAATTATTATGAATACTGAGAATCAAACTACTAGTATGCTAGTCCTTATTTTATAGGCCAATTTAATGAATTTTCCCCCTTTTTCTAGAAGGCATAAAACCAGGAAAAATACTTCAGCAGAATGTTAATGCTATTTGAAATACTTCCATTGTATAATGAATGTATTCCTTATTACATCTCTTTTTTTTCCAAAATATACCTTTGGGTGAAAAAGAGCAATATTTATCACTCCTACATCAGGATTTCTCAACCTTGGCACTACTGACATTTTGGACCAGATAACTCTTTGTTACAGAGGACTATCCTGTGCATTGTAGGATAATTGCAACATCCCTGTATGCTATGTTCCAAATATCAGAAGTAACCTTCCCCCACCCCAACCTACAACAACCAAAATGTCCCCGGACATTGTCAAATGTCCCCTGGGGAGCAAAACTGACCTCTGTTAAGAACCACTGCTCTAAATGAACAAAAACTAAGAGGAAAACTAACTTCCTCAGTCATACCAAATTCTTGGTCAAGTATGGAACAGAAACCAACTCTTCTAACTTCCACATCAGTATTATTCATGCTAGAATGCAATCCTTTTTATAGACAAAACAATTGTCTAATAGACATGTTTTTTAAACACACACTGATAGCTCATTGCATATAATTCCAGTCACTGGACTCCTAAATTATTCCTAAATTACTCCTAAATTATATCTCTCATGACAACCTATAGAAAACTTATATGGTACAAAAATGTATAAGAAAACCGAATCAAAAAAGGAGAAATGTAAATCATTAAATTACTTTTAAGGATTTTTTTTATATTAATGATAAACATTGCCTTTAAAAAAATTATTTAGTAAAACACTTTGAAAAATATCATGGCCCTCTATAACAAGTCTTTCAATATTGTGTGTAACCTGTAAAATGAATTTTACCAATGTTGGCTAACTATGAAAATGTATGATGCATTATTATATCTGTAGAAGAAATGTCAGGTTTTGATGTGGAGATCCCCATGTGCTTGGCTGTCCACCATGATAAGTGACAATATTCTAGGCCAACTTGAGCCTTTACCTTACATATTTGTTTATGAAGAATAAAAATCCTGTTACCACAAAACCTCGTGATCCTGTTAAGATTCCTTCAGAGAGTTGATACGTGCACAGATCTTTAGGGCCGGGCCTAGCTTGATATTCATTGCACTCATAAGGTGGTCTTCTTTTAGCAAGAGAAGAGCCTGTCCGTCAATCTCCTGTGCTCTGAACTCATCTGCGATATCCTGGCAGCCTAGAATTTGATGAGAGGAAGGATGTTAGAATTAATACACAACAATTAGACATTATTCCTAACAGTTATGTTCTCACTGGGTTTGAGTACCTGAAATACAGGCTAGGAACAAATGAAATTTACTGGTGGTAGTCTCAGGTTGATTCCTAAAGAAGAGAATATTTCTTAGTATTCTAAAAATAAGAATTAATTCAAAACCCAGATAAAGCAATTTCCTTGGAATTCTTGTTCTAAAAAGAATATTGCAGAAATAATTAGTAAGAGTCAGGTAAAATGTACAGATTGATCAGTCCAGATATAACATACCTTCATAAGAAAGACAATGCTGTCATCTGAAAGCATGCCCCACATAAAACAAGCCTGGGTTAACTAGTTATTATATCTCATGAACTTTTCTTTGAATAACGTATCTTTCACATATAGGTACAGAAGAATAAAATATAATGTTCTTCCATTTAAATAACAATTTAGAAATATTTTTTCAAGTGCCACTTTCATTATCATTTTTATCTTTATTCTAATTTATAACCTTCAATTACCAAGCACATCTAAAACATTTTATTCATTCAGGACAGAACTAATTCATCAAAACTGAGGTTATCAAATCTATTGCTGAAATGCATTACAATGCTCAACTTACAATTTCAATTTCGAATCTTTTTTTCTTTTCTTTTTTTTTTTTTTTAAGGTTCGCACCCACAGCATATGGAGGTTCCCAGGCCAGGGGTCCAATCAGAGCTGTAGCCACTGGCCTACACCACAGTCACAGCAACACAGATCCGAGCCATTTCTGCAACCTACACCACAGCTCATGGCAACACCAGATCCTTAACCCACTGAGCAAGGCCAGGGATCAAATCTGCATCCTCTTGGTTACTAGTCAGATTCGTTTCTGCTGAGCTATGACAGGAACTCCTCAATTTCTTTATTTTAATATTTTCTCAGACTTTTAAAAACTGACATTTCAAAAGCACCTTACACAAAATTTTTATGGTTTTGGCCACTTACCATATAAAAGAAACTATATAGTTAAAATGAGATTACTCACCATAGAAAAGCCCCTTTTCTTTTCCCAGAGGTAGCTCTCAAAACTGGACAGCTAAAAACTGACCAATCTTGCATCTAACTATGACTTCATCCTTCTTTCTATGAAAAAACTAATGTTCTTCTCTCTTCAGTCTTACTTACAAGAACACAGGAAAGAAAAAGAAGAGAGAGAAAGATAGCATAGGATTTACTCAGATTCAGAAAATGGGAGCAATAAGAAGTAATGAGGCCCATAAGAGCTACATTTGGGAATAGAAACATGGAGTTTTCCATGAAGAAATACACAGTATGTGCTTGTTGCTCTGAATTATCGGATCCATCTTCAAATGTCTTGTTGTGGGTGGAAAATAAATGTGTTAGCAAGATAATAAAGAACAAAAAGTGTTTGAGGAAACAACATGATCAAACAGGAATGCATTATCTTCAGAATTTTAGATCACAACTTTCTTAAGCTAACCACAAAAAAGGGGGGTACTTATATATTAATACAGAAATGAAAAAAATGAAGTGACTTAAAAAAGGAAGAAAAAAATGCAGAAGCAAATATGCTTCCCAAAACTTACTAGAGAAAGATTTAAAAAATTTTTTTTAATCTGGATGCTCAAGGTGTATACCCAGCTCAAGTTCTATGAGTTTCTGACAAATTTAGAATCTACTTCTGTGAAGCAGATGGCATCCCAGAAACATTACAGAACATATCTCAACTACAGCAACCAGTCAGCTCAGCCAGCTTTATGTCACCAGAAGCAGCCATCAAGATGGGCATGGACCTGTGCACTTGGACATGGGTCCCAACTGAACCTTACAAGTGTCCAGTCAATTTTCCTGCTAAATCTAAAACAAAAAGACACCACACAAAAATAACTGCACAAAAAAAAATAACCTCTGTAAGGATGGTGAAAAGGTGTCACCTGCATCTACACTACAGAATAAACAAGTCTCAGTATTATGGAAACCAGTACACAGTCATATGTATTTAGACAATTCCTACTTTATATACCTACCAAATAACTAGAGAAACCAAATCTACTACAGATTCACAGAATAACAAATACAGACTAAAGTGACCTTTGCAAAAGGTAATTCACTGTATCAAGGAAAAGCTGAAGATAACCACAGTAGATTGAAAATAAAAGGAACCATTCCTATAAAGAACTTTTCAATGTACAAAAATTTAGAAGACAATAGTTTTTCACTCTAGTAACAGTTCTGAGATTGGCCTGCATACCAATTCTAATGTGATCCCACCAAGACAGTTCACAAGATGACATTATTCAAAGAGAAGGAAAAACTCTAAGAACAAATTTGGTGCCTTGATGAAAGAGGGAAACCTAGCTTCAACTGGAAAGAAACGAAATGCAAGAAATTACAAAATTTACAAGTTTGTTCACACCATTAGAAAAGCTCAGGGGTTAAAAAAAAAAAAAAAAAAATTCCAGCCCTGAATGAGCTGAAAGAGGCTCCTCAATAAGAAGTTTACAAAGGCCAGAGGAGCACAGAAAAGGAAGATAAAGGCATTTTCTGGCATATGATTTATCTTAAGCTACAGGCATTATTCAAAGAAAAAACTCTGAGAAGTAAGATATAACTGATCATGCAAGTAAGCTTGTTATTTAGCCTGTCAAAGCAATTTAAAATACTCCCATTTAATCAGTAAAAGAAAAACAGAGACTTATCAGCAGACTCTTAATACAGTGCCAGGCAATTCTAAATTATAAAGCAGTCTGCTTTATATGTAATGTTCTCTAAACAACTGGCGACAAAATTGTCTCAATGAACTCAGTAAGACAAGCACCTCATATTTTAAGAAATAATTTTTTTTCAATTCAAATGAAGCAAAAATGAAACGAAGGTGTTATTTAGCCCTTTTTCTAATAAAGCAGCCAAGAGTAGCCTCGTGGCAAATGGATACCAGGAAAAATTAGAAAACTAGCCCTTAAAAAACCATATGAAGCAATAGAAGAAATCAAAAGTATCTACTATTTGTTAATTATTTGTCCAACTAAAAGGAAAAGAAATTATTTCCCCCAAATGAGAAATTAGGCTAACAAACCACGCTCATGTATGTACCCTATTTGGAAGACTAAGATAATGTGTGAAAATGACAGAATTAAAGTCCAGCCCCAGGTATCACTGTCAATTCCAATATTAATTCTCACTGTAGCTATACTGGTATAAAACTTAAATTTATTTCATAAAATATTAAAACCACAACAGTGAAGACTCACCATCCTCTAATCCATCTGTTTTTTAAAGTGGATTCTAAACCTACATGGTCAGCACTTAACTCAGACCTAAGTTTTCCTAGGTGTGTGCTTAAAAATCCTCCCATGAAAAATGTATCCCTACTTAAGATAACTTCATCTTTCTTTAAGAAGTGACCATATCGGGAGTTCCCTTGTAGCGCAGCAGGTTAAGGATCTGACATTGTCACTACTGTGGCTCTGGTTACAGCTGTAGCACATGTTCAGTCCCTGGCCTGGGAACGTTCACATGCCATGGGTATGGCCAAAAAATGAAGACCAAAAAAAAAAAAAAAAAATCGATCGTATCTTGTTTAAAAAAAAAATTCTAAAGTAAGCTACTGAAAAAATAATTTAATAAAATTTTAGAGTTCTGTATATATATCTTCCTCAATTATATCCTGATACAACCATCCTAAAATGAAAACATCAAGTTAGAAATGCATTTAATAAACTCAACCTTTCAAACATCACAGCTTAGGCTGGCCTACTTTAATCATCCTCATAGCACTTATATTAAGCCAAAAAGAAATTGGGCAAAATTATCTAAAACAAAGCCTCTTTTATAATAAAGTGTTGAAAATCTCATATAATGTATCAAATACTACACTGGAAGTAAAAAACAGAATGGTTCTATTAGCTGTTTACCCTCATGATTATGTGGTGACTGGGAGTATGGTTTGCTGCCCTGCTCAGCCTGAGGAGAGTATTTTACTGCATATCCCTAACAAAAGAAAAAATTCAAAGTTTTCCGACTGAAAGTTGAAAGAACATTAAGTGGACCCATCATAAGTCACAGACCATCTGCATAAGGTAAAATAACTGACAGACCTTTTTAAAAAAACAGTACTTCTGAATATACTTTATTTACATGACACTCTAGCTACAAGTTGGCTTCTGAGACAGTGGTCACCTTCACAGAAAGATTAATTAGCAAAAATAGCTGGATTAATTTTAATAAGTCTGTAGAAAAGTTCAAAGAAGATGTATTTTTCTGGAAAGCTTGTGTCAAGAGAAATGGTATGATTTACCAAAACCCCAAAATGGAACAAATATTTTAAAAATCTTATCTTCTATACTCATAAGATCAAAGTGAATGATAAAGATTTACTGATTTAAAAAAATATATATTGCCTTAACATTTATAGCCAGAGTGAGTCTCATCATGAGCAAAGGCACAGCTGTCTTAAGTAGCCACCAGCCCCTTAGAGAAAATGGGTATGAAAGATTATTGTCATATTTAAGAAAAAAGATAAAGAACATAATGACCTAAGCTGATGGAAAGAGTGCCAAATAAGAGCAGAAAAGAAAAGTTACCCTCAATATTGGAATGGAATATCATAACTAAACTTCAGTTGTCTACTTAGTTTCTGAAGTGTTCCTGATATCTACTTACTGCAAAGAATCAAAGAATGCAGCCTCCTTTAAAAGAACTGGCTTATGTTTTTAAAAGAAACCAAAATGTTAATCATAGTCTTAAAGGTCTTGATTAGCTTTCAAAAACGTAAAAAAAAAAAAAAAAAAAAAATTTCCATTTTTAAAAAGGTTAAAATAGGAAATTAAGAGGAAATAGAATAGAAAACTGGAAGAGTAGAAGGGAAGAAGTGTCTGACTCAATCTCTCTACTGACCTCTCGAGAGAAATCAGACTGAAGAGAAGAGAGCACCTTTATTATCTTCACCGGCTGAGGTGTCACAGCAGAAGCACGACTAGTCAGTTTTTATCGACTTGGGAGGGTATAAGAAAATACCCAGTTGTGCTGAGGGAATAAGCAAGAGGAAACAGATCACATTTCAAAAGCAAATGCCATTTAATGAGTACAAATATACAGAACTTCTCTAGCCTTTTTGTGCAGTAAGTGTGGATGGATCTAATGTCATTCCTGTGTATGAGTGCACAAGACAAATAAGGTCAAAGTGGTGAATCACATACCAGGCAAAGAATGGATGAAAGCCCAGACGTCATCAACCGTCCATATAGAAGGCTCTGTCTGTGCAACTGGCAGCAAGTCACTGTTTTCAGGCATTTTCCTCATTCTCACATCCCGAAGCTCACGTTCTCTTTCCCGCTCACTCTGCCTGCGCAGGCGTGTTGTCATAGCAGATGGCACAGAATCTTCATGAGAAGCCAAGTCTTCTTCTGCAGATGGATAAGTAAGTGGAAGCTGGAAAATGTAGTACAAGTAAAATACAGCATTGCACTTTCCTTGTATTTCTGAAAAGGGTATTGTACATTGAAGCAAGGTTTCTACAGACCTGCCTAAGGATATGTTCTCTTGCTGCCCCATCAGGGCCACTTGGACGACGGCCACGATGCCCAAGACTTTGATTATCAGGTTTACGATTCCAACGACTAAGTGTAAATTTTTTAGAACAGCTAACATTGTACCTAAGAAATTCAAGTGAGAAAAAATATTAAATGATATATGGGACCCTCCATGTAGTAATTATGACCTTAAAATTCAGTAGTGAATTAGTAAGTGCCATTAACTTCATTATGGACTGTAATACCTCAGAAAGTAAACCAAAGTGTTAGACAGATGTACTTACACTAATAGAGAAAAAAAAAAAAACACACACACAGAAAAGGCCTCTTCATACATCATAATATGGCTCTCAATTTAATACTGGATACCTACAACAACATATTGATATTTTCTCCTAATAACGGCATTATAGTGGGTAACTTTCTGCAAAATACAGAGGCTAATTCAAGGTTCCAAGAGAAAAAGAGTTAACTATTTAGATGTTCAAACTGTTATTTTCCAAGGAAATCATTTCTCAAGAGAAATTAGTAAAAATAGGTTAATATAGTAGAGAGAAGGAAATCTCAAATGGCTAGTAAAATATTTTTCAAACTTAACTAAAGTCAAAGAGTGAAAATGTACAGCTGAAATTTTAAGGTTATACAAGGAATTCATGGCTCTCACTGTTCAGGAAATTCAACTATATATAATTCTTTAAAACTGACTGAAAGATTATTTTATCAAAACAGACTGTCTTATATATATTTTTTCTTTTAAAACACAGAACACTTCATGAATTTGCATCTCATCCTTGTGCAGGGGCCATGCTAATCTTCTCCATATTGTTCCAATCTTAGAATACGTGCTGCTAAAGTGAGCCCTTTGGGGGTTCCCATCGTGGCTCAGCAGAAACCAATCTAACATCCATGAGGACGCAGGTTCGATCCCCGGCCCCACTCAGTGGGTTAAGGATCCAGCGTTGCTGTGAGCTGTGGTGTAGGTCACAGACTCAGCTCAGATCTAGCTTTGGTGTGGGCCAGTGGCTACAGCTCCAACTGGACCCCTAGCCCGGGAACCTCCATATGCCGTGGGTGTGGCCCTAAAAAGAAAAGAAAAAAAAAAAGTGAGCACTCTAATATTTTTTAATGTAGACCTATAAGGCATGATGACAGCTTAAAAGACTCCTATACCATTTACTGGGTTTCAACACCCTAGAACAGTGGCTAGCAAACTTCTTCTATAAAGAGCCAGGCAGTAAATATTTTAGGTTTTGTAGGCCACACAAGTCTCTAGCACAACTACTCAACGCTGCAACTGTAATATGAATGCTCCCATAGACAGTAATGAATGAGCATGGCTGTGCTCCAGTAAAACTTTAGTGACACTTAAATTTGAAATTCTCATGTATCATGAAATATTATTCTTCTGATTCTTTTCAACCATGGTAAAACCATAATAACCACCTTATACAGTTCAGGAGCCATACAAAAATAGGCTACAGAAAGGACTCGGCCTGCGCATAGTTAACCAACAACCCCTTCCCTGGAAAGAAGAGTGAAAAGAAAAAATCTAAGAAACAAATTTCTGAAAAGTTACAGAAAGGCTAAGAAAAATACACAGAGTTCCTCTTTTTTGCACATAAAACTGCCACTGTAATTTCTCATTTTTAAAACTTTTGCTTTAAGATGATTTCTCAGGAAAATGATGAAAATAAATCCCAAATAACATTGCCATTGATAAGTGTTCTAAGACCAATATACAGATACCAAAATAAAATTTCCTCACCTATGTTTTATGAAAATACCAGGAGGTGGAAGTAAGGAGTGCTATAGAGTAAATAGGCTATTTTTTCCCCAAAAAACATAAAAGTGTCCCGATATCACTTCATTTTGTCCTGAAACAATCTAACAAGCTCCTGCTGTGGTCATATGCTCGTCTGTGGGCTCAGTTCTAAAGGTTTCTGATTTCCATTCACATCAACTGACAAAACTTCTTTCCCAAATGACCAAAGAACAGAGAAGAGAGACTAACTTTACACCTGCTATTCAGTCCCTAATGTAGATCTTTCAGACAGACGGCCAGGCAGACATGTAAAGAGCAGTTCTTACCTGACCTAATTTACATCCTCTCCTTGCTCTTATCTGCATTTTCCTATGTTAGGAGACCTAAACCTCTAAAGAGGTTCACCTAACACTCAGCAGTCATCTCTGGGATAAGAGTGGTGGTAGTGTGTTAAAGGTCCTGAAATATTTCTAAATAATCAGTAAGTTTAAGATACTGTGAAAAGAAGTCCTTCTCCCACAGTTTTTAATCCCTTAGAATCAGAGAGCCATGATTCTTTCTTATGGTACACACAAACTGGAAAACCCCCAGGTCAAAATAAGAGTTATATTATTTGACTTGCACTATCAAAAACATGAATGAATATCTGAATAACAGACTGACAATTAAGAAACCAATAACCCATTTTTAGAAGAAAGTACTTCTACTACTTATTTAACTTAAGTTTTACTAAGTATATTTTAGGGGTACCATACTAAATAATATGTTCAAGCAAGAAATTCCCTAGACGTGTCAACAAGATTTTAAATTCTTTGACAGAATAATAACTTTTGGCACAGAGAACAAATTTCAAAATAATCAACCTGCACACACACCTCCCCTTTAGTGGGAAATACCTATATTAGGATTTATTAGCAGAATCAGGTTTTCTTTAATGTAAACAAAACCTGTGACAAGATCAATGAAGATACTAAACATTTCTTTTGCTAGTAATACTATTTACCTATAATATTATTACTGAAAATACAAATTTAGAGGAGACAGGCATTTTGCTGTCAAGATAATGTAACAATGTGGAGAACTTGTGCTATAGCTATCCTACCTAGAAACCTAAAATAAACAGGATATGATTAAAAGAAATGAAAACATTTTAAGGATCCAGTGTTGCCATGAGCTGTAGTGTAGGCCAGCGGCTACAGCTCCAATTAGACCCCTAGCCTGGGAACCTCCATAGGCCATGGGAGCAGCCCTAGAAAAGGCAAAAATACAAAAAAATAAATAAAGGAAATGAAAACATTTTAAAACATAACAAAGTAAACCCACATATTTCAATACTGGTAAAACAAATAAATACTGTTTTGATACTTTAAGGACTAGCAGTCCACTCACAGGAGGGATTCTCCTAAGCATATTCTTACCACCAGGAGAATGCTACTTCAATATTAGATTATACTGTATGTGCTACACATGTGCAATTTTCGTACAGCAAAATTTAACAACGAAATACCAAAGCAGCTCTAGATAAAGCTTACTTGATTATCATTTCTCCTTAATATCTCATTTTGACTAATGGTAAACTACCTAAGTTTTTTGGTTTTGTTACAGTGACTGTGGTTTGTGCTTTAGGAAATTCAAGGGAAACAAATACCTTTTGGCACATGACATAGTGCAGAATCGTTTAGACCGCAGAAATTCATTAGCATATCCCATCTTTCCACAGAATTCACACTTGAGCAACTCACTGTCCATTTCTTCTAAGGTCTCTAAAAAAAGAAAACAAAAGAATAAACTTCCAAAAATTTAATTGTGGCAAATTTTCTTGTAGCTTTTACTTTGGTTGGATGCTGCTAGCTCAGACCCTTAGCAAACTTAAAAGGAATAGTCTTTTAACTTTTTAATCCATAGCCCCTTTGGTAAGGCAAAAGCCCCCCAAAAATATCCACTTTTACCAATTCCCTCTTGCTCTCCTGCATAAAAAGTTTAGTTTTCCCTATATGAATAAGCAATACATTTTTTAAAGATTCGTTTTGCTGAGAATCCAACCTATCTAAAAATGTGCAAATAAGACAAAGTCACTACCTTTCAAAAGGAACGCTTTCTAAAAGCATCATGTAGTATATACTTTGATACACTGTCCTACGTACAACATATATAGCAAAGAAGATAATTCTAAGCAGAGAGAATGAGGATGACTCCAAAAAGAAGGTAAAATTTTGATGTCTGATTTCAGAGGAGCATTTAAAATAACACTCTCAAAGATCTGCAGCATATAACAGAATATATAAAGATGTATTATCTAACTATACAACAGTCCTTTTTAGTTATATTAAAAATAATTTACAATTATCTTAAAAATCACCTATGGCTTTGTAATTTCTAATTTATCCTTTTTTGTCAGAGTACTCTCTGTTAAGTTAGAATGTCCTTCCTCCACCTCTATATCCATCTTTCTTCAAGCCATACCACAGGACTCAAAGAAACTTCCTATCTAAATCTTCAAGTATTAAGCAGCAGTCACCTATAAGCAAGCAACTTAATCTTCATGACCCACAGTTTTCTCATCTGTAAAATGGGGTTTATAAATACTTTTCCCAAAGAACTGTAATGAAGATTACATGAATGCCCAACAGGGAGTAGGCATAGAAAAGTGATAGTTCCATTTCCTGTTTTCCATTTAAGAACTAGAACTACCAAGACCTGTAATAAGTACTTAAGAAATACTTTAATGAAACTGTTAAATTCTTAAATCCACCATATTTTTGCCTTTTTCATGTTATCATAATTCCTATTCCAAGTCATATAAATTATACCAAAAAAAGCACTCCACCAACTAAAGCTTTTAGCTCTGCACTCCATATGTAGTTTTCTATGTTATTCATTTAACCAAGACTTGTTAAGATGAAGAAAAGGACTCTGAAATGTAGGCATGGATGACATGTACTCAATGCATTCAAGCATCACATTATCCTAGCATTACTGGACAAGCAAGTGGCAAAGTGCTAAGTCAAGTGAAGGTAGCAAGAACAACTCCAAAACCTACTGTGAAATATCTGAAGTTCCAAAAGACATCCAAATACAATGTCAACCAATCAACTCATAAACTAGCAAGTGATCATCTTAAGGAAATTCACAGGACTATCTTCATAAGCAAAACTCATCTAATTGGTAGCAATAAGGAAGAAAGAGTCTCAAAACAAGTGAAGTAAAAATTAGTCCTTCCAATGACCTAGAAATGGCTTTCACACAGCTGTGCCCTACAACACATTCCTGGGACCTAGTGTCATAATGTCCAAGAGTATTGTTTTCACTTTGTCATGCTTGTAACCAGACCTGATCTTGAAAAGGTTGTACTGAAGACAAAATTGCTATTTCCCCACCACTGCCACCAAACCAGCCCCAAAGAGCCCATTCCTCAGGTTGTTTGATTTCCAGACTATACTAAAAGCTTTATCAAAAGTTTTTCTTAATTAACATAACAATATGCAACACTTGATAATAGGTTAGAATACCTTATGAAGGAGAAGGAAATGTTTTTGCTGGTGAGAGAGGGGAGATCCCAAACAGGTATGGTCTAAGAGTTAACAACCTGACAAAAATAGAACATCAGTTTTATTTCTCATAAAGAAGAGAGGAACATTAACAGATTCAAAAAAAAAATCCAGTTCTAATGTTTGGTCAAAATTTTAACAAATTTGGTAATGTTTTACCAAGGCTACTTTTTCACATTTGTGAATAAAAAATTAAGAGCCAAATAAGTTTTTAAAAAATGTTGCTTAGTTAATAAAGGTGGAATTCTAGACAGCTGGTAATTCTCTAATATCCATTCTTCAGTTTTCTCTCACAGTAACAAAATCCTAATCTTCAGCTACAAATATCACCACTGAGAATAAAACAGTTTCTGCCCTATGTGTGGCCAATTTCTGACCAATGACATGGAAATGGAAATGCCTGCAAATTCTAAGAGGTGCCCTTTTTCCCATCTTATTGATCAGAATGTGATCATGAAGATTAGCTATCCTGGAAATGACAGCAACATTCTAGGTATGGCAGAGCCATGAGACACTGAGAGCTTAGGTGCCCAACTCAATGGTGCCCAACTCAGTGGAGCCTGGCACTGCTCACCTTTGGGCTATGTCAAAATGAGACTTCTTATTTAATTAGGTATTATCCTGAGTCTCTAATGGAGTGGCCAAACACATATTCTAATTAACAGAGATCCCCAATTTTTCTATGCAAGGAGGAGTTACTTTTTAATTTTCCTGAAGACTTGAGAACACTTTAGGATCAGCAGCAAAAAAAGAGGCAATGAGATAAAAACCATCATCAGTCTGATGATTTACCCGGGAAGACATATTCTGATAAATCACAAACTATTGCTTGGAGATTCTGGCTATAGAACCTGCCCAAACAGAGATATCCTCTAAAAAGAGAATAATCCTTAAGTTTTTCATACTGAATTAAACTGTATGTACTACTAAAACCAAGGACACTAAATTAATGACCTCACCATTTCACCCTAAAGTATTTCCCATAAGCACTGAAGTATACAGTAAAAGAAAAAATTTATAAAATTAAATGACACATTTTCAGTGAATATATCTCTACTATGAAATAGATTGTCTTTTTTTTTCTTGCCACACCCATAGCATATAGAAGTTCAAGGGCCAGGGATCGAACGGGAGCCATAGCAGTGACAAAACTGGATCCTTAACTCACTGAGCCACCATAATCATCTTTTCCTACACTCAATATATTTAACATATAATTATGTAAATTTAAAGTGTACAATGTGTTAATCTGATACATCATATCACTGTCTTTGTAGTGATATGGAGCACTTCTATCACATTAATTTTTATCCTTTCATTTTAGTCATTGGGATAATTAAGTTTAGTCTCTCAGCAAGTCTGATGATTGCAGTACAATAATATTGTCTGTATTCACTGTACTGTGCATTAGATCTCTATGGCTTATTTATTACTCATTGCATAGATTAATCATCTTTAAACCTTCCTATTCCTCACTCTGGTATCTTGTCCTTTTAAACCACCCTTTACCTTATCTTCCATCAGTCCTCTCCCTCCTCTTCCCACCATGACTATGAGTTATCAATTACATGCCAAACTTCTATATTCATCCTACAAGTGACCAGCAGAGCTTCCAAAAAACACTCCTGTTCATGTCACCTGCATAAAAATCTTCCAATAACCATCCTCTTGACAGTAAGGTAAATCCTAACTCCAGAGTAGAATATCAAGGTACTCTAGAATCTGAATCTGCCTTACTTCCCACTACTTTTCTAACGCAGCCGTCTACCCTTCACTGCCCCCTCCTGTAGTTACCCAGCACTTGCACAGTTTTTGTGTATTTATTTCATGGTATGCTAACCTGAAAGGTTCTTCTTGTTTGTTACCTTAAATCTGTGCTTTACCATCTAGGACCCAGGTCAAATCCCATCTTTACAAAGACTCACCAACCTGGCAATAATCTCACCCGGTTTTAAGGTGCCAAGTTCCTACTATCTAATACAATTCACTTAATACTTACCATACGTTACACCTTAGTTATATTTCTGTTGTGGAGATTGCTACTTCCTACTAGACCAAAATTTCCTCTAAATTCTAGCATGGTCCAGCATATGTAAATATACTATAAACCATGAGCATCACAAAATATGCTGTGAAGCTTTCTAAGCAGTTTTCCATTCTCTCCAATGTGTGTACATGAGAGGGAACATTATATATGTTGATTTGCTTAGAAAACTTTCATGTACACACTTCTTATAGATAAAGGCAAGAAAAAAAATCCCTGCACATTCACCTTTATTACCTTCACCTCAAATGAAAATTTTTCTCAGATATACACAGTATGTATAATTAAAAGCAAGTACTCAGGAATTAAATGAAATTAAATTCATAACAAGAGGCAAAATAAAGAGATTGTTTGGATACTGATTTGAACAAAATAACTATAAAAGGACATTTATACAATTTAAGCAATTATACAATTGAGGAAATCTGAATATGGACAGATACTAGATGACACCAAAGAATTACTACTAATATTGTTTTGTGCAACATAACATTTAACAAAATGTACACTTTTTAGAGATATATTCTTTAGTACGTACTAGTATAATACAATAAGAACTATGATTTTTTTTTTTCCCCAAAAGAAGAAAGGAAGGGAGAGGAAAAAAGCAACAGAGAAAGAGGGGAGGAGTTCCCATCATGGCACAATAGAAATGAACCTGACTAGGAACTATGAGGTTGCAGGTTCAATCCCTGGCCTTGCTCAGTGGGTTAAGGATCCAGCATTGCTGTGAGCTGTGGTGTAGGTCACAGACGTGGCTCAGATCCCGCATTGCTGTGGCTCTGGCATAGGCCGGTAGCTACAGCTCCAATTGGACACCTAGCCTGGGAACCTCCATACGCCATGGGAGCAGCCCTAGAAAAGCCAAAAAGACAAAAAAAAAAAAGAATTAGGAAAACTGAGAGCCAAGTCCATTTTGCTTACCAGCATGCTATTTTACTTACTTTAGCAAAGTACAGAGTACACACTCAATAAATATTTGCAAAATGAACATATTAATTTTACATGAAATATACTAATATACTGAAGATAATTAGACACAGATGTTAATTCACTACTGTAGAGCCCTGACTATACTAAGTGCTATTTACTTAAACTGAATTTTATCAATTGCAAAGTCATGATCAGAATAAAAAATATATATATTTTTTTGTATTTATTTGTGTTTATTTTCCTGCAGTCATTTTGTATGCCACTTTAACTTTTACAGAGTTTTCACATATTAAAGTCTATATTAAGAAAAAAAAAAAAAGATTCTCTGGCATTGAGAAGACAGTGATATTTTCCTCTCTGAACAAACCGAATCACTTTTTTTTTTCTTTTGTCCTTTTACGGCTGCACCCTCAGCACATGGAGGTTCCCAAGCTAGGGGTCCAATTGGAGCTGTAGCTGTAGCTGCCGGCCTATGCCAGATTCAAGCCACATCTTTAACCTACACCACAGCTCGTGGCAATGCTGGATCCTTTACCCAATGAGCAAGGCCAGGGATTGAACCCGCAACCTCATGGTTCCTAGTTGGATTTGTTTTCACTGCTCCAAATCACTTTTTGATTGAAGACTACATCTTTATACAACTGTAATACCCCTGGATATCAAATATCACAATACATAAGGTCTAAAACCAAACAACCCAGAAGATCTAGATTTTTAAGCAAACTCAGTAAACAGTCATTTACTTAAGTCTGCTTAGGAAAGAGAACTGGATGTTTTGAAACTAAAATTGGGGGGATTTTTGTTTGTTTTTGTTTTTGTTTTGGCTGCACCCATGGCATGTGGAGAGTTCTAAGTTAGGGATCAAACACTCCACAGCAGCAACCTAAGCCACTACAGTGACAACGCCAGATCTTTAACCCACTGTGCCACAAGAGAACTCCTTGATGCTAGAACTTTAAATTATTTTCACATATATAATGGAACTTTTTCCACCCAAACACCTACTTCAAACATCAAACTGACATCATACAAATTAACACCAATCTTGCTACTATATTTATATAGCCATTAAGAGTCTGGTTAGCTTTTCCATTACTTTAGTCAAATACATTCTATGAAAATAAAAGTAAATACTTCCAAGTGAAAATCTCTGTAGAATAAAAATCCATGTTTTACTTCAACCAATAAAGTCAAAGGGTATCTTAAAAGAAAATCCACAAACCTTCAGCAATCATATCTTCCATCTCTGTGTCAGATGAATTATCTGCATGCTTTGCATTATTCTGTAACTCTGGCTGAACACACACAGAATTTATCATCTGATTATCCAAAATAGGCCTTTTTTTCACAGGATGTTCAATCAGCAAAGATGAACGACTCACCTTTAAAAGAGGGAGAACAAAATTAATCTTTTAGAAGACTTTCAAAAATAGTTTTTAAAAAATCTCTTGAATGGTATCTGTGATAATTTACTTGTACAACTCATCAGATCCATTTATTAAGTACTTTATTCCCTAAGAAAAGGCCCGGCAATCTAAATATAAACACTTTATATTACAGGTCACCAGCAGGATGGATGCTTCAAAGTCTCAGTCAAATGGAAGTAGGGTCCTAGTTTAGGCAGATAGTCTAAAAAGTCTTTAAAAAATCAGTAATACATTTTGATTAGCCAGATACCTTTATTTTTTTTCTGCAACAACTTTCAAGAATTTATTTTTCATGCACAAAGATTTTTATTTGTAGGGTTAACTATCAAGATAGGTCATTACTGCATGGCTTTTAAAGATGAGGACCGACCTACTGTATAGCACAGAGAACTCAATATTCTGTAATAACCTCTATGGGAAAAGAATCTGAAAAAAAATGGCTATATATGTATGTATATGTATATATACCCTTAGATAATTTCTTTACAAAAGCATAATGAGGACTAGAACTCAAGTCACCTAACTCCTAGTTCAGCAGCCTAATCTATCATAATTACAAAAAGAAATGAAAAAATCCTCAAATATTAAAATCAGTAACAGAAATACATGCACTTATGTTCCATATACTTGGTTAAGTCATGAAAACTACTTATTTTAGAAATGTTTTCAGGGACTTCCAGTAGTAGCTCAGCAGAAACGAACCTATCATCCATGAGGGCACAGGTTTGATCCCTGGCCTCGCTCACAGGGTTAAGGATTCAGCACTGCTGTAAGCTGTGGTGTGGGTCACAGAAGCAGCTCAGATCTCATGTTGCTGTGGCGTAGGCTGGCAGCTGTAGCTCCAATTTGACCCCTAGCCTAGGAACCTCCATATGCAGCAAGTGCAGCCCTAAAAAGACAAAAAAAAAAGGAAAGAAAGGTTTTCAGCAAAAACATTCTAGACCAAAAACATTTACTGATTTACTAGTGAACTCTCAGCTATCTGAAAAAATGGAACCTTTTTTCCTACTTGAGAATGCTGGTCAACTCTGCAACATCTTCCACACATAGTGAATATAGCTTCCTGTAAATTTCGACGTGTAACCCTAAAGAATAATCACTCATAAGCTTCTAAATTTTGTTCATTTCAGTCAGTATATATAATATGCCTCAAGTAGTTTTATGGAGATTACTGCTGACGAAACTGTAATATTTAGATCTGCTAAATCTGGCATATGAATAAATTTAAATAATCTTTCCAGAAAATAACTTGGCAACACAAAGAGAGTCTTATGAATACATACGTACTGTGATCCAATACCTGTACTTCTAGGAATTTATGCTAAAGCAGTTATGTAAAATGTGGGTAATTTACAGAGATACTCCTTTTAAGACTATTTAAGGAGTTCCCGTCATGGCTCACTGGTTAACGAATCTGACTAGAAACCATGAGATTTAGGGTTCATTCCCTGGCCTTGATCAGTGGGTTAAGGATCCAGCGTTGCCATGAGCTGTGGTGTAGGTTGTGTAGGTTGCAGATGTGGCTCGGATCCTGTGTTGCTATGGCTGAGGTGTAGGCCAGCAGCTATAGCTCCGATTCGACCCCTAGCCTGGGAACCTCCATATGCCGCGGGAGACGCCCTAGAAATGGCAAAAAGACCAAAAAAAAAAAAAAAAGACTATTTGAACAGGGAAAAAACAGAAACCTAAATGACCAACAATATAGTTGTCCCTCACTATCTGCAGGGGATTGGTTCCAGGACTTCAGAGGATACAAAAACCTGCAGATGCTCAAGTCTCTTTTAGAAAGTGGAGCATTATGTGCATATAACCTCATATAACCTATGCACACTCTTCTGTATACATTAAGTAATCTCTAGATTACTTACAACACCTAATAAAATATAAATACAAAGTAAACAGTTGCCCATGCACAGCAAATTCAAGTTTTACTTTTCAGAATTTCTTACATTTTTCTTTTTAATATATATATATGTATTTTTTGGCCATGCCTGTGGCACGAGGAAGTTCCCAAATCAGGGACTGAACCAAGCCACAGCAGTGACAATACTGAATTCTTAACCACTAGGCCACCAGGGAACATCTTTTTTAATATTTTGATTTATGATTGGGTTGACTCCCAAATGTGAAACCTGTGGATATAGAGGGTCAATTATAATGGATGGATTATATAAATTATGGCTGTCCATAAAGTAGAATAGTATGTAACCTTTCAAAATCAAATGAGATTAATCAAATTAAAAACTATTAATCAAATGAGAAAATAAATGCTCAATCTACACTAAGTGGGGGAGTTCCCAACGTGGCACAGCAGAAACGAATCCGACTAGGAACTATGAGGTTTTGGGTTTGATCCCTGGCCTCGCTCAGTGGGTTAACAATCCAGCACTGCCGAGAGCTGTGGTGTAGGCTGCAGATGCGACTCTAATTCTTTGTTGCCATGACTGTGGTGTAGGCCAGAAGCTGTAGCTCCAATTTGACCCCAAGCTTGGGAACTTCCATGTGCCATGTATGCAGCTCTAAAAGGACAAAAGACGAAAAAAAAAAAAAAAAAAAAAGGTTGAGTGCTATGACACAGGTACCACAGTCAATATGTGGCATAGCTAAGATCCAACCACTGAGAAGTAGGGAGAAAAGACTGCTTCATTCCTCCACTTACTATATCAGAGATTTTTTTTTTGGTCACATCTGCAGCATGTGGAAGTGGAAATTCCCAGCCTGTGCTACAACAATGACAAAGCTGAGTCCTTAATCACTAGGCCCACTAGGGAACTCTCAGAGATTCTTTAAGACATCCAAGTTTAATACACACACCATAGACTAAATATAAAGATAACCAATTAGGAAATCAGCTATCACTATGCAATCACAATGCCCTATCCATGAATATGAAAAATCAGATGGTTCAAAGCCCCTCAAAATAATTTTGTTTTCTTATCTTTGATTTTGGCCATTTGTCTTAGTTTATTTTCTAAGGAAAAATGTTCACCTCTAGATATTAGCATGAAATTCTGCATCGCTGGTCTCAAATTTTATAGCACCTCCGTTTTGAGGTAAACATTTTGAAACATTTAAAAAATATGATTGAAGCCTGAGATGTAAGAATAATGAGAAAATCTATTTGCTTATTATAAACCATCAACTGAGTAACATCGGAAGTATTAAATTAGGAAACTATTCTTTTCTGTATCCAAGTTAAAGTTCACAAAGTATCACATTATACAAGAAACACCATCAAAAAGAAAAAAATACACTTCAGATGTCATTTCAGTCCCCTTAAAAAGAAAAAAAAGTTTATTTCACTGGAGTAAACACCTAATTGCCTTTCTCTAAAAATTATAAAACTGATGTCCTTATATCCTCCAATTTTTCTCCTTCGACATCTAAATAGCATAAAATTCTAGAAGTATATTTGGAAATATATAAAGAATATGTATTAAAAATTCTAGATAAAATATTAACAATTTTTGAAATAAAATTACAAGCTTATTTTTTAGAACAGACTATAAATTTTAAAATAATGCCACGTGAAGAATTTTAAAAATACAAATTCCTTGCTACTTACAGGAAATGGCTCCAATCCCTCCTGGATCACAAAGCCTTCAATAACATGGGTCAAGATCTGTGGTTTAACAATAGCCTGTGGAGGTTTGTTTTCTACATTGGGTATGCTACTGGGCATAGATGTACTATTACTCCTGGTGGTAGCAGCTGGAAGTAATAGTGGAGGTGGAGGAACAGAAACATGCGAAGGATCTGATGGAGATTTAATTACTGAAGCACTGACTGATGCCACAGCGGGTAATTCTACTTGCTCTGGAAAAAAAAAAGTCATTTTTTTCAATCTTTAGCATTCTGCCCAGGCAAACATGAAAGAAAATTTTAAAATAAACATTAATAACAATAATAATATCTAGCACTTAAAAAAAAACTTGATACCTTTATATTTATTATCTCACTTAATCTCCACAAAGCTCCCAAGGCAACAGAACCAAAAACAAAAACAAAAATAAACCAATGGGACCTAATCAAACAGGCAAGCACAGCAAAGGAAACCATAAAAATAACAAAAAGATGGAGTTCCTATCGTGGTTCAGTGGCTAATGAACCCGAGTAGTATCCATGAGGACATTGATCCCTGGCCTGGCTCAGTGTGTTAAGGAACTGGTATTGCCATGAGCTGTGGTGTAAGTCACAGATGCGGCTCGGATCCTGTGTTGCTGTGGCGTAGGCCAGCAGCTACGGCTCCATTCGACCCCTATCCTGAGAACTTGCATGTGTCACGGGTGTAGCCCTAGAAAGACAGAAAGACCCCCCCCCAAAAAAAAAAGACAACCTACCAAATGGGAGAAAACACTTTGAAATATGTAACCAAAGGGCTTAATCTCTAAAATCTACAAACTACTTATACAACTCAACAGCAAAAAAAAACCAACAACCCAATTGAAAAATGGGCAGAAGACCTGAATAGACATTTCTCCAAAGATGTACAGATGGCCAACAGGCACATGAAAAAATGCTCACCAATGTTAATTATTAGAAAAATACAAATCAAAACCACAATGAGATTTCACACTGGTCCAAATGGCCATCATTAACAAGTCCAAAATAAGGCCATATATGACAAACCCAGAGCTAACATCATTCTCAATGGTGAAAAGCTGAAAGAATTCCCACTGGGAGTTCCCGTCATGGCACAGTGGTTAACGAATCTGACTAGGAACCATGCCGTTGCAGGTTCGATCCCTGGCCTTACTCACTGGGTTAAGGATCCGGCATTGCTGTGAGCTGTGGTGTAGGTCACAGATGCAGCTCGGATCCAGAGTTGCTATGGCTCTGGCATAGGCCAGCGGCTACAGCTCCGATTGGACCCCTGGCCTGGGAAACTCCATATGCCACGGGAGCGGCCCTACAAAAGGAAAAAAGACAAAAAGACAAAAAAAAAATAGAATTCCCACTGAGATCAGGGACAAGACAAGGATGTCCACTCTCGCCACTACTATTCAACATAGTTTTGGAAGTCCTAGCCATAGCAATCAGAGAAGTAAAAGGAATCCACATTGGAAAGGAAGAAGTAAAACTATTACTATTTGCAGATGACATGATACTATACCTAGAGAATCCTAAAGACTCCACCAGAAAACTGCTGGAGCTCATCCACGAATTTGGATGAGTCACAGAATACAAAATTAATACACAGAAATCAATGGCATTTCTATATACCAACAATGAAAGATCAGAAAGAAATATTAGGGAAGCAATCCCATGTGCCATTGCTTACCATCCAAAAGAATAAAATACCTAGGAGTAAACCTACCTAAAGAGACAAAAGACCTGTACTCTGAAAACTACAAGCCACTGATGAAAGAAATCAAACATGACACAAATAGATGGAAAGACATACATGCTCTTGGATTGGAAGAGTCAATATTATCAAAATGACTATACCACCTAAGGCAATCTACAGAGTCAATGCAATCCCTATCAAATTACCAAGGACATTTTTCACAGAACTCGAACAAAATATTTTAAAGTTTGTTTGGAAGCACAAAAGGCCCAGAATAGCCAAAGACATCCTGGAAAAGAAAAATGGAGCTGGAGGAATGAGGCTCCCGGACTTCAGACTATACTACAAAGCAACACTCATCAAAACTGTATGGTACTGGCACAAAGACAGAACTATAGATCAGTGGAGCAGGACAGAAAGCCCAGAATTAAACCCATGCACCTACAGCCAACTCATCTACGACAAAGGAGGCAGGAATATACAAGGGAGAAAGGACAGCTTGTTCAATAAGTGGTGCTGGGAAAACTGGACAGCCACATGCAAAAGAATGAAATTAGAACACTCCCTAACACCATACACAAAAATAAACTCCAAATGGATTAAAGACCTAGATACAAGACCAGACACTATCAAACTCTTAAAGGAAAACACAGCCCAAACACTCTCTGACATAAACGACAGCAACACCTTCTCAGATCCACCTCTTAGAGTACTGACAGTAAAAACAAAAATAAACAAATGGGACCTAATCAAACTTCAAAGTTTCTGCACAGCAAAGGAAACCCTAAACAAAACAAAAAGGCAACCCACAGAATGGGAGAAAATCTTTGCAAGTGAATCGACTGACAAGGGATTAATCTCCAAAATTTATACACACCTTCTGTAGCTCCATACCAAAAAAACAAATAACCCCATCCAAAAATGGGCAGAAGATCTAAACAGACAGTTCTCCAAAGAAGACATGCAGATGGCCAAAAAACACATGAGAAGATGCTCAACACCACTCATTATTAGAGAAATGCAAATCAAAACCACTCTGAGGTACCACCTTACACCAGCCAGAATGGCCATCTTCAAAAAGTCTACAAACAATAAGTGCTGGAGAGGGTGTGGAGAAAAAGGGACCCTATGACACTGTTGGTGGGATTGTAAGTTGGTGCAACCACTGTGGAAAGCAGTATGGAGATGCCTCAGAAAACTAAAAATAGAACTACCATTTGATCCAGCAGTCCCAATCCTGGGCATCTATCCAGAGAAAACCATGACTCGCAAAGACACATGGACTCTGATGTTCATTGCAGCACTATTTTCAATAGCCAAGACATGGAAACAACCTAAATGTCCATCCACAGAGGAGTGCATCAAGAAGAGGTGGTACATAGACACAATGGAATATTACTCAGCCATTAAAAGGAACGAAATACCAGCATTCTTAGCAACATGGATGGACCTAGAAATTATCTTGCTAAGTGAAGTCAGCCATACAATGAGACACCAACATCAAATGCTTTCACTGACATGTGGAATCTGAAAAAAGGACAGACTGAACTGCTTTGCAGAGCAGATACTGACTCACAGACATTGAAAAACTTATGGTCTCCGGAGGAGACAGTTTGAGGGGAGGGGGGATGCGCTGGGGTTGTGGGGAAATCCTATAAAATTGGATTGTGATGATCACTGTACAACTACAAATGTAATAAATTCA
The DNA here is from genome assembly GCF_016906955.1 of Phacochoerus africanus. Lineage (NCBI taxonomy): Eukaryota > Metazoa > Chordata > Mammalia > Artiodactyla > Suidae > Phacochoerus > Phacochoerus africanus. The sequence goes on from NC_062544.1 coordinate 189,191,884, forward strand.
TTGAGTAATAAAAAAATAATAAATAAGAGTCCACAAATAACATATGCTGGAGAGGATGTGAAGAAAAGGGTACCCTCCTTCACTGTTGGTGGGAATGTAAATTGGTGTAACCACTATGGAAAACAGTATGGAGGTACCTCAGAAAACTAAATATAGAATTACCATATGATCCAGCAATCCCACTCTTGGGCATATATCTGAACAAAACTTTTCTTAAAAAAGATACATGCACCCCTATGTTCATTGAAGCACTATTCACAATAGCCAAGACATGGAAACGACCTAAATGTTCATCAACAGATGAATGGATTAAGATGTGGTACATATACACAGTGGAATACTACCCAGCCATAAAAAGGAAAATAATGCCATTTGCGGCAACATGGATGGAACTAGAGACTCTCATACATAAGAGAAGTCAGAAAGACAAATACCATATGATATCACTTATATCTGGAATCTAATATATGACACAAATGAACCTTTCTACAGAAAGGAAACAAACTCATGGTCTTGGAAAACAGACTTGTGGTTGCCTGGGCGGTAGGGGGGTGGGGGGAAGTGTGGGATGGACTGGGAGTTTGGGGTTAATAGATGCAAAGTATTGCATCTGGAGTGGATAAGCAATGAGGTCCTGCTGTGTAGCACATCGAACTATAGTAATGGAACATGAGGGAGAATAATGTGAGAAAAAGAATGTATGACTGGGTCACTTTGCTGTACATCAAAATTTAACAGAACGTTGTAAATCAACTATAATAAAAAAAAAATCTCCACAATGACCTTATGAGATACAAACTACTACCATCCCCACTTACAAAGGAAGGGCTGGTAACTTGCTAAAAGTTACCATTCCAATCTTGGTTAAAAAAAAACTGTTTCTTAAAGCAGCTATAATGGAAAAAATAAAAATTATAAAAAACAAATGAATAAATTCTGAAAATTAAAAAAAAGAACTTCCATAAGAAATGAAAATCTTCTAGAATGTCAATTTAAGAATAATTACTAAATTTCTTTTAATTTTAAGCTACGCAGATATTAAATTCCAATGTTCCTGTTTATACACTTCAAACGGTATGGGGGAAAAAGTACTTTGAAAATATGCTTAGGTAAAAAAGGATTATGAAACCCACAGAATAAATAGAAATTGTAATGAATTATACAGGGGATTATCTTTATTTCAAGCAGTAAGGCTAATCCACATCCATGCACAAATGTTTCTTGTCGTTTTTATCTATTCTTCATTGACACTGTGCATGTCAATTTGGGGGAACACTGTAGTTAGTATCAGGCAATTGCAAAACGCTAGGCTGGATCACTGTGATTCCTCCCCTTCAAACTCCAAGGACCACAACAAAAGAGATCCATAGCCTATGATGGACACTTTACCTACCCATTCGATAGCACTCAACCTTTACTAAACTGTACCAAAGTGACGAGACCAAACCAATTACTGGCTAGGAATATAAGTACAAGATATCTGAGAAAAATAACAAAAGAAAAGCATATGCTCAAGATACTACTACCATTTACTGAGCACTTATATGCCAGGAACTGTGTAAATGTCTTACATGCTATAATTCATTTAATCCTCAAAACTAGCCTCTAGGCAGGTACTGTTATTATCTCCCATTTATAGATATGGAAACCAAGACACAGAAAAATAAAGCAACTTGCCTAAAGGCAAACAGCTAATTAGTGCAGCTACGATACTAACCCAAGCAGTCAGGTTCTGGAGACAACCAACACTTTTAATTGCTATGGTAACTCCTCTCTACCATCAAAATTAAAAGGATTGACATCACTATCAAAGATACTCACAATATAGCCCAGTTAGGTAGAGAAGAAAGAAAAAGAATCCCTATAGAATAAAAATTCTAGCTAACAAAATAGTACAGTGATAATAGGTACAGTGTCAGAAAAGAAAAAACTAATAGTTCACACTTAATAATTCAATGTGATTGATTTCACTATGTAGTTTATCACAGAAATATTACAAACACAAATTAACCTAGTTCCACCAAATAACCCACCAGGATAAACTGTACTGGAAAACCTGTATAAAGTCACACAATCCCTCATTAAAAACTAAAGCAGAAAGTCAGTAGAGGAGTTTCTGTTGTGGCTCAGTGGTTAACAAATCCGACTAGGAGACATGAGGTTGCGGGTTCAATCCCTGGCCTTGCTCAATGGGTTAAGAATCTGGTGTTGCTATGAGCTGTGGTGTAGGTTGCAGACGCGGCTCGGATCCCAAGTTGCTGTGGCTGTGGCATAGGCCGGCAGCTGTAGCTCTGATTCGACCCCTAGCCTGGGAACCTCCATATGCCACAGGCACGGCCCTAGAAAAGACCAAAAAAGGAAAAAAAAAAAAAAATCATAGAAAATACAGGTTTGCTGATTTCTGGGAGGAAATACACAATTATATACATGCGTTACCAAACTGAGCAACTCCATAAAAAAGCTATCCCACACACACCCAATCTTCACATACACTCCTAGAGAAAAAGGGATAAAAGATATAATTCTGAACAAGGACTGAAAAGCAACTTTTCTCTTAGAAGAAAAAGAAGACAAATCTATGGAAAACTAAAAATTAGACAAAAATTTAATGTCCCTTACAGATTTACAGATATCTTATTAATTTAGAAATATAAAGCTAGACTATGTATAATGTGATTTATTCAGAAAATACTGCTTGGTATATATTCTAACTAATTTTTAGATCAAACATACAAATATATCTAAGTTCTGTTGACAACAAAGTCGTAATTACTGACTTCTTGAAGAAGCTAACAGCTATTTCTTGCAAGTTTATAATCCACTATTAAAATAAAAAACACAAGAAGAGTGATGTATTACAGCAGAACAAAAACACTATTACACTCTCCAGATTTAAGACAACTGTGAGATAGAAAAGCCAAATTAACTGATAAGACTCTGCCACAAGTTATACCGCCTATTTGCAATCTCATTTTCTGAGCAAAATTTATGAGATTTTGCTACTTTTTATGAATACTTTTTAAAGAATTCTTAAAGATTTATGAAGACTGAATCCTAGGTGGAAATAAGTCCCTCTGTTTTTATAGGTTTATTACATGATTTGATGAGCAACCCATGCTTGCTTTCCCCCCTTGTAAGTGTGAAGTAAATTAAAGGAAGATTCAAAAATCTACATTGTACTTAGACAATTTAGCCAGAAGGATATGCATGCCAGGATCTCAGATTATATTACTGAGGAAATAATGTAAAGATATTCTTGAGTTTCGGGAGCTCCCATCGTGGCACAGCGGAAACAAATCCGACTACGAACCATGAGGTTGTGGGTTTAATCCCTGGCCTCGCTCAGTGGGTTGAGGATCTGGCATTGCCATGAGCTAAGGTGTAGCTCCAAGACATGGCTCAGATCCTGCATTGCTGTGGCTGTGGTGTAGGCAGGCAGCTGTAGCTCTGATTCGACCCCTAGCCTGGGACCTTCCATATGCCACAGGTGCGACCATGAAAAGAAAAAGGCAAAAAAAAAAAAGATATTCTTGAGTTTCGGTATTTCAAAAATATTTAAATTTTCTTGAGTATCATTAGTAATGATTTTAGGTAATTAAATAACAGTTACAATGCAAGGTTGTTATTCAGTTAAACATATATTTGTCTTTAAATCAAAACTCCAAGAAATCTGTAGCAACATAAATCCATTTTCAGTGTATGGAAACTACAAAGATTTAATACTATAGGTAGATTTTTCTTAAATTTATCTTTTGAGGTATTATTTTGAATAAATGAAGACAAAAATATTAAACTTGTCAAATATTTTACATAATTTTATTGACTAAATGTTTTCCATTTTGTAGGAGGGGTTAATATTAGAGGAAAATTGGTTTTCACCCTCCATGCTTTCCCAAGATTTATACTGGTAGTAAGGGATAAAGAGCTGGAGAGAAGGGAAGGGTTAGAGATGTGGCACGCTGAAGAAACAGAGGAGAAGAGCTGATTTGGTAGCAAAGTAAGTGCCCTGTTAGTTTCCATGCCTGTTGTAGTGGTTCATCTTAACTGAAAGTGATAAGAGCTATGAGATATTCAATAGAACAGAACACTTTCAACAAGTCAAGCAAGACTGGTATTACCTATATCAGGGGTCAGTAAACTTTCTATAAAGAACATATGTGGAGTTCCTGGTGTGGCTCAGCAGGTTAAGAACCCAACTAACCTGACTAGTATCCACGAGGATGCATGTTCAATCCCTGGCCCCTCTCAGTGGCTTAAGGATCCGGTGTTGCCACAAGCTATGGCATGGGTCACAGAAGCAGCCTGGATCTGGTGTTGCTGTGGCTGCATGTAGACCATCAGCCACAGCTGTGATTTGACCTCTAGCCTGGGAACTTCCACATTCCACAGGTGTGACCTGAAAAAAAAAGGGGGGGGGGGTGAGGGGAAAGGACATATGGTCTCTGCAATGACTCATCTTTAATACATTACTGCAAAAGTAGCCACAGATAACTTCTGAACAAATGAACATGGCTGTGTTGCAGAGAACTTTATTTATGGACAATGAAACTTGAAATATTATTCTTCTGATTTTTTTCCCCCATTAAAAATTCTAAAACCATCCTTAGTTCATGAGCCATACAAAAACAGGCAGCAGGAAAGTTTGTAGCATGAGCTATAATTTGCCAACTCTTAATCTAAATAAAATATTCAAAAAATTTTTAAAAACTAATGCAGAATATATCTTTTTTAGGACTTAGACACTGGGCTATAGATCACAATGTTTTAGTAAAATACCTAGGATTCAGTTGGTTTGACATCATGAAGAGTATAAAGAAGATTTACCCAAACTCATAAGTAACTCTAAAGTAGTGATAAGAATTTGATTGCTTAAGCTCAAGAATTTTTTTTTTCTTTTTACGGCCACACCTGCCACATATGAAAGTTCCTGAGCCAGGAGTCAAACCAGAGCTTCAGCTGGGGTCTACACCACTGCCAGACAACACAGGATCCGAGCCACATATGCAACCTATGCAGCAGCTTACAGCACTGAGCCACGCCAGGGATCAAGCCCACATCCTCACAGAGACACATCCTCGGGTCCTTAATCTGCTGAGCCCCATCTGGAACTCCAAGCTCAAGAATTTTTGAATCCATGTCTTCAGCAAGAATTAGTGAGACTTAAAGTACTACCTGGGAAAGAACATTTTTTAAAGAGTTTACTCAGTGTGGATCACAAGCACTTATGAGGAATGTCAGGTATGACTTCAAATGCTTTATGATGTTTAGAAAGTATAATTGAAATCTCTGATAAAACTCTGATTCATTCTAATTTTCAAGCTAGAAATAGCTTGACACATGAATCTGAATTGGCATATAAAACACATCTGTACAAAATACTAAAATTTTAAAGGCTGCAAGATGTTTTTCATTTGGGTGGTTCCTCATCAAGTGTTCTAACTATTCCTCATCAAAAAGCAATCTTAAATTCTAATCTATGTTTTGCTGCAATTAATTACATAACAAATTATTTTAATACCATCTTTGGTGAAAAAATAAACTTTTCCCATTACCAACATTTACCTAACTGCAAATTCCCCCCAAATTTAGGTATTTCATCACCTAACAAAGGATGCTCAGAAGTTAAATCCTCTCTCCCCACAGTTATAGCTGCTGGAGACAATGTGGGTGGCGGTGGAGTTCTGTCCATCCGGACACATTCATCTGACTCTTCTGGCATTTCTTCTTCACATACATCTTCTACTTGATAAACCTGCAATGACAAAGCACACTGCCTAAAAGTTTCTAAAATACATTTAATAAAGTGTTCCTAATTTAACTAAAAAATAAATTCTAGGTGTTCCCTGGGGTTAAGGATCTGGCGTTGTCATTGCTGTGGCTCAGGTTAGAACCCTGGCCCAGGAACTTCTACATGCCACTGGTATGGGCAAAAAAATAAAAATTCAAAGTATTTTAAAATTTAAAAGCAAGGCAAAATGACCATTTGACAGACTGAAAGGAAAACTTCAAAATCACTCAAAGTTTTTCATAATATTTGATGATTCATAAAACTTGGTATTTCCCTGGAAGCAAGTTGTAGCTCAGTATCTAAGGTACAAGTCACTAAGCTTTCCCAAAAGGTGATATCAAGGCAGGACATGTTTTTAATTTTGTTAATTTTTTAAAATGTTTTTACTTTATATGCTCAAAAAACTATTGTGAGAATTTATTATAGTTTCTGTTAACTTCCAACTGTCATAAATCAAAATAAATACTAATATTTTTCACAAACATCTTAAGCAAATCTCCAAAATGACACAAAACATACAAGGAAGTGTACTAACAGACTACGTTCCAGGCTCTTCTTTATTATATTTATGTGAATTAAAGATTAAATTTTGAAAAGTAATGTCTGATTACCTACAAAAAAGGTATGTGATTACATCTTTTCTTTAATCTCCTGATCAACTCAAGAATAATGAATTTTATAAGCTAATAAGAGAAAATACTTTTCATTGAGATAATACACACACACCATCCCAAACCATTTGATATATTATTTCAGTTCCTTAATATTGTTCCATATTTACAGAAGAAAGTTTTTACATCTTTAACTACCTTGTTATCCAATGGTAAAGATAATATTTACAAAACATGGACTCAAAAGTATTCTGAAAAGGAACTATATAACTAAAAATATCTAGATTATTAATTTTTTATTAAACTTAAGGCTGAATTTTCAGAGTCCACATGTAGAGAATGACACAGGTATTTTAAACTTGTCATCATTATTTATTTAACCATTATTTTTGAAAGATCACAGGTTACTAAAAACAAAGCCACAAAGCAATTTATTTCCCTTCTTTTATGTACAAAACTTATTGCATAAGTTTACAAAGTTGTGAGTTTTTAAGATAACTTACCCAAAAGGATTAATATTTCTAATAAATGTTTAAAAAATGTTTCAACATTCACAAAAAACTCTAAGTGACTTTGATATCTAATACTATATATATTTTTAATCAAACTATTGAAAAAGTTTGATGATTTGAAATTAAGTACAAAAATGATCAAGATTTCTAAAACCAGTATAAACTATGTATGATTAAAAAGGACTACAAAGACATATCTAACAACAATGATAGAATTTAAAAGCCCCCCCCCAAAAAAAACTCTAATTCCAAGCCTCTACTAAGAATACCTTTCCTTTGGCGTTTTTAAAAATCCTTTTGATACTGATAATTTTATATCAAATACAATATTCAGAACTGTGTTCTTTTTTTTTTTTTTTGTCTTTTTGCCTTTTCTAGGGCTGCTTCTGCAGCATATGGAGGTTCCCAGGCTAGGGGTCAAATCGGAGCTGTAGTCGCTGGTCTACGCAACAGCAACTTGGGATCTGAGCCTCGTCTTCGACCTACACCACAGCTCAGGACAATGCTGGATCCTTAACCCACTGAGCAAGGCCAGGGATCGAACCCGCAACCTCATGGTTTCTAGTCAGATTAGTTAACCACTGCGCCACGACGGGAACTCCAGAACTGTGTTCTGAATCAGCTAACAAGTAGGCATTTTAAAAAGTTATTTGCTCACAACCCTGCATCTGGAAACCTATTTCACCAAAAAAGAGTCCTTGCCTCAAGTCTGGATCCTCAGGAGTGAAAGCAGTTGCTCATTACTATACAATGCAACAATAATAGCCGCTAGTATCTGCTCATGATAATTTTTTTTATGACGATAATGTCTAATACAAGGAAAGTCATCCAAAAAAATGTCCTAGGGGTTAAAGGAAAAAGAAAAGAAAAAAACCTTCTAGTCAGGGGCATCTGCTTTAATAAGGATTACCTTAATTTGGCAGAGCGATGGGAATGTTGATTCAGAGGTAATTAGACAAGCAGCAGTTTTACCAACCAGTTCAACGGTATCTATGTAGCATTCCTTTAAAAGATATTACTTTTCTTCCAAAGATTATCATCTTTTCATAAATGCTGAAACTCTCTCTTTAATATTAATGCTGTCAAGTTTTTCAAACACCTACTATAGCACCTTTTAAAGAATCAAAGATCATGCATGATCATGCAGAGAACACTGGTTTTTTTAATATAATGAAAGTTTTAAAAGGACAAAATGAGGCAACACAAATAGCATATTCTGAAATAATCCATCAAAGAATACTGTAAAATAGTTTCAATTCTTTATAGGTAAGCTTAATTAAACTACACATACTTTCTTCCAAATCTCCCATGTGAAGGCAAAATATGTTAAATGAATAAAAGAAGTAGGCAAAAGTAGATCTGTCACAGACATCTGGTACCATTAGCATAAAAAAATCTAAGTTGGACAACTAAAATACTGAATAAAGCAAAGAAGTAAAAGTTTTGTGCACAAGACCACTTGGAAATTGCACATCACAATTTCTCTTTAGTTCACAACTACAACTATTCTAAAACCATCAAAAGCTGAACTTGGAGTTCCCGTCGTGGTGCAGTGGTTAACGAATCCGACTAGGAACCATGAGGCTGCGGGTTCGATCCCTGCCCTTGCTCAGTGGGTTAAGGATCCGGCGTTGCCGTGAGCTATGGTGTAGGTTGCAGACGCGGCTCGGATCCCGCGTTGCTGTGGCTCTGGCGTAGGCCAGTGGCTACGGCTCCAATTGGACCCCTAGCCTGGGAATCTCCATATGCCGCGGGAGCGGCCCAAGAAGTAGCAAAAAGCCAAAAAAGACAAAAAAAAAAAAAGCTGAACTTACCTCAATAAAGTACATTAGTAGCATCAGTCTCCCTTTCCTAAATAAACTATGGAACATTTATTATTTCTAAAGTATCTACACTTACCACATCCTATTTATCATACCCAAATGCCAGTGAAAAATCTTAGTTTTATAAATATACCTTTTAAAAAGCACACTGATTTTACTTTGAAAATCACACTTATCTCTGAAATTTTCATATCTCCTAAAAAGGAAATATCCTTCTGTCTTTAAATGTTTGAGACAACGAGGAAATTGTGAAGGAATATGTAATTTATGAAGAAATGTGATGGTAAAAAAAATAAATTTGATTAAGGGTAATAAAAGAAAATATAGCAATTTAAAAAATAGGCTATGGTACTCTAAGAAAGGTAAGAGACAAGAAAGATAACATAGAAACATCTACAGCAAGAGTTACCCTAACAGTGGTAGCAGAGAATGTTATTTTTTTAATGAAAAATATTCAAAACGAGATTAAAAAAACAAAAAACAAAAAAGTAATAGAGAGCAGGAAGTAATAAGAACTTAGACATTTTTAGCTTGAATTTAATTAAAGTGTTATTATGGTTTTGATATTTCTATACCAAAACTGTTTCTCCAAGGTTTGCTCAACAAAAAACAATTAGAAAAATAGAAGGCATATATATATATATATATATTTTTTTTTTTTTTTGCTTTTTAGGGCTGCGCCCCAGCATCCAGAAGTTCCTAGGCTAGAGGTCAAATTGGAGGTACAGCTGCCAGCCTAAGCCACAGCCACAACATCAGATCTGAGCCGAATCTACAACCTACATCACAGCTCATGGCCACGTCGGATCCTTAACCCACTGAGCGAGGCCAGGGATTGAATCCACAACCTCATAGTTCCTCCTTGGATTCGTTTCCGCTGCGCCACAACAGGAAAGCCAAAGAAATTTTATTTTCTATTTGTTAAAAACCAATTCACTGAACTAGAAAGTGAGAATGTATATTCTTTAAAGAAAATGTATGCTTTGAGGCATGTGTTTTTTATGTTACAACATCTATTGTAAACTCTTCAAAAATACATTAAAAGAGATACATGATAACTGAAATGCAAACTTATTTCTAGATGCCCATTGCTGCCTTTGTTCAAGTTCTGCTTTTAATAGAAGTGAGTAGGAAGTACGATTCAATCTCTTCAGGCCTATTAAGATCAGTCAGAATGATAAGAATAAAGAATCTATAAATTTGCATTCTGAGAGCCAAAATGTTTACCATTAAGGAATAGACTTTGAAATTCCTTTCCTTTCTGAGCTACTGGTTATTAGTCTTTAAGCGATAAAATCTCCAGTGATATCTAATATGAAACCTTCTTTGGGAATATTGTTTTCCTGTTATAACTTAATTATGAATTTGATTATTCTAACATTGAGAGGCCTTATTTCAATTTTTATTGTAAATTATTTTAAAAATTTTTTAAATTCCTTTATAGAATGTTTCAAAGAAAAACATTTTCAGGATAATTTTCCTTTCTAGGTAGTATGTACCATTTTTAGAGGTCTGTCTTGATAACTTTTGCTACAAGCTCAATTACTCAAAACTTTTACTCCTCTCAATGGATTTTTTTCATCCTCAGTATTCAATTCATCCACCAAGATTTTCTTAGCTTTTTAAATGAGAAATATTTTATGTATACATTCTCCCTTAGTAGAAATTTAAAAAATCAGAAGTTTAACAATTCTAAAAGATGGCTCATAGTTAATAACTGTTTTTTGCAAAGTTGGATTCTTTCCTAAAATAATTATTTTTTACAGAATTTTAATTACAAAATATAATTTTACCAAAAAGTTACATCATACAAGCACACCTCCACCTTGAAACAAAAGCCCCTAAAGGCCTAGAATTTTAGAATGCATACAACCAAAAAGGTTAGCTAGATAAACCATACTTTTACGAACATACAAGCCAACAGAAGGGATCTATGAAGGATAATCACCTTAAGAGAAAAAACTTTGTGCAGATGACACTGGTTCAAATGCATTCCCTTGGGGAAAAAAAATCAACTCTGTAAAGATAGCAGATGGATTTGTTTAAATAGTAATAAAATTAACGAGGGACTTTAATAACCATCACAAATTATCAAGCATGCAACCATACAACAAACGGCATTTTTTTTCTTTTTTGCCCATACAGCATGTATGTCAAACACTGACAGATGGAAATTTCAAGCTTTTTAAATTCATAGGCATTTAGAGCTAACGATATGACATAATGTGGGAGGAAATATTTTTACTTTCAGTTCAGCAAGAAAGTCAAAGAGCTTCCAAGGGCTTACCACTGGTGGATCAACAGATGCTGATGGTTGTACTTGTAGGTTTACCGCAACAGTCTGTGGAGGAGGAAGAGTCTGAAATGGCAACTGGACCAAAGCTTCTGCAGCTGGAAGCTCCTCTTCTGACACCAAAGCATTCTGCACCAAAACCTGGCCCTGGGATAGAATTTCAGGCTGCACTTGTAAAGACTGCATAGACTGCAAGGGCAGTGGTGGAATCTGAGCTGGAGGAGATGTTGACATCTGCGGAGGGGTTGCAATTGGGATTGGAGAGGACTGCAGGGCTGAATATTGCTGGTGTGATGCTGGAGACACAATCTGCTGACCTGGGGACACCAAGGTGGACTGCTGAACTGGGCCAATGTGTACAACAGGGGAAGCTGGAAGTGGAAGATGGGATGGAAGATTCAGCTGTGCTGTAGGCTGCACTTGATTAGCAGTGGACTGCTGCAAGTTTGACCCTGGCTGGAGAGCTGATGACACAAGAGGGTGTGGCTGAATAAGTGCTTGCGGATGAATAATTATAGTAGGAGACTGACTTGGTGAATGAGGTGGTGGAGGAGACACCACTACAGACTGCTGTGCTGACTGTGACTGGCTAGGAGACATTGTTAAAGGAGGGGGATGACTCTGAATTGGTGAACAATGCTGTGACTGGGCACTACTGGGAGCTGGAGGCAGGCCATGGTTTTGGAGCGGTATACAGTGCTGGGATGGGGGTGGGTCTTGAGTGGGATTTTGAAGTGTGATTGGCTGAATTTGCTGTTGCTGCTGTTGTAATATCAGCTGATGATGGGAAACTTTGGGAGGTGGTGAATGAAGAGGAATCTGCTGATGTTTTATTAGAGGATGAGGCTGAATTGGAGGATATGAAGCTGTGAGAGAAAAAAATGACAATTAGTATTTATTTCAAATTTATCATATAAATTTTAAAATAAATCTAAAGGAGAAAAGTTCTCACATCAGAAGATCATAATCATTAGAAATCTATTACAAGTCTTCCTAACAAGAGTGACCTGAAAATGTAATGACAAACTTTTCCTTGGAAAACTACATAATTTCATAAAATGAACTGTTCTGTCGTAAGTACCAAAAGGAAATTGTTTAAAACAAATGATTCATAAATCTGAATCCATACATAATTCACTCTTAATAAATGTTATAGGTCACCAGAATATTTCCACTGACTTTTAACAAAGTTTATCCACTTGAATTCCTTCTTTGAAAAGGAGTGTAACTGAACAAGTATAATATATACAAAGATAACTTCAAGATCATAAAATAAAGGTCTCATCCTTTCTAATCCATGTCTAAACATTCTTCCAACTAATAGTCAGTGTAATTACTTATAAAGCTTCCTAAGTAAGTTTGCAAATTTGAATCGAGATGAACGTCTGGTACTATTTGACCCAGTAGAGAAAACGTTTTGTATAAAAAGTTAGTTAAGCAAAACACATGTGCAATCCTACAGCATGCTTATTTAATCACAGTAACTAAGAAATGAAATTTTAGGGGCTATTCCAAATCTAGGACACTCATTTTGCTTGCAGAGAAAATGAAACAATCAGCCATGTTTTCTAGATAAAGGATCTTATTTTACTTCTCTCTCCCACTCTCCCACATACAGCAAAAAACAAAAAACAAAAAGCAAAAAAAAACTATAGTAATCTATAAGTGATAATATTAGTTTTCTCCACAGGGAAACCACTCACAATAGGAAATATATAAGAATTAGAAAAATCAAAAAGTAAGTAGTTTCTCCATCATTATGCCTCTTCTACATACTGTGCATATGTTTACAGTGAGGGAGATGCTGGTAAAATCCTCTCTATCTAAGAATGGAAACTGGGTTCACTAGAAGATAAACTGAAAAGATTACTTAATATTAATGTCATGTAACACTTCCACATTTAATACATATCTAAAGACGGGCAAAAATTTTTTCTTAATCTCAGACTAACACTTTACATACGTTTTTACATTCAACACATTTGTGACAAAGACCTTATATAAAAACTTTTGACAACTTTTTTTTTAACTTTTTGCTTTTGGTTGGTTATTATTTAAAATTCTGGAGATCCTTTAAGGAAATTAACATCTGATTAACATCTCAAGAAAGAGGCTTTTAGAAGGTTCAATACCCACAAAGTGGGTCAAAATGAAGTGGAAATTAGATCTAACATTTCATCTAACAAAATAATTTTCACATAACTAGACTAGCATTTCAAACTTAGGCTGAAAGTTTTATGTCAACATTTTATAAATGTGTTGATAAATACTCTATACTATATTCAATAAAATCTGAGATTTTTAATAAGGAGCTTAAGATGTTCTCACATCTCTCTCTTTTGTACTCACAAAATGCTTGTGGAGTAGGTATTCCTAGTCCCCTTTTATAAATAAGGAAACAGAGGTTTTGCAAGCATAATAGCAAAAGCCCACTTTAATTCAATCTTCTAAGTTATAATTAAAATTTACCATATTACTGAAATACAGTGGAGATTATATTCACAGGACTAAAAAGTCTCTCTGTGTTCTGGCAAGTAAGCAACCTTTGTTTATATTCTAGAGCTGATAATTCAATAGAGTAATAGTCTATCCTTTCACCAAAATTAATTTTTCCTTTGATCAGAAATCAATGTGAGTCTACATATTTTACATTAGTCCATAAGTCCAACTAATAAGCACATATACTCTAGAATAATTGTAAGGATATCAAAACAATATGTCTGTATAAGAAAAGTCCTAGTGTTCTGGGCAATAAGATGTTAAGTTCTCTGATTTTAACAAATATTTTATTGTTAGGATGGCCTTCTAATTAGAGAATTAAGGACTGGCATCATCTCCCACATAGAACCTTTTACTTTAACTACTGTAACAAATTAAATATATCATTGTAAATTATTAAATTTATTATTTCATTCAGTAGTTACTACAACGTCATGAGACAGAGAAGGTATTGTAAGTGACTTGCCTCCATCACCTGGCTATTAAGCGGCAGCAATGGGTGTAAAAGAATCATAGTCCTAGCTGAATCTGGGTTCTGATTGTGGTCTGAATGTTTGTGTCCCCCAAAATTAATATGTTGAAGCCCTAACTCTTAATGTGTCTGTATTTGGTAACAAGACTTTTTTTTTTTTTTTTTTGTCTTTTTGCCATTTCTTGCGCCACTCCCACGGCATATGGAAGTTCCCAGGCTAGGGGTCGAATCAGAGCTGTAGCCACCAGCCTACACCAGAGCCACAGCAACTTGGGATCAGAATCCGAGCCACGTCTGCAACCTACACCGCAGCTCACAGCAATGCCGGATCCTTAACTGGCTGAGCAAGGCCAGGGATTGAACCTGAAACCTCATGGTTCCTAGTCGGATTCATTAACCACTGAGCCACAACGGGAACTGTGGTAACAGGTCTTCTAAGGAAGTAATTAAGATTAAATGAGGGCAGAAGGGTGAGACCCAAGGACTAGTGCCCTCATAAGAACTGACACCAAGAGCCAGGATTAGTGGCCTCATAAGAACAGACACTAGAGAGCTCACTATCTTCTTTTCTCACACTCATATGAAAGACCATGTGAGGACATATAAGAAGGCAGCCATCTGTAAGCCAGGAAGAGAGCTCTCACCAAAAACCAAAAACCAAACACTGCCAGTTCTTGACCCTGGGCTTTCTATGCTCCAGAACAGTGAGAAAATAAATTTCTATTGTTTAAGCTACCCAATCTATGGGACTTTTTTATTTCAGCCAAAGCAGACTTATCAGGCTTTTCACTACATATTGAATTAATGTCTGCAAAAAATGGTACATATTTCTCCCAACTAGATTAATTCCACAAAAGCTCTGAAAAGTACTGTAAAAAAACTTGAGCTCTAATATAATTCATGATAATTTCCAGATAATTGGTTAAAGTTTACCTTTATTTTATACATTAAAAATAGGATTATTAAATATCAAGTGGAAATTCAAACCTCCAGAAGAAATGATGAAGAAAACCAAATGATTTTAGCGCCCTAGAAATACATGTAAGGAAATAATAAAAATGTCCATTATAATAATTATTAGACTACACACCTTAGAACACAAGTAGATATAGATATAGATATTTGAAAGTGACCTGCAAGAGTAAGTATTTTTCTAATTAAAGGACAAATTACCAATTCAAGAATCTTAAAAAAAAAAAAAAAATCTTAGCTTCAGCCTAACTCCCCACCAAGAGCAGAAAAACTAAAAGGGCGGAAAAACGTAACTGCTGCCTTGCCAGAAGATACAAATTGCTTTAAATAACTGCAGTGTAAGGCTTGAACAAATTTTTAAGTTTGGTAGCTGCAAAGGTTTATGTGGCTTGGGGTATTCCATTTAGCTTTACTTCTAATCAACAACACAGCAGAAAACTAGAGTCTGGAGTTCCCGTCGTGGCGCAGTGGTTAACGAATCCGACTAGGAACCGTGAGGTTGCGGGTTCGGTCCCTGGCCTTGCTCAGTGTGTTAAGGATCTGGCATTGCCATGAGTTGTGGTGTAGGTTGTAGACGCGGCTCGGATCCCGAGTTGCTGTGGCTCTGGCGTAGGCCGGTGGCTACAGCTCCAATTCAACCCCTAGCCTGGGAACCTCCATATGCCGCGGGAGCGGCCCAAGAAATAGCAACAACAACAACAACAAACAAACAAACAAACAAAAAAAAGAAAACTAGAGTCTGGCTAATACATGTAAGATCTAAACCTGGAATTGCAATTGCCCTGAGATTCTTTGATGGTTTTAGCTTACTGGCTTACTAGTCTCCTCCACATCTACATAAAATATTGGCTATCAGAGAAAGGCAACTGTACAGATATTATCACACTATCAATGAAAGGTGGAAGAATAAGTGTCAACTTAGAACTAGATACTGGGAGTTCAGAAGGACTGAAAATTTAAAGGCAGATCCCTTTGTTTGAACTAAACTTGAAAGAGTTCCTGTCTTTCTCTTTGGAAGGGAATTAAGCTATCCTCCAGTATAATCTATCAAAACAATAGAAATCACCAGAAATTGTCCTCTGAGCAATAATTCCAAGCACAATGGGTCACTGCTCCTTCGCACTGACTCCTCCCATCAACACTGCCCAGAGGTGGGTTTGAGGCTGAGAATATTTTGGACAATACAGCACAAAAATGGAAATAGAGCCACAGACTTAGAAAATAATTCATGGTTACCGAAGGAGAAGCAGGGAGGATAAATTAGGAGGCTGGGTTAAACAATATATATACTACTATATATAAAATAGATAACCAACAAGAACCTACTATATAGCACAGGGAATTATACTCAATATCTTGTAATAGGAGTTCTCTTGTGGTGCACAAAGATGTTTATAAAAACGAATTCACATCTAACCATACTATGAATGGATTTACTAATTTATACATTATAACAAAGCCTGCACTTATCTAAGATTCAGATTTAAGAACTCTAAAACTGTAATATTTAATTAGTACAAATGAAAAAAAATTATAACTTCCAAAATTCAGATGGAAAAATATATCAACTATTAATCCAACAAATATTTACTGTCCACCTATTACAGATATAAGTACATATAAGGCACAACTTGGTGATGTCAAGATAAAAGAATGAAAAAGGATTAAAAGATTTAATAAATGTAAAGGACGTGACATATAAGTGCTTGATATTACTACCTTACCCTCAAAGAGCTTACTTACCGTCTAATAGAAAAGCTAAGATCAGTAAGTATATGAATAACTACAAAAGAAAAAGTACCATACGGAAGCATGAAAATGCCGTACAAGTTCAGAGTGAGGAGAGATTTCTAACTAGGGGAATCAATTCCAAGATCTTGATATTAGGTGATAGAGAGAATATTGGGGAGTTCCCGTAGTGGCTCAGTGGTTAACGAATCCAACTAGGAACCATGAGGTCGCCAGTTCAATCCCTGGCCTCGCTTAGTGGGTTAAGGATCCGGCATTGCCTTGAGTTGTGGTGTAGGTCTCAGAAGCTGCTCAGATCTGGTGTTGCTGTGGCTGTGGCGTAGGCTGGCAGCTGCAGCTCTGATTAGACACCTAGCCTGGAAACCTCCATATGCCGTGGTGTGGCCCTAGAAAAGACACACAGAGAAAGAGAATGTTGTCAATATCTGCACAGATGGAGTTCCCGTCGTGCTCAGTGGTTAATGAATCCGACTAGGAACCATGAGGTTGTGGGTTCGATCCCTGGCCTTGCTCAGTGGGTTAAGGATCTGGCATTGCCATGAGTTGTGGTGTAGGTTGCAGACTCGGCTCGGATCCCGTGTTGCTGTGGCTACAGCTCTGATTGGACCCCTAGCCTGGGAACCTCCATATGCCTCAGGAGTGGCCCAAGAAATGGCAAAAAAGACAAAAAAACAAACAAAAAAAAACAAAACAAACAAAAATATTTGCACAGAGGGAACATGAAAAGAGAAACAGGTTTGGATGGGAAAAAAGCAACCTTCAGCAATGTAAAATGAATCTTTAAAAAGTAATGCAAGAGTTCCTGTTGTGGCTCAGCAGGTTACAAACCCAAACAGTATCCATGAGGAAGCAGATTCAATTCCTGCCTGGCCTCACTCAGTGGGTTAAGGATCCAGAGTTGCTGTGGCTGTAGTATAGGCTAGCAGCTGCAGTTCTAATTCCAACCCCAGCCTGGGAACTCCCATATGCTGCAGGTGTGGCCCTAGAAAGCCAAAAAAAAAAAAAAAAAAGTACTGCATAATTAGAAAAGCATAGAAAGACTTTTTTTTTGTCTTTTGTCTTTTTAGGGCCATACTCGAGGCATATGGAGGTTCCCAGGCTAGGAGTCTAATCGGAGTTACAGTTGCCAGCCTATGCCAGAGCCACAGCAACGCTGGAACTGAGCAGCATCTGCGACCTACACCACAGCTCATGGCAATGCCGGATTCCTAACCCACTGAGCTAGGCCAGGGATCGAATCTGCAACCTCATGGTTCCTAGTCAGATTTGTTCCCGCTGTGACACGACAGGAACTCTGAAAGACTTTTTTTTAAGGTAACATATGTGAGGTGTCTAGTCCAGTGCATGACAATCACACATACACCTACTTTCAATAAACAATAGTTAAATTGGTATAAAAACACAGGTAGACATAAGCTAAAAATAGGAGAGATCTGAGTATACTTGAAAAGCAAAGGAAAGGATCCAGCATGAGGGAGACAGAAAATGTTGTAAAAATAAGGTCAGGAGCCAGTAAAAAAGATGCTACCAATGTCACAAGAAACAGTGCTAACTTTAAAGAAGAAAGCAGGTAATAACTTTATCTTCTTAGAAGTGAAGAAAGCTCAAAACTGACAAATTCTTAGATGAACAGAAGAAATGGTAAGGAAATTCACTTTTTTTCATGGCCCCCACATTTTCAGCATGAGAACAATGAAGCAAGATTATCTGTAGATGGCAAAGGAAGCATACATGGGATTCAACAGTTGATGAGAATGAAAACTTAGTTGACTCCATGATATCTTCCTCTCAGAGATGAAATCAAAGATGGAAAAAAAGCAACATGGTAAGGAAAATAATTTTGCATAATCCTTATTTTTGGAAAGTGATAAATTCCTGCTACTAATGACAACTTTAAAGAAGTTTTTTTTTCTTTTTAAAAAAAGCTCTTTTGTTCCACTATAGTATATTAAATAAACCACAGGCAAATCTTTTTTTTTTAAAGCTAAAAGGCTTTATGGATCTAACAGGAGACCAGTACATAATGAAGATGTTAATCAAATGTCAACTGACCCAAACAAAATCTATTTTACTATTATAATTTGTTTTAGCTGTTGGACTCTTTCAATTTCTTTTTTTCAAGCTATATTATTGGGATATTCTTTTGTTAACTTATAAAATTCACATTTTAAAGTGTTTTAAAATAATGTTCAAGTAATGGACATCTTTTGTTTTGCTCTGGCTGCTAAGAAAATTAATAATGAATAATGCAACTATTTTCAACAAAAGCTTTATCCCACCTGGTGCTATTAACTGGTGAATACTTGATGTTCGAGTGACAGCTGTGCTTCGTGATTCCAGACTTGGACTTTCTCCTTTCTTATTACTTTCTGGAGAAGGATCTCGTTGGCTGATTTTAGAACTGGTCACTGTTGTTTTGTTATGACAAATTGTCAATGATTGAGTTTGATTAGTGCTTTTTGGCGGACCATTCTGTGAGCTAGATAATACACCCAACTTCTGGCTGCGTAACGTTAAATTCTGAACCTAAGAACCACATAACAAAAAATAAGGATGAAACAGATGGTATTAATTGATGTGGTAATCACTACCATTATAACAACAATGACAACACATTTTTATTATGCTTTTCAAACATAAAGCTCCAAGCACTTGAAACAACTGATTTAATCCTAAAGGAAAAGGGAGTTATTATTCTAAGTAATCATATCTTAAACATTAAGTGGCAATTTTTAAAAAGACATCAAGGAAAAGAATCATTAAAAACTAAATGAAAACAGTATATACATTGCAAATGAACTATGAATATAAGCAACATACTCTGCAACATACTGAATTTTAAAGTTATCAGGTCAGAGATAGTCAAAGGGAAGCAAAAAAAGGAGAAGCATTCCAGCAAAAAGGAAAACCTGAGCAAAGTTGCAGAAGTGGTGTGGAGGAAAGAATGAGCAATTCCTTCAACTTCACTCTGAGTTCTCCAGGCCAGGATTGCAAAACATTTAAAGTTACAAGTACTACATAAACTTGTGGCAAACTATTACACACAATTAGAGTGTGGATACAATATTGCTATCTTAATAAAAACTGGAAAGAGATAACAAAAAATTACTAGCTGTGTGGAGATTATAAGGGAACACTAATCTTCTAAGAAAACTAATTAACGAAATCACCTACCCCATTATGATAATTATGAAAAACATTTGCCATTAACTAACTTTAAAGAGTTAGTGAGATTTTGTTGTTGTAGTTATGAGACATTCAGTTGCCTTTAAGAACAAGACCTCATGAAGTGAAAAGATTGTACATGGCTTTAAAATAGTTTGTCTGATGATTCCTGTCTACACTGGGGCTATTCTAAACACACTGCCAGTCCAGATGGTGTCAAGGATCATCCCAATTGCTCTAACTTCAGATTTATAACATTTTCAAACAGCAAGGCAGAAAATGACTCTGAAATGAATGCACCAAATACATTTATGCTAGCACTGGTCATGGAGGGGAAACTGAGGCAAAAGAGATTCTAAACTGACAAATATATTGCTGCTTAATGAATGTTCTTCAGTTTCATGTGTATTCTGTCTCTACAACTGTATCATTAACTGATGCTTTCTCTTTCTAAGTGCCAATGCAGTATTCAGCCAAGAGCAGATGCTAAAGAAATGTTTACTTCAGGGCAGTTGAGGTTTTAATCAGTTCTATTCTAAGCTATTGAAAGAATTTTCTAAGTGAGACCATATGGAGTATCTTATCTGATTTTTGTCAAATATTTCATAGCAATATAAATGGACTAATTACTGCTGTATTATTGAAATTTAATGCAAAAAATAAAATATGCCAAAATCCAGATTTCTCAATCTGCCACTCAAACCCCTCCACAGTCTAGGCCCAAAGTGCTTTGAGCCCCATTTTTCACTACTCCAGTCCACAGTACTCATATTCCAGCCAAACTGGTCTGCTCACCCTTCTCCAAATATACCTTGTACTTCCTTCATTTAGAGCCCCTACTCAAATTTCCCTTGCTAAAAGGTACCATACTTCAACACTGTCTCCTGAAGCCCAACACTCAAGCCCACTGCTCAAGACCAGTAAAAATCCCACTCATTCTCCTAACGTGACTTCCCCAAAGTCCCTGGTGGGAAATAATTTATCCTCCCCTCTATGCCTTTCCCATAGAATCTGGATCATACTGGCCTATACCATTGACGAAACCCTAGTGCATTTTAGAATTACTAATGTCTATGTCTATAAAATACTGAGACTAACTGGCAGGCTCTTATCTCTGACATTCCTCACAGTTCTGGTTACAGATTTAACAGAAACAATTTAAGTCTGAGGTATTCTCCCATATCTGAATCTGAAATATGTATTACATAGATTTTTGTTGGTGGTGGTGTTAAGTATCTTCTATTTATGGTTCCTTAAGCTAATGTTAAAATCTGTTCATGTTTAGCCAAAAAGTATCAACAAATGTCTGGTAGAAGCATACTAAAATCTCTCAGGAAGCAAGGGAAAAACAGCATAAAATTTAACACCTGCCATAAATGATGTATAAAGTGGAACACATAACAATGATAATCAAAGGCTGAATTATAATTTTAAAAACTTGAAAATTTTCTTCAAATGAAAAGCATATTCACACAGTAAATGAAGACTTGACACAATGAACTCCTTTTTTTTTTTTTTTTTTTGCTTTATAGGGCTACACCCGCAGCATATGGAGGTTCCCAGGCTAGGGGTCAAATCAGAGCTACAGCTGCCAGCCTAGGCCACAGCAACACAGGATCTGAGCCACTTCTGGGACCTACACCACGGCTCATGGCAATGCAAGACCCTTAACCCACTGTGCAAGGCCAGGGATCGAATCCACTACCTCATGGCTCCTAGTCGGATTCATTTCCTCTGAGCCACGATGGGAACTCCTACACAATGAACTCTTAAAACTGCAGTGGTCCATTTCTATAGAATACACTTTTTTCTCCTAATTTTCCTTTTGTTTTCTAGAATTCTGAAAGAAAATGTATGTGTAAAGAAAATGTATTATGTATATATAGTATCTATATGAATAAATTTTAGACTATGGCTTGACCATCTATGGTCATCTTGGCATAAATACAATAAATTTCAAACATGTAAACTATACTCCTGAAGTATATACACAGCTAATTTAGCTGTTAATAGAAAGAGCACACATTCAGATTTCCTTGACAGAACTTTGCTTTTAAAAAGAGCCCACCCCTTCTAAGATAAAAAATATTATAGCATCAAACTCCCATCTTTCTTTTTTTTTCTTTTTATGGCTGCATCCACAGCATATGGAAGTTCCTGGGCTGAGGGTTGAATAGGAGCCACAGCTGAGGCCTCCACCACAGCCACAGCAACACTGGATCTGAGCCGCACTGCATCCTATGCTACAGCTTGCAACAAGGCCAGATCCTTAACCCACTGAGTGATGTCAGGAATCGAACACATATCCTCCGGGACACTACAGTGGGTTCTTAACCCACTGAGCCCCAACAAGAACGCCCCCAACTTTAATTTAACCTGAACTTTTCCTATGATCAATTTGTGGTAACTTTCTGACATTTGAAAATTCCTAGGTTTCACATGAAGTATTTTTGCCAATTTCACACCTTGCATCTGTATAGTGGACTACCCAAATACTCTCACGCCAATTATTTAATTTGGATCTAACAATGCATAAATTACTGTAGCATCTCTTCTTTGCATCTAAGGAAAGAGCTGATGTCACACTGCTGACAGAACTCAGTTTCTAGCTTTTAAATGGCTGTTTCCTCCTCAATTATAACAGCATTTCCCAGATAGCACTGATTTCTTACTTTTCTCTAACATAACTTTTAGTCTTAAATACCTTTCTGAAAGTCAGATTCCACACCCCCGGCCCCTCCACAGTATGGAGAAGAGATAGAGCATTTAAAATAGTAAACAAGGGTAAGATATTCCAAATTTCCCATTTTTTGACAGTATGCTAATTTTTTTTTTTTGCTTTTTAGGGCTGCACCCACAGCACATAGAGATTCCCAGGCTAGGGGTCTAATCAGAGCTGTACCTGCTGCCCTACTCCACAGCCAAAGCCACAGCATCACAGGATCTGAGCCACATCTGCAACCTACACCACAGCTCACGGCAACACCGGTTCTTTAACCCACTGGTCAAGGCCAGGGATCAAACCTGCATCCTCATGGATGTTAGTCAGGTTCATTAACCACTGAGCCACGACAGGAACTTTTAAAAATTTTAATACTGAGGAAAAATTAACTTAGTTATACTGACTTTGGCAAAGAGTATTAAAACTTCGATTTTGGGAGTTCCCGTCATGGCGCAGTGGTTAACGAATCCGACTAGGAACCATAAGGTTGCGGGTTCGGTCCCTGCCCTTGCTCAGTGGGTTAACGATCTGGCGTTGCCGTGAGCTGTGGTGTAGGTTGCAGACGCGGCTCGGATCCCGCGTTGCTGTGGCTCTGGTGTAGGCCAGTGGCTACAGCTCCGATTGGACCCCTAGCCTGGGAATTGCCATATGCCGCGGGAGCGGCCCAAGAAACAGCAAAAAGACAAAAAAAAATAAAAATAAAACTTCGATTTTGGTATTTCTCAATTACAAACATTAAATTGCTTTAAAACCTGCAAATGTAAGTTTAAAAATCAACAAAGTGGAGCACAAATTTTCCAATGCTAACAGCTCTGAATCTCAGGAAAGTTACCACTGAAATATTTAAAATAAAAAATAAAAATAAAATAAAATCTTAGCATCACCTACCGCTGTCAGCCTCATTGCCATTTCTAAAGCACAGCAAAGAAAAACATTTGTAAAGATGTTCTTAAAGGTCAATCCAACCCTCTAGTTCCTCAAGGTCTATCCTTGAATTAAGTCAGATTATGCAAGAGCCACATGCTTGTACACATCCAACTGGACGCCAAAGAGCCACTTCTACAAATGACCTTGACTATGGTCACATTAAAGATGCTATTAAAGACAATGTTAAGAAGTTCCCGCTGTGTTACAAGCAGATCAGTGGCATCTTTGGAGTTCTGGGATGTAGGTCTGATCCCCGCCTGGCACAGTGGGTTAAGGATCTGACCTTGCCGCAGCTGCAGCACAGGTCGCAACTGCAGCTCAGACCTGATCCTTGGCCTGGGAACTCTATTTGCCACTGGGCAGAAGAAGAAGAAGAAAAAGAAGCAGAAAAAAAAAAAAAGACAATGTTAAGATATCTCCTTCTTGAGAACCCACAAAACAGACTGTGCTCTAGAGAGCTTAACAGTTGTACTTTCCTAATAACTGGTTTATTTTTACCTTGGAAACTGCAAACCCTTTAAATGGTTGTGTTTCTCTCTTCATTACTAGCTACATGAAAGCTAAGAACCAAATTCGTGACTCATCTTTAGAGAGTGCCTAACAAAAACAGTAATTAGTAGCATGTGATAGCTTATGTGCCAGGCACTATGCTTTTTGCTTTATGCTTACTGTCTCAATTATTCCTTTTAACAACTCTGAACTATTACTTCCAGTTTACATTGAAGAAATTGAGGCTTAGCATAACATTTAGTGAGTGCTAACTACATTAACAGACACTGTTCTGTTTTTCATTAACCAATTTAATCCCCATTAGAACCCTACAAAGGGTCATAATTATTTTTTATTTATATGTGTTTTATATAATACTTATTTTATACTGTTGAAATTCAGGTAAGAGTTTAAGGATCTACAACAAGGAGGTGAAAGAACATGCATTTGAGCCCAGAGAGTCTGGCTCCAGAGTCCAAACTTACATAGCATGCTATGCTATGACACTGTCCAAAATTAACCAAGTGGTGAGAGTTCCTGTTGTGGCTCAGCAGTAACAAATCCAACTAGTATCCATGAGGATGTAGGTTTGATCCCTAGCCCTGCTCATCGGGTAAAGGAGTTGAGAGTTCCCATCATGGTGCAGTGGAAACAAATCCAACTAGGAACCATGAGGTTGCAGGTTTGATCCCTGGCCTTGCTCACTGGGTTAAAGATCTGGCATTGCCATAAGCTGTGGTGTAGGTCGCAGATGCAGCTCAGATCTGGCATTGCTGTGGCTCTGACGTAGGCCAGCAGCAACAGATCCTATTAGACCCCTAGCCTGGAAACTTCCATATGCCACAGGTGCGGCCCTAAAAAGAAAAAAAAAAAATTTAATCAACAGGGAAGTGACACAGCAATTGTTGCTGAAGTCTGAAAATAAATTCAGGTCTTCCTAAAAAAAAAAAAAAAAAATTGGAGTTCCCGTTGTGGCGCAGTGGTTAACAAATCCCACCAAGAACCATGAGGTTTCGGGTTCGATCCCTGCCCTTGCTCAGTGGGTTAAGGATCCAGCGTTGCCGTGAGCTGTGGTGTAGGTTGCAGACACTGCTCAGATCCCGCGTTGCTGTGGCTCTGGCGTAGGCCTGTGGCTACAGCCAGTGGCTACAGCTCCGATTCGACCCCTAGCCTGGGAGCCTCCATATGCCGCAGGAGCGGCCCAAGAAATGGCAAAAAGACAAATAAAATAAAATAAAATAAATTCAGGTCTTCCTATTCGCTCCTTTGCAAAAAAATTACTAATGAGTACCTACAAAGTTCTAGACACTAAACATATATTATTCACTCTTCAACTTATCCTGTAAGCATGAATGGCTATTAGAGATGTTTAATAACTTATCTAAAGTTATACAACTCATAAATGACTGCAATAGAAATTGAACTTAAGCTCATGCATGACTTTATGAATGTAATCTGAATGGCAACCTCACTCCTAGCTCCATGCCACTTTACTATCCTTATTTGTGCTTTTACTTGTATGTTTTTATCTTGTTTTACTGAATGTATCTTGTAAACCAATTAAAAACTTAGACGGAACAAAGTCAAATATAATTTTTTTTTTTTAATTCTGAAAGTTGATAATGGTACAGCTCCATCAGGTTTTTTTATAAAACCAAAACAAAGCAAAACCAAAAAAAAAAAAAAAGATCATGGAAGTTCCCCTGTGGCACAGCAGGTTAGGGATCCAATCTTGTCACTGCTGTGGCGTGGATTTAATCCTTGGCCCGGGAACTTCCACAAGCTGCAGGTACAGTCAAAACAACAGCAACAACACAAAGAAGATCATTACACATCAACAAATTCATTCCACAAAGAGACATTTAAAATTTAGAGCTGAAGAAAACTTAAACAATAACGAAGACAAAGGTCTTATTTTGTAGATGTGGAAACTAAAGTCCAAAAAAGTTAAAGAACTGCAGAGGCTCACAGAGCACATTAGGGAAAAACCAGAGTTTAACTGATCACCATCTTTATATGCTGATATACAAAAAAATGGCCTTTATTATTAAATAAAAAAAGAACTTTGTGAAAATATCAAAGAATATTATTGCTATCTCATTTTTTATTTTTTACCAGATGACTAAGTTTATTAAATTAAAAATATGAAGCCAAGGATGACCTTGAGATATAACAATTTCTGCTATGTGCAATTCGAATCATTAACTATAGAAAAATACCAAAATGGTATCACACAATTTAATAGTCTACTCAACTGTTTTAAAATTTACTCAATTCACTTTTATTAACTTTACTAAAGTGTAACTTACATATAATACAATGAATGAAACTAGTTTGATGAATTTTGATATATGTATACAGCATGTTACCACCACCCCAATCAAAATAGAGAACATTTCCATCACCCACACCGCTTCCCAGTCAATCATCCCCATCTTCTGCCCCAGGTACCACAAATCCAATTTCTTTTTCACTATAGAGTAGTTCTGCCTATTCTGGAATTTCATATAAATGGAGTCACAGAGTATGTACGCTCTAATGTCTGCCTTCTTTTACTAATTATTATATTCCTGAGATGCATTAGTAGTTTGTTTTTCTTTATTTTTGAGTAATATTCCACAATACGTTTATCCATTCACCAGTTAAAGGACAGTGGTTATTTCCAGTATGGGGCTATTCTGAATAGAGCTGCTACAACCATTCATTGAAACATCTTTATGTGAACAAATGTTTTCAAGTCTCTCAAAGTAGAATTGCTGAATCACATGTTAAGTATATGTTTAACTTTATAAGAAAAATATTTTTCAAAATGGTTGTACTATTTTAGCTTTTACCAGCAATATATGAGAGTATGGTTACTCCACATTCTTGCCAAAATGTGATATTTTCAGTCTCCTTCATTTTAGCCATTCTAATGAGTGTGTAGTGATATTCATTATGGTTCTGATTTACATTTCTATAAAGATTAATGATGCTGAGCATTTTTTCATGTGTTTTTTGGCCTTTTATATATCTATCTGTGAAGTGTTCAAATCTTTTGCCCATTTTTAACTGTATTGTTCATGATCTTAGTACTGAGTTGTAAACCTATTTTGTATATTCTGGATACAAGTCCTTTGTCAAATATATGTATTATGAACACTTTCCCTTAATGTGTGGCTTGCCTCTTCGCTTTTATAGCAATGTCTTTGGAGAATAGTTTTTAATTTTGATAAAGTCCAATTTATCATTATTTTCTTTTACGATTAATGCTTTTTGTGTCCTGAGTAAGCTCTGCCTACCCTAGAGTTGTAAAGATATCCCTTATGTTTTCTTCTCCAGATTTTTATAGTTTTGGCTTTTATCTTTAAATCTACATTCTACTTCTAGCTTATTTTTGCAAACGGTGTAAGAAGAAAGTTAAGGTTCACTTTTTCCACATGAAGTACCCAAAGTACAAACAAGAAATTGATTAATATCCTACCCAATTTTTTAAATTTAAAATTTACCCAACTAATTTTTGAACTTAAAATCACCTTGATTTGATCATTACATAACTGCTTGCAAAGGAATCTAAAGAAAAGGATATATCTCACATAATAAAAGAAATAAATCTGCTTTATAATAAAACTAAGCATGCGTCACAGCAAAAACATATTAACTTTCACTAATGTCAAATAACCTAAATATTCATGTTTAATGGTATTATAATTTCTACAAAACCAAAAAACTTTAAGTTCTCATTGCATTGTCAATCTGAAATGTGTGACAAAGAGCACTGAAACCATCAGTAACTTAAACATAAATATACGTTTATCTTTAACCTGAAGATCCAGACCTTAAGTACCACATAATGAAGCTAGACAAGCTCACCTGAGTAGCTGCAGACTGACAGGAAGATGACGATGACGACGAGACAACAGGAATGTCAGACTGTACAGCAGCCACAGTGGTAGCGGGTGTGAAAATCAGCTGTACAGACAGAAAAACCAAAAAAATACCCTAAGACAGAAGAACATGTCCCACACACAATGTATAGCAGGCAGGAAAGACTGAAATTTGTGACAGAAAGACAATGCAGTTTAGGACTGCTCCTAAGCAAAAGGTTTTTACATGACAAAGAGAAGTTTCTGATAATAGAGAAAAAAACCATAAACATTTTTGAAACAGCTCATGATTTTGATGAGTAGAAAAATAAATCAGTGCTCAAAAAAGAAAATGTGTTTTGGCAATATGAAATACTCATGCCAAATTTTTCCCGGAATAAGCTATTATACTTAAGCTTTTCCCAACTCAAAACTACTGTGGCAGGATTCCTAAAATGGAAGTTATAATGGGCAACCATAGTCATTGCTCTTGAATGCAAATTAAATTTTAGTGAAAAACATGAAAAGAAACACCAAAAAGTCTTTTCTGTCCTCTTTACCCCAAAGGATAATTATATCACAAATAATACTATAATATTTCACTCGGCTACACAGGACCTGTAATACAAACCTAGGTTGCTCTTGACTTTTAAACTATTTGTAAAAAAATATTCATTCTAAGTGTAAATGCCACCACATGTCAAAATTTAACAAAGCAGCCTGCAAATAAGCTTCACAACCAAAAAAAAAGACATATTCAATTTATTTACTTATCACCAACCCTTTTCATATGTTTTTTTCAAAACTGAAACAGAATGCCATTAATTTAAAAAGACAACACAATCTACTCAAAGATTACCCAATCCAACTTAGTAAATTATAACAGTTATTTCAAAGAACCAGTAATTACCTCTATCTCAAAATTGTATCGAGTTATTCAGTTCCTCAAAAACCATTTCTGCTCAAATTAAAATTATTAAGGGATCTTTTAAACTTCAGTTCTTTATATACTAAATTTAAATGAATTAAACAACAAAGTATAACTTTCACAAGGTAATTTCCATTACAAACAGCTGAAAGCACTAAAACTAAAAAGATGTTCTACTTTGCACGAACCATATGAAACTGCCAGTTTTAGAAGTCAAAAACAATCCAACAGCAACTATTTCGAATGGTTCAGCCTATTTTTGAAGCACATTAATAATTAAATAAGCTCTCATGGGGGGGGGGGAAACAGAAATATAGTAATATCTACTGAATAATCTGTACATAAAATGTGAGTCATACCACTGTTTCCTGTTAGAAATATGATGGAAGGACTTCCCATTATGGCTCAGTGGTAATGAACCTGACTAGTATCCAAGACGATGCAGGTTCAATCCCTGGCCCTACTCAGTGGGTTAAGGTGTTGCTGTGAGCTGTGGTGTAGGTCACAGGCTCAGGCTGGATCTGGTTGCTGTGGCTATGGTGTAGGCCGGCAGCTGCAGCTACGATTTAACCCCTAGCCCTTAAACGTCCATATCCTGCAGGTGGGATCCTAAAAAGCAAAAAAACAAAAAAAGAAAAGAAATATTATGGAAAAATTCCTTTGCAATTTTAGTGGAAAATTGGGGATCCAGATATATATTCAGTTCACTGCACAAAAAAGAATATAAATACGTATCAGGGACAAAGCTCTTTCTAGCTATTTGCAAAGACAACAAATAAAGTAAATGTCAACCGATTTCTACATTTCTTAAAGAAGTTCAACAGGTATATTAGGAAATCAGTAAGTACTCAAATACAGAATAGCCAAATTAACATTCCTATATTAACAAAAGATCAAAGTGAGCATAAGAACACAAATCACCTTGAAGATTTTAATGTGCAAATAACCAAAGCTAAAACTTATCAGGAACTCCAATCCAGATTTCAGAAGATCCCACAATATAAATTCTTATTTATAATTAACAACCAAGTTTTTAACGTTTAACAATTTCATCAAATCTAAGAGCTCAAAAATACACTATAACTTTATGTATCACTCTAAGTACCAATTATAACTGTAGGATGCCATCAATTATAAAATGCATCTCAGTTTCAGATGTTAAAATATGAAAGGGGTTTGAAATCAATGAAATTTGATATTAAAAAACAATCACTCAGAGTTCCCACTGTGGCAAGCAGGTTAAGGATCCAGCACTGTCTCTGCAGCATCTGGAGTCACTACAGAGGTGCAAATCTGATCCCTAACCCAGTGAGGTGGGTTAAGGATCTGGCATTGCCACAGCTGTAGTTCAGATTCAACCCATGGCCCAGGGACTTCCATATGTCGCTGGTGCAGCCAAAAAAAAAAAAAAATCACTTCTGTGTTACAGAATCTGTTAGCTTCCCAATGTTGCTAATCACTATTAGATATACCAAGAAGGCCTATCAATTAAAAGTAAAAATTTTCATGGCATAAATGTACAAGAGCTAAGCACACACAAAAAATGTTAAACACTCTTTAAATATTAAAAATGCCTCCTATTGCATCAAATCAAGAAACATTTTGATTTCTCTCAAGTCTCTAAACACTCAAAAAATCTGGTAGCTCATATCTTACCATTTGAGCTCGGAGATACATTTGAGCTTGGCTTGCCGTTAGGGTAGGGGAGGTACTCCCTAGTAACATAGTCTGTTGGGTAATACTGCCACTGGTAGAACTGGAAGCCTGGGAACGGCTTATTAACTGTGCAGGTGTAGGAGAAGTAGAGAGGTTGATCTAAGGAAGAAAACATATCAGGTCATAGGCTTCCATTTCTTGCTTCCATGTCACTGAATTTCACCAAGCTGCAGTTAGGCATTCAATGGTATATACTGTGGCTAAGAAACCTAAAAGAGAGGGCTTCATCTTTGACAGACCCCCCCCATCACTTCTTTAAGCAATTATTTGCACATATGCAAACAATAGCAGGTACTAGTTAATAATTAGGATAATTTTTAAGGATATCCTCATTGTGTTTCATAAAATTCCAGTGTCTTAAAATATCATTTCACTACCTCCCCCAAATTAGGATTATTGTTCCATTATTTTAATATCTCACATAGTAATTTAAACCATTTAAATCAAGTTTATACTATTTTGTCATTTTCTGTCACATTTTGAGGGATTTCTAAAATGAACAAAAGTTAATACATAGGTAGTCCATTCACATATATAAAAACATACATAACAAAATTAGCATAACATTCTCCTTCAAAAGCTCTCAAGAGAAGAAAATACAATTGTTATTTATCAAACAGATGGAAAAACCCTGAATATAGGTTACAAGATTAAATTATAAACACTAAAGTTTAAAACTGCTGTTAAAGAAAAAACTAGTCTATGGTCTGTCTCTGGGATATATGAGACTAGTAATTGATTGTAACTGCGAAGGCAAACTGGGTGGGATAGATAGGGAACAGGGCAAAGGGAGACATGTAGACTACCACGAGAGTAATATAATCCAACCTCAAATGCTTTTCATGGATAATACAGAGAATAAAATTAAGAAATAATTTATTAGACTTTGGATTCAAGCAACAAGGCAGATTGGATTAATACATCCATGTGCCCAAATACACTCACTGCAATGCAAGATCAAGATGAAAATTAGAATATATAACTGAGGAGTTCCTGTCGTGGCTCAGGGCAAACGAATCCAACTAATATCCATGACAATGCAGGTTCGGTCCCTGGCCCAATCAGTGGGTCGAGGATCCAGCGTGGCCATGAGTTGTGGTGTAGGTTGCAGACGCAGCTCGTATCTGGCATTGCCGTGGCTGTGGCAAAGGCCAGCGGCTACAGCTCCAATTCAACCCCTGACCTAGGAACTGCCACATACCACAGGTGCTACATAACTGAACTCAAAAGGGGGAAAGGGATATTCCCTGATGCCAGAGAGGAGGAAACTCAAAGATGTAAGTTCTCTTGCCGACATCAAGGCAACCTATGGGAGCTAGCCACAGAGATAGACAGAAGACCTGATTTTGAGCCTACTGCAGGAGAAACCTGAAAGACCCATTTTGAGCCAAGATTCTCAAAAGGGCTTCTCAACGTGAAAAGGAGCTGGAAAAGCTCCACTCAGAAACTCTGAGAAGTCACAAGAAAGCTTTCCATCTGTCCTGGCCCCCAGTGGAAGGAGAAAGGCTCCTACGAAAATAAAAATTCCAGGTACACGTGAGGGTACAGAAGCCAGATTCACACCACCAGCACAGTTCCATAATCTATCCCAAAACAGTATTTTTTACTAGTTCAGGACCTTTGTTAAACAGAACAAGTAACTAGAGGAAGCTGAGTGAAGGCTATACAGGAGGACCTCCCTGTACTATTTCTATACCTTCCAGGGTCTACAATTTTTATTTTATTTTATTTTATTTTTCCTTTTCTAGGGCTGCTCCTGCAGCATATGGAGGTTCCCAGGCTAGGGGTCTAATCAGAGCTGTAGCCACCAGCCTATGCCAGAGCCACAGCAACTCAGGATCCGATCTGCGCCACGACAGGAACTCCAGGGTCTACAATTATTTCAAAATAAAAGGTTAAAAAAATTGCATAGCAGGTACATGAATTAACTCTCTAAATTTATCTGTACTGTTTAAGCACATCTTAATTTTAATAAAATACATAATTCAGTGCATAAATATAATTAATACAAAAATTATTCTGGGAGTTCCCATTGTGGCTCAGTGGTTAATGAACCCAACTAGCACCCACGAGGACGAGGGTTTGATCCCTGGCCTCGCTCAGTGGGTTAAGGATCCAGCGTTGTCATGAGGTGTGGTGTAGGTTGCAGACGAGGCTGGGATCTGGTGTTGGTTGCGGTGGCTCAGGTGTAGGCTGGCGGCTACAGCTCCGATTAGACCCCTAGCCTGGGAACCTCCATATGCCGCGGGTGCAACCCTAAAAAGACAAGACAAAAAAAATTATTCCGCAATCTGGCTTTTATTTCTAGCACATCACTAAAATCCCATCTGCAGAAATCACCAATACCCTCTAACAAATTCAGTGGATTCTTTTTAGACCATTCTCTCTCAATCTCTTTTACCAGCTCTTCTTTCTAGCCCACCCCCAAACTGTTCATCCTTTGCCCTCAACACTTTTTTTCTTCAATTCCCAGATTATCACACTCCCATAGTTTCAAAGAAGTCAATCCAGCAGACTCTCAATCCTTGATGACAAACTATTATTCTCCAGATTCAAACACTTACAGAAAACATCCTTCTGGATGTCTCTTACCAACTCAAACTCAACATATTCAATACCAAACTCATTATTATTCCTTCTTAAGCTAGCTTCTCCTCAAATGACCACTGGCATCTTCTAAAAAGCCCCCAAAGAGATTATCTGGAAATCATCCTAATTCCTCTCTCTTTTAAAACACAAACAAACTCAGTTACATCTTACTGTTTCTACACCTTTATCCTCCTCAATTTCATTTTCATTTTGAATCATTTAGTTTAAGACTTTGAACCTGCAACATGTCCAGCTAGATGACTTTAGTAGCTCCAAGCCAAACTCCCTGCTTGGAATACTGTCTCCTCTGACTTATCAGATAGTATTTCCTTGATTTTTATTAAAACATTCAAACTCCCCTACTACTTCTCTAGCATCAACTCTTCCCACTCCTCTATATCTACCCTTCACATTAGCCACATGAAGCTATCTGCAATGTCATAATGTCCTAGGCCTCTATGGCCCAGCAATGCTCTGGACTGGACTGAGCATCCTCTACCCCAACCCCCAGCCCATTACCACTAGGCACAGAACAACTTCCTCTCAAAAATTACCTGCTAAGCTTTTTCAAGCACACCTATACCTCATAGTAGAACTAAATGTTCCCCCTCCTTTTTGTCTGTTATCTTCCATAAACTCCATATACTTCCAGCATATACTTGCGTCTCAGTTTTATAAACAGTAATTTAAGGATGAGAACCATGTGTTATTTATCTTCATATATCCAATATCTATGAGAGTGCCTTCATTCGGTAAGTTTATTAAGTTACCGAATGCTATGTTATTTTAAGGCATACTTCATGCCTTATATGTAACATATAAGCCCATCACAAAGAGTCAGAGTATGTTTGTGAGAGAGAGGAAAAAACAACTCTGGTATAGGCCCTAGCAAAGTAGAGTGAAAATGCAGAGACAGTGTGGTGATACTAGTTTAACTCTACTTTTGATATACTATACAACAAAATATTAATAAGCCTCCCCAGAAAACCCTATTTTTCTATACACTCCACAAAAGGATGTTTTGAATAAAGCCTTGCACCAATGATTAGATAACTTAGTTTTCTGACTCATATTTTGGCATTCAGGGTGTTTTCCTATACCCTGATAGCTTGTTAATTTGGGTTACTCTGCAATAATAATGCCTTTGCACTTTTCTCAGTCGGTGATCGTTTTTAAAAAAAAAAAAAAAAAGAAGAGAAGGGAAGAGAGGAAGGTAGGTACTCTAATAAGGACAGACCACACTCTTTAAACAAAAACATAAACATCTTTTTAAAAAAAGATTGGCTGATAGCTAAGGTGCCTGAGAGTGCTCGATAAGGAAGTAGAACATAGAAGTACAAACTGGGGAGTTCCCTTGGTGGCGCAGTGGTTAACGAATCTGACTAGGGACCATGAGGTTTCAGGTTCAATCCCTGGCCTTGCTCAGTAGATTGGGGATCCGGCGTTGCCGTGAGCTGTGGTGTAGGTTGCAGATACGGCTCGGATCCTCCCTTGCTGTGGCTCTGGTATAGGCTGGCGGCTACAGCTCCGATTCGACCCCTAGCCTGGGAATCTCCATATGCGAAGGAAGCGGTCCTAGAAAAGGCAAAGAGACTAAAAAAAAAAAAAATACAAACTTCCGGTCTTAAGATAAATTAAGTCATGTGAATGTAATCCTCAGCATAGTGACTATAGGTAATAACACTGTTCTGTATATTTGAAAGTTGCTAAAAGAGCAAATCTTAAAAGTTCTCATTACAAGGAAAAAAAAAGTACAAACCCAATGTTTTTTCTTAAAAAAGAAAAAAAAAAAAAAGGAAGTAAGAAAACTAAATAGTAACTTCCTCACCACCTGCATTGTACTCTAAGTTGTGAGATCAAGAACAAATAATGTTTAAGTTCCACAATGGCAAGTACCATTTCAGACAGTCTCTTCTAATGAATGCCCAATCCATGAGGGCAGATAGATCAGCAGCCAACTCTGATATGGCTCTCTATTTTCTGCTAGCAGCTCTGCTGACCTGAACCAGATGCCCTCAACTGTTTCTATTATCTTCTCTGTCAATTCCATCCCAGCATTCGTTAATTTCCTTTAATTTTAAAGCCTTGGCCAATCCTGTCTCCTCACACCTCAAACCCCACACTCCATAAAGGAACCCATTCCAGTCCTATTACTGGAAGTTCTCCCTACTGACACAAAGAGTCAACAGAGGAAACCAAATTTGTCCAGAAAAGCCACTTAACTCTCAACCACTCCTTAGTACCCTCAAAAGAAGATTACTCTGTGTCTCTGGCCCAGACTACTCTCTAGAACCAAAGCCCATTTGAGACCACTGCTGCCATTTGACTTAACAGAATCAATCAAGTATATCTACAGAGAGATATGGTATACAGACATTAAAAGGCTAATGTAAAAAAAAAAAAAAAAGGCTAATGTAAATATTTATTCAATGCCATGAGAATGTCTTCATGACCCACTGTTGAATGAAAAAACTATATAACATGCAGAATATAATCCACTTATATAATTACATACAAATATCTACATGTATGTATATATACTATGTATACCACATACGTTGAAAAACATATTGAGAGAAAAATGCACTGTATATATATACACATAATAATGCATACTCATAAAACTGTATCTGATTATATTTGATATAGATATACATACACACACACACACACACACACCTGGAAGAAGAGTCGCCAAAATGTTAAAGGTGAGTAATTTTACTTAGAGGTAAATTTGGGAATGATTTTCTTTTTCAAAGTTTTTGTTTTTTCTATGCAGGTATTAACCTTAGAATCAGAGAGGAGGAGTCCCTTCATGGCTCAACTAGTATCCATGAGGACGAGGGCTTGATTCCTGGCTCTGCTCAGTGAGTTAAGGATCTGGCATTGCCATGAGCTGTCATGTAGGTCACAGACACAGCTCGGATCCCAAGTTGCTGTGGCTGTGGTGTAAGCCAGCAGCTATAGCTCCTATTCGAGCCCTAGCCTGGGAACTTCCATATGCCACAGGTGCATCCCTAAAAAGACCAAAAAAAAAAAAAAAAAGAATCAGAGAGGAAATGCTATTTTTTTTAATGTTTACTTTGTTAGATTGTTTTGTTTTTATCACTTTAAAGCAGCATATAAATTTTCCTCCCTCATTATTCAGTAAGAATTTGTATGTAATTCAGTATCTAAAAGTGTAAAATATAGAAATTTCAAATAACAATATCTACCCATGAAAGATTTTTTTAAGAGACTGCACATTTTTAATAATGAAATGAAATAAAATACCTATCTACATGTATGTATATATACATATGCATACCACATATGTGAAAAACATGTTGAGAGAAAAATGACTGCATTTCTATTACAGAAAAACAGTATTTCTACTTTCTGCAATATAAGCTGTAAAAACAACAGCAAAACAATCAAATAAAAAACTTCACAATCTCACAACTGCTTTGAGATTTTGATACCCCAGAAAGAAAAGTTGCAATGCTGTAACAATTAAAATATTAGAAGTAACTATCCAGCAATGGAAATGGTTATATAAGATAAAGTGCAGCAATACTGTTGTACCAACACTACACAATAGCCCAAGTGAGTGCAATAGGAAGATCTGAAGACACACTGTTAAGTATAAAAATGAAATGCAGAATACCTACCTTTATTTACAGTGTGTAAAAAAATTGTGTGTTAAACACACATGCACACATTTATTTTATGTACATCCACAAAGCACAGATAAGGACCTGGAGGGATATCCAGCAAACTGAGGAGACAGAAGGACTGAAGGGAAAAGGAGGCTGAAGGGGGACTTCATACTTTCTTACTTTTTATGTACTTTTGGAATATAAGAAGGCAGTTAAGCTGCTCATAACCATGCAAATACGCAGGCTACAGTTTTATTTTAGACTGCTATTAAATTTTAGAATCAGTTTCTAACAATCACTGGAAATCATATTTTTTAAAATCCTTGAAAACAGTTGAGTTTTAAAAAATACCTCCTAAAACTGGTAACAGAGGATTTTTAAACAAGTAATTTTCTCTCGCATAAATTCATAATGAATTTATCAACCATAATGTGGTTGATCTGATTTAGGTATTTTTGGAGAAAACTGATCATTTATAAGGTTCTTTTCTTTTTCTGGCCATAACCATGGCATGTGGAAGTTCCCAGGCCAGGGATAGAACCCATGCCACAACAACGACCAGAGCCACTGCAGTGACAATGCTGGATCCTTAACCTGCTAAGCCATAAGAGCACTCCCATTTATAAGGTTCTTGATCTAAAAGCAATCTCACTGACCCAACAAGTGTACTCTTAGGTTTTTTTTAAAAGAAAATTACTAGAGAAATATAGAAAGATACACAAAGGGGGAGGGGGAAGGAGTGGGATGGATTGGGAGCTTGGGGTTAATGGATGCAAACTATTGCTTTTGGAATGATTAGCAATGAGATCCTGCTGTGTAGCACTGAGAACTATGTCTAGTCACTTATGACAGAGCATAATGGGAGAAAAAAGCATGTATACATGTATGTGTAACTGAGTCACCATGCTGTACAGTAGGGAAAAAAAACGGTATTGGGGAAATAACAATAAAAAATAAAATAAAAAGATACACAACAATATTTATTGCTGTTTTGCTTATGAAAGCAAGAAAAAAACAAAAATTAAAACTGCTGACAAGAGGAAAATAGGGATTTTTTTTTAAGGTAGTATATTATGTTTACACAACAATAAATACTGAAGACAATGGTATAAGCACACCCATTGCTTCTCCCTCCTACTAAAATCCACTGCAGTTAGTAACAAAAAAAATTGAGGAGTTCCCATCGTGGCGCAGCGGTTAACGAATCCGACTAGGAACCAAGAGGTTGAGGGTTCGATCCCTGCCCTTGCTCAGTGGGTTAACGATCTGGCGTTGCCATGAGCTGTTGTGGTGTTAGGTCGCAGATGCGGCTCGGATCCCGAGTTGCTGTGGCTCTGGCGTAGGCTGGCGGCTACAGCTCTGATTCGACCCCTAGCCTGGGAACCTCCATATGCCGCGGGAGCGGCCCAAGAAATGGCAAAAAGACCAAAAAAAAAAAAAAATTGAAACAAACCTACAAATTTAAACTGTAGGACAGTCCATAAGATAAGTGACTTGAGCTCTTAAAAAGGGGGGGCAGGGAGACTTTTTTATATTAAAGAAAAACACAAGACATTCATATACAATGTGTAATCCTTAATTAAATCCTGGGAAAGGGCTATAAAAGGTATTTTGGAAACTACCGAGGGAATCCTAATATGGGGCATATTCTAGATACTGTCCTGATACTAACTTTCTTAGGCGTGATATAGCACTACAACTACATAGGACAATTTCCTTCTTAGGCAATACATGCTGAGTATTTGGGACTAAAGTGTCATGATGTCTTCAACTTATTTTCAAATGGTAAGAAAATAATTTATAAATATATAGAGGAGTACTTAACAATTGCTATAGATAGCTCATGAAGCATACACAAGGGTCATTGCTTAGTCTTTCCATTTTTTCTGTGGGTTTAAATTTTTTTTTTTTCCCAAAAAAAACCTTGGAGGATAAAAGAGCAACATCAAACAAAAAGAAAACACACACATAGCAAAGAAAGAGAGAGAAGGGTAGCATCTGCATTTCTGTAAGATCCAAAGAAGATGAGATCATACTGATGTAGAAAATAAAGAGAAGTCACAGTCCAGAATACAGGAAGAAACAGATCAGAGTGGATTCAGACCCAAAATTTAGAGACATGAAAGCAGAGGTAAGAAGTGGGGCTAAAAATTGAAGGATTATCTACAGATCTGTCTAGAAAACAGACTCAACAGTCATAACCCTACCCCTCTCCCACCTAGAACAGGCAGACTTAGAAATAAAGGACACTTCTCTGTCACAGAACTGCCAAGGAAAAGCTAGGCTTCTAGAGTGGGTACCTGTACCCTGAAGTAAAATCCTCTGTATTCTGAAATTGTCAACTCACCAGCTGTTGATTGGCCAGGTTCCAGCCTGCATACCTTCAATTCTAAACCTGCCAAACATATATCTTTCCACTGTCACCACCACTGCCATTCCCGCATGCAAATACAAAAATTTTAATTGGCTTTTCTACTAAGGAAAGAAGTCTGCACAGACCTATCTTCAGAGTAGTGGAAGACACCCATGATGATTAATTGACACAGTCATCCACTCTTAAGTATAAGCAGAAAATCAGGCATTTTAAGAGAAAATTGCTCTTTTAACAGAAAAATCAGTAGCATGAAAAGGCAAAGATAATTTCTAAGAAAAATAAATTATTCAGGAAACAGAAAAAAAGAATGTTAAAAACTGATAAGTATCAGGAGTTCCCGTTGTGGCACAGCAAAAACGAATCTAACTAGGATCCATGAGGATGCAGGTTCAATCCCTGGCATCACTCAGTGGGTTAAGGATCTGGCATTGCCATGAGCTGTGGTGTGGGTCACAGATACAGCTCGGATCCTGCAATGCTGTGGCTGTGGCATAGGCCAGCAGCTACAGCTCCAATTCAACCCCTAGCCTGGAAACCTCCATGTGCCATGGGTGCAGTCCTAAAAAAGCAAAAAAAAAAAAACAACAACAACAACGAAAACAGGTATCGCAACAGTTAAATAAGAAAAAAATAGGATATTATGTAAAAAGAATTAGAAAGTGCTCTTAGAAATTGAAAATGCAAAGGATGAACTAAAAATTTTTTAAGTGTAAAAGGGTTAAAAAAAAAAAGGCAAGGAAATATACATCATAACAGAGAAAATGAGTAAAAAGCTAAAATAAAGGATCAATCCAGAAAGACCAACATCTAACAAAAGAGCTCCAGAAAAAGAGAACAGAGAAAAAAAAGAAGAAAATTTCTGTTAAAACGTCTTTAATTTCATAAACAAGAACACCGTTTCATGCTGAAAGAGTCTAAAAAAAGTCCTGCACAATGACACCAAGACAGCCTCATGAAATGCCAGAAAAACAAAAGACAACAAGCAAACCTAAAAAACTAAAGATAAAAAATTCCAATTACACCAGAGGAATAATAAATAGACAAAAATCAGCCTTTTCTTTGGTAACACTTAAACTTTAAAAATAATGGTCCTTGCTTTCAAGTTTCCTAAGAAAAATTATTTTCTTTTTTCCTTTTTGGCCACCTATAGCATAAGGAGTTCCT
The DNA here is from genome assembly GCF_016906955.1 of Phacochoerus africanus. NCBI lineage: Eukaryota > Metazoa > Chordata > Mammalia > Artiodactyla > Suidae > Phacochoerus > Phacochoerus africanus. The sequence goes on from NC_062544.1 coordinate 189,232,160, forward strand.
GGGCCAGTGATCAGATCTGAGCCACAACTGCGAGCTATACCACAGCTGCAGCAACGGATCCTTGAACCCGCTGTGCCAGGCTAAGGATCAAGCCTGTGTCTTACAGCTGCAGAGATGCCTCCAATTCTGTTGCGCTATAGCAGGAACTCCAGAAAAATTATTTTCAATATAGAATTTATATACAAATAATTATTTTAACAGTCTGAGAAGGCAATTTTTAGGCCTACAAAGATTCCAAATTTATTGTCTACATACCTTTTACAAGCAAATTATTAGAAGATACTCCAGTAAAACAAAACTGTTATCACAGTGTCCTCTATCTACATGTCTATATCCTATATGCACTGTAATCTCACCCTCTATTCACTTTGGATCCTTGGCACCTAAAACCATCTTGGCACCAAGAAAGCATTCAGAAGGAAATACTGGCACATGGAGTTCCCGTAGTGGCTCAGTGGAAACGAACCTGACTAGTATCCATAAGGACACAGGTTTGATCCCTGGCCTTGCTCAGTGGGTTAAGGATCCGGTGTTGCTGTGAGCTGTGGTGTAGGTTGCAGACACAACTCAGATCTGGCATTGCTGTGGCTGTGGTATAGGCCAGCAGCTACAGCTCCAATTCAACCCCTAGCCTGGGAGCCTCCATATTATGCCATGGGTGCGGCCCTAAATAGGAAAAAAAAAAAAATAAGGGGAGGGGGGAGGCTAACACTGAATCCCACTGAGGAATGAATCCCTGAATCTAAGCTCTGCTATTTCAGGATCATAAGCAAGGGATGAATTCTCTTCTCTGCAAACTTCATGTATTTTTTTAAAGCTCAGTTTAAGTCCCATGCAAGAAGCCTTCCCCAACTACTCCAATTCCCAAAGATCTCTTTTCTGTTAATTCTCACGGCATTCATCACTTGATTATATACCGTTATGTTGTTTACTGTTTGATATGTCTAGGCACAGTTGTTCAAATGTCTCTTACTATCGCTGAGGGAAAGGACTTAAGACTTATGTGTACCCCACCCCCAGGGCAACTAGCACAGTGTGGGATGACAGATACACCTGAAAACTGGCTGCCTGCTCTTAATTAGCAACAAAAGAATCTCATCACTGAGGTCAGGATTTAGACTCTCTCCTGTAATTTCATTTCAGCCAATCAGAATATATCCTAAAATGATCTGAAGATTATCCACTGGCAGTAATCAAGAATTAAAATTAATACTATGTATTACATATTCTAGTTGATTATAATTAAACTTCATCTTTTAACAAATATCACACACATACTACGTGATAGGCATTATTCTTCAAAAGACAAACTATTTCAGAAATTCTGGCAGAATCTTAGATTAACATCTCGACTACTGGTTCTCAAACTTTTTTAATAGAATACTTTCTTAACACACTATCTTATTCAGAACTCCCAGATTCAAACAGATCACAGAACTCCTTTGTCTGAAGTTTACAGTAAAGGGAGTTCCCATCGTGGCTCAGCGGTTAACGAATCTGACTAGGAACCATGAGGACAAAGGTTCAATCTCTGACCTTGCTCAGTGGGTTAAGGATCCAGCATTGCTGTGAGCTGTGGTGTGGGTAGCATATGCAGCTCGTATCCTGCAATGCTGTGGCTGTGGGTTAGGCCAGTAGGTACAACTCTGATTAAACCCCTAGCCTGGGAATCTCCATGTGCTGCAGGCACAGCTCTAAAAAAATAAAGTTTACAGTAAGGCTTGATGCCCCACCTACCTTAGTCTGCTCAGGCTGCCATAACAAAGTGCCAAATGGTACGTAGCTTACCAACAAAAATTTATTTCTCAGAGTTCTCATCGTGGCTCAGTGGTTAACAAATCCGACTAGGAACCATGAGGTTGTGGGTTCGATCCCTGGCTTTGCTCAGTGGGTTAAGGATCCAGCGTTGCCATGAGCGGTGGTATAGGTCGCAGACACAGCTCAGATCCTGCGCTGCTGTGGCTCTGGCGCAGGCCAGTAGCTACAGCTCCGATTCGACCCCTAGCCTGGGAACCTCTATATGCTGCGGGAGCGGCCGTACAAAAGGCAAAAAAAAGACAAAAAAAATTATTCCTCACAGTTCTACAGGTAGGAAGTCCAATATCAAAGTGTCAGCCAATCTAGTTTCTAGTGAGAACTCTCTGTTAGCTGGCAGATGGCCACCTTCTCACCATGTCCTCTTATCAGAGAGAGGGAGACCTCTGTTGTCACTTCCTCTTATGAAGACACCAAGTCTACTGAATCAGGACTCCGCACTTATAACTTCGCTTAACCTTAATCACCTCCTTAAAGGTCCTGTTTCTAATTTAGTCACATGGGGTTTAGGGCTTTTTCAACATATGAATTTCGGGGCATGCAATTCAGTGCATAGCACCATCTACTGAACATTCTAAAAGCTGGACCCAGGGACATCTGGATGAAAAGACTAAAAACCATCTAACTAGGCAACTTAATTTTACATAAAAGAAAACAGATGGAGTTCCCATTGTGGCGCAGCGGAAACGAATCCGACTAGGATCCATGAGGTTGCGGGTTCGATCCCTGGCCTCACTCAGTGGATTAAGGACCCAGTGTGAGCTGTGGTATAGGTGGAAGACGAAGCTCAATCTGGCATTGCTGTGGCTGTGGCCAGCAGCTGTAGCTCCGATTAGACCTCTAGCCTGGGAACATCCATATACCTCGGGTGTGACTCTAAAAAGACAAAAAGAAAAAAAAAAAAAGAAAACTGGGGTGTGTTAGAAGGTTAAATCACTAGCCTTAAGTCACATCACCAGTCACATCATTAAGACTAGAACCCAAGTCACTCATGTCCTCCATTCTACCATTCTCTCGTAATATATCACAATTGGTAAAGTCAACATGTGCTTTTTGTGACTTGAATTTTCAATGAGATTCACAAGTCATCGATAATCACCAGACCTCCTTATATGAACTTCAAACTTACATATCCAATGTCCACTCAATATCTACAGATGAGTGTCTAATATACATCTTATCTAAAAAAAACTGAACTCCTGATTTTCTTCTCCAATACCTGCTTTGGCAGATCCTTCTAGATGCTCAGGCCAAAATACTAGTTATCCTTGACTCTTTACCTTTGTTCACAACTTTTATTCAACCCATCAGCATATAGTGTTAGCTCTATTTACAAAACATCCAAATTTGTATTATAAAAGATTGGAGAAAAAAATATTCAGAATCTGGCTAACCACTTTTTAACACATCTACTGTCACCATTATAGTCCAAACCCCCAATGCCTCTCTCCCTTGGATTATTACAAGGACCTCTTAACTGGTCTCCCTGCTTCCATCATTGCCTCCTAGAACCTACTCTAAACATTAGAGTTAAGTTAAAGCCTGTGTGAGACCATGTCCTATCCCTACTAAAACAGCTTTCCAATAACTTCCCAACTCATGCTGAGTAAAACCCAGAGGTCTAATAATCTTCTCATGATTAAATTACAATTACCTAATTCCATCTCTAAACATACTCCCACTCTCTCATTCCACTCCAGCCACACTGCCCTTTCTGTTCCTTGTGCATAATTGCCTCCCTCACCTTCCTTCAAAGACCATCCTTATTAGCAATGCCTTCCCTGACTACTCTAATTAAAACAGCAAGTTCTGGAGTTCTGTCGTGGCTCAGTGGTCAACGAATCTGACTAGGAACCATAAGGTTGCAGGTTCAATCCCTGGCCTTGCTCAGTGGGTTAAGGATCGGTGCTGCCATGAGCTGTGGTGTAGGCCGCAGATGCGGCTCGGATCTGGCGTTGCTGTGGCTGTGGTGTAGACTGGCGGCTACAGCTCCCATTAGATCCCTAACCTGGGAACCTCCATATGCCGTGGGTGTGGCCCTAGAAAAGGCAAAAACAAACAAAAAAGACGGAAAGTTCCCTCATCCCATTTCCAGTCCTTGCTTTATTCTTCTCTATAGAATTTACCACCATCTGACATGATATACTAGTTTACTACCCATCTAGCCATAGCTCCATAAGGACTGAGATGTCATCTGCTGTACTGCTATATTCCCAGTACCGAGAATGGTGTTAAAATGCTCCATAAATACTTGTTGAATAAGTGAGTAAATATGTGAAGAATAAAGGCATAAAGCTAACTGGGCTTCAAAATCTCATCTTGCCTGGCACAACAGCTAGAAAGCTATCAAAAATAAGGTTTTTCCTTTTTGACAGAACAGCACAGTGAATTGATATCAAAACATCTGAGATTAATGTAGATTCTAGAGCCAAAAAAAAACAACAAAGAAAGGGAAAGGGAATGAAATACAAATAGCCCTTGAGTCATTTCGAGACTCATGATTACAATCTCTAACCATGTAATCCTTTCAAAGCTGAAAATGCCCAAAGACTTAGATGAGAAAGATACAGAATGATGGCACTTCACTTATATAAAAAGAAATTAACCATAGACCTATCTATTTACATTTATGTATAGAAATGCACAGTACTAAGATAGGAAAGCTTCATATAGAACTTTGTCAGGGCAAAAGAGACTAGTCAAAGGGGATGTCACTTTTATTCTATACTTTTGTATTCTGTCTCTTAGACTACAAAAGTATATTGATGTTTTATTTAGATAACATAAAATTAACAAAATGAAGCTCTTCAATCTACTTCCTCAGAGGTAAACCACAGATTAACAGTTTTGTGTATTACAGATTTTCTTCCTACATAACCAAACAGATATATAGATGTCACTTTTAAAAAATAAGTTAAATGATAAGAACTCTGTTTTCAGGAAGGTGGAATAGACATATTTTCCCTGTTCCTCTCCATAACGACAACTAAAAATCCTGGATGTTACATATAAAACAAATTAAGAAGACCCTAAAAAGTGGAGAAAAGCAGACTAGCTGGGACCTCAGGACCCAGTGAATGATGTGGTTGTGAGCTCCCTGGGTTTTCTTCTAAAATCTCATATAACCCCAACACCAGCCAGAGAAGTTAGTTTAGTAACTCAGAAACACCAATGAGTACAGACAAAATAAAGCTCCAATGGGCTGCTCTTTCTAGCCAAGGATAAGGAAAAAGACAGCCTTGCAACATAGAAAACTTAGATAATAATTGCTCTTCTCCAGCAGAACACCACAGAAAACACTGTGGCCCTCAATGACATTCACACTCACAAAGACCTAGACTTCAACCCTGTAATGAAACACTCCAATTCCACAATCCAACAGGTTAGTGTCAAAGATGGCCAGGTAGAGAGCCAAGACTTTCATACCAGCCAAGCAGTAACAGAGTACCAACAATAACCTACTCCATCCCTGTAGTATCAGTAGAGAGCAGTAACACAGCACTCCTATCCCTCCTAGCCAGAGAGACATCAGTAGAGATCCAGTGAAAAGCCAGAACTCACACCAACTTAGCAATTACAAAGAGCATCCCTTCAGGTAACAATGGAAACCAAGTGGAGAACCTGGACTTCTACCCCCATTTGACAGTAAGGAAGTGGCACATGCTTCCTTTCAGAAGCCAGCCAAAACAGACAAGTTAAATAAGATCCACACTCACATAACATACTATTCAAAATGTCAAGGTTTCAATCAAAATTCATCATACCAAGAATCAGAAGCACATGAAAAAGACAATAGATACCAACACCAATATGAAAATATTATCTAACAAATATTTTATTTTTTTATATGTGCAATTTATTGTATGTTAATCATAACTAAATAATACTTTATAGCTGTACAATCATTTTGAGCCCATCTGAAACAAATGGAAAATAACTTTCAGCAAAAGAAATAAAAGATATAGATAAGAACCAAATGGAAATTTCAGAACCAAAAAAATAGAATAACCTGAATAAATAAGTTAAATGAGATGACACTATACATTCTTGCTTTTTTCACCTAATACCTAGCGAAAATCTAAGACTCTTTATGGACACACATACAGCATTTTTTTTAGCAATTCTAGTATTCTACTGTATGAATTACTTAATAGTTAATTAATAATTGTTATCTAATCCTCAATTAACAAACATCTGTATTGTTTATAATTTTCCACCATTACAAACCATGCATATTTGTACAATTATCTATGTTACAATTATCTGTCATTTTTAGTAAAGGACATCATTAAAAATTAGAGTGCTATGCGAAAGGGCATGCATTGTTTAAATTTTCATACACACTGCCAAATAACCCTCCAGAAAAGGTGTACCAATTACATTCCCACCAACAGTGTATCAATGTACCATGCTTGCCAACAATGGTTATTGTTTTTCCTTGTTTTGTAATTTGACAAGTGAAAACAGTTCATCATTGTCATTACATATATTTCTTTATTACTAATATGGTAAATATATATTTTTGTTTTTAAAAGCCAAAGTAGTTTTTTTTTTAATTACCAATGCAAGTCCTTTGTGAATTCTCATTATTTTACTAATATAATAGAGTCCTTGGTATTTCATAAACATAAGCTGGGTGACATATATGTTATAAATATATTTTCAACCATTTTGTTGATACTTTTTTGTGTAAGAGTTTTAAATTGATTTAAATTTCATTTCAACAAATCAAATTTAACTAAATCTCAGTCACATTAAGTTGAAGTACAAAGCTATCAACCTAAAAACTCTGTCCCAACTAGTTTTAGAGCCAATCAACTATAAAATCACCACTCTTACTACTGGTAAAAGTCTAGAATTAGTCTTTCTGTTCTAAAGGATGCTGACACCCACTAATCACCTATACATTCAATTAACAATGGTCTTTTCCACATACATAGTTTCCCCAGGTAGTATGACTGGACTTCTGAACTTTTTAAAAATTTTTTTTTGCTTTTGGGGCCACACATGGAAGTTCTCAGAGTAGGGGTCAAATTGGAGCTGCAGCTGCTGGCCTATACCACAGCCACAGCAACTTGGGATCCAAGGCACATCTGCAACCTACACCACAACTCCCAGCAATGCCAGATCCTTGACCCACTGAGCGAGGCCAAGGACTGAACCTGAATCCTCATGGATGCTAGTCAAGTTCATTATTGATGAGCCACAACGGAAACTCCTTGTGGAGGCCAAGGACTGAACCTGAATCCTCATGGATGCTAGTCAAGTTCATTATTGATGAGCCACAACGGAAACTCCTTGTCTTCATTTTTTTTAATATAATATTCTATTTTCTCATTGGCATTCCACTCCTACTCCAAACCCCAATCTATACGGCTAATATTTGACAACTCATCTTGCAGCTCTTTTATTTGCTGGAGGCTGGACCCTTCCCTATGGCTTTCACTGTATCAGAAACCTATCTCAAAATAACCAAAACTCTGAAAACTACTAGACTGCCACCTGACAACTCATTATTATCACTACCTAGAGATTTCTGCTGCCACACTCTGCTCTTCCTTTGGAACCTGACCTAAATTTACTAAGCTACCTGGGGTATCATAATTTGGACCAGTCAACATACTTGAGCTATTGCTCAGCTGAGATAGAAAACAAAACAAATGCATGTTATTATTCCTTTGTTTTTTTTCTAGGCATCTGTTCTCCCTACTTACTTCTTTTCCCCCACCAGCCAGTCACAGGTTCTGGCATCCTTCAACACACAGGTCTACCTGGTTTATGAAACTAGCACCAACAGTCATAAAAAATAAGCACAATCACTAGAACTGTGACTGTAAAAAGTCACATACATAAAATCATAATGAAAGAAAAATAGTTTAAAAGGATACCTTTTAATAATGCAAAGGGAAAAATTTCAGAACACTTATCCCTTATACATACATAACCTAATGCTAGTCCAGTACTTCAGAGAATAAAAAATTTATCTATAATTTTTTTAACAGCCCACAAAATGCTTACCAGTTCTTCCCAATGTATTTTTTTCTTTTTAGTGATTTTTATTTTTTTCCATTATAGCTGGCTTACAGTGTTCTGCCAAATTTCTACTGTACAGCAAGGTGACCTTCCCAACGTACTAATTAAAGACATTATCTGACATCAATAACCATAACTATAGCATTAATGCTTAGGTCTAAATTACATTACTTAAATTTTTTATTTTCTTTAGCCTAACATTTTGAAGTTACAAGTAATTTTTTTAACTGATTTTATTCATGTTTCAGAATACTTCCATGCTAAAAATAGAATGTTTTAATTTAAAATATCAGATCAATACCCCAAAATAGCTTATACACTCACCACACAGGTACTCAGTTAGCAAAGACCACACCCTTAGCTAAAGAAATACAGCACAAGTTTATCTTCAATTTCTTAGCAATCTATATACTCTATTGGAGTCAATTTTACGAAGTGTCAAAGTATTACCATTCTGGATCAGGAAAAAATAGCTAGAAAGGACATTATTAGGTTATCTTAATGATTTTCAACAAGGGACAATGTGGCCCCTCAGGAAACATCTGGCAGTGCTTACAGACATTTTTGAGATCAAACTGGGGAAAGCAGGAGGGCACATCATCTAAGCTAGAGTTGTGGCTTAACATCCTATAACACACAGGATAGCCCCCTACAAGAAAGAATTATCTGGTTCATAATGTCTATGGTGATGAAGTTGAGAAATGTGGGACAACTGATGAAATCTGAATATGGACTATACCACATCAATGTCAAATTTCCTGAATTTCACAGGTTTCATGTGGCTTTAAAAAGAACAACTTTGTTCTTAAGAAATATTTAATCAAAGTATTTATGGGAGTTCCCTGTTGGCCTGGGTTGAGGATCCGGCACTGACACTGCTATGGCACAGGGTTTGATCCTTGGCCCAGGACCTTCCACATGCCCTGGCTATAGCCAAAGGGTGGGAGGGGGGTATTTAGGAAGAAAGAAACATGTCTAAACTTACCCACCAATGGGTAAAAAGATAAATGCATATATGCAGACGGAAAGAATGAATGTATATATGCATATATGTAGACAGAAAGAATGATAAAGCAATAAGCCAAAATGTTAATAATTGGTGAATCTGAGTAAAGAGTATACAGAAATTTGTTAGTCTTGCAATTGAAGTTATATCAAAACAAGTATTACCATACCTGTAAATATGGGAAGCTTTGCACTATTTCCCAGTATATATGCAATACAGCAAATCACCTTTCTTTTATTCCTTCCTCAAAAAAAAAATCATACTATCTTGAATGGAAATTTATAAAAATTTTTTGAAAAAAATAGCCAAAACTTTTAAAACTTGATAAAGATTATAAATCCACAGACCAAGAAGTTCAACAAATCATAAGCAGAGAATATGCAGAAATTTATAACATGTCACAATTAAATTGGCTAAAACAAGTGATGAAGGGAAAACTTTCAGAGCAGCCAGAGGACATAGGCAGAGAGACCAAAAGTAAAAATGACAGCAGCAACAAAGCAAGCCAGAGATAGTAGAGCAGTAACTTGAAAATATTTTTCAAAAAGTTAATCTAAGATATTATAGCCAGCAAATAACTTTTTTCACAAAAATGAAGGGAAAAAAAGAAAGAGAAAGAGACATGAAAGCTTACACGTTTGCCCCAGATAACTCAAATAAGCATAAGCTGAAAAGTAAAATTTCTAAAATGTGAATTGCAAAGAAAAAACTAGAAACATTTACATGTCTACCAAGGACATGACATGCTTTAGTATATCACAGTAAATGCACGGATTAAACCCCTGCATTATATACTTCACACTTTCAATACACACGGAAAACCGAAATCATTTAGAATAGCAGATCAGAATTAATCAGTGAGAAAACATGTATAAGAAATAATATAAAAACATTTTTAAGACTCAGATTTTTCAGAATTTTGACATTAGTTCTGAATTCTTGAAATTTCTTTCCTGTTTCTAGACACTTGTTACTTAAAGAGAATTCAAAAGATATACAATAACAAAAAAAAAGACAGACAATAATGGCTTTATATGTATTAACAGTTCACGTCTGTAAAGCAATAATTAAAAATTTTTAAACTGGGAAAAAATTTAGGGCACTTACTGATGTCTGGGACATACTTGACTGTTGCGTAACACTTCCTGTGGGAGATGTAGGTGGTCTTCCACTGGACAAACTTGCCTAAAATAATAAGGTCTTTATGTCTATAAAAGCCCGAAGTTAAAAACTTTCTGGTACCATACCACAAAACCACAATAAAAGTAAAAATATTTATGAACCAATTCATTTTACAGTCAGTCAATATGGATTAAGATTTGGTCAAACAGATTAAGAAAAAAAGAAAACACTGAAAGGTGAAAACAGAAGATCCAAAAGCTAATCTCATTTTAAGAGCTTCACTCATTATCGGTTTTACTCTACAGGTCTTTGTCTTCTTTGAAATGAAATCACCACTCCAATGTTATGAAAAGGAAACTGGAGCTATATCAAGTGCCAGTGGGTTTCAGTTTCCAAACTCATATCATGAAAACGATGTTATTTAAAATAACACTACCGAGAAGAAGCAACAGCCGGGATGTGTTTAAAACAGAAATAAACCTTTTTCAGGTTCAGGTCCTCCTCTAGTTAGGAGATTTAAGAGTAAATCTCATATATAGTTTTATCTAAATAGACAGTATAACAATAATGAAGATCTTTTTAAAAATGTAAGCACTTAATCATAAAATCATCCTATTTGCAGTACAAATCACTACTGGATTTTATAAAAGTGCCTATACATATCTTTATACAGAAAATTTCCAGAGGGATACATATTAAACTGTTAGTGGCCACCTTGGAAGAGTGGAAAATAACAGTGGCTGCGGAAAAAGAACACCTCTATATTTTACCTCTGATAAACGATTTTATAGTTTGATTTTTTTAATGAGTATAAATTACTTATGTAAATTTAAAATCTACTTTTTTTGTAAAAAATGTAAATACAATTCACGTAACCTTAATTATTCACTGTGGAACCTAGAATTTTATACACAAAACCAAGACACCAGTATAGCACATCTGCAATGTAGATAAAAAGCAGAGAGACAAGAAGTTCCCGTCGTGGCGCAGTGGTTAATGAATCCGACTAGGAACCATGAGGTTGCGGGTTCCGTCCCTGCCCTTGCTCAGTGGGTTAACGATCTGGCGTTGCCGTGAGCTGTGGTATAGGTTGCGGAGACGGCTCGGGTCCCGAGTTGCTGTGGCTCTGGCGTAGGCTGGCAGCTATAGCTCCAATTCGACCCCTAGCCTGGGAACCTCCATATGCTGCGGGAGCGGCCCAAGAAATAGCAAAAAGACCAAAAAAAAAAAAGCAGAGAGACAAAAGTTAGCAACAGAGTAACACATAAAGCACAACCATTTTTTTAAGCTAACTTCTATTTGGCAGCCTATTTCCTTAAGAAAAAATAATCACAGGACACCTGAGAGCTCTGAAATTCTACCCAATGTATTTAATTTCAGTAATTATCTACAGGTAACGTTAACTTTGGTCTCATAAGTTCTTAATTCATTTCAGTCTCACCTGAACAGCAGCAAGACTCTGAAGCTGGGAGCTGCTTAAGTGCTGTTGCTGGAGAGCTGCTGTGTGTAACATTAAGTGCTGCTGCTGGGCGGCATACATTTGCTGAAGATACTGAGCAGCTGAGCTGGGAGGGCGATGCAAAGCCTGTTGAATTACCTGTGATAAGTCAATTGAACCAATGTCAAACCACAATCTTAATCTTAACCGTAAAATAAAGCACTAAAAAAGCAGTTTAAAATTTCACTACTTGGAGTTCAGGAGTAATGAACCCAACTAACATCCATGAGGATTCGGGTTCATATCCTGGCCCCACTATTGGGCTGGGGATCTGGCATCACCATGAGCTGTGGTATAGGTCACAGACGTGGCTTGGATCCCATGTTGCTGTGGCTGTAATATAAGCTGGCAGCTGCAGCTCTGATTGGTCCCCTAGCGTGGGTCCATGTGCACAAGTGTGGCCTTAAAAAGCAAAACTAAAAAAAAAAAATAAGTAAAACAAAACTTCACTACTTTAATATTCAATTTCATCAAACAAAAAACAAAAAAGGAGTTTGTGTCATGGCTCAGCGGAAACAAATCTGACTAGCATCCATGAGGACACAGGTTCAATCCCTGGCCTTGCTCAGTGGTAAGGATCTAGCATTGCTGTGAGCTGTGGTGTAGGTCGCAGATGTGGCTCGGATCCTGCATTGCTGCAGCTGTGGTGTGGGCCAGCAGCTACAGCTCCAACTTGACCCCAAGCCTGGGAACCTCCATATGCCTCGAGTGCAGCCCTAAAAAGACAAATAATAATATTAAAAATATTCAATGTCATCAAACTTATTAACATAGTTCTCTCCTGGTTACCTATCACTAGGATTTACTAATCTATAGAAATCAGTTACTCAATAGAGGCAATTCGCAAAAAGAAAAAGGGCCAAGTAAGCATTTGAAAAGATTTTCAATCTCATTAGTTGTCAAAACCTAACCAATTAAAACATGAGACTGTTGGAGTTCCCATGGTGGCGCATCGGAAATGAATCCGACTAGGAACTATGAGGTTGCAGGTTGGATCCCTGGCCTCAGTGGGTTAAGGATTTGGCGTTCCTGGGAACTGTGGTGTAGATCACAGATGCAGCTCGGATCCTGTGTTGCTGTGGCTGTGCTGTAGGCCAGCAGCCACAGCTCCAATTTGACCCCAAGCCTGGGAACCTCTATATGCCACGAATGCAGCCCTAAAAAGGCAAAAAAAAGAAAAAAAAAAAAAAGAGAGAGACTATTTCCCAACTTTCCAATGGATAAAGATTTAAAAGAATACTACTACTGCTACATACACTGTTAGTAAGAACGTAAATTGATACAACTGTTTTTGGATAAAACTTGGTAGAATTCACTGCCTGGGTATAGTGAGAATATGTATACCCTACAGCCATTAGAAATAATAATGTAGATCAGTGTCATCCAATACAGTAGCCACCAGCCACACATATCTACTGAGCACTTCCAAGGTGGCTAGTGCAACGAGGGCATTGAGTTTTTAATTTTACTGAATTTTAATTATAATTTAAATGTAAAATAGCCGCATGCAGCAAGTGGCTACTATATTGAACAGAGCAGATATATCTATATTAACAAACAAAAAAAAAATTCCCAAATACATCATTAGGTAAAAAAAAGAGGTCACTAAATAATGTGTAGAGTAAGCTGCCATTCATATTAAATATTTCAAAAAATATTCAGGAAAACATTAAAATACTGATGGGTTGCTAGATTAAAAGTGGTTTTTGCCTTCTTGTTTGTACTTTTGTCTGAAAAATCTTTCAGTTTATTAATAACCATGTAAAATTATTAATCTATTTCTTTTTTAGAAAATCACAAAATAATCACTTTTTAAAAATCTTTTTGGCCACAACCACAGCATGTCGAAGTCCCTAGGCCAGGGACTTAACCCGAGCCACAGAAGCAACCTGAGCTACAGCAGTAACAACACCAGATCCCTAAATTGCTGAGCCACCAGGGAACTCCTTAACTGTTTTTTAAATGTCAGATTCCTTATTTCAATTGTTTCAACACAGAACTATTCTTATTTAAAAAATAAATCCTGAAAAAGTGTTACTGTGGTTTTTTTTTTGTTTTGCCTTTTAGGGCCGCACCTGCGGCATATGGAGGTTCCCAGGCTAGGGGTTAAATCAGAGCTACAGCTGCTGGCCTACACCACAGCCACAGCAACACTAGATCCAAGCCACGTCTGCAACCTATACCACAGCTTACAGCAACGCCGGATCCTTAACCCACTGAGCAAGGCCAGGGATCCAACCCACAACCTCATGGTTCCGAGTCAGATTCATTTCCACTGCACCACGACGGGAACTCCTTCTGTAACTATTTATTAGCAAAATGTACAATCTGAGCCTGAACATCATAACTTGATAAATGTAGAAAAGTCAAGTATTCTAATAAAAGAGGAAAGTCCTTTATCTGTCCAATGGTAAGTCAGACTACACCAGGCCTCTGGATCACATCCCAAAGTCACATCATGCTCAAAGTGACTCTGAAACAGCACCCTAAATCTCAGCATCAAACCAGAGTTTTCAAAGAGCTAAGGGAGTAATACAGCCATAATCCTACAGCTTGAGAATCTGAGTCAGGACACCTTTACCAGAAAGCTTTATCCAGATTCGAAGAAAGCTTATTTCTTTGTGTTATCTACCTTCATGTATTCATATCTCATTTCCCCAATAACAGACTGCTATCCCTGCTAAGGATCCCTGTCGTAAAATCAATGTAGGCTTTTGACTTCTAGTTGCAGAAGACTAGAGACCAGAATTGAGAGATTTAGAATCATAACAATACGTCTGTGTGGTCAGGTGAATCTATATATGTTCTTCTAATTCCATGATAAAATTCTAAAATCAAACTTAAAAAATAACCTATTTGGCACATATTTCTGTCATAATAATTTTTCCTATTGTCAGCATAATATTTCATTCAGTGGGAGAGAGACTCTTTAAATACAAGTTAAAGATACAGCACGTTGTTCTTATTTTGTTCCTCTAAGGGATCAAGGTGAGTGAATTCACAGGACTGAAAAAGAAAGCTGAAAGGTATTAAAGAACTACTTAAGCAGCTCAATAAATATTGATCTGATTACATTTTAAGGGAAGCAATTCTATGATCTCATAAGAATTAGAGTTAGTGCTATTTGTGAGCTATATCTATATCTACACTCTCCAGTAACACTTTTTTTTTAACATGTCCAGCTTAAGTAAAAACTAGAGAACAAAATGGCATTTAAAATATCACATCATCTGTATGCTCAAGAATCTAGATACTCCTCCCTATATCCTTTGCCTCAGAGAAAGGTGAAGAACACTAAAAACACACTCTTCATTCCAGTTTAAATTTTTGCTGAACTGACTGGGTCTCCAACAATTCTGATTCTAACTTCAGTAACTTCAGAATCCTAACCACGGAACAGCTAAATAGCCAATATGCTGGGATCTCCACTCTAGAAAAATGGATCATGGAGAGGACTACATCATAAACAGCTAAGTTTTTTTCAGGGTGGAAGGCAATTACGCAGATCTGAGGGAGAAAACAAGCATAATGGAAAAAATAAGAACTCAGAGTGGTTAAGGGCACAACTCTAAAGCCAAAGTACCAACTAGTTATGAGAGCTCAGGAAAGTTATTTAGCCAATTTAAAACATCAGTGTTCCCATCTGTTAAATGCAGATAATACTTACAAAACATTTATCAAATGCTTGGCACATAGCAATTGTTCAATATATATTAGCAATTGCTAAGTATATATAATATGTCCCACATAATTCTAGATGCTTCCTTTAATTCTCATGACTAATTAAGTACATTGTCTCATCCTCGTTTTATAGTTTCCTGAGGTTCAAGGAGATTATGCCTCTCACCCAAGGCTACACAGCTACTATTGATCAAGAAAATGGAATTCAAACAAAGAGCACATCAGATTACAATGCCCACGCCCTTTTTTACTCAATACCATATGCCTCAACCTCCGTTATTATAAAGGTTAACTGAGTAAACTATTTTCTCACCTAAGTGAAGAGCCTAAGACTTTTCTTAATTAAATAGTACCTTCCTCCTCTGCCCCTCCCTTAAAGTTATTGAATGAATCTTCCTGCTTAGTTCTTAAGCCACTTGGGTTTAAAATGAACCTCTTACCATCTCTACAGAGCTGAACAGATCTCCCTAAGTCCATATTCTGGGTTCAAATATAAAATAACCCAGAAAAACCTAGAGCCATTCTACATGTTGGAGGTCTCAGCTGAGTGTCTTCATGTAAGAGCAGCATCTACAGACCTTCCAATTTATAATTTTCCTGACATAGTGTTTTATAAGCTACATGCTAACAAATGTAAGCTCACTTAATAGTGTGATTATCAAATAACCTTGTTGGTCATTTTAAACATTAATAATTTTAACTGTACTCATTTAGAGGGTATCATGTAACTCAGGTTCATGTGGCTTAAGTAAAAAGTATGACATCCTAAGTTTTAGCATACCCATCATGGTAACAGAAATACCTGCACAGCATGTCGGTCTGAGCCACTATAGACAGAAATCTGCGGTTGCTGCATTCGAGAAGAGGAAGTGGTGATGGTGGTGGTGGTGGTGCTACTGGTTGTTGTTGACACCGAAGATGTTCCAGAGTTTGGTTCACTATCCATAGCTGTGCTGTGGTCCTTAAATCTAGCAGATAACACAAAGGGTTTGTATTGGCAAAAGTGTTATCTTATTGTGTTTAAAGAATAATTATTCTAAGAAATAATAAGCAACAGTCTAAATTTCTAATAAGGCCTTCATAAAAAAAAGAGAGCACACAGTCACCATAAACACTTAGAAGGCAAAAACACTTCACAAATATATATATTTATCAGCCCATATCTATTAAATTTTAATTCATATGATTCAGGATATGTAACTGAGACAAAAAGCCTGACCTAAAGTTTAGCTTTTTATTGTTGAAGGAAGACAAATGTTTTAAAACCAAAGCAGGTGATGAGAGGATACTTAACTACCTAGAAAAATTAAACCTTAAGCAATATCAGACTATCAAAATATCTTTGTATTCTTTTGACCATACTAATTACAAATTAAAGTTATTATCTATACATTAAAGTAGGATGCCTATGCACTTGTGCTAGTTTATCTTAATTAGCTTAGGTTTTAGTTACCATATATACTTTAAAAATAAGTTCTCTTAGCAAGTTCCCTTGTGGAACAGAGGGGTTAAGGATCCAGTGTTGCTACAGTTGTGCCACAGGGTGCAGCTGCAGCATGGGTTCAATTCCCCAGCCTGGGAACTTCCACATGTTGCTGGCATGGCCAAAAAGGAAAATAAGTTCTCTTAGAAAATAAGTTTAAAAAATAATTTTTTAGTAGAAAATTGACACTGTAAACCAGCTATAAAGGAAAAAATAAAAATCATTATAAATCTAAAAAATAATAATTTTTCAATAACTCACACAGCTTTCCCCCTTATTCATCTACAAAACTGTCCTTACTAAATCTAACAACTCTGAATTATAATCTACTCTGACTGGATAAATAAGAGAAGCAGCTGAAAACAATTTCCCCACCTTCTTAAAAAAATCTTTTTCACAAAAAATTGCTTCAAATTTTTAAAGCAGCATAATTATGTCACTCTCCTCATGTATAGACAGTAAAGTGCAGTTTTGTACCATACTGATTCTTTTCCCTCCAACATTACGAACATATTTCACTGTTGTGGTACAAAATTCCACTAAATACAAAATCTGTATTTGAATAAATTCAAAAATCATATTTCAAATCAACTCTGAAGGCCTTAATACTGTCAGAAACTAGAATTACAGTACTTTTTGTAGTGTCAGAAATGCACCACAATGAGGAAAAGCACACTTGAGAATACAGTTTTATCTGCCTTGTTTTTTTCTTCTGAGAAACAAAATCTGACCCACCTCACATGAGCAGCATTGACTGAACTATATGAAGAACACTTTCCACTTCGTGAAAAGACAAAGGAATTTGGTGCTAATTGTGTATGCATGCATTATTCCCAGATGGTGTTCTTTTATGTACAAATTTTCTTTGTTCTTATATCATGTATATAAATAGTATTTATGTGCTCTTCCAGGAATCGAATGTTACAAAATCCTGATTTAATAAGAGGAAAAGTGAAAGGGGGGGCAACTCTTCACTTACTAATTTTTTTTGATTAATAGATGACATATATCTTTACGCTTCTCTGACTTTTAGGGGGTTTTGGTAGTTTTTCAAATTGCCTTCCAATCATCAAATCACAGCATCGCATGGTTAACTATTCAACATCATACAGATAGGGTGGGAGATAAACTTTTTACCAAATTATTACCTGTAGTAACACTTCTGAACCACGAAGCAATGATATGCAAAAAGCCAGCTTAAATTCTCTTTACAGTACTATTCTGCTCAGCCACGTCCTCAACCCCAAACCTGAGGGTAAGCAGTTCTGTAACTAACCAAAAATGGTCACAGAGAATCCAAATTCTAGGCACAAGTCTAAATATCGGTGGGTATAACCGGCCAAACCACTGCACTGCATTTGGAGACCAGGCACAAAAGAGCAATTTTGGTAACTCCATCGTCTATGCATAGCATTGCCTGCAGAACACAAACGGCAGTTCTGCTGCACAAGCGGCCTACCCAGGAAACACTAAGTTTGAGTTGCTAACTAAGCATACCATCACACCACACAAGAATGTAGCCCTCTAGGGCGGCATCAACACTGCAGCCAGAGACCCGAGGGAAAGAAGAGCTTTCCTTCCAGAGTATTTTCAGGCTCGCCAGAACAGCAACAGCCCGCGCCTCCCTAAAGCCGGCGCTGGGACACCTCCTCCAAGCCTCCCGGGAGAAGGGTGGCGAACAGACCCAAGTCGCGGGTTCTCCCACTGAGGAGGAGCGGAGTGGCGCCGGGGCGGGAAGGAGGAGAGCGCGAAGGAGGCCTGGCAGTGCCCGCCCAGCCCTACCCAGCCTCCGCGGGCCCCCGGCGCGGGCAGCCGTAACAAGGCTGCCCGCGGGGCCCACTTGCAGAGATGACAGCGCTTGAGGAGCCCACCCGGGCTCATCTTCCGAAAGACCCTAACGGTTGGGGTCCGAGGGATAACCCACTGCTCAAGGCCCCGCAGATCCCGGACCAGACGGCGGAAGGGGTGCTCCCGCCTGAGGCAGCTGGACCCTTACAGTTCGCCTCCGTCCCCCTACAAGAGCGAAGCGCGCTCTTCCACGATAAAGAAGCTCTCACGTCCCCCTTTCTCCGCAGTGCCCGCGAAAAGGCCCTGAGCTTTCCCCTTGGGGGATGTGTCGCTGCCCCCACTCGCCCCCCGGTTACGACATCAGTCACCAGCAAGTCACTCACTCCGCTTCCGCCATCTTCTCTCCTCCATCACTAACACAAGCTGCGCATGCGCCCCCCTGGCGGCAGCGGCGGCGGCGGCAGCGGAGGGCGAAAGGGCGGGGTCAGCTCAGCCTCTGGCCCCCGAAGTCACGTGGAGTCCTCGTCTTCCAATTACCCCCTCCCAAGTCAACCCTTGCCAGCTCTGGGAATTGACCAGGTTTCCCCAATTTAGATACCGGTGTCTCACCTCCAAACACTCGCTTTCTCTTGCCCAGGGTCTTTCTCCTTTTGAAGAGGAATCTGTAACCAGGATGTGAAAAGTTCTGATTAGACGGTTAAATTAAAAATTTTAAGGACATCTAAAATATACCAAAGCATAAGCAAACTGCAAAGAGGTGAGGTGGAAGAGAATAATAAGCCGATGATTGGATGCGAAGCCTTGAACTCAGTGTTCCTGACGCCCGTAAGGTGGCCAGTTAAGGAATCATCCTGATTACCGTGTGAATATCATTCATATCTTTGACATGAATTTAGTGGGCGCTTAGTGGGCATTACAAGCTTCCATACTGCAGGCAACAAGCAGAAGTGTCCACCAGCGTGCTAATGTAGTTTATTACACTCTGCATAGATGGCAATTACTCTGAGGCAGGATGAGACAAACATGTAAAGATAAGTGAAACAAGTCCGTGTCTTCCAACAAGTCTTAATCTGTAGAGTTAAGTGGGTTTTATAGAGCTGTCCGTACAATCCAAATGTTCTGAAACATACCCATTAAGTGCTTTGGAAAACTTAAGTTTAAGGAATGATAAATCTTTACTGTCCTTCACCAAAAAAAGCATACCAATCACAAGGAATATTTTGGTTTTTTGTTTGTGTGTTGTGTTTTGTTTTCCCTTTTTACAGCTGCGCCTGCAGCATTTGGAGGTTCCCAGGCTAGGGGTCAAATCAGAACTTCAGCTGAGGCCTATGCCTCAGCCATGGCTACACTGGATCCAACCTGCATCTGCCATCTTGTGGCAAGGCTGGATCCTTAACCCAGTGAGTGAGGCCAGGGATGGAATCTGCATCCTTGCAAAGACAACATCAGGTCCTTAGCCCATTGAGCCACAATGGGGATTCCATAAGCAATGTCTTCTTTTTGCATTTATTAAGATGGTAGAGTTGAATTTCAAGAACTGAATAATGAATTCATGATACAAATTCATTTTAAAATGTAGTACAATCTACTAAAAAGTATACTTAATCTTGGAAATCCACAATATACTTAGGGAAGGGAAAAGACCACTTCCTTTATGAGCTATATTGTCCCTTTACCACTTTTCACCATTTGATGACATTGTTCCTTTACCTTATTTTCCTATCTGAAAGCAAAGCCCTTCCTACTACTCCTAAGAGAACTCACTGAGAAAGTCTCCTTGAAAAGTCTCTATAGATGCTTTTTTTTTAATTTTGTCTTTTTGCCTTTCCTAGGGCTGCTCCCGTGGCATATGGCTAGGGGGTCTAATCGGAGCTGTGGCCGCTGGCCTACAACAGAGCCACAGCAATGCTAGATCCAAGCCACGTCTGGAATCTACACCACAGCTCATGGCAATGCTGGATCCTTAACCCACTGAGCAAGACCAGGGATCCAACCCACAACCTCATGGTTCCTAGTCAGATTCGTTAACCATTGAGCCACGACGGGAATTCCTAGATGTTTAAAGATAAAATACTGCTTTTTCTTCTTTTCTGACTTGCTCATAATGCCATTGTCATTCAACTCTCAAGAATCAACTGTCTATTGGTATTGCTAAAATTTTTGTTTAGTAAAACAAAATTGAAGAAAGCAGTCTTAGACCTAAATGTGAAAAATGCATAATTCAAGGGAATGTTTAGAATAAATGAGCCAAAATATTCCTTTTCATCCCTCTTTCCTTTGAACGTCTAAGGCCTATATCTCTATTGTCATCATATGCAGACTGGCTTTCAAAGTCAGAACATATATTGGGTAAAGTCAGATCAGTACTGCTTTTCAGAAAGATTTCAAAACCCAATATAACAACCAGCATTTGTATAGCCTTTTCCTAAAAGCAGAGGATTTCCACAAACTCATTTGATCTTCACAACAAAACTAGTTATCATTCTCATTTAGCGCGGAAGTATAGTGAGGCTCAAGGTGATTAGATGCCTATGGTGACTTTGCTAAAATGTACCAAAAATGGGTTCTAACTTAATCTTTCCATGACCAAAGCCAAGTTTTCTCCACTGCTTATTCAGCAAGCCACTGTGTGAAGTGTTAGAGGGGACAAAATATGATGAAATATGACTACTTTCAAGAAATGTATCATGGGGAGTTCCCGTCATGGTGCAGCTTAAACAAATCTGACTAGGAACCATGAGGTTGCAGGTTCGATCCCTGGCCTATTTCAGTGGGTTAAGGATCCAGCATTGCCTAGAGCTGTGGTATAGTTCAAAGATGCAGCTCAGATCCTGCGTTGCTATGGCTGTGTCATAGGCCGGCAGCTGTAGCTCTGATTTGACCCCTAGCCTGGGGACCTCCATATGCCTGGGGTGCAGCCCTAAAAAAAAAAAAAAGAAATGTATCGTCACTTATCTGATGAAACAGGGGAAGGTGTTTTGCTTCTTTGTGATTCCCTCTGGAAAAGATTTATGTCATGCTAACAGGTTGACCTTCTTTCTAGATTTTCCAGGAAATGTTTATTTGTAGAAGTGCTAGCATCCTGTTTGATTTTAGAAAAATCCCTCTAGCAAGGATGGATTGGAGGAAAGTGAAACTGGAGACAGGGAAACTAGTTGAGAAACTGTATTAATCCTTAGAGAAATGATAAAGGGCTCCAGCAATGGAAAGGAAAACTGGATTAAAATTTTTGTTCTTTAGGAGTTCCTGTCATAGCTCAGTGATTAACGACTCCGACTAGGAACCATGAGGTTGCAGGTTTGATCCCTGGCCTTGCTCAGTGGGTTAAGGATCCAGCATTGCTGTGAGCTGTGGTCATGGACACAGCTCCGATCTGGCGTTACTTTGGCTGTGGTGTAGGCCAGAGGCTACAGCTCCAATTAGACCCCTTGCTTAGAAACCTCCATATGCCACGAGTGTGGCCCTAGAAAAGGACAAAAAAAAAATTGTGTCCTTTAGTTGCTCTCATCGCACTTCATGTGCTCAATAGCCACGCGTGGCTAGTGGCAACTATTTTGTAGGGTGCAGATGTACACCATTTCCATCATTACAGAAAGTTCTATTGGACGGTGGCATTCTCAACTAGATTAGGTTTGGTGAAATATTGTTCTGTCTTGGTCATTTTGGGCTGCTATAACAGATACCATGGACTAGGGAGTTTAAAGTAACATTTCTTTCTCATTGTTTTGGAGGCTGAGAAGTCTAGGCTCAAGGTTCAGGAAGATTCAATATCTGGTGAGGGCCCTCTTCCTGGTTGCAGACAGCCACTTTCTCGCTGTATCTTCACATAGAGGAGGGAGAAAGCAGTGTAGTGGGAATGGGAACTGTGGGCATTTGGGCCCCTTCTTCATGCAACTCAAGGCCTGCTCAGCTCTATCATTTGATGATGGAATGTTTCTTTATGCACCCAACTTTATGGCCTGGTGGATCAGATAACACTCAGTTCTTCAGGGGCAGCTCTGATTGTATGGCAACTTGGTGACCCATAGTGAATAAACATTCAGTCTCTACTAAGGCCCAGTAGCAGCTCAAAAGCTGATTCTCAAAAGGAAGGTAGTTAGCTGCAGAGTATGTCAGGGCTTTGTTCCAAAATCCTAGGTGCCTGTGCTATAATTCACCCACAGGGACCTGCCAATGGATCCAAACAGCACCCCTAGCTGCCACTGCTGTTTGGGATGGAGTAAAACACCAAATGAGGAATATATTGCCTCCAAAGTCCAAAGAGGCCCAATGGGTGTTATGCTTCTTTGTTTGTAGGAAGGGCAGATGCAACATACCACTAGACCCCTAGAAATTTCACTGACATAGAAGAAGAAATTTCACTGAATTTTTGTCAGATTTATTCCTCACCCTCTTGTATGCAAATATCCTACCAATAAGTCTAGAGTAGTCACTACTTTTTGCTCTCTACGTCAGGTCAGCATAATGTTGATGACATTGATGTTGATTACATTGATGATGTAATGGACCAGTGCCATATGTTATGGAAGAAAAAGGTGATCAAGATTCTTGGGACCTGGAGTTCCCATCATGGCTCAATGGTTAACGAACCTGACTAGCATCCATGAGGATGCAGGTTTGACCTCTGGCCTCGTTCAGTGGGCTAAGGATCTAGCATTACTGTGAGCTGTGGTGTAGGTCGCAGACCCGGCTCAGACCCCACATTGCTGTGGCTATGGTTTAGGCCGGCGGCTACAGCTCCAATTGGACCCCTGGCCTGGGAACCTCCATATGCCGCAGGTGCGACCCTAAAAGAGATCAAAAAAAAAAAAAAAAGATTCTTGGAAGCTATTTATTGTTTTGTTTTGTTGGGTTTTTTTTTTTTTTTTTCATTTCTTGGGCCGCTCCCATGGCATATGGAGGTTCCCAGGCTAAGGATCAAATCGGAGCTGTAGCCGCCGGCCTACGCCACAGCCACAGCAACTCAGGATCCAAGCCTCATCTGGAATCTACACCACAGCTCATGGCAATGCCGGATCCTTAACCCCCTGAGCAAGACCAGGGATCGAACCCGAAACCTCGTGGTTTCTAGTCAGATTCATTAACCACTGAGCCACGACGGGAACTCTTGGGAGCTATTTATTGACATAGGGCTGGAGAGCTGATTTAGCCCTGATGTAGCTATTTATGACATAGGGCTGGAGGGTTTATTTAGCCCTGATGTAGGATTTCAGTTGGCCTTGCCAGATGAAAACAAACTGCTTCCAGTGGTCTATTTTAATAGGTATCAAGAAAAAGGGATTTGTCAGATCAATAACTGCATACCAGGTATCAGGGGGTGTATTAATTTGCTCAACCAATAAAACCACATCTGGTACAGCAGCGCAATTGGAGTCACCACCTGGTTAAGCTGTCATCCACTGTCATTCAGCAAAATCCAGCTACTTCTTCTGCCCAGACTTAACAGCCAAGTTGAATGGGAATATAGTGGCACAAACCTTTGCAATCCCTCCAGGTATACAATATTGTTTTTGGCTTACTACTTCCTCAGTCAGAGGCAGTTCTAGTGGCTTCCACTTGGGCTTTTCCACCATAATAGCCTTTATTCCATAGGTCAGTAAACCAATGTGGGGGTTCGTGCTTAGTATCTTTTTGAATTATGCATTCCAGGACTGGAGAAAAAACTACAGGATGGGTTTGGGGACCCCACCTGGCCTCACTGTGAGACATAAATGAGATAAAATTCCATTGATCGTCTGACTTCCAAAAACCCCTCCTCTGAGTGGTAGACTACAGTGATGTTTGATATCCTGGTATTGGTGTCAGTTCAGAGCCAATGTCCAGTAGTTCCCAAACGGCCTGATTATTCCCTTTTCCCCAATGCACAGTTACCCTGGTAAAAGGTCCCTTTGGTGAAGTCTGGAGAAAGATTAGCTGTACATATTTTTGCTGGTGTACCAGTGTCCTTCTGGGGGATGTAGCCTCCCCTTTATGTAAGAGATTCTGAGGTCTGTAAACTGGCTCAAGTTCCGAGAATTGATTGAAAGAACATGACTCAGAGTTCCCTTCGTGGCACAGTGGAAATGAATCTGACTAGAATCCACGAGGATGAAGGTTCGATCCCTGGCCTCACTTAGTGGATTGGGGATCCGGTGTTGCCGTGAGCTGTGGTATAGGTCGAAGACGAGGCTCAGATCCCACAGTTCCTGTGGCTGTGGTGTAGGCTAGCAGCTGTAGCTCCGATTCAACCACTAGCCTGGGAACTTGCATGTGGTGCAGGTACAGCCCTAAAAAGCAAAACAGAACATGCCCATTTTCATGATTCAGGTTAAACTTTTGTTTACTTGACCTGAACTTTTCTACTAATACTCTTCAAGTAAGAATTTAGTAGGTGCTTTATCAATTTCATTTCTAGGAATATTGTGATCAACTAGCTAATGACTTAGGTCTGCACACATCAGACTATTCTGATTGCTTCTTTGACTGTGCCATTCAACAGAACCACACCCACCTTACTTTTGGAAGTTGACCACTTGGTCCCTGCCACCCTAGGATCCAATTATGCCTATTGCATTTAGGATTCCCAATTCAGTGGCTGCAGTGCCCACTGTAAAGTCTGACCTATAGAGAAGAGCAATCACAGAGCCCTTCAAGGATGCCAGAGCTCTCCTCGCAAACTACTCAGGACTGAATGTTTGTGTCCTCCCAACACTTTGTTTGTTTGTTTGTTTTTGCTTTTTAGGGCCACACCTACAGCATATGGAAGTTCCCAGGCTAGGGGTCGGATTGGAGCTATAGCTAGCTGCTAGCCTACACCATAGCCACAGCAACACCAGATCCAAGCCATGTCTGTGAACTACACCACGGCTTACAGCAATGCCGGATCCTTAACCCACTGAGCGAGGCCAGGGATCAAACCCTCAACCTCATGGGTACTAGTTGGTTTTGTTACTGCTGAGCTATGATGGGAACTCCCCAACACTTAAGTGTTGATGCCCTAATACCCAATGTGACAGTATTTGGAGACTTTAGGAAGTAATTGGGTCATCAGGGTAGAAATTTTATAAATGAGATTAGTGTTCTTATAAGAAGAAACATGAGAGAGGTGAGCCCTCTCACCACCATGTGAGGACACAGCAACAGGTTTGCAGACAAGGTGACCATTGTCTGCAAACCAGGAAGCAGGCTCTCACCAGACACCACATCTGCCAGCACCTTGATCTTGGACTTCCTTGTCTCTAGAACTCTGAGAAATAATTGTTGTTTAAGCCACCCAGTCCATGGAATTTATTATAGCAGCCTAAACTGACTAAACCAAACCCACAGGCCAAATCTAGCCTGCCACTTGTCTTTGGACAGCCCTCAAACTAAGAGTGGTTTCTATATTTTCTAATGATTGAAAAAAGTATCAAAGGGAGAATGATATTTTGTGGCAAGTGAGAATTATGTGAGATTTAAATTTCAGTGTCCATGCTATTCACAATAGCTAAGATATGGAGACAACCTAAATGTCCATCAACAGATGACTAGATTAAGAAGCTGTGGTATATATACACGATGGAATATTACTTAGCCATAAAAAGGACAAAATAATGCCATTTGTAGCAACATGGATGCAACTACAGATTCTCATATTAAGTGAAATAAGTCAGAAAGAGAAAGACAAATATCATATGACATCACTTATATGTGGAATCTAATATTTGGCATAAATGAAACTTTCCACCAAAAGAAACAAACACATGGACATGGAGAACAGACTTGTGGTTGCCAGGATGGGGGAGGGAGTGGGATGGATGGGGAGTTTGGGGTTGGTGGATACAAACTGTTACATTTAGAATAGATGGGCAATGGGGTCCTGCTGTACAGCACAGGGAACTGTGTACAGAAATTGAAGGAACATTGTAAATCAATTATACTTTAATAAAAAATACAAAAAAGCCATTAAACAAACAAATAAATAAATTTCAGTATTTATAAATAAAGTCTTATTGGAACATAGCAATGCCCACTCATTTATGTACTGTCTACACCTGCTTTTGTTCTACAGGGACTGAGCTGAGTAGTTGCAGAAGACACTGTCATGGTCCACTTACTCTCTGGCCCTTTACTGAAAAAGTAAGTTGACCTGTGTTCTGAATCACTGATCACTTTGTGCTGTACCCTTACAGGGTAGTTAACACAGCACATACACCACCCTATACCCCAACTAGACAGTGATTGCTGTCATAATATCCTATGTGGTGAGACAAAATGTCCAGAGACCCAGGTTTGACTACTGGTAATGAGCAAGTGCTTGAACTGCTTCAAGTTTTAGCTTTATATTGTAAAAAAAAAAAAAAAAAAAAAAAAGATAGCACCTTATAAGATTACTGTACAGCCTCAAAAAAAAAAAAATCCCTCTTTTCCTTTTTAACCTTTTTTTAAATTTTGAAGTCTAATTGATTTACAATGTTTCATTTAGTTCCATTGTATTCCTTTTTTAAACTTTTTTTTTTTGCTATTTCTTGGGAGGCTCCCTTGGCATAAGGAGGTTCCCAGGCTAGGGGTCGAATCGGAGCTGCAGCCACCAGCCTACACCAGAGCCGCAGCAACTCTGGAACCGAGCCGCATCTGCAACCCACACCACAGCTCACTGCAACGCCGGATCCCTAACCCACTGAGCAAGGCCAGGGATCGAACCTGAAACCTCACGGTTCCTAGTCAGATTAGTTAACCACTGAGCCACGACGGGAACTCCACCTTTTTTAAACTTTCTATCGAAGTCTTCCTTCCCCTGGATTTGCTCAATAAATGTTATTGTATGCCTAGTATTCAATAGGTTTTATTTTATTTTATTTTGCTTTTTGTCTTTCTAGGGCTGCACCCGGGGCATATGGAGGTTCCCAGGCTAGGGGTCTAATCCAAACTGTAGCCGCTGGCCTACGACACAGCCACAGCAACGCCAGATCCAAGCCGCATCTGCAATCTACACCACAGCTCATGGCAACGCCGGATCGTCAACCCACTGAGCAAGGCCAGGGATCCAACCCACAACCTCATGGTTCCTGGTAGGATTTGTTTCCACTGTGCCATGATGGGAACTCCCATATTATTCAATAGGCTTTAAATGCATGTTGAGGGAATGACTGCCTGTATATTTGGATGAATGAGAATAAAATTCTATTATATCCTATAGATTGGAATGGCACAACGTCTGGACTTGCTTTCTCTTTTCCTTGAAAGTTGTATACTAAAACCAAATACTTTTACTAAAGCAAATAGTGTTGAAAATGAAAAGGCAGTCCAGTCCTGCCACCTCTGAACTAATCTGTATGTTAACTGTAGGCTTATCACTTTTATCTTCCCTTGCATACCTGCAGGCAGCACTGTACATAGTCGGTTATATTTCCCCAGGTGCTGAATAGGAAAAACATGGGGCCTTAAAGCTAGAAGGGACATTAAATGCCATGTGACCCATGCTGAGGAAGAATCCATGGTAAAAGCAGAATTTGAACTCTGAGCTCCTATCCACCCAGTCCAAAGTTTTTGCTTTGTGCCACAAAGCTTTACATCAAGCACATAGGTGCTTGATCAACACTTGAAGCTGTTATGGACTTTCATTTCCACTATGCTTTTATGCTTAATGTTAACTTAGCATTGTAGCAACCCAGAGGAGTTGTTATAATCAGGGCTATAGAATCAGACAAACTTAGACTTGAATCCTGGCTCTGCTACTTGATAGCTCTGTGACTACTTACAATCCTATCAGCTCCACCTTCAAAATATAACCTCATCTGTGGCCACACTACCATGAACATGCATGACCTTATCAAAACACAAACCAAGTCAATCTGACACTTCTCACCACATCCACAGTTATCAGCCTAAGCCAAGCCAACACCCTCTCTCCCTGGACCACTGTGATAACCTCCTGACAGGTCAGCCTGCTTCCATTCCTGTTCCTCTACAGTCTACTCTCCACACAGAAGTCTAATAAGCTTTCGCAGTTGTAAATCACATCATGTCACTGTCCTGCTCAAATCATCCACTGGCTTCCCATCACACTTGACAGAGAGCCCTAAGTTTTCTCTGGCTCGTTGTGCTCCAGCCACACTGGCCTCCTTGCCTTTCCTCCAATACTTGCTACTTCCCCAGCTAGGGAAGCCTTTCCCACAGATCTCACTTTCTGACCTTGGCCAGGACTCTGCTCCAACATTTTCTCCTCAGAATGCTCTCCCCACCATCTAATCTCGCCTGGCTTTCTGGTCACTTCTTTCCATTATTCCACTTTACTTTTCTTCATGATACTTCAATGCTCAAGACATCATGTTAGGTACGTATTTGTTTATTTATTTATTTATTTATTTATTTGTCTTTTTGCCATTTCTTGGGCCGCTCCGGCGGCATATGGAGGTTCCCAGGTTAGGGGTCAAATCGGAGCTGTAGCTTCCAGCCTACGCCAGAGCCACAGCAACTCGGGATCTGAGCCAGATCGTTAACCCACTGAGCAAGGGCAGGGATGGAACCCGCAACCTCATGGATCCTAGTCGGATTCCTTAACCAATGTGCCATGACGGTAACTCCTGTTTATTTATTTACTATGCCCGCCAACCTCCAGATTGCAAGCTCGACAGTTTGTTCACAGCCATAGTCTTAGTTCTCGAAACATTAAGTACTCAAGAAATATGCATTGAATGAGTGAAGTTATTTAACGTCTCTAATCCCCAGTTTGCTAATCTGAAAAATGGGGACAGTATTTACCACAGTTATTGCAGAAGTTAAATAAAAATGAAATAGTATATGTAAACAGTTGAGCACAATAAATGCTCACTAAGTATAGCTGTTATTATTTCTTAATTTTTTTAAATTATTTTGCCACACACTATTATGCTTAAAGGAAAATAATTCTCCTATCATATTTCTAAAAGTTATGCATTTTAATGAGCCAATCCTTATTTTTAAAAGTTAATTAGCATTGTACATTTTTTAAAATTTGCATATTTTAAAATGTTTAGTGTCAGTATCTGAGAATAGATTTTTGGCTATGTGCTCCTAATGTATTAAAATACACAATGTCCAGAGTTCCTATCATGACTCAGTGGTTAACCAACCCAACTGGTATCGATGAGGACACAGGTTCAATCCCTGGCCTCGTTCAGTGGGTTAAGGATCTGACATTGCCATGAGCTGTGGTGTAGGTCGAAGACGAGGCTTGGTTCCTGCATTGGTGTGGCTGTTGTGTAGGCTGGCAGCTGTAGCTCCAATTCGACCCCCTAGCCTGGGAATTTCCATATGCCGTGGGTGTGGCCCTGAAAAGCAATAAAATAAAATAAAATAAAATACACAGTGTCATATCAGTTTCATATTAAATCTTAATTATAACGTTCTAATTATAGTGGGTAAGTATCTCATAATTACATAAAATGCCAGAGACAACAGGAAGCAGAACAAAATACATTATAGGGAAC
Source organism: Phacochoerus africanus (assembly GCF_016906955.1). Taxonomy (NCBI): domain Eukaryota; kingdom Metazoa; phylum Chordata; class Mammalia; order Artiodactyla; family Suidae; genus Phacochoerus; species Phacochoerus africanus. The sequence continues at coordinate 189,262,015 of NC_062544.1, forward strand.
AAGCAAATCTAGTGGACAGGGATGAAAAGTTGGGGAAAATTATGTGACAGAAGCATACAAAGATACAGAATTTGATTTTAACATTTATCTTTAGTAAATCCTGAATACAAAATTGTGCAAAAATCTAAATAATGAAGAAATATATATATGGGAATTCCTACTGTGGCTCAGCAGGTTAAGAACCCAACATATTGTCCGTGAGGATTTGGGTTCAACTCCTGGCCTCGCTCAGTGGGTTCAGGGTCCGGCATTGACGGAAGCTGAAGCATAGGTCAAAGATGCGGCCCAGGTCTGGTGTTGCTGTAGCTGCAGCTCTGATTCAACCCCTGTCCAGGGAACTTCTATATGCTCCAAGTGCAGCTGTAAAAGAAAAGAAAAGAAAAGAAAAAAGAAAAAGAAAGAAACATACATGAAATAGAAAGTGAAAGTCCAGTACAATCCACCCTTTCCAGGTCTAAAAGTAATCATTATTTAGTCTATTTTATATTCTTAATTTTCTATGTTCTGACATACATATATTTCATGTATATACATGTATATACACATACATATGTATATATATCTTTTTTTAATCGAAAGTGGTATTGGACTCTATATATTCTTCTGCTACTTTTCTCACTTAATTTCCTTCCAGTTCCTCAAAGGTGCCAAACTTTGCTTACCTCAGGGCCCTCTATACAGTCCTGGAATATTCTTTATTCTTCTTTGCAAATCTAGTTCCTTGTTTCCCTTTTATTCTTTGCATAAATGTCATTTCTTCAAATAGATTTTTCCTGATCAATATTTCTCCTCGCCACTATTCTCTATCACTACCCAACATTTATTTCCCTTGAAGGAGGCACCACAGTTTATATAATTGTGTGGTTGTTCACTTATTTTCATGCCCATTTTCTCTCTCTAAACTGTGAATCTGGCAAGGACAGGGAACAAACCTGTTTCCTTCATTACTCTATATTCAATGCCTTGCACAGTACCAAGCACATAGTCAGCTCTCGATAAATGTGTTGAAATAAATAAAATGTAACACTGAAAAAAAGTATATTTATTCTTCCTGCCCATGATGGAGCATTGCCTTTTTTTTTAAATTTTTTTTTTTTTGCCACCCTAATGTTATGTGGAAGTTCCCAGGCCAGGGATTGAACCTGCACATTGGCACAGTAACCACAGCAGTGCCAATGCTGGATCCTTAAACCATTGAGCCACCAGGGAACTCCAGAGCATTGCTTTATTTTTTCTTTAGTTCTTTATTTACTCTTAGTTAAGGAACTATACTATACACTTGACCCTTGAACATCATGAGTTTGAAATACACTGGTTCACCTGTGCATGGATTTTTTTCAATACATACATGCATGCTACAGTACTTACATAATACATGGTTTTTGACTCTTTGGATGTGGAACCATAGATACAGAAAAACAACTGTAAAGTTATACACAGATCTTTGACAGCACAGGAGTTGGTGCCCCTAACTCTTACCTTGTTCAAGATCAACTATACTGTTTTTTTGTCTTTTGTCTTTTTAGGGCCACACCTGCAGCATATGGAGGTTCCCAAGGTAGGGGTTGAATCGGAGCTGCAGCTGCCAGCCTACACCACAGCCACAGCAACACGGGATCTGAACTGCCTCTGTGACCTACACCACAGCTCACAGCAATGCCAGATCCTTAATCCACTGAGCAAGGCCAGGATCGAACCTGCATTCTCATGGAAGCTAGTCAGATTCATTTCCTCTGAGCCACGACAGGAACTCCAACTATACTTGTCTTGATTCACACCTCAGATTTGTTTTAATCAGGTAAGGTAAAGTGACAGACATAGGGACAACTGCTTTTGAAAGAAGAGTTTATTGTTTAAAGTTCCCAAGAGAAGGAAGCATGCCATACCATTCAGGGTCACATGGAGAAACAACAGGGCCAGTCAGGGAGAAAGAAGGATTGAAAGAGGAAGCATGGCCCAGAGCCTTTACTGCAGTTTCTACAGGAAGGAATAGATAAGACAGTGTAGAATGTCTTATATCTGGCCCTAGGTTCATTTAGGGCAGGGGAAAGATCTGCTGGGTATGAGAAATAAATAAAGGAGGAAGTTGGAATATGGGCTTTGGATTGGTTGGTTTGCATATGAAAGGCACTTTCACAGGGGAAGGCATTTACTATCTCTAGGATAATTTCTAGAGATAAAAGCCCTGGGAGAGGGAGTATCTCTGTCAGGAAGACCACCAAGACGTCAAAGCATCATAAAATATACAAAATAAAAAGCATGATTAGGGAGTCCCCATGTGGCGAAGAGGAAATGAATCCAACTAGTATCCATAAGGATGTGGTTGCAATCCTTGCCCTTGTTCAGTGGGTCAGTGATCCTGCGTTGCCCAGAGCTGTAGTATAGGTCAAAGATGCAGCTCAGATCCCCCATGGCTGTGGCTGTGACTGTGGCCAGCAGCTGTAGCTCCGATTTGACCCCTAGCCTGGGAACTTCCATATGCTGCCAGTGGGACCTTAAAAAGCCAAAAAAAAAAGCATGATCAATACATTTATAACCTAATTTATGAATGTTCAATCCCCAATTAAAATTTTCAGAAGAAAGATATAAATCATTATTACTCTGTGGTATTTTAATTACATTATATACTTACACAAAACATAGTGTAATATGCATTTATTTTAGCTATGATAATTTAATATATATATTTTATTCAAATAACATGTAATATTGATATTACTTCAAAAAATGCTTGGCTTATTTATTTGAAATTGTTTTATGAAAATAAAACATTTAAAAGCTGATAATTTTCTCTTAGCCAGAACTATAGTATTAACTTTAATCCACAAAAAATTTCTTCTGTTTCAATAGAATATATTTAAGAGCCCAGAAGCAATCTATTCTTTGTAATAGGTATGGAACATTTTGTAGGTAATTAAATATTTGTGTGTGTTTGAGCATCTGTGCAGACAAATCTTTTTCTAGTTTAATATAGGAAGGTGGGTGGGATGTGAAATTTAGAGTTAAGAACTTGAATTTAAGCACTGATCCTTCCCATTTCTAGCTGGGTGCTCTTAGGCAATTCATATAACCTCTCCAAACACACGTTCACTGTCACTAAAGTGGGGATTACAGGAATCTTTACCAAATGAGCTTATGGGGGGAAATCAATTCATCTAAATGTGACTCTATTTATCAAAGTGTTTTGTAACTGCCATGCACCATGAGCATGTGTTTAAAGTTTACTCTTGGAGTTCCCGTCGTGTCTCAGTGGTTAATGAATCCGACTAGGAACCATGAGATTTCGGGTTCGATCCCTGGCCTGGCTTATTGGGTTAAGGATCCGTGAGCTGTGGTGTTGGTTGCAGACACGGCTCTCAGATCCCAAGTTGCTGTGGCTCTGGCATAGGCCGGCGGCTACATTTCTGATTCAACCCCTTAGCCTGGGAACCTCCATATGCCGCAGGAGCGGCCCAAGAAATGGCAAAAAAAAAAAAAAAAGTTTACTCTTACTGCAATATTCTGCAGGGACTCTTCCTCAAAATAAGAATTCAGAAGGTTTTTTTCGTTGTAATTGTAGAAATGTTCAAGGGCAAGACTGGAGGGCACAACACTAGAAATTGATGCAAGAAAAGAAAAATAATTCACTCTCTAGTTACATAGTGAAATTTTGGATTTAAAGGGTATTTTATTTTTGTTTTGAAGTTGAGATAAAGGGTGCTTTCCATCAATGGACTTCAAAGAACTTTGAAATGTTTATTTATTTTCATAATATTTTGAAGTCAGTTAGGTCGAAGTTGTCGTCATTTACTCTGAAAGGGAAATAAATACACAGCAAGTATTTAATCTGCTTGAGTCAAATTTAGAACCAAAGCTTTCAGTTTTGGCACATGGTGCTCAGACTAGAGCTGCACTGCTCTCCATGAAAGCAAGCACCTTCTTTTGCTGGAATCATCTAAGGTCTGGTTTTATCAGAATGCTTGCTGGAGCAAGTAATTCAAATAGAGAAAACCTGTCATCAAATAATTATTAGCAATTTATTACCAACAACTAGGCCACATCAAGTGCTTCTAAGTGGTAGGCATTGGTTTTCCTTAATGAAGTTAAGAATCTGTGTCCTCTCCTGAGGTCCTAGAACTAACGTTCTTGTTTCCTCTGCTCTCACCTGAAGAACAAATGTCCTTACATTCCTCTTCTCCCTAAAGTTTCAGGTGATTTAGAACTATATCATAGGACAAATCCAAAGGTCCTTCCTTGACACACAGAGCCTTTATTTTCCGACTCTAAAACACTTTGTTCCACTTCCAAATGACTTTATACTTAAGCCTCATTAAATTTCTTGCCAGTCAGACACAAACTAGGCCTTTTCACTGCCCCGCCTTTACACTCAACATTAACCCTTAACAATAACGAGAGGTTGAGAGAAGAAAGAGAAGGCTACACTTGCTGAATACAGTTGTCCCTTGGCATCACAGGGCATTGGTTCCAAGACCCCCTCAGACACCAAAATTCATGGATTCTGACTTCTCTTCTGTAAAATGAATTTGCAGATAACCTATGTACATCCTTATGTATACTTTAATCATCTCTGGATTACTTATAACACCTAGTACAATGAAAATGCTATGTAAATAGTTGCAAATACAGTGTTCATGCTATGAAATAGTTGCCAGAGCATGACAAACTCAAGTTTGGCTTTTTGAAATTTTCTGGATTTTTTTTTTTTTTCTGATATTTTTGCTCCACAGTTGGTTGAATCTATGGGTGCAGAACTCATGGATACAGAGGGCTGACTGTCCTTACTAAGTGCTCTATGTACAGTATCCTATATAATTTTCACAGCAAACCCATGAAATAGGTGTTACTGTCCTCCATTCTGCTGATGAGGATACTCATTTTAGTGGGATTAAGTAAACTGTACAAGGTCACACAGCTAGCAAGTGGCAGGATTTGCTTTGGCACTGAAGTCCAGCTGGAAAATAGATATTCTGGCTTCTTCCATCTGCTGGCTCTCTCCACCTACCACTGTCGTTACCTGACATTATTCTTCTCAAAATGTTCTGCTCAATATTTTCTTCCTTTGAGCTTCACAGCCTCTCCCAGATGGAGTTAGTTCTACCATATTATTCATTCTGTTTATACTGCTCTAACAGTATTTACAGACATTTTAAAAAAAAAAAAAGTTGGATTTTTGCTGTTGTTGTTGTTTTGTTTTTTGTTTTGCCTTTTTGGGGCCGCACCCACAGCATATGGAAGTTCCCAGCCTAAGGGTCGAATCAGAACTATAACCGCTGGCCTACACCACAGCTCACAGCTCACAGCAACACACTGAGCAAGGCCAGAGATGGAACCTGCATCCTCATGGACACTAGTCATATTTGTTTCTGCTGAGCCACAATGGGAACTCCCCCAGGTGTTTATTTTTAATTGAGATATAATTCACATAAAATAAAATTCATTTGTTTAAAGTATATAACTCAATATATATTCACAACATTGTGTAATAATCCCTACTATCTAATTCCAGAACGTTTTTATCATCCTGGAAGAAACTCTAAAACCATTAAACAATCATTTCTCATGTACCCTTTCCTGCAACCCCTGGCAACCACTAATCTGCTTTCTGTCTCTATAAATTTGTCTATTCTGAAAATGTGATATAACTAGAATCACACAATATGTAGCCTTTTGTGTCTGGCTTCTTTTGCTTAACTTTATTTCTTTGTGTGTTTATTTTTATGCTTTTAGGGCCTCACCCGTGGCATATGGAAGTTCCTAGGCTAGGGGTCAAATCAGAGCTGTAGCCTCTGGCTTATGCCACAGCCACAGCAACGCTAGATCCAAGCCTAGATCCAAGCCGCCTGTGACCTACACCACAGCTCATGGCAACAAAGGATCCTTAACCCACTGAGCAAGGCCAGGGATTGAACCTGCGTCCTCATGGATATTAGCAGGGTTCGTTACTGCTGAGCCACAGCTGAACAACTTTTGCTTAACTTTATGTTTTCAAGGTTTATCTACATTGTAATGTGTTTCAGCACTTCATTCCTTTTTATAGATGAATATGATTTCATTTTGTGGATACACCACATTTTATCTGCTCTTCAATTAATGGAAATTTGGTTTGATTTCATTTTTTAGCTACTATTAATAATGCTTATATGAATATATATGTGCTAGTTTTCGTGCAGACATATGTTTTTAATTCTCTTGCTTATATAACTAACAGGAATTGCTGGGTCATATAGTGACTATGTTTAACATCCTGAGAAATCATCAAGCTTGTTTTCCAAAGTAGCTGTACCTCTTTGTGTTGTCACCTGCAATGTATGAGGGTTCCAATTTCTGCACGTCTTTGCCAACACTTGTTATAACCTGTCTTTTGATTGTAGTCAACCGAATAGGCATGAAGTCGTTGAGCTGCATTTCTGTAATGACTAAAAATGAATATTTCTCATGATGGCTATTTGCATGTTTGCACATTTGTGGAGAAATGTCTATTCAAATTCTTTGCCCACAAAAAGAAATGGAGTTATTTGTCTTTTTAATTATGAGTTACTTAAATATCTGAATACTAGTGCCTTATCAGACATAGGATTGAAATGTTTTCTCCCATTCTGTGGGAAGACTTTTTCACTTTCTTGATGCTATCCTTTGAAATACCAGCATTTTTTAATTTTAATGAAATTCAATTTATCTTTTTCTTTTGTTATTTGTGCTTTTGGTGGTGATCTCAGGATCCATTGCCTAACCTAAGGTCACAAAGATTTACTACTATGTTTTCTTCTAAAGTTTTTAGAAGAAAAGTCTTATATTTAAATCTTTGATCCATTTTGAGCTATTTTTTATAAATGGTTTAGGTAGAAGTCCAACTTCATTCTCTTGTGTATGGATATTCAATTGTTTTAGCATCATTTGTTAAAACAAAGACCCCTTACGTCCCACCCCCCAAATCCCACTATTATTTCCCCCACTGAATTATTTTGGCCCTTAATGTGTGTTGTTGTTGTTATTATTCTTATTGGCTGCACCTGCAGCATGCAAAAGTTCCTGGGCCAAGGATCAACCTGGGCCACATCTTTGACCCACGGCACAGCAGTGACAACACTGAGTCCTTAACCTGCTGAGCCACCAGGGAACTCCATTAATATGTGTCTTTGATAAATGTTGACACATATCTGCTAGTGTGAGCTCCTTGAAAGCAAGATTTTTTTGTATCCCTACCTCCATGTCTAGTATGGGACTACCACATAGTAAACCCTCAATTAATGAAAAGCTGATTTAAAAATCCCAGTGTCAATCTGCAATTACCAAGTGCCATAGACTTTGCTAGGTGCTTGGGAAGGTTAATACATGAAGCTCACAGTTTGGTAAATTTTTCTTTTTCTTTTCTTTTCTTTTTTTTTTTTTTTTTTGGGGTCTCTTTCAGGGCCGCACCTGCAGCATATGGAGGTTCCCAGGCGAGGGGTCCAGTTGGAGCTGTAGCTGCTGGCCTACACCACAGCCACAGCAACACGGGATCCAAGCCACTTCTTCAACCTACACCACAGCTCATGGCAACACCAGATCCTTAACCCACGGAGTGAGGCCAGGGATCGAACCCTCAAACTCATGGTTCCTAATCGGATTTATTTTCACTGTGCCACGAGGGGAACTCCAAATTTTTCAAACCAGAAGTTTCCATGGGGTCCCAGAACTTATAGTCCTAGACTGGAATGGATCTTGGAGATCATGAACTCCCTCATTTTCCAGTAAGGAAAAGCAAATCTTAAAGGTTGAATAGCAGCTTGTGGCCGATCTCATATTAATTTACCAGAGGATCCCGGTCTCTTTGAAATTGCATTATGACTTTACAAGTTAACAAAGGTTTTTTTTTTCAGTCAGTCCTTGATAAAGCATTTTTTCGGTTAGGCCTTGATAAGGTTCTCTCCAGATGAAAGACAACAGCTTCTGTTTCATACCACACTTATCTTCTGAGATAACTGCTATCAGAGATTGAAAAAAATTTTTTTCCACCCTAGGTGGACATAATTACTCCTTTCTCCACATTTCCATAATTCTTGCTTGCTCTTCCACAAAACTAGCAATTTGTTTTGTTCTGTCCTATTGCTTCGCATTTTTATATAGTCCCAAATTGCTATTTGCAACTGGTTTATGTGCGGGCTTCCTAAGTAGACAATCCCAACTAGACTCAGGGGCAAAAGTTAGATTTTATAGTTTATTTATGAAACAGAGGGCCTAGTACCTAGTGGACATGCAGCTGATATTAATTGCATTTTTCTACAATCCATTTTTAAAATAAGAAGCTATTAGGCTTGTTTCCTTTTGTTTCTCCCTGTTTCATAGATAAGGTATATTACTGTAAGAGGCTCAGGGTAAGAGGCTCAAAGGGAGAAGCACCTTCTTTCCTTTTGACATTTTCTAGTGACTCTCTGCTTTCCAAGAGGGTGGAGACTGCAGAGACCTAATAATTAGTACATGTATATATTTAAATATTTCTTAATATTACTATTAAAAGTTTAAAAATTCCATTAAAAGGATAAAAAGACTGGAAGAATTCCTCTGAGAACCCAGTACATTAAACTAATACTCAAGGGAATTGAGTTATAGTTTTTAAATTACTGAGTCAGATAGTAGAGAGAAAGATCTTGATTCTCTCTCTCTCTCTCTCTCTCTCTTTTTTTTTTTTAATGGGCACATCTGTGTCATATGGAAGTTCCTAGGCCAGGGGTTGAATCAGAGCTGCAGCCACGGCCTATGCCACAGCCACAGTGACACCGGATTTGGATTCCAACTGCATGTGTGACCTACACCACAGCTTGGGGCAACATTGGAGCCTTAACTGACTGAGGGGGGCCACGGATTGAACCCGCATTCTCACAAAGACAACATCCTTAACCTGCTGAACTACAACAGGAACTCCCTGATTGTCTTATCTCAGGATTGTTCTTTAGTTGTGAGGTGGAGGAAAGCGATGGAATAAACAAGCTTCATATTGAACAATGCTTTGCAAAACATAATCAGAATCTTTGAAACTATTTAACTGGGGTAAAATAGAAAAGGTGGCTGAGGAGTTCCTGTCGTGGCTCAGGGGTTAACGAACCTGACTGGCATCCATGAGGAGCAGATTCCATACCTGGCCTTGTTCAGTGGGTTAAGGATCCAGCATTGCCCTGAGCTGTTGGTGTAGATTGCAGACTCGGTTCAAATCTCAAGTTGCTGTGGCTGTGGTGTGCGCCGGCAACTTCAGCTCCAACTGACCCGGAGCATGGAAACCTCCATTTGCCATGGGTCTGGCCCTAAACAGACAAAAGACAAAAAAAAAAAAAAAAAAAAAAGAAAGAAAGAAAGAGAGAAAGAAAAAAAAAATGGAGTTCCTGTCATGGCTCAGTGGTTAATGAATCTGACTAGGAACCGTGAGGTTGCGGGTTCGACCCCTGTCCTTGCTCAGGGGGTTAAGGATCCAGCTGTGAGCTGTGGTGTAGGTCGCAGACACAGCTTGGATCCCACATTGCTGTGGCTCTGGCGTAGGCTGGTGGCTACAGCTCCGATTTGACCCCTAGCCTGGGAACCTCCATATGCCACGGGATCGGCTCAAGAAATGGCAAAAAGACCAAAAAAAAAAAAAAAAAGGTGGCTGAATGGAAGAATGAGTGATGAGTGTGTCATGACCTGATACTCAGTGCACTGCCAGGTACCTATGGGAATGCAGTGAGCCTGTGAATTGATTGCGATGACAAGTTATGCGTAGATTAAAATGATTCTCTAGTATCCAGACAGCATTTTAGCTGGTGGTTAGATCATGGAAAACAAACAAAAACCAACTAAGAATTTTGTGAAGTTAAGTTTTTTTCCCCTCATCTGCCAGAAATCCAGTTCTTGTTTCAAATTTATGGCATTTTATTTTAAATTTTTAAGTATAGTTGGTTTACAAGGTTGTGTTAGTTTCAGGTGTACAGCAAAATGATTTAGTTACACACACACATATATGTATATATTGTTTTTCAGATTCCTAAATTCATAATTTATTTATTTATTTATTTATTGTCTTTTTGTGTTTTCTAGGGCTGCACCCGTGGCATATGGAGGTTCCCAGGCTAGGGGTCTAATCGGAACTGTAGCCACCGGCCTACACCACAGCCACGGTCACAGCAATGCCAGATCAGAGCTGCATCTGTGACCTACAACACAGCTCATCGCAACGCCGGATCCTTAACCCACTGAGGGAGGCCAGGGATCGAACCCACGTGCTCATGGATACCAGTCAGGCTCATTAACTGCTGGAGCCATGACAGGGACTTCGATGATATTTTAAAATTATGCTAAAGAATGGAAAACATTGGAAAAATGATAAAGTCATTGTCACTTTAGTTCTTTGGGTTTCATTTGTAAAATGAGGCCTTGTTGTTGTTGTTGTTGTTGTTGTTTGAAGGACCGAAGGTGCGGCATAAGGAAATTCCCAGGCCAGGGGTTGAATTGGAGCTATGGATGCAGGTCTACACCCCAGCCACAGCAATGCCAGATCCTTAACCCACAGAGCAGGGCCAGGGATTGAACCCATATCCTCACAGGTATTATTTGGGTTCATTCCCATTGAGCCACAACCGGAACTTCAAAGCCTAGATTTTTGCTCTTCAAACTGTCATCGGAAACCAGCAACATCAGACATTTTAAGTCAGAATCTGCATTTTAAGAAAATCCCCACCTAATTTGCATGCTTATCAAAGCTGGAGAAGATTGACACAGAGGAATCAAAGTAACTTCAAGCTTGTAAATTCTACTATCCTGTGATTCTAGTTGGAAGACTCCATGTTAGTTTGGGGTTCCCGTCGTGGTGCAGCGGGAATGAACCTGACTAGGGACCATGAGGTTGTGCATTCGATCCCTGGCCTTGCTCAGTGGATTAAGGATCTGGGGTTGCCATGAGGTGTGGTGTAGGTCGCAGACTTGGCTTGGGTCTGGTGTTGCTGTGGCTGTGGCGTAGGCTGGCACCTGCAGTTCCAACTGGACTCCTAGCCTGGGAACCTCTATATGCTAGGTGTGAGGCCCTAAAAAGCAAAAAACAAAACAAAACAAAAAAACCAAAACAAACAAACAAACAAAAAAGACTCCTTGTTAGATAAAAGGAGAGTCACTTTCTCAGAATTATGTTTCACTTAAGTAAACAGATTGCTCAGCAAGTTGAACTGACTTTTCAGGTCACAGCTTTAACAAGACAAACAAAAAATTAAGACTTGCTTTTCTTGCTTGGTGTTGTCAGCTTCCTTACTATCACACTGAGATTAACTTTAGTATTCAAGGGGACATAAACTAATATAAAATTATTTCAAGAATAAATTAACTTAATATTTGTCAAATACCAACAATTTTCTAAGAGCAAAAAATAAAAAAATAAAAACCAAAAACCAACCTCAGAAGGTAAGATTCCTGCTCTTGAGGTACGTAATGAACATGGTAGCTTTGCTCTGAAAGTCTGTCTGGAGCCCTTACTGATTTAACTATAGGCTGATTCATAATTTGTCATTATCCAGAATTGGAAGCCACACAAATTCAGTAAAATATCTCATGCCTAAGCTGCAGGGTGATAAGCACAGTGTGCAGGTGAACTAACAGGCAGCTTTATCTCTGGAGAGCTGTTCCCCTTGACATTGTACATGTGATTAAGCCTCCAGAAATCATTAAGGACTATGAGCTCTGCTTTTTCCCTTGATTTCTCTGTGGCCCAAAATAGGATATGGTTTAATTTAAGGTCAGCAGAAATTCAACACTGAAAGCTTTGAGTCCTGGCGGAAGTAGGTAGAGGTGGTAGAGAAAATGAGCTATCCCTCTGGGAGAGGGGAGAGGGGTTGGCAACCTTTGGGGGGACAGGAGTTTAATCCAGAGGCTGCTGTTGGGGTGGGTGAGCTGCTGGAGTGGGGGGAATTTATTAGATAATGTTTACATTTTCAACTGAATATGCCATCCTCAAGAATAGGTTTGCCTTTTCAAATTGGAGGGTAGCTTATAAGCTTATAGTTAATGGTTGATTGCTGTTGGTTTTTTGTTTGCTTGTTTGATTTGGCAGCATGCACAGCATGCAGAAGTTCTCAAGCCAGGAACTGAACCTGCACCACAGCAGTGACCCAAGCCACAGCAGTGACAATGCCATTTCCTTAACCGTAAGGCCACCAGGGAATTCCAAGGGTTCTATGTTTTGATAGAGGTTTTTTTTTTTTCTTTTTTCTTTTTCTGCTATACCCATGGCATATGGATGTTCCTGGGCAAGGGATTGAACCTGAACCACGGCTGCAACCTGTGCCACGGCTGCAACCTGTGCCACAACTGTGGCAATGCTGGATCCTTAACCCACTGTGTCATAGTAGGAACTCTTGATGTAGGCTTTTTCAACCTGTCGTTTTACCAGTCAACTTTATGCTTTTCAGTCAAGCCAGACACAAGTGGGTTCTACTGGTCTTTGAAGAAGACAAGGTAGCACTCAGGAGCTATTGCAATTATTCTTTGTCACTTACTGGCACATAGTTTCCCATTTTACAATTTTTCTCTATTTATATATGTCCTGATATCATATATGGATTGTAACTTTCGTGAAAAGGAGAGAGCATAGTGCCTGCACCAGTGAACCCCTTAGGAGTTAATTATGTTGAGGTTTCTAAGACTTCTTTGACTATTCAGTGATTTTTGCTAAATAAATGCTTTATTTATTTTTTTTGGTGACTCTATTAATGGAACTCTCCATTGATGGTTGATTAAAACAAGCCCCTCTTTTTTTTTTTTTGTCTTTTTATCCTTTTTAGGCCCTCACTCGTGGCATATGGAGGTTCCCAGGTTAGGGATCTAATTGGAGCTGTAGCTGCTGGCCTATACCACAGCTCACGGCAACACTGGATCCTTAACCCACTGAGCGAGGCCAGGAATCAAACCCGAAACCTCATGGCTCCTAGTTGGATTCGTTTCCGAAGCACCACGATGAGAACTCCACAAACCCCTTCTTTTATGTGATTTTTATAGTAACATTGTGCTACTTCACATTTAAAAAATTAAATAATTAGCCCAGCCTCAGGAAGTCCCTATCAAGTAAAGCAAATGCCTATCCTTCACTCATAGATAAGAAAAATGAAGCAAAGTGGTATCGTTTAGTGTCAATGGACATTACCGAGAAACTATTGTGTGTTGCATGCAGGGCACAAGTTGCAGTTCCAGCTTAATGAGCAAACCAGCAAGAAAATAAACTGTGATAGTGTGCAATAAGTCTGCAATTGGTATATAATCAGAGTGTAGAGCAGGAGTACAGAGGAAGAGAAAAAATGAAGAAAATGGGTACCTGACCTCCTGGGGAGCAGAGGTGAATTTGTAAATAGTTCCTACAGAAGGAGAGAGGAAGTCAGCCAGGAATCACAGGGCCTGAGATAGAGAGGGGATTTCAGACTAAGCAGAAGGTACTGTACATACCAAGACAGGAATATTTGTCATTGGATCAATGAATGAGCTTCCTTTTCTGTGATCTGTGATCATCAGGGTATATCTGACATCAATTTTTACATTATTTTAGATTCAACATGAAGACATTTTATTTCAAAGGCAAAACAATTAAGGCTCAATCTGCTATATGTCATTATCTGCAGTGTGGGAGCGAAGGGAACTGCAGTGGAAGTATGTTTTGTTGCTGGAGTGAAGGGAGTACCCAGATAAACCTGGTGATGTCAGTGGGGGCAGTGAGAGGGCATATGAGAAAGAAGAGGGTGAGGGAATCATGGGTGTATTGCTTGCTATTACGCTAACTCAGTGAAGTTAATTAACAGAATGAAAACTAAACTCCCTCACTAAGCACAGCTGTCAGGACTCCAATCAAGAGTCTGGGTCAGGAGTTCCCGTCATGGCGCAGTGGTTAACGAATCTGACTAGGAACCATGAGGTTGTGGGTTCGATCCCTGCCCTTGCTCAGTGGGTTAAGGATCCGGCCTTGCCGTGAGCTGTGGTGTAGGTTGCAGACACGGCTCGGATCCCGCCTTGCTGTGGCTCTGGCGTAGGCTGGCAGCTACAGCTCCAATTCGACCCCTAGCCTGGGAACCTCCATATGCCACAGGAGCAGCCCAAGAAATGGCAAAAAGACAAAAAAAAAAAAGAGTCTGGGTCATAACTTCTGCTCTTGAGGGTTAAGTTAAATAATTAATGTGATACTATTAGGACATGATCATACAGGACCTGTGTCTACTATTTATTATCTCATTCGCTATTCTCCAAGCAGGTTATTTCTTTGCTCCATGTTGGGACAAGCACTAGGTAATGACAAAATGCGAGAATGTTGGCCAAAAGTATTTTAAATACCTTAAATTGGTGTATTTAAACTTTATGTATTTTTGGCTGCACTTGTGGCATGCAGAAGTTTCCTGAACCTGTGCCACAACAGCGACCAGAGCCACAGCAATGAAGATGCTGGATCCTTAACCTGCTAAGCCACTGGGGAACTCCTGGATTTCAGCATTAATTAATCTTTTTTCCTATTAACATCATTGCAATGAGCCAAAAGTAAGTGTAATTCAGTCTAGTGCACAATATTTATTTTCACAGGTTGAAAATTCCATCCAAATGAGCAGGACTAGCAGCTTAAACACTTTTCTCCTCTTTTAATGACATCATCACATCCTTAGTAAAATCACTGAAGAGTAGTAGTTTAAGGGAGGCAGGCTTACCCAAGTTGAAGGAACTAGTAAGCACCATTTTAAGTACAACAGAAAGAAAATACACTCTGGCAGACTTGTTCAAATGCATTGGCTTCCCATTTTGTATTATATGATTCTCAGTTGAGAAATAGCCATCTGTGGCTCTGGTCACTACTCTGGTGTGGGTTTGAACCCTCACCCAGGACTTTCTGCATGCCATAGGCATGGCCAAAAAAAGAAAGAGAAAAACAGGGACCAAAGATCTAGCAACAGGGTTTACTAGATGACATAAGGAACACAGCAAACAAATTTTCTTATGATCCTGGCTGCAGAGCACACTGGTGAGGCTAATTAAGATCGTATACAAAGAAAAAAAAAAAGATTGAATACAAAGGAGTTCCCGTTGTGGCCCAGCAGAAACAAATCCAACTAGGAACCATGAGGTTTCGGGTTCGATCCATGGCCTTGCTCAGTGGGTTAAGGATCCGGCATTGCTGTGAGCTGTGGTGTAGGTAGCAGAAACAGCTCAGATCTAGCATTGCTGTGGTGTAGGCCAGCAGATATAGCTCCGCATTGGACCCCTAGCCTGGGAATCTCCATATGCCATGGGTGCGGCCCTAAAAAGCAAAAAAAAAAAAAAAAAAAAAGATTTAATATAAAAATGTACCTATTCTGATTAGACATTTCCTTTTTTTTTTCTTTTTGTATTTTCAGAGCTGCACCCGCAGCATATGGAGTTCCCAGGCTAGAGGTCCAATTGGAGCTGTAGCTGCCAGCCTACACCACAGCCACAGCAACACAGGACCTGAACCATGTCTGTGACCTACACCATAGCTCACGGCAATGTTGGATCCTTAAGCCACTGAGGGAGGCCAGGGATCAAACCTATGTCCTCATGGATACTAGTCGGGCTCATTAACGGCTGAGCCATGACAGGGACTACATGATTAGACATTTCCTAATTAGAGCAGCACAATCAGTAAAAAGGAAGCAAAATTTTCCTAAAGATATGATTAACATGATGCCAAGTTCCTTTTTTTTTTTTTTTGGCTTTTGTCTTTATAGGGTCACACCCGAGGCATATAGAGGTTCCCAGGCTAGGGGTCTAATTAGAGCTATAGCTGCCGGCCTACACCATAGCTACAGCAATGCCAGATCGGAGCCTCGTCTGCAACCTACACCACGACTCATGGAAACGCCAGAGAGATGGCTTGGAGTTCCCTTATGGCTCCTCTAGTTAAGAACCTGTCACTGCTGTGGCTCTGGCTGTAGCTGTGGCGTGAGTTCAGTCTCTGGCCTGGGAACATATGCATGCTGTGGGCACAGCCATAAATAAATAAATAAATAATAAAATGTACATCTACCTTAAAAAAATAGAGATGGCTCAATAGGTTCCAGTATTTTGTTACTAAAAATAATCTGTACCCTGATCATCCCATATGCTTAACTGTTTGCGCCTTTTATCTGTTTTAATTGAATCACATTGACTTTAAAAATTAGTGTCAGAGCACTTCCAGAATGGAAACATAAGGAGCTCCTTGTATACTCTCCCCAATGAAACAATCATAACTGTGAAAGTTATAAACAAAAATTGACCACTGAATCAGACTATGGAACAGTTTTATGCCCCACGGCATTGTCAAAAACACAGGAGCAATCAGATGTCAATCAGTGGAGGCTTACAGCTGGGAGCTATATCTATTAAGGCAAACCAGCTTGATGGGGAGATGAGGGAAAGAGGCAGTCAAAGAGAACCTGATTAAAACCCACTATCACTCCCCAGAGAAGGGACAAGGAGTCAGGGTGATAATGTGCATGCCAAAGCTGCACCCTCTGAGGAGAGACATTATAGACTTCATAATGGGGAAATAGACTTCATCTATTCTGGCCAACTCACAAATAAATAAGCAAACAATAACAACCACCAGCCCTGGAGCCAAGTGAGATCAGTCTTTAGAATTGCTACAATGGAAATGTAGAGTTTGCAACAAAAAAATATTATGAGGCATACAAAGAAACAGGCAACAGGACCCATACACACAGAAACTGTGCAAGAGAACACATGTGTTGGAGTTCGCACACTTCAAAGCAGCTTATAAATATGTTTAAAGAACTAAAGGAAACCATGCTCGAGAGTATAGATTCAAAATTCCTGAACAAAATATTAGCAAATTGAATCTAGCGACATATTAAAAAGGATTCTATGTCATAGGAATTTTCCCCAGGAATGCAAGGTTGGCTTACATGTAAAAATTAATTAATGTCACATAACACATTAATAGAACAAAACACAAAATCACACGATAATCTCCATAGACAAAGAAAAATCACTGAAAAAAACCTCAAAATACTTCGTAATAAAAACAGGCAACAAACTAGGAATAGAATGGAACTTCCTCAACCTGATAAAGGGCATCTGCAAAAAAATCTAGAGCAATTATCACAATTAATGGTGAAAGACTGAAAACTATCCACATAAGACTAAGAATAATACAAGGATGTTAACACAGCCTCTTTATTCAACACAGTACTAGAGGTTCTAGCTAATTCAATCAGGCAAGAAAAAGAAAGAAATCATGCAGATTGAAAAGGAAGTTGTAAATTAATCTGTATTTGAAAATGATGTAATCTTGTACATAGGGAATTCTAAGGAATCCACCCAAAACACTGTTAGAATTAATAAATGAGTTCAGCAAGCTTGTAGGATTGAAGATGTATGCAAAATCATTGTATTTCTATACACTAGCAACAAATAATAAAAAAAAAAAGAAATTAGGATGGGAATAAATTGGTGCAGCCACTATGGAAGATAGTTAGCTGATGTTAACAGAAAAAATGCTGATGGATAGATAGCTAACTGGATTGATTGGCTAAGTATTCATTGTGCATCTGTTCCTAGTAAATGGCAATGCACAAGGGCATATTGGGGGACAGCAAAGCAAGAAGACAGTTTTCCATCATATATATGTATATATATGCATATATATATATATATATATATATATATATATATATACACACATATGTGTATGTATACACTTTGGTTTGGGGAGCCTCATTTTTGGCATATGGAAGGTCCCAGGCTAGGGGTGGAATCAGAGCTGCAGCTGCTGGCCTACACCACAGCCACAGCAAAGCCAGATCCCAGCAGCGTCTGTGACCAATACCACAGCACAGGGGACACCCTGGATCCTTCACCCACTGAGCAGGGCCAGGGGCTGAACCCGAATCCTCATGGATATTGCTTGTGTTCATTACTGCTGAGCCATGATGGGAACTCCCATTATACTTATATTTTAGTTTCCTTCTTTATTGCATTCATTATTACATTTGTTAAATATATTAAATTCTTTGCAAGAAAGAGTCTATGCTGATCAGGTAATCAAATTCTTCTTTCCGAAAAAGGCACTGGATAATTGAAATGATTTATGCAATTGGAAGGGAGCATTCACCAGGGAACAAGGTCTAGATGGTGATGAAGCCCAATCATTTCCAATGCCCTCAGATGCCCAAGCTGCATTCAGGATTTCCACGACGAGGGTCCCAGGGACACAAGCTGAAGACAGACAGACTGTCAGCGAGAAGGCGGGGCCCTCTGCCCGTAAGGAACCTCAAGTCCCAGAATCCCATGGGGACTCCAAATCCCAGAAACCCGCAGGACAATTACCTTACGAGTCCCAAGTCGGCTGACCTCGGACGCGACCAAGTGATGAAACAGGGGTGAGATGCCGCAGCATTTGTCCCCTACCATTTTCCTTGCGGGGAAGGGCTTTTTACAGAATTATAGTTACTTAAGTCTTGACATTCTCTCAATCACAGCTTCCACGAAAGGCCCCCTGCTGAAGAATTTGATGTGATATTTAGCATCCTCCATCCTTTCTCCCCTTTCCGTCCCCGTAAAAATGGGTCAGCCGGGCATTGAGGCTCCTTGAGTTGGAATAGGATGGTTACACCCGCTCTCCCCCGGAATGTGGGCCTTTGGAGCAAGCGAGGTGGGAGGGGCGGAGGCGGGAGGCGTGCTGGGCCTGGGCGGCAGTAGAGTCAGTGGCGGCCGCGGGCGGTGGGAGGAGCCGCGCGGTTCCGGCTGCCCCAGCGAGGCGACCCTTGGGTCCGCGCCGCGGGCGGGGTGGACAGGTAGGCGAGCGGGCAGCTGTGGCTCCGGGGAAGGCTCGGGCTGCGGAGTCCCCTACGGTGCCGGGCGCGCCCCCCGCACCCTCGGCCTCTGGCGTTGAGGCGGGGGAGTAAGGAGATGCCGACCCAGAGAGACAGCAGTACCATGTCTCACCCGATCGCAGGCGGCGGCAGCGGGGACCATTCTCACCAGGTTCGGGTGAAAGCCTACTACCGCGGGTGAGTGCCCTGGGGTAGGGGTTAGAGTGGGAGGGGAGGGGAAAGGCCAGCTCGACTTGGCCCGGAGGAGGGGAGGGTAAGGGGCTGGAGATCTGGTGGGAGGGTTGGTCTTAGCGGGAGACTCTAGGGACTCCAGATGGGTGACCAAGTGGTCCGGGGAGGAGCTTGGGGCGCTGGCTTGGGGCACCCCCAAGGTGTGGTGTCGGGCGCCCGGGATCACGGGGCTGAGGGTCCTGAGTAGGATCCGAGGGAGGAGCCTTGAAGTAGATTAGGTCCACCTGGTGGGTTCGAGAAACTCGCCTTCCAAGAGATTTACGAGATCTTTACATCTTTAAGTCTGGATGTATGGGGGGTTGAGAGTTGGTTCTGAGTGATGCCTTAGTTAACTAAATTTACTTTGGGTTTAAAAGACAGGACTGCTTCCGTTTGCTGATCCTTTTGACTACCAGCAGGCCTAAAGCCTCTGGTTCTCCAAGTCAGGTTTGTCTATCTTAGAGAAGAGTTCGTGAAGTGTGTCTGGACTGTGGTTAGGCTGCCAGTATGTTAGACATAGGAGCTATTGTTTGAGTAAACTCGATGAGTTTTCAGGGATATGCATTAGGTATTTATTGTCTTGCCAAGATTAGGTTGTATGTACATGTGTAAATTTAAATTTGTGAAGGCTTCTTTGTTAGTGTTGCTTCAAAAACTGTCCGATAGGGTGAAATACTGTGAGAAGAGGACGAGCCTAGGCACAGTTTTTAAATCTGTGATGTTTACTCTTATTATTACCTAAGTTATAATTACTGTGGTTCCCAGAAATAATCCAGTCCTAAGATCGTTGCATTAAATCATATTCCGTAATCAGTGACCTAAAGTGTCCCCTTCCCTTTATGTAGTTGTGGTTTGAAATTTCTTTGAGATAATTATATTCGGGTGCCTTAGAAAGGTGAAATGTTAGTGTGAGCATAAGAGTTTGAAACCAAGGGTTAACAAAAAACCACTTTGGCTTGTCTTACTGCTTGTCCAAGCAGAAGTAAATTACTTTAAAAAACTCAAGCATTAGGAGGTTTGAAACTGCAATGCATACTTTTACATTCCTGAGAGGATCAGTGAAGATAGCAAACTTCCAAAATGTCTGTCTTGTTTTGATTTCAAAGGAAATATTAGCCCCTAAATGTCTTACTGATTTGATGTAAGGATGTACTAGTTTGCTACCTTCAAGCCTCTGACCTCTCTCTGTTCATTAGCTTGATTGTGTTCAGGAGTAGTTTAGAGGAGTTATTTTGGACAGTAACAGTTTTTGCTTAAATCGATCAAGGAGGTCCTGATTTTAAAACAATAGATATGTACTTTGGGAAAAACTTTGCTTTCTTTACCTTACCTTTGATTTGATAAATGAGCTATTTCACTTTAGAATGTGTTCCATTTTATAAAGTTGACAATCTGTGAGTTGTTAGGTACAGAGAATGAAATATTGAAAAATGAAATATTGAAAATGAAAAAATTTAGTACATTTTCTTTTTTCTCATGATGTCCAATTATTGACAGTTTAAAAAACAAATATACGCACGTGGTAGTAAAGTGCCAACTGTGCAGATATATAAAATAAAAAGTGTTGGGAGTTCCCATTGTGGCTCACTGGGTTAAGGACCCAACACCATATCCATGAAGATGTGATTCAAACCCTGACCTTGCTCGGTGGGTTAATGATCCGGCATTGCTGCAAGCTGCAGCATAGGTCACAGATGAGGCTCAGATCAAGTGTTGCTGTGTTGTAGGCCTGCAGCTGCAGCTCAGATATGACCTCTAGTCCAGGAGCTTCCATATGCTGCAGGTGCAGCCATAAAAATAACTAAAAATTAAAAAAAAAAGTGATCCCCATCCAGTCCTCTCAACTTCCAGTGGTAACTACTATTGAGAGTTTATTTCTGGTCCTTCTGGAGGTTGCCCTTATTTCTTTAAAAGTTATACTACTGTTTTGTGATTTATCAGCTTTAGATGGTATCCGAAAGATGAGAAATTGGGTGCCCACTGTATTTTGCTTCCTTGCCCCTGATGCCTTTCGATTTGTGATTATTATTTTTAGTTCTCCGGTTTACCTTTCTGACTTTAAATAATGTAAACTTCCTAACTTAATACTATTAGATAGTTTTCAGTGATTCCAACTGTGAAACATGAAGAAACTAATGCTTTTTTCCTATTTTTTTTTGACAATTGTAAATAGGCTTAGTTATTAAAGTCGTTGTAGGAGTTCCATCGTGGCACAGTGGAAAAAAATCCAACTAGGAACCTGAGGTTACAGGTTTGATCCCTGGCCTTGCTCAGTGCATTAAGGATCCAGCGTTGCTGTGAGCTGTGGTGTAGGTCACAGACGTGGCTCAGATCTGGTGTGGCTGTGGTTGTGGCGTACGCTGGTAACTGTAGCTCAAATTGGACCCCTAGCCTGGGAACCTCCATATACCGTGGGGGTGGCCCTACAAAGAAAAAAAAAATAAAATCATTGTAAGCTTCTCCTTTAAAAATCAGAAAGAAATCAGTCTGCTATACTTCAGAATATAGGTATCATATTTTTTTGGCTTATTGTTCCAATTATTTTTAAAAAGAGAATAAGAACTTATAACCCCTTTAGTGCTTGACTAAAATGTCTCCAAAACATTCAAGTTAACATTATTTTGCTTGTTTTTACAAAGCAATGAATTTTGGTAAGTAATGAATCAAACTCATTGTCCTGTAGTGTTTTTATTCAGTGAAGCTTTCTAATAGTGCTTTCTTTTCAAGCTTCATTTAAAGACAACATCAGCACTCTCTAAATTGTACCAATTTCTGGCCTCCGAAATTAGATCTTTTAAGATTATATGTGTATTAACAGTAGTCTAAACTGATGGTTACGATATTACAGTCAGCTTCTCATTACTACAGATGATACTAAATGAGTCACCAATGAGGATAGTTAATAAACAGGTTGGCTAACTAGAACACCTGCCTGATTTTAAAATAAGGAACTCTTCCCTCATTATCAAGAAATGTAAGGACACTCTGCATTTGGAAAAGTTTATTTTCCTCCAGAATGTCTGAATGACCATTCTCAGAGAGTTTTCCCCTCATCCCCTTCTAACAGTATTGCTTTCCAGTGAATACTGAAATCAGAATAGCCAGAATTTTTTAGTGCATAAATTGCCCTCTCCTTTCAGTGATGTGTCCAGTGTTCTCATTCTTTTAAATTTATTTGTAGTGCAAATGTGATGTCTCCCTAGATATAATAGATTTTAATTAGCCTTTTTTTATTTCTAGTTTTTAAGCAGGAAATTAATAGCACTGAGAATCTGATTTTATTGGAGACCACCTAAGAGTGCCTTGCTCCTGGCCTAAACTCTTTCCTCATCACGAGAGCTTGTCAATGAGTGGCCTGCCTTCCTTCAATCATTACCTAGTGGTGTTAGTTTGGAGGAGGAGAAACAGGTTTTGTGGGTTAGTGGTAGATTGCTATTGTGTGTGCTATCCTTATATAAAGTTACTTGATATTATGGGATAGAATTTAACAAGGAAATGTCTGGACTATTCATTTCTTTACATTATAAACATAAGAGAGATTTTACAAAAAGCTTGTAAAAATGCTGTTTAAACCACTATTGCTGAGCAGTTATGATGATTCAGAGGATTCTTTTTGTGCACATCTACAAATAAAAAGGGATGAACTCCTTGGGTATTTGGAAAGTATAGCTGGTTCAGTGACAAAGTGTACAGAATTTTTCTCACTGTGAACAAGTCTTAGCAAGACTTGTTTTTAAGAGTATTGCAAAATAATTTTAGTGATATACTTTAGTAATGGTTCTAAGGAAATAAAAATGATAGGTGGAGTTGAGCTGAGGAAATGTGAGTTTTTGGTTCTGAAGCTTCTGAGCTTCTGGCATGGCACATAGGGCAACTGATCCATAAATTAGCTAAGAGGAAGAGAGGCCATGGTGGCTTGGTGCCAAACCAAAACAACCCTCTCAGAAATTCGGATTGGATAATATAGAGATAAATTGCTTTTTAGCAGTGAGGACTAAAGCTGAAGAGTTAAGGGAGAGTCTGGTGAGTCTGAGACTGCCCATGTACAAACTAAAGAGCTGAGGAAACAGGAGGAAAAAACAGCTCTCTAGAGAAAAAATTTCCTAGATAGCTTTTAATACAGCTCTCAAGTTTTCTCTTTTTAAAGTAACTTAAGATGTATTTTTTTTAATGGTTGAAGTGAGCCTAATTAAAACACAGAATTTTGGAGTTCCCTTTGTGGCTCAGTGGTTAATGAACCCGACTATCATCCATGAAGATGCCAGTTCGATCCCTGGCCTCGCTCATTGGGTTAAGGATCCAGCGTTGCCCTGAGCTGTGGTGTAGGCCACAGACTTAGCTCGGATCTGTTGTTGCTGTGGCTCTGATGTAGGCTGGCAGCTACAGCTCTGATTCATCCCCTAGCCTGGGAACCTCCATATACCCCAGGTTTGGCCCTAAAATAGCAAAAAAAAAAAAAAAAATCAAACAAAAAAATCCCACAAACAAGGAATTTTAAAAATTCTAATTTAGCCTATGATTTCACATTTTATTTACTACAGTGTATTTAAAATCAGTTTAATAGGAGTTCCCCGGTCGTGGCGCAGTGATTAACGAATCCAACTAGGAGCCATGAGGTCATGGGTTTGATCCCTGGCCTTGCTCAGTGGGTTAAGGATCTGGCATTGCTGTGAGCTGTGGTGTAGGTTGCAGACGTGGCTTGGATCCCACGTTGCTGTGGCTCTGGTGTAGGCTGGTGGCTACAGCTCCAATTCGACCCCTAGCCTGGGTAACTCCATATGCCGCTGGAGTGGCCCAGGAAATGGGAAAAGACAAAAAATAAAGAATAAAAAAATAAAATCAGTTTAATAACAATTGCAGAAGAGCTTCAATAAGCCAGGCATATGGTGCTAGGGTGGGCACAGAGCTTGAGTAACCAAGGGCCTTCAAGGAAAGGCTTTAAAAAGTTAATAAAGAAGGTTATGTGTGTGTGTTTATGTGTAATGTACGTGCAAGGATGGCTATTGGGGAGGAGTTTGGGGTGAGGGAAGCCCTCCTAGAGGATGAAATATTTGAGGCTTTTACAGGATACATAGGTTTTCCTGGCAGATTATGATGTTGGGTGGCAGATCAGTGCAGGCATTGCACACCCATATGATATGTTTGGGGAATAAAGATAAGTTGTTAATTCCATAGTCATTCCTCATTAGGACATAAAGTGTGAAGTGGGCACTAATGAGAAGTGAGCTAATAAGAAGGTTCACAAGGAAGTACTTCCATGGTGGTCTAGTGGTTAGGACACAGCACTTTCACCACTGTGGCCTGGGTTCAGTCTTGGTCTGGGAACAGAGATCACACATCAAGCTCCTGCACAATGTAGTGCCCCCCCACCAAAAACAAAGAAGGTTCATAAGCACTAGATCATCAAGACTCTTGAATATCATACTTCAGGCTTCAGATTTTTCTCAATGGTGAAGGTTTTAAGTAAGAGGGATGCATGATTAGATTTTACTTTAGAAATGTCACTCTTGGAACCAGTATAGTAGATGAATTAGCAGTGGATGAGACTAAGAGACTAATCTGGAGGCTTTGAAAGTTTTCTATCTCCTTGACTATTAAAATATGAAAGATGCATTGACATTTATAATTAACAATTATAATTATAAATTAATTTGAGGGTGGTACTTTGTATGAATATTCTATTCCCTCAGAACCTTTTACCTACTGGTTTTACTATCCATGGATAATCCTACCTAAATCTATTATATTGATGATTACAAGTAAAAAGTTTTTTTTTTTCTTCTGATTATACTATATTTAATTTGGGAGAAGAGCTTATGTTGAGATAGCAGAAAGACCGAATTTGATTCTTTTTCAGGTTTTTTTTTTTAAAGCAATTAGTCCTAAGGAAAAAACTTTAGATTCTGTATTTAGAACACAGGAACACAATGAATACTTAAAACAGACTTCTGAAGCCCAACAGCAAAGTTTAAAATGCTTTTTTTTTTTCCTTTTTAAAAATTTGGCTAAAACTATATCTAAATTTGCCATTTGGGCATCTTTGTGGTGAAGCAGACTGTATTCTTTTGAAGACCAGTGGTAAGCTAATTTATGCCAACACTGAAGTTAAAACCAGGAAAAAAAAAAATCTACGCATAATTTGTTTTGTACCGTTAGAAGTAATATCTTTATTTTGGAGCTTATTTTTAGCTTTGGTGCTAAAATAAGGATCTGGTGATTGTGGGGTATATGAACATGGTGCTTTCCCAATTACTTAAAGAAGTGTTTATAAAAAACTCCCTTTTAAAATGTTTTAGTTCCTGGAACTTAAGGAGTGTCAGTTGATAAAGCATGACTCCTTCATTGAGTCTCTTTAGAATGTGTATACTTACATTTTTAAGGGATTACCCAGATGTTTTCAGAATATTTGTACGTTCTGATAAATACAGCTCTTGAAAAATAAGATTTCTGAAAAATCCCTATTGTTTATAGATATGTTTACATGTATTAATTTTAACTACATGTGTATCTTAATAAGGAAGTCATATTTTTATATCTGATCAGACTAACTTTTCCTCCTTTCATTCTAAAAAAATAATGTCATACTTTGCCAGAGAAATTTTTCATGAGCCTTTACCTCTCTTTTGATTTAAAATATATGCTCTCCTCATTCTCACCCCCTCATACTACTCATACTAGTAACCTTGAAGGTGTTTTGAAAGAAAAATTGTTGAAGTTAAGTAGGTATCTTTTTTTTTTTTTTTTAAGGGCCACATTTGTGGCATATGGAGGTTCCTGGGCTAGGAGTCTAATCAGAGCTGTAGCTGCCTATGCCACGGCACAGCAACGCAGGATCTGAGTCAGGTCTGTGACCTATACCACAGCTCTCAGCAATGCTGGATCCTTAACCTACTGAGTGAGGCCAGGGATCAAACCCACAATCTCGTGGTTCCTAGTTGGATTCGTTTCCACTGCACCACAATGGGAACTCCTAAAATATACATTTAAAAATATTTAAAACAATTTACTTATGAAGTCATTTAAAATTTGTTTTGTATTTTAATTACATTTATTGAAAATTAAAATTTATCATAAATGATACCTTTACATGGTGGAAAAATTGGTAGCAATCTATACCACTCAGAAGGATGTAAGTTCAAAGTATATTTTCTTTTTGTCTCTAGGTTCTCCCTAATCTTCAGTTCCACCACCCAGAGTTAACTACTATTAAAAAATTTTACTTTCCTAATAAATAATCTACTCTTCGAAATACTAAAAAGTTTTGTTTTGTTTTGCTTTTTAAAGTTAATGGCCGCATCTATTGCATATGGAGGTTCCCTGGCTAAGGGCTGAATTGGAGCTGCAGCTGCCGGCCTATACCACAGCCACGGTGTGGGATATGAGCCGAGTTTGCCACCTACACCACAGCTCATGGCAACGCCGGACCCTTAACACACTGAGGGGCCATGAATGAACACACAACCTCATGGATACTAGTCAGATTTGTTACCACTGAGCCACAACACCAACTACCCCCCCGAAAAATTTTTTTTGCTTTCTTTTATTATGTCTATTGATCATTATGAAAGATGAGGAATTTAGCACTTCTTCATTGTCTTCTCTCCTGAGTTTTTTTAGTTTTTCTTATGGTCACATTTATAACTTAATATACTTTCTCCTGCTTTTCTTTTCTTTTTTTTTTTTTTCTTCTTTTTAGGGCCATACCTGTGGCATATGGAGGTTCCCAGGCTAAGGTTCCAATTGGAGCTGTAGCCACCAGCCTGTGCCAGATCCAGGCCACATCTGCAACCTACACCACAGCTCACGGCAACACGAGATCCTTAACCCACTGAGCAAGGCCAGGGATCAAACCGCAACCTCAAGGTTCCTAGTTGGGTTCGTTGACTGCTGAGCCATGACGGAACTCCTCTTTTTCTTTTTAATTGTGGCAAAAAAATTTCTTTTTAATTGACCATCTTAACTTTTTTTTTTTTTTTGGTCACACACAGGACATGTGGATGTTCCCGGCTCAGGGACTGAATCTGAGCCACAGCTGCAACCTACGCCGTGGCTGCTGCACCACAGGGGGAATGCCATCTTAACCATTTTTAAGTGTACAGTTGAGTAGTGTTAATTACATTCACATTGTTAATGTGACCAATCCCTATAACTTTTTCTTTTTGCAAAATGAAGCTCAGTACTGACAACTTTCTTAAATCCCCCCAAACCTCCAACCCCAGGCACCTCCTTTTTTCTGTTTCTATGAATTTAGCTACTCTAGATACTTCATATAAATGGAGTCATATAGCGTTTGTCTTTTTTGTGAAGGCTTATTTGACTTAGCACAATGTCTTTAATGTTCATCCATATCGTAGCATGTGTCAGAATTTCATTTTCCAGGCTGAATAATATTTCTTTGTATTCATAGATCACATTTTGCTTATTTATCTGCCCATGGACACTTGAGTTACTTCTACCTTCTGGCCGTTGTGAATGATGCTATGAATGTGGGTGTACAAATATTAGATTCCTTGCTTTTAGTTCTTTTGGAAATATATGTATAACCAGAAGCGGAATTACTGGATCATATGGAAGTTCTATTTTTAATTTTTTGAGGAGCTTCTATACTGTTTTCTATAGCTGCTGCACCATTTTATATTTCCGCCAAAAGTACACAAGATGCCTATTTCTACACATCCTTGATAACACTTGTTAACCTGTTTGTGGTGTTTTTATTTTTTTCTTTTGGCCACGCCCATGGGCATATGGAAGTTCCTGGGCTAGGGATTGAATCCGAGCTGCCACTGTGACCTGTGCCATAGCTGCTGCAATGCCGGATCCTTAACCCATTGTGCTGGGCCAGGGATTGAACCTGTGCTGCCTCAGAGACAACATTGGATCTTTAACCCACTGTGTTATTGCAGGAACTCCTTTAATCTGATTTGTTTTGTTTTGTTTTTGATAGAAGCCATTCTAATGGATGTGAGATGACATTTCATATGGTTTTGATTTGCATTTCTCTAATAATTAGTGATGATGAACATCTTTTTCCTAAGCCTGTTAGCCATTTTTATGTTTGCTTTGGAAAAATGTCTGTTCAAGTCCTTTGCCCATTTTTACATTCAGATTATTCATTTTTTTTCCCTTGAATCCTGCTTTTACTTATTTTTAAACTTTTTTTTTTTTTTTACAAATTAAAAAAAATGTTTTTTTGGCTGCACCTGCAGCATGTGGAATTTCTGGGGCCAGGGATCAAATGTGTGGCACAGCAGCAACCCAGATGCTCTAGTGACAACCCTAGATCCTTAACCCGCTGTGCCACAAGAGAACTACCCCCTCCTTTTGTTTTTAAATTATTAGTTTTAGGTAAGAGTACTGATTCTCTGCTAGGAAAGAGTGATTTTTGAATTTACAGATCCTTTCATTTTCTCTACATCTTAATTTTTCTTGGCAGTTTTTACATCGTAAAGATTTATAGCACTATTCTATTTTTTTAATTCTTTAACATACGTATTTTTCTTTATTAAAAGCATTTATAATGAATGCTTATGTAAGTGCTATGCATTTGAAAAGCCAAGAAGTGTGGTTAGATGCTTATAGAAGAAAAAGTAATCTTGTTTTAATAAAATTTCTCTGTTAAGGGTTTCTGTTAACTTTGGTTTGGGGGAACTGGTATGATTTTTCCATCAGTTTTATCCCATCTGGTTTCAGTCATCTAGGATTTTCTCATACTTTCTGGTCTGCTGCTGGTGCCTTTTTTGTTTTCTAAGAGTTTGATAAATTTGTCATTTCAGTTTTCTATCATTTCGGTAGGCCCTTTGGATGAAAGGATACAGATGTTTATTCCCTGTACCATATTAAACCAGAAGCATCTGTATGTTGTTTTTAGAAGGTTGGATTATTTTTATTTAATAAGGTTTCAATTCTATTTGTTTATTATTGTCTTTTTAGGGCCACACCCATGGCATATGGAAGTTCCCAGGCTAGGGGTTGAATCAGAGCTATAGCTGCTGGCCTATACCACAGCAACAGCAACACTAGATCTGAGCCACATCTGCAACCTACACCACAGCTTACGGCAATGCTGGATCCTTAGCCCATTAAGTGAGGCCAAAGATCGAACCCAAATCCTCATGGATACTAGTCGGGTTCATTGCCGCTGAGCCACGATGGAAACTCAATTCTGTTTGAAGTATTATATGAATACATGGTGTTTTAAAGTTTGTTGAACACACACAAAGTGTGCTATATGCAAGGTATATACATTAACTTAATCCACTAAATCCTTATAATACCAAAGGAGTTATTATTATTCCCATTTTTTAGATGAGGAAATTGAGCCACAGAGTACTAAAGCAATTCACCTAAGGTTATACAGCTGTTAAGTGATAGATTCAAACCCAAGCATACTGGTTTTCACTCTCATGGTCTTACCCATTGTACTATGGCTGCCTCATATATGCTGTTCCTCCTTTGTGGTATGCTTTTTATTTTTACATTTCCTCATGCTTTCTTTAGAGTCCAACATATGAAACCTCCATTCACTCAACTTGTAATAATTGAACATCCACTCTGGGCTAGACACTGTTTCAGATATTGGGAATACAGCAATGAGTAAAACAAAACGTCTGTTCTCATGGATTTTACATTTAGTGGGAAAGAGACTATAAATTATATGCTGGCAATGCATTTTCTTTGAAGAATAAAAAAAAATTAGCTTCAGATACTAAAGTAGACTTTTAATATCTGAAACAAGGATTAAAGTATTCATTAGCCTATCTCTTAAAAGTGAGATTGTTTATATCCATTATGTTATTGTCAAAAAATATCATCTGATAATACCTGTGCAGAAGATGGTGTCTCAGATTAGCATGCAGGTGGTTTTTTTCAGGAGTGCTTTTATGATTGATAGCTCTTGAAGAGGAGGGAAGAGAAGGAAACAAGATTAGGTAGGAAAAAGTCAAGATGCTCTGGTCTCACCAGAAACCTCACTTGCCCCTCTAGGGAGTTCTGAAGATGAGGTGACGCTTTTGAGCTTTCCTGAGACATGTCTAGGACCTTTATACCTGCACATTGAATCAGTCATTGATTGTGGGCTGACCAGCAAGGGTGTTTGATCATAGGCAAGGAATCAGATTTCTGGAGGAAGCTGATGACTGGGGATTGTCTACTGGTATCACTCCTGGCAGCTGTATAATAAATGTTCCCACTGCTAATGGGGGAATCTGGAGGTGCAGTGGGGAAGGGGAGGGTCAGATTACAGCATCCACCATGAATGCCATTAAGAGATGTGGATTTGAATTCTTTTTTTTTTGTCTTTTTTTTGCCATTTCTTGGGCCGCTCCCGCAGCATATGGAGGTTCCCAGGCTAGGGGTCGAATCAGAGCTGTAGCCATTGGCCTACACCAGAGCCACAGCAACTTGGGATCCGAGCCGCATCTGCGACCTACACCACAGCTCATGGCAACGCCGGATCCTTAACCCACTGAGCAAGGCCAGGGATTGAACCCTCAACCTCATGGTTCCTAGTCAGATTCATTAACCACTGAGCCACGACGGGAACTTCTGAATTTGAATTCTTACCCTGTTTCCTAACGTGAGACTATGGCACATATTCCCCTTGTGCCTGGGTTTTTATTTATTTTAATTTTTTAATTTTAATTTTTTTATTTTCTTTTTTTTTGTCTTTTGTCTTTTTAGGGCCACACCTGTGGCATATGGAGCTTTCCAGGCTATGGGTCTAATCGGAGCTACAGCTGCCAGCCTACGACACAGCCATAGAAACACGCCATCCGCGCTGAGTCTGTGACCTACACCACAGCTCACGGCAATGCCAGATCCTTAACCCACTGAGCAAGACTAGGGATCGAACCGCAACCTCATGGTTACTAGTTGGGTTCATTAACCACTGAGCCACTGTGGGAACTCTGTGCCTTGCTTTTTAATTTGTAAAATAGGGTCTGCAGGTTAGTATGTCTAGTTTGACCCTTATTGTTATTGGGAAGATCATACAAGATAAAGTTTATTCAAATGCCTGAAACATACTAAATATTCTATACTGGTTTATAGGCTAAGGAAAACATAAACAGTGATTTTTCCTTATCAAAAGTGCACTTTTTGGAAGATGGGTTTCTCCTAGAAAATATTTCTTCTCCATTCAGCCAAGAGTTATCTGTGTCCCTATCATGTTAATAGTTATGTGAATATATTAAAAAGTGGAAGAATTTTTGTGTTTCAGTTGATAACTTAGTTGAGGATGTGTTTATATAATTAGTTGAATAACAAAAAAATGAAACTTAAGATACATGTTGGACAGGTTTGGAAGTATAGGCTTATGTGGTTGAAAAAGGTTTAATGGAAGTCGATGTTGAAGAGCTGGTTAAAGAAAGATTCCTGCCTTCCTCCTTAAACCGAGCCTTAAATGGAGGAAATGTCAGGATTAAGACTTGGATCACTGAGATCCTCTGTATGGGGGTTGTGAATAAACCAGATGTCTGTCATAGAGTGTGTTGCAAATGGAATCAGGTTGAGAATAGAAATTAGAACCTGCTTATCAAGAATCTTAGGAGTTCCTTGGTGGCTCAGCAAGTTGAGAATCTGGCATTGTTGCTGCTGTGGAATGGGTTCAATTCCTGGCCCTGCAACTTCCACATGCTGGCACAGCTGGAAAAAAAAAAAAAGGAGTCTTAAATACCACACAGAGAGCTGGAATTACAGATTTAGGAGACCCCTGCATAGAGAAAATAGTTAAAACATTGCATGTTAGTTAGGTTTCAGAAAAAGAGAGCTGGAGAATGAATATGAGAGAGGGTGTGAAGAATGTCTTGGGATTAAAGACAGGGGAGACCTAAGTGTTCAGAATAGTAGAAAGGGAGCCAGGGAAGCATACTGTTATGAAAGCAATTCTAAGAGGCAGGTTCAGGAGTTCCAGTTGTCGCTGAGCCGTTTAAGAACCTGACGTAGTGTCCATGATGATGCAGGTTTGATGCCTGGCCTTGCTCAGTGGCATAGATTGCAGATGTGGCTCAGATCTGGTGTTGCTATGGCTGTGGCGTGGGCTGACGGCTATAGCTCCGATTTGACCCCTAGCCTGGGAACCTCAATATGCTGCAGGTGTGGCCATAAAAAGAAAAAACAAAAACAAGAGGCAGAAAACCATGAGATGCTAGAAAGAGAATGATTATCAAGAAAAGTTCATTCTGTTTCTATATGTGGCTCTCTGCTTACCTTCTATAAAGCCCCTATAGACTGCAGTTTTAACTTTTTCGGAGGTGACTAAAATTTTCAATTTCTGTTTAATCTATCTTCTATGCTCCAGCTACCCATGTCTGTCCACAATGTTCCTTCGCAGCGCCATTTCTTTCCTTTCTTCAACAGATATTTATTGAATATCCATTCTGTGCTGGACACTTCCTTGGCCACTAGAAATATAATGAAAAAAACAAAATTCCTACTTTCATCATGTTTATATTCAGGCGAGGGTAGAGGAACTTTAAAACGGCTTATCTGTTCATGGTAGAAGAGGAAGGTCAGAGAGGTAGCTGGGGCAGTTCCCATAGGGTCTTGGAGACCCTGCTGGAGACTTTGGATTTTACTCTACATAAGAGGGAGAAGACATTTGAAGAGTTTAAAACAGAGGAAGGACATGATCTACATTAATTAATTAATTTTTTCATTTTAGGGCTGCACCTGCAGTATATGAAAGTTCCCAGGCTAAGGGTCTAGTTGGAGCTGCAGTTGCTGGCCTATGCCACAGCCACACCAGATCCTCAACTCACTGATCGAGGCCAGGGGTCGAACCTGAGTCCTCATGGATACTAGTCGGCTTCATTACTGCTGAGCCACAACAGGAACTCCTGATCTGCATTAATTTTGCAAAACCCTTATGACACCTAGTGTCTGGCACCTAGAGATCACTATATGTTTGTTAAATTAGACTCATTCAGTCCATTTGACTTACTTTTGAAAGGATGAGTAATGGCTGGCTACTATATGGAGATTATAGCACAGGGAGCCTTCTCATGACTTTTTGGAGGAAAACCCAGGCCTCTGCTCTAAAACATTTTGTTGCAATTTTAAGTCTAGTGAGTAGCTACTAGAAGGATTTATTTAAATACTATGGCTTATCTGACACTAATATAAAAATAAACACACATTTATGTTTTCCTTTGTTTTTTGGGTTTTGGCAAATGGGATTCTTTTGGAAAAAGGGGGAAATGAAGGTGTGAGATCAAAAAATCTACTTAAAAGAGACACATGCACCCGCATGTTCATTGCAGCACTATTCACAATAGCCAGGACATGGAAACAACCCAAATGTCCATCAACAGATGATTGGATTAGGAAGATGTGGTATATACACACAATGGAATACTACTCAGCCATAAAAAAGAACGACATAATGCCATGGATGGAACTAGAGAATCTCATACTGAGTGAAATGAGCCAGAAAGACGAAGACAAATACCATATGATATCACTTATAACTAGAATCTTATATCTAGCACAAATGAACATCTCCTCAGAAAAGAAAATCATGGACTTGGAGAAAAGACTTGTGGCTGCCTGATGGGAGGGGGAGGGAGTGGAAGGGATCGGGAGCTTGGGCTTATCAGACACAATTTGGAATAGATTTACAAGGAGATCCTTCTGAGTAGCATTGAGAACTATGTCTAGATACTCATGTTGCAACAGAACAAAGGGTGGGGGAAAAAATGTAATTGTAATGTATACATGTAAGGATAACTTGATCCCCTTGCTGTATAGTGGGAAAATAAAAATAAAAAAAAAAATCATGCCATACAAAGAATGATTGACAGTCTCTTGGATGGTTAATCTGTGGAAGTTAGGGTTGAGGATAGAAGATGTGACAGATCTTTGTCAAATTATTGAAAGCCCATCTTGGATGAAGTTAGACCTTTGGGGAAGAGGAGATTGTGACTTGGGTTTGGAGTAGGTTTTAGTTAAATATAATGCAGAAGCTTATCAGTAATAGAGCTGTTGGAGTTCCTGCTGTGGCGCAATAGGATCAGTGGTGTCTCTGCAGCAGCAGAGATGCTTTTGATCTCTGGCCTAGTGCGGTGAGTTAAGGTTTCAGCATTGCCACAGTTGTGGCATAGGTTGCAACTCTGGCTCAGATTCAGTCCCTGGCCCAGGAACTCCAAATGCCACAGGGTGTTTTTTTTATTGTTGTTTGTTTGTTTGTTTGTTTGTTTGTTTTTTTAATAGAGCTCTTTGTCTGTGGAGTATAGTGCCTCAAAAAAAGAGTGAGCTTCTAAAAGCAAAGGTGGGATTACTATGTTGGAACAGATAGGGTGGGCTGTTGAGGAAAGACTGAATTAAAGTTTCTCACAAATCTATTATTTTTGTTTTTTTATTATTTTTTTAATGGTTATTTCCCCAATACAATTTTTTTTTCTACTGTACAGCATGGTGACCCAGTTATACATACATGTACACATTCTATTTTCTCACATCATCATGCTCCATCATAAGTGACTAGACATAGTTCCCAGTGCTACACAGCAGGGTCTCATTGCTAATCCATTCCAAAGGCAATAGTTTGTATCTATTAACCCCAAGCTCCCCAACCACCCCACTCCCTCCCGCTTGGCAACCACAAGTCTATTCTCCAAGTCCATGGTTTTCTTTTCTGTGGAAAGGTTCATTTGTGCCATATGTTAGATTCCAGGTATGAGTGATATCATATGGTATTTGTCTTTTTACTTCACTCAGTATGAGAGTCTCTGGTTCCATCCATGTTGCTGCAAATGGCATTATTTCATTCTTTTTATGGCTGAGTAGTATTCCATTGTGTGTATATACCACATCTTCTAATCCAGTCATCTGTTGATGGACATTTGGGTTGTTTCCATGTCCTGGCTATTGTGAATAGTGCTGCAATGAACATGCGGGTGCATGTGTCTTTTTGAAGGAAAGTTTTGCTTGGATATATGCCAAAGAGTGGGATTGCTGGCTCATATGGTAGTTCTATGTATAGATTTCTAAGATACCTCCATACTGATCTCCATAGTGGCTGTACCAGCTTACGTTTCCACCAACAGTGCAGGAGGGTTCCCTTTTCTCCATACCCCCTCCAGCATTTGTTATTTGTGGACTTATTAATGATGGCCATTCTGACTGGTGTGAGGTGGTGTCTTGTGGTAGTTTTGATTTGCATTTCCTTTAATAATCAGTGATGTTGAGCATTTTTTCATGTGCTTGTTGGCCATTTGTACATCTTCCTCGGAGAAATGTCTATTCAGGTCTTTTGCCCATTTTTCCATTGGGTTGTTGGCTTTTTTGCTGTTGAGTTGTATAAATTGTTTGCATATTCTAGAGATTAAGCCCTTGTCAGTTGCATCATTTGAAACTATTTTCTCCCATTCTGTAAGTTGTCTTTTTCTTTTTGGTTTCCTTTGCTGTGCAGAAGCTTGTCAGTTTGATTAGGTCCCATAGGTTTATTTTTGCTCTTATTTTTGTTGCTTCGGGAGACTGACCTGAGAAAATATTCATGAGGCTGAAATCAGAGAATGTTTTGCCTGTGTTCTCTTCCAGGAGTTTGATGGTGTTTTGTCTTGTATTTAAGTCTTTAAGCCATTTCGAGTTTATTTTCGTGGATGGTGAGAGGGTGTGTCCTAGTTTCATTGATTTGCAAGCAGGTTTCCCAGCACCACTTGCTGAAGAGACTGTCTTTTTCCCATTTTATACTCTTGCCTCCTTTGTCAAAGATTAATTGACCAAAGGTGTCTGGGTTTATTTCTGGGTTCTCTGTTCTGTTCCATTAGTCTGTATGTCTGTTTTGGTACCAGTACCACACTGCCTTGATGACTGTGGCTTTGTAATATTGCCTGAGGTCTGAGAGAGTTATACCTCCTGCTTGGTTTTTGTTTCTCAGGATTGCTTTGGCAATTCTGGGTCTTTTGTGGTTCGATATAAATTTTTGGATTGTTTGTTCTAGTTCTGTTAAAGATGTCATGGGTAATTTGATAGGGATTGCATTGAATCTGTAGGTTGCTTTGGGTAGTATGGCCATTTTTACAATATTAATTTTTCCAGCACAGTAGCATGGAACGTCTTTCCATTTCTTTATATCTTCTTTAATTTCATTGATTAATGTTTTATAGTTTTCGGCATATAAGTCCTTTACCTCCTTGGTCAGGTGTATTCCCAGGTATTTGATTTTTTGGGGGGCAGTTTTAAAACGTATTGTATTTTTGTATTCCTTTTCTAGTATTTCATTGTTAGTATATAGAAATGTGACTGATTTCTGAACCTTAATCTTATATCCTGCTACTTGGCTGAATTTGTTGATCAGTTCAAGTAGTTTTGGGGTTGAGTCCTTAGAGTTTTCTATGTATATAGTATCATGTCTTCTGCATACAGTGAGAGTTTTACCTCTTCTCTTCCTATTTGGATGCCTTTTATTTCTTTTGTTTGTCTGATTGCTGTGGCTAGGACTTCCAGTACTATGTTGAATAACAGTGGTGAGAGTGGACATCCCTGTCTTGTTCCAAATTTTAGTGGGAAGGCTTTTAGCTTTTCTCTATTGAGTATTATATTTGCTATGGGTTTGTCATAAATGGCTTTGATTATGTTAAGGTATGTTCCCTCTGTACCCACTTTGGTAAGAGTTTTGATTATGAATGATGTTGGACTTTGTCAAATGCTTTTTCTGCATCTACTGAGGTCGTCATGTGGTTTTTAACTTTTCTTTTGTTAATGTGGTATATGACATTGATTGATTTGCATATGTTGAACCATCCTTGCACATGTGGGATGAATCCCACCTGGTTGTGGTCTATGATCTTTTTTTATATGTCGTTGGATTCAGATGGTAAAATTTTGTTGAGAATTTTTGTATCTATATTCATCAAAGATGTTGGCTTATAGTTTTCTTTTTTGGGGGTGTCTTTGGTTTTGGAATTAGGGTGATGGTAGCATCATAGAATGTCTTTGGGAGTGTTCCTTCTTCAACCTTTTGAAAAAGTTTAAGGAGGATGGGTATAAGTTCCTCTTTGTGAGTTTGGTAGAATTCACCTGTGAAGTCATCTGGTCCTGGACTTTTATTTATAGGGAGTGTTTTTATGACATGTTCAATATCGTTTTTAGTGAGTGGTCTGTTCAGTTGATCTATTTCTTCTTGATTCAGTTTTGGCAGGCTGTTTAAGTCTCTAGAAATTTGTCCATTTCTTCTAGGTTGTCAAATTTGGTGGCATACAATTGTTCATAGTATTCTCTCATGGTTTTTTTGTATTTCTGTAGTATCTGTTGTGACTTCTCCTTTTTTATTTCTGATTTTGTTCATTTGGGTTTTTTCTCTCCTCTTCTTGGAGAGTCTTATTATTTTTATTTTTAAGCATTATTTTATTTGTTTGTTTATTTATTTATTTATTTATTTATTTATTGCCTTTTTGCCATTTCTTGGGCCATTCCCGTGGCATATGGAGGTTCCCAGGCAAGGGCAGGGATCAAACCCGAAACCTCATGGTTCCTAGTCGGATTCATTAACCACTGCACCACAACGGGAACTCCTATTTTGTTTATTTTTTATTTTTTTGGCCACACCCACAGCCTGTGGGAGCTCCTGGGCCAGAGATCAAACCCATGCCATAGCAGCAACACAAACCATTGCAGTGACAATTCTGGATCTTTAACCCGTTGTGCTGAAAGGGAACTCCAGTATTTTACTTTTTACGTAGATGGTTTATTGGAAGCAGTATATGTTGAGGCACACACAAAATGCTGAAGTCCTTTGTTGGTAATCTGTAGACCATTTTAGGTTTTTTTGTGGTTTTTTTATTTGTTTTGTTTCATTCTTTTTTAGGGCTTCCCATGAAGCATATGGAAGTTCCTGGGCCAGGGGTTGAATTGGAGCTGCAGCTGCTGGCCTATGCCACAGCCGCAGCAGCATGGGATCTGATCCTCATCTGCAACCTACACCACAGCCTGTGGCAACACTGAATCCTCAACCCACTGAGTGAGGCCAGGAATCAAACCCACATCCTCATGGACACCAGTTCAGTTCTCAAGCCACTGGGCCACAATGGGAACTCCAAGCATTATTAGTTTTAACCATTGTCTAACTTAAAACTCCTTTTTTTTTCCAGGGATATCATGATAACACATTTTGAACCTTCCATCTCTTTTGAAGGCCTTTGCAATGAGGTTCGAGACATGTGTTCTTTTGACAATGAACAGCTTTTCACCATGAAATGGATAGATGAGGAAGGTGAGTGGTAAAGAGAGGGCTGCCTTTGTGAGCATTTCACTTAAGATACTATTCTTTCATTTGTTTTTTTAAAAAAACATTGTTTTAATAAAAGTTGTAATTTAAGGGAGAAAATGTGTATTAGAAACTTGATGCCGTTCTTTTTTTAATGTTTAAATTAAAAGAGTACTAAGGGTACAATCTTTGTTTTGTCCTTTTTAACCCCAAATAGAGTGAAATTAATGTGACTTTTTTCTAGAAATAAGGTAACATCTCATCAAAAAGTGTTACATTTTTGTTTAATTTTGAATATTGCCTTATGTTTTAAGAGATTACTTGCAATAATTTGACATTATTTTCACTGAAAAATACTTGAAAGAAAAAATTCTTTAAAAGAGAATGTTATAGAATAAAAATGATTGTGACAACCATTACTTCAAATGTAGTGGCAGAAGCTTGCTGCCTTAATGGCTTGTATACAGAAAACATTAATTGAATATCTGTGTGGTGAGGATAGATATTTTCTATCCTCAACTCCTAGTCTCACAGAAAGATGGACATGTGAATAACAAACGTGGTAAGTTGAACAGAAATGCATAGAGGCCTGGGAATACAAAAGAAACAACATCTACATCTGCCTGAAATACCTGCAGAGTTTGAACTAAGCCTGTAACAGAGTAAGAGTGGCCACACTGTTGGCATATGGAAATTCCCAGGCTAGGGGTCCAATGAGAGCTGTAGTCATCGGCCTACACCACAGCCATAGCAACACAGGATCCGAGCCACATCTGCAACCTACGGTAACACTAGATCCTTAACCCACTGAGTGAGGTGGCCAGGGATTAAACCTGCATCCTCCTGGATACTAGTTGAACTCATTTCTACTGCACCACAACAGGAACTCCCTAGAGTAAAAGTTTTTGAAGGTGGAGTAGGTGAGGGTAGAAACATCCACAAAGAAAGAATAAGATAAAGGTACGAAGGGAGGTATTAAGAACATGCTGTGTGGGGAAAAGCAGTAATTCACTAGATGTAAAGTGTGGGAGGCCTCTTTCTCCCCATCTCATGCCGAAATCTAGTTGTAAGAGGCCAGTCAGGTCTCAAAATGGAGGTACAACCTCCAGCCAGTCACCCTAAGCCTGACTCCAGCTGCTGCTGGAGGGAAGAGGGCCCTGATCCCGAGAAACTAGAGTTGCTGAGAAAACTGTTTATTGAAATTACAGATGATAGCTTAAGAGATCGTTTTGAGAAATGGGGCACAATTACAGATTGTGTGATGATGAGAAACCCCCAAAGAAAAGGTTCTAGGACTTTTAGTTTTGTGACTTAACTCTAATGTCAAAGAGGGGGATTCAGCAATGAGTGTTGACAGTACAAGATTGATGGGTACATGGTGGAACCGAAGACAACAGTTACTAGAGAGGATTCTGTAAAGCCTGGTGCTCATCTAACAGTGCAAAAAATTTTTGTTGGTAGTATTAAAGAAGGTACAGAAGAATATAATTTAAGAGATTCCTTTGAAAAGTATGGCACAATTGAAACCATGGACGTTACAAAAGACAGAGTGGAGAAAAGAGAGGACCTGCAGCATATAGAAGTTTTTGGGCCAGGGATCCAGTCTAAGCCACAGCTGCAACCTATGCCACAGCTGTGGCAATGCCAGATCCTTAACCCACTGAACCAGGCATTGAACCTGTGCCATCACAGATAGAGCATTGGACCCTTTACCAGCTGCACCTCAGCGGAAACTCCCTGCTTTTGTTAACTTTTGATGATTATGATACAGCTGATAAAATTATTGTTGAGAAATACCACAGTATTAATGGGCATAATGTGAAGTGAAAAAGGTCCTTACTAAACAAGAAATGCAGCCTGTGGGATTACAAAGAGGTCATAGAGGTGAATTTGGCAACTTTATGGGTTGCGGTGGAAACTTAGAGGTGGAGGGGGTTTTTTTGCATTTAAGCCCTTAACCAGAAACAGTGGGGACCTAATTATGCCAATACTATTTTTTAAAAGATAACTTTTCCCAAAGAATCATTAAAGTATTACTCAATTGCTATTCAGATAAGATGCTGATTGTTCATAAGGGCTATTATTGCTGCCCCAAAAGGACTTGTTTAAAATTGAGATTTGGGGGAGTTCCTGTCTGGTACAGTGGAAACAAATCTGACTAGGAGCCATGAGATTGCAGGTTTGATCCCTGGCCTCACTCAGTAGGTTAAGGTTGTGGCGTTGCTGTGAGCTGTGGTGTAGATTGAAGACGCAACTCGGATCTGGCGTTGCTGTGGCTTTGGTGTAGGCCGGCAGCTACAGCTCCAATTAGACACCAAGCTTGGGAACCTCCCATATGCCTCAGGTTCGGCCCTAAAAAGACAAAAGACAAAAAAATAAAAATAAATTGAAATTTGATGTTAATTTACTTTTTTTTTTTTTGTCTTTTTGCCTTTTCTAGGGCTGCTTCTTCGGCATATGGAGATTTCCAGGCTAGGGGTCTAATTGGATCTGTAGCCACAGGCCTATGCCAGAGCCACAGCAACACGGAATCTGAGCCGCGCCTACACCACAGCTCAGGGCAACCCCAGATCCTTGACCCACTGAGCAAGGCCAGGGATCAAACCCAAAACCTCATGGTTTCTAGTTGGATTCGTTAACCACTGAGCCACAATGGGAATGCCTTAATCTACTTTTTAAGAAAATTAACGCTTTTGTGGAACAAATATCAAAAATAAAACTAGTTTATACATTAAAAAAGATTAATTTTATAAAGTATAAGGAGTGGTGAGGATCTTGGTCTATATTCTTGCTATTCAAAGTGTGGTGTGTGAAACTTAATAGAAAAGAGGACTCTCAGGCCTCATCACAGACTACTGAATCAGAAACTACATTTTTATAGGATCTGCTGGGGTGTGGGTGGGAGTTGCATGAATTTAAGAAGCGTAGGACTAGATCCCAGAAGGCTTTTTGCAAGCCATATTAGACTTCATTTTACATGATGGAGTATCACTGAAGTGTAGTTAAAAGTTACTCCGAATATATTAGTTTTGTATAATGGTTTTCTATTAATTATAATACCCATAGAATTTCTTTTTAAGGAATGTCATTATAATATTTAACTCAATATTTGGGGCCATTTCTGTGTTCTCTGGTATGAAGAGCCCTGGAAAGATATTATTCCAGCTTCAGTTGTGGGTAAACTGAAACCCATTTTCATTTTTCAAGGACATTTTAAAAGATTTCTCTAAAGTAATACTATTTTCACTGGGGAAAAAAATTAGTAGAGATGATTATGAAATTTAAAAAGAAGTCTTCTGGTACAAGGGATGTATGTCCAACATGATAAATATAATTAATACTGCTCTATGTTATAGTTGAAAGTTGCTAGAGTAAATCCTAACTGCTCATCACAAGAAAAAATTTTTTTCTATTTTAATTTTTTATCTATATGAGATGATGTATGTTCACTAAACTTATTGTGATGACCATTCCATGATGTATATGTCAGATCGTTATGCTGTACACCTTAAATTAACACAGTGCTACATGTCAATTATATCTCAATAAAACTGGAAGAAAAAATAAAAAAGAAGTGTACTGTTTGCCCTTTATCTTCTCTCTTCCCTCACCAATCCTAGCCCTAAGAGAGGAAACCACAGCTTAGTAACAGCTTAGTATGTAGAGATATATTCTATTCATATTGCATATACATTTTTTGTTTCTATATGTTATTCATATGCACACATTTTTCACACTAAAAGAATGATATATAAACCATTTAACAATATTTTCCTTTTGGAGTTCCCATCGTGGCGGACACGAATTTGACTAGTATCCATGAGGACATAGGTTCAATTCCTGGCCTCGCTCAGTGGGTTAAGGAGCCTGAGTTGCTGTGAGCTGTGGTGTTAGGTCACAGATGCAGCTCAGATCCCGTTTTGCTATGGCTGTGGTGTAGGCCTGCAGCTGTAGCTCCTATTTGACCCCTAGCCTGAGAACTTCTGTATGTTGCTGTTTGGCCCTAAAAAGCAAAACAAAACAAAACAAAAAATAGTGTTTTCCTTTTATGTTATGTATTGGCATTTTTTCATTTCAGGGTGCATGAGTTTGCATCATCATTTAAAAAAAAACCTGCCACGTATTCCATATTGTAGATATTTCATGATTTATTTATATAATCCCTTATTGATGGACATTTGAACTGTTTCTAGGTTTTTAATACTATAAATAGTATACAATATACATTTTTTTTAAATGGCCATATGTGCAGCATATGGAAGTTTCTGGACCAGGGATTGACTCCAGGCTACAGCTGCCACCAATGCCACAGCTACGAGAGCATCAGATCCTTTAACCCACTGCACCAGGCTGGGCATTGAACCCGTGCCTCTGCAGCAACCTAAGCTTCTGTAGTCAGATTCTTAACCCACTGCACCACAGCAGGAACTCCTGTAATGAACATTTTAATATGTAATTTTGTGCGATTGTATGGGACTCCAGCAAATGTGGAGAATAAGCACATTATAAATTTCAGTAGCTAATGACAGTTTGCTACCTAGTTTCTGGCATGACTGCATTGAATGAGAGCATCGCTTCACTCTTCCCTTCACTAGCCTCAGATATTATGAGTCATTAACAGTTTTTGAAAATCTAGGAGTTCCCGTTGTGGCACAGTGGTTGGCGAATCCAACTGGGAGCCATGGGATTGCGGGTTCAGTTCCTGGCCTTGCTCAGTGGGTTGGGGATCCGGCGTTGCCTTGAGCTGTGGTGTAGGTTGCAGACGTGTCTCGGATCCTGCTTTGCTGTGGCTCTGGCGTAGGCTGGCGGCTGCAACTCCGACTCAACCCCCAGCCTGGGAATCTCCATATGCCGCGGGAAGCCGCCCTGGAAAAGGCAAAAAGACAAAAAAAAAAAAAAAGAAAGAAAATCTAGTAAGTGAAATGCTAGCTTGTATTTTAAATTTTATACTGCTTAAGAGTAAGAGTGAGTATCTTCATCTTTTTCACCTCTTTTTGACCCACTCTATCAAAAGGTTTGTTTAAAGTATTGTTAGTTATAAATGATGTGGATATTTCACAGTATGTCTGTAGCCTGAAAAATGAGACTATGTAATTTAGTAAAGTGTATGGAATATAGTTAACATCAATAAACTGATTCTTACCATGAGCTAGTGTTACTCTCATTTTAATCCTGTTTTGATCATTTCATGTCCTTTATTTGCCTCTTAGGATTTTTTCATTCAGTGGTTTTCAAAATGTAGTACTCATGGAATCACTAGATAATGCATTTTATCAAA
The DNA here is from genome assembly GCF_016906955.1 of Phacochoerus africanus. Lineage (NCBI taxonomy): Eukaryota > Metazoa > Chordata > Mammalia > Artiodactyla > Suidae > Phacochoerus > Phacochoerus africanus. The sequence goes on from NC_062544.1 coordinate 189,305,519, forward strand.
AGAAATTGGTTTAGAGACAATCCATTAAGTTTTTTTTATAGTACCTTTAGGCCTTTGTCTTCTTTGTCTGGAGAGCTAGTTCCCAGATTATCACATGACTGTCTCTTTCTTGTCTTTTCAGGTCTTAAATGTCATATCCTCTTGACCCCTATTCACTTTGTATCATATTTGTATGTGGAATGTAAGCTTCATAAAAGCAGAGATCTTGTCTTTTCCGTGGTGTTCTAGTGCCTAGAGCAGTACTCAGTAACAGTATGCTCAAAAAATACTTGTGAATTGTACAAAAGGGCAGTAGCAAGCCTTTCCCCAGTTAGTTTTATATCAGTTATTAGAGAGTTAAGCATTGGGAGTCGCAGTTTATTCTTATTTTTTTCTTAACCTAATAATGTATTTTAATTAACGGATTCACATAGTAAATTAAATTAAATTCTCTGACAGAGCAGTCTTTTCCTTTTATAATGCAACTCATATTTCTTTCTCTCTAAATAGCTAGTAAGTGTCCTTATTTTCTGGGGAAAACTATAAAACCGTAGCCTTTGCCTCATTCAAGTAAAAGTTTAAACTTTTCATTAAGGTCTGCTGATTTCCATGCGATCCTTCTTGCCCTGGTTAATTCTGATACCAGTCTTTTCTTAATTTTAGGCATACAGAGCCAGTAGTAATTATTTTTAAATTCCTTGCAGTTATTTTTCAGTTGTAGTTTTTCACCTTTATTTTTAGTCATGTAGCGTTGGGGCATGCTTATATGGAGAAGAAATTTTCCCTAGGATCAGTGGAAGACAGTACTCTAATTTGATTTCTGAGATTTCAGAGAAACATTGTTCTAGAAGCTAAACATTTAATTGTGGGGTTTTTTGTTTGTTTTTTTGTCTTTCAGGGAGGACAAAAGACAGTAATTTGATTTCTGAGATTTCAGAGAAACATTGTTCTAAAAGCTAAACATTTAATTGTGGAGTTTTTTGTCTTTCAGGGCCGCACACACAGCATATGGAGTTTCCCAGGCTAGGGGTCAAACCCGAGCTATAGCTGCCAGCCTACACCACCACCACAGCAACTGAGAATCCAAGCCATGTCTGCAGCCTACACCATAGCTCACGGCAGTGCTGGATTCTTAACCCACTGAGTGAAGTGAGGGAAAAAATCTGCATCCTCATGGATACTAGTCAGATTCGTTTCCGCTGAGCCATGACAGGAACTCCTCTAATTGTGGGGTTTTAATTAGAGCAAATAAAGATCCTAAGCTTACTTCATTTCTTTAAACAGGTTTATGACAACTGCTCTTTTTCTTTGTGTTCAAAACCAGTTTTGCAGATTTGATGTGCATGTTGAAAAATTGGTTTGCTTAACCTAAATATCTTAGAATGAATAGTAATTTTGTAATAATCACATCCCTGTTCTTATATGCAGTGAGGCAGTGTGTGGTACAGAGAATGATAAATGTGACTTTTTATTTCATCACATTTTACCTGTGATAGTTTTTCCTTAGGGATATAACTTTTTAAACTTCAAACCTAATAATTACTTTCTAAATTTTTAATTCTATAAATTTCTAATTTATTCAAGGTCTGATTACCTGGTTTAAATTTAACTGTGTTTCTATTGTCACTTCTTTTTTACTGGAAACTAGCCTTTGGGTATTTTGGTTCTTATTGAAGTTGTTACTGAGAATAATGGATGCTTTTAAAACAAAAATACTGATTTATTTGAAGGAGAAAGATCTCTGGGAATCTTCAGATTCCAGAAATAGCTGCCATGAACAAATTGATGGTATCTTTTTTCTGTGAATATACAACTAGAAGGGATAGGATAACAATGTTTTTCTCTCTTAAAAATGGACTAATATTATAGAAGCATTTTCACTTACCGTCTTATAGATAGCTTTCCACATCAGTGCATGTAGACTTATCTCATTCCTCTTAAAGTGTTTGTAGTATTATAAAACAATCTTATACCATAATTTATTTAACTGGTCCCCTTTTGATGGATATTTGGATTGTTTGCACTTTGTCTGTCAAAAATATTGGTGCAGGGAATATCTTTGTGCATGTGTTTTGAGGACATTTGTACTATATTATCTGTAGAGTAAATATCTGTGCTCCAGATATTCTGTAAATTCTGACTGCTACTGTTTATACTACTACCGTTTCTCCCATTTGGGAGAAATCCCTTGAAGTGGTGGGGTGGGGATGTGTTGAGAGATGCAGCAAGAGAGGCCATCAGAGCCTCTCCCAGACCTGTCTCCAATTGCATTGTCATCTTTGCCTCTCTAAGAGCCAGCTACCATCATAGGGTAAGTTAATAATCTAAACTGTTTTCTCACTCCCGTCCTTCCATCCCCAAACAACCACTTATTTGTCACTGTTCTTTCTCTCTATATATACATATATATATATATGACCAAGTATAGTATTTTCATGTACTGTTAAATTCCATTAATGGCATTCATTATTCAACATTTATTTTGAAACTTCCTTTTTTTTTTTAACTGGACCTTATGTCTTAAAGTTCACTCTGTGGATAGAGAACTAGTATACCCCTTTTTTAATTCTTTTTTTTGGGGGGGCAGGTGTTCCATGACATATGGGGTTCCTAGGCCAGGGATCAGATCTGAGCTGCAAGTTGTGACCTACACCACAGCTGACACAATGCTGGATCCTTTAACCTATTGTGCTGGGCCAGGGGTTGAACTTGTGTCCTGGTGCAGCAGAGGTGCTGCTGATCCCCTTGTGCTACAGCAGTAACTCCTCTTCTTAAAAGTTGTGATAAACTATACATAATATAAATTGTTTTTTTACCAATTTAGCCTTCTTTTGTTTGTTTGTTTGTCTTTTTAAGGCCGCACCCACAGCATATGGAGGTTCCCAAGCTAGAGATCCAATCAGAGCTGTAGCTGCTGGCCTACACCACAGCCACAGCAACTCGGGATCTGAGCCGTGTCTGTGACCTACACCACAGCTCACAGCAATGCCGGAGCCTTAACCCACTGAGCGAGGCCAGGGATTGAACCTGTGTCCTCATGGATGCTAATCATATTCATTTCCTCTAAGCCACAACGGAAATTCCCAATTTAACCTTTTTAAAATGTACAATTCAGAGACATTTAAGCACATTCAGAATGTTATGTGACCATCTTCACTACCCATTTTTGGAACTTTTTATCCTCTTAAAAACTCTATATCTATGAGTAGTAACTTCCCACTCCCCCTCTTCCAGCTCCTGCTAACCACTCTTTTACTTTCTCTATGAATTGCCTTTCTGTCTCTATGAATATGCCTCTAGGTCACCCTTGTTTTTGAAAGATAATTTTGCTGGGTAAATAATTGTAGGTTGATATTTTTTTACTGTTCACTACACTGATTTTGTACTGCTTGCATTGTTTCTGATGCAAAATTTGCTATGTCATCTTTATCTTTGTTTCTCCATATGTAACATGTCGCTGGCTACTTTTAAGATTTTTCTCTTTATCACTAGATAAAGCAATTTGATAGTGATGAGACTTAGTTTAATTTTCTTTATGTTTCTTATCTTGAGATTTGTTGATCTTCTTGGACCCATGAATTTACAGTTTTCATCATATTTGGAAAAAGACCATTATTTCTTCAAAAAATTTTTTCTGTCACCAGATTGCTCTTTGAAGGACTCCAGTTACATGTGTGTTAGGTTTCCTAAACTTGTCATAAAGTCCACTAATGCTCTGTTCTTTTATTTTTTTCCTTTTTTAGTCTTTTCCTCTGCGTTTCCTTTTGTATAGTTTTATTCCTATGTCTTCGAGTTCACTAATCTTTTGCTCTACAGTTTCTAATTGCCATTCATTCCCTCTAGAGTATTTTTTATTTTAGACATTGTAGCATTGTTTTTAGACATTTAATTGGGATCTTTTAAAATATCTTCCATGGGAGTTCCTGTTGTGGTACAGCGGAAATGAATCCGACTGTGAACCATGGGGTTGTGGGTTAGATCCCTGGCCTCACTTAGTGGGTTAAGGATCTGGTGTTGCTGTGAGCTGTGGTGTGGGTCGAAGATTTGGCTTGCATCCTGTGTTGCTGTGGCTGTGGAGTAGGCTGGCAGTTGTAGCTCTGATTTGACCCCTAGCCTGGGAACCTCCATATGCTGTGGGTGCAGTCCTAAAAAGCAAAAAATAAAATGTCTTCCATGTTTACTTAATATGCACAATATCCTTAACTTTTGAACATATTGGATGTAATTATTATTAACTCTTCTAATGTCCCTGTCTCCAAGTTCTTTCTATTGGTGTCAATTTGTGGTTAATTTCAATTAATTGATCTTTCTCCTGTTATGGGTCATATTTTCCCACTTCTTCACATGCCTGGTTATATTTTATTAGATTCTGGGCATTGTAACTTTTGCTTTATTGCACATTGAATACATTTTATGTGTATAATTTTTTTTTTGGACCGCCCACGTGGCATATGGAAGTTCGAAGGCCAGGGATCCAATCTGAGCTGCAGCTGTGACTGTGCCACAGCTGTGGCAATGCCAGATCCTTAACCCACTGCACCAGGCCAGGGATTGAACCCACGCTGTCTCAGGGACAGTGCCGGATCTTTAACCCACTGTGCCATAGCAAGAGCTCCTGTATAAATATTTTTGAGCTCTATTTTGGGATGCGTTTAAGTTACTTGGAAACATTTGATCCCTCATTGCTTGCTTTCCAATATCTTGAACCATGTTTTCATTTGTCTCATTTTTCTGTTGTTTTAGGTAGAGAGTTAAATACACCTTCTCTTAGTTTATTTTCTCCAGAAGTGGAAATTGAGGATGGGCAGCTTGATAGGATGGCATATTCTTCTGGTTAATCACTGATTTCCACCTTCAAGAAGGAAGGAAGCAAGAAGCCAGAAATCCATTATTATTTGTGGCTGGGCCTGATATTGAAGGGATGAACACCTAAACACCATAGCATTCTTGGAAAATTTTCACAAATCTACATTTTAAGCAATGCAACCCTTAAAATAAGGAGTGCTCTGACTTTCAGAAGTTGTATACAGTGTCCTGAACCCAGTGTTCAGAGGCAAGGTGGCCATAGGAAGGTCTTGATAGGAACAGAGACTGAATTTGTAAATCTATGGAAGGCTCAAAGATCAGGAAGAGGAGTGTGGTGGTGCTGTCTTAGGCAAATATTAAAGGTTGCCAACTTTGGTTTCAGTCTGTGCTCTTTCAGCTGTGGGGCACTGTATTCAGCCATGTCTAAAATACCTGTAACTAGTGTTACCTATGTGTGTCGTGTTTTGCACCTTGTAAAATTATCTCATAAATAATGGGATCTTACATATTTACCAAACACTTTGAGGTTCACGCTCTAATTTATTTCTTTGTTTTTGTAGGTCAAAAGAAAATGTAGATGCATTAAAAAAAAAAAAAAAAGACCAGACCTGCTGGTTAATATATGATTTCATTACCTTGAAATTCATTGAACTAAGCAAATTTCACTTTCAGTGTATGCCTGTTTTAGGATATGAGTTTGGACTTTAGTAATTGAGTGGGCTTTGAAAAATAGCTTTTATCTCATCTTTGTTTCATGATGACTGTGCTGATTCATGATGGAATGTTTTACTTCTGAATTACGTGGCTAGCTTTTATCAGACATTAAACAGTTGGCCTAAAAAGGTAATACCTGAATCAGACATTCAGTCCAATAAAAACAAAGTAGATTTGAATATACGTAATGTCATTGATTAACTTTTACTTTCACACTTCCTTGTGGTTATTCAAAAGCATCAATCTCTATGTATGTGTTGAAAGCAGGTATTTGACCTGCCTTAGGTTTCAACCAACAGCAAGCAGATACTGGTCTGGCAAAAAGACAATGTCTAGCAAAAGGGAAAAATTGATTTTAAAAATATGATTATTATGATACCTTTGAAAATAGTTAATTCCATTCATGGCCTTTAATCAAAGTACAATAATAAAAGCCATACTTACAATGAACCAAGCATACTATGAGTCACTTTTAAATATATGATCTTTAGTTTTTCCATTATCCTTGTAATATAAATAATAGCACTTGTTTTAACATAGGAGAATATTAAAGCTCAAAGAAGTAATTTTGCTTAAGTCACACAAGAGCAATGCCATCTGGAACCTAGAAGAGAACCTTGTATGACGTACTGAAAGACACCTCTTTGGGAGATTTTTTGATGTTCATTTTTAAAGGCCTGACTCAGGAATTTACTAAGTACATAATTTATTTAATATGACATTTATCTATTTTATACAGTCTGTAATCTTTGGCTGGTTTCTTCTTTTGTTCCGGGAGCATGTAACCATCTAGGTTGATATGAATTGAGAATGCAGCATTTTTCTCCAATACACACAACTCCTTAAAGATTTTCTAGGCCTTTGGTATCTTGTAGATGCTGTTTTAGAATTTAATATTAAGTCAGCTTTTAAAGTTATGAAAGAAAACCTCAAAAACTGCATCTATAATCCTGTCATCCTGATGCAAAATTGTTTATTTTTCATAGGGATTTTTAATCTTTGCAAGGATCTTAATTTAGTTGTTCATTTTATATGTATTTTAAATGTGTCATTTGTGCATTTTTGTGTTTATTTCTGAAGTTCTTTTTCATTAAGATACTCTCAGTGCACTACAAATAGCATTTAATCAGTTTTTGTCTCATCTCTTCTTTTTTTCTGAATTTAAGGAAATCAGGGGCCATCTTAAAGAAGTGGTTTACCTCAGGTTACTCAGAAAGTGAGGTGGTTAAGTTTTGGGGTTTTTTTGATTCATACTACTGCAGTAATTTCACCCTGATTGTGGAAGTCACTTGAATTGTGGAAATCACAGTTTGCTGGAAGTTGAATTTGGCTCAGGCTTTTAAGATTTTTTTGAAAAATTTGTAGAAATAGCCCATTAGGACATCAAAAACAGCCAGTGAGCCCAGAGAAAATTGGATTTGATGTTTAAGTTTTTTAAAAAATCAAGATGCTTATAAGACATCTACTGTCCCCAGACCTAGGAAACCACAAATCTACTTCTTGTTTCTGTAGATTTGCCTGATCTAGACATAATATATAGAGTAACAATACTTAATGCTTTTTTAATGGCTAATTGTATGGATACCATGTTTTATTTATCCATTCATCAATTGATTGTGTTTTACAATAGCTATCCTTATGGATGTGAAGTGGGATCTCATTGACTTGCATTTTCCTAATGATTAGTGATGTTGGGCATATTTTCATGTGCTTATTGGCCATTTGTATATCTTCTTTGGAGAAATAACCTTTGCTCGTTTTTTTTTTCTTCTATTTTTTTGTCTTTTTGCCTTTTCTAGGGCCTCTCTTGCAGCATATGGAGGTTCTCAGGCTAAGGGTCTAATCGGAGCTGTAGCCACCGGCCACACCAGAGACACAGCAACTCCGTATCCTAGCCGCGTCTGCAACCTACACCATAGCTCACGGCAACGCCAGATCCTTAACCCACTGACCAAGGCCAGGGATGGAACCCGAATCTTCATGGTTCCTAGTCAGATTCATTAACCACTGAGCCAAGACGGGAACTCCTGCTCATTTTTTTAAATTGTGTTGGTTTTTTTTGTTTGTTTGTTTTTTTGTTTTTTTTTTGAGTTGTAGTTCTATATATATATATATATATATATATATATATATGATATTAATCCCTTATCAGGTAGGTGAATTGCAAATACTTTCTCCAGTGGGTTGTCTTTTCACTGTCTTGATAGTGTCCTTTTATGCACAAAAATTTTTAATTTTGATGTAGACCAATTTTTTTTCCTAACTAGTGCTTTTGGTGTCATCTGAGAAATTATTGCCAAATCCAGTGTCATGAAGTTTTCTCCCTGTATTTTCTCCCAAAAGTTTTATAGTTTTAGCTCTTGGATTTAGTTAGGTATTTGATTGCTTTTTACTTAATTTTTGTCTTTTCATGTAAGATAAAAGTTCATTCCTTTCCCTATGTTTATGTTTGGATATTTTATGGTGAATTTTTGCTAGCGTTTATAGGTTTATAATGATATTGTGACCATATTAAGGGATTTTAATCTAGGGTTATAAGGATTTGCTCAAAATGTCATGGTGGGGAGGGGATAAGTGTGTGAGTGTGCAGGTGAAACAGGATTTTATGATATGTTTGAAAAATTCTAAAAAGTTAAAAAGAAGTGTTGGTAAGCCAGCAGAATAGTGTTTAAGAAGCCTAGATGCAAAATCTCTGTAAACAGTCAGTGGACAACATTGTTAGATGGTCAGCAGAATAAAGACAAAACATGTCATTGATTTCAGCAGCTGCTTTCATCACCTTAGATACAGCAGTTTAGTAGTGTTTGGACTAAAAGCTGCAATCAAGGACCCTGCCCCTTTTTCTTCCTTCCCCTTCTTCTCACTCACCCTCTCCAGTTTCAGTCTGCAGTTCACTCTTGAGACCTGTGGCTTCAGAATGAATGGAATGGCACCCTGAGCAGGAGAGAGGTTTTTGAGGAGGAGACTCAAACATGTCTTTGCCCAAGAAGAGCTAGTGGAAGGAAAGAAAAAAGTGAAGACGGAACTGAGGAAGATTAGTGGAATAACACTCAGAGAAAATAAAAGGAAGTCAGTGGCCAAGTTGGAGGAAAGAACAGAGGCACGCATTTCTTACAGTCGGCAGGAGAGGAGGTGACTTCACCCACTCAAGTAGTAGACCCTGCTGAGAGTGATTGAGGTTTGGACAGGATTGATGGCATCTCCTGTGTGTTCATGTTTGGTGTAACCACAGGAATGACCAAAAGATGACAGTGTGGAGAATCCAGCTCGGGCCCCAACTATGTTCGAAATGACTTTTTCATTGAGGAATGCCATGGTACAGAGAGCCGTGCCATCTCATTGATTTCCAGTGTTGACTCAGTTTACTGGCTGGTTGACTAAGAGAAATGTTTCTTCGTCCCCTCTCTGTGTGTGAGTTTACTAAACTATGCATTTACATTGAAAAGCAGTCAAGTAGGACTACTCTTTAGTCCAGAGTATTTTATTTAATTTCGTTTCATTTCATTTCATTTTTTGCTTTTTAAGACCTCACCTGTGGCATATGGCAGTTACCAGGCTAAGGGTCAAATTGGAGCTGCAGCTGCCGGCCTATGCCACAGCAACAGCAACGTGGGTTCCGAGCTGCATCTTCGACTTACCCCACAGCTCAAGGCGATGCTGGATCCTTAACCCACAGAGCAAGTCCAGGAATCGAACCTGTATCCTCATTGAACCTGCATCCTCATTATTAGTCAAATTCATTTCTGCTGTGCCGCAACAGGAACTCCTAGTCCAGAGTACTTTAGTAGCTGTGTTTCCTTTCTGTGAACCTTCTGTGAGTAGGCTCTCAGGTGAAGGAAAAATTTGATAAAATGATTAAAGACTTCCATTGACCATACTGTGGCAATGAAACCACTTTCACGTCTTCTTTTAAAGAAACAGGTAACAGAAGGCTTATTCCTGGCTTTTAGTCATAATTGCATTGACAGTCTAAAATGTGCTTAGGATAGATTCTATTTGCTGTATTTTGAATATGTATAATTATTGAGAATTAAATGGTTTCATATGTATAAAGTTTGCTATCTGTGAATCTCATGTAATAGTTTGTAGAACTAGGGATGGAAGTTATGTTACCTACTTCAGAGAATAGAATTGTTTAAATATCTAAAAGATGTGTCCTTATCAGTTATTTCTCTCTGTGTATGTAATTCTTTTTCTGGAAGGTTTTATGTAGTTTCAATTATTTATTAATCACATTTAGATGATTTCAAAAGTGAGCTTTATTGTGCTTTTTATATTTTTCAGGAGACCCGTGTACAGTATCATCTCAGTTGGAGTTAGAAGAAGCCTTTAGGCTTTATGAGCTAAACAAGGATTCTGAACTCTTGATTCATGGTAAAGGAATAGTCATTTCTTATTAATTTAGAGCTGTAATTTTTTTTTTTAGATAACCCTAGATTTTTCATTTTCTTAATCTTTATCCCTCATTACTGTGTAATTGTCCTTATTCAGTAGTACCTCAAATGCTAAAGAAGACAAAAATCAGTCAGCTTTTTATAATCTTGAAAAATTTGTTATTTGTGTGTGCCTTCTTACATATTTTTGTTGTTGTTGTTGTTGTTGTTGTTGCTATTTCTTGGGCCGCTCCCGCGGCATATGGAGGTTCCCAGGCTAGGGGTTGAATCGGAGCTGTAGCCACCGGCCTATGCCAGAGCCACAGCAACGCGGGATCCGAGCCGCGTCTGCAACCTACACCACAGCTCACGGCAACGCCGGATCATTAACCCACTGAGCAAGGGCAGGGACCGAACCCGCAACCTCATGGTTCCTAGTTGGATTCATTAACCACTGCGCCACGACGGGAACTCCCTTCTTACATATTAAACTATGATCATCTTAGTGTAGAATTTAAGAATTGCGAGCCCAATAGAACCTAAGTCATCCCCTTGCAGTTTTGTAATGTATGCAAATAACGATTTTGAAAGGTAAGATGTCTTAAATGTCCTTTCTTTTGCTTAAGGGTTAACCATGAAACTATTTACAGAGGTATCATAGACATTAGTGTGTTAAATGTCAGCAGGCCTGAGAAGTGGGTAGTGGTACAGAATGAAGGACCTAAACTCAGCAGTCATATAACTAGTACATTATAAACCTGGCTTGTAAATTTAGACGTTCTGATTCCACACCTGTTTTCTTTTCATTCTGCTGTGCCACCCCTCAAATTTTTCTGTATCATGCAGAACCCACTTAATATGCTTAATGTAACTGCAATACATTGGCAGTATTTCATGTAATATTTTGGGTAGCCTTAGGAGACCAGACCTAGGAAACTCTTTAAAGCTTAAAGCAAACATAAATCTCCCTTCAATACAATAACTCTTTTCAATACTTTGTTATTATTCCTTTGTACTTTCCTTTACACTGTGTTTTTTTTTTTTTAATTTATTTTAATTTTAATTTTTTGTCTTTTTTAGGGCCGTGTCCACAGCATATGGAAGTTCCCAGGCTAGGGGTCTAATTGGAGCTGTAACTGCCAGCCACAGCCACAGCAACACCAGATCCAAGCTGCATCTGCAACCTACACCACAGCTCATGGCAATGCCAGATCCTTAACCCACTGAGTGAGGCCAGGGATCAAATCCGTGTCCTCACGGATATTAGTCAAGTTCATTAATGCTGAATCACAACAGCAACTCCTACAGTGTGTTTTTTAAAGTATAGTGGCTTGATTTTTGTCTCCTGTCAGAATTTGTAATTCAGTTTGTTTAGATCTTGGTAGAACTTGTTTTTTTTTTTTCTTTTCACTTTTTAAAGTTTTATTTTGAGTATAGTTGATTTACAATGTTGTGATAATTTCTGCTGTACAATAAAGTGATTCAGTGAAACATGTACATACACTGATTCTTTTTCATATTTTTTCCCATATAGATTATTATAGAATATTGGGTAGAGTTCCCTGTGCTATATAGCAGGTCCCTGTTAGCCAGCCATTCCATATACCACAGTGTGCATATGCCAATCCCAAACCCCGCTGTCTGTCCCTCCTTCCTACCTGTCCTCTCTGATAATCATGTTTATTCAAAGTCTGTGAGTCTGTTTCTGTCTTGGCAGAACTTTATTTATTTATTTATTTTGTCTTTTTAGGGCTGTACCGCAGCATATGGAGATTTCCAGGCTAGGGGTCAAATCGGAGCTGTAGCTGCTGGTCTACACTATAGCCATAGCAATGTAGGATCTAAGCCACGTCTGCAGCCTACGCCACAGCTCATGACAATGCCAGATTCTTAACCCACTGAGTGAGGCCAGGGATTGAACCTGTGTCCTCACAGATGCTAGTCAAATTCGTTTCCTCTGAGCCACGACAGGAACTCCCCTTGTCTTGGCAGAACTTTAGAAGTCATCCTTTGGTCATCTCTTTCTAGAATAAGATTACAGGGGACTTTAAAGAAATGACTGATCAGTATATTGAAGTCAGTTTAAGTTTTATTGCTTTTTATACTATATCACAGATCTATTTTCAGAAGTTAGCTTCTATTTCATCTTGTAAAAACATATCAGGAATTGTGCTTCCCATATTCCGTGCTGTATATTAAACCAAGTCCTTTTGTACATCACAAATGGCAAATGGTTGACTAGATGTTTATAAATATATGATTTCATTGTATTCTATCTCTTTATAAAAATGATTTGAATTAGCATTTTTATAAATAATGTGATTCCTAAGATAAAACTTACATTATTTTCAATGTTAATTTATTCCTAAATTTTGTATACACCTTTTAAAAACAGGAATGGCTTATGTTAATATTTGTATACATTTTGTAATTTTAATTCTTCATTGTAGCAAACTTGTCATGGCAACAAGGATTTAAGGAAATAGTTGACTTTTCTAATGGCAAAAAATCAGTTAATTATGTAACAAGGACTGGAATGAGTATTTTGAGCTTCTAATTAATTGTTTAAAGATGTTCACGTTTATAAGAACTTCTTTCATTATGGCCTTACTAAAATGGATCCCTTCCAAAAATAGTACTGACTGTATGCTAAGTATCTTGTGTCAAAGAGAGGGTCAGGTTGAAAACTGGGTCAGTTTATTTGATATTTGAATTTAAAAGTCTCTGTAATTTGTATCTTTTAAATATGCTGTGTTAATTTTTGTTTATTGTCTTTCAGTATTCCCTTGTGTACCGGAACGTCCTGGAATGCCCTGTCCAGGAGAAGATAGTGAGTGTTTATATACTTTATCCCTTTGAATAGAGTTATTTATGATACAATGGCACAAGTGAAATCAGAAATAGAACTCTTTTTGGTGAGAATGTAAAAACTTTATTTTTTATTCTTTTTTTTTTTTTTTGTCTTTTTGCCATTTCTTGGGCTGTTCCTGCAGCATATGGAGGATCCCAGGCTAGGGGTCTAATTGGAGCTGTAGCCACCGGCCTACGCCAGAGCCACAGCAATGCGGGATCTGAGTCACGTCTGCAACCCACACCATAGCTCACAGCAACGCCGGATCCTTAACCCACTGAGTAAGGCCAGGGATCGAACCCGCAACCTCATGGTTCCCAGTCGGATTTGTTAACCACTGCACCACGATGGGAACTCCTATTCTTAAAGTATAATTGATTTACCTCGTTGTGCCAATTTCTGCTGTATAGCATAGTGACTCAATCATATATATATATATATATATATTTGTATTATTTTCCATCACAGTTTATCCCAGCAGATTGGATATAGTTCCCTGTGATATACAGTAGGACCTCATTGCTTATCCATTCTAACTGTAATAGTTTGCATCTACTAACCCCAAATTCCCAGTCCATCCCACTCCCTCTCCCTTCCCACTTGGCAACCAGAAGACTGTTCTCTATGTCTCTGAGTCTGTTTCTGATTTGTACATAAGTTCATTTGTGCCATATTTTAGATTCTACATATAAGTGATATCAGATGGTATTTGTTTTTCTCTTTCTGACTTCAGTTAGTATGATAATCTCTAGTTGTATCCATGTTGCTGCAAATGGCATTATTTGTTTCTTTTTTATGGTGGATTAATATGGCAATTCATTTTCAGTTGTGGTTTCTGCACATATCGGTGACTTTAGAAGGAATAATTGTAAATGTTTTGCTTTGTATTAAGTGAAATGCTCTAAACTTTTACTTCTATGATTCTTCATGCAATTAGTGAATAGAAGAAATTAAAGAACCATGGGTATTTGTGTGTAGAGTTGAGTGGGGGCTGTGTACTTTACAAGAAGATCTGGAAATATAAATGATAGTTAGACCCCTGAAGCAGTAGTGAAAACTTTAGGTTTGATTTCAGCTAGGAATGTTTTGTTGAATTTCCAGTGGCAGATGGACTATAGCCAGCCTGCGCCGCCTTCACAGCTATCCTATCCTTGTCTAGGCCAGACCTGTGAAAGCCTTGCCATTACAGCAAATCTTGGTTCCAGAGTTCCATCTCCAAATCTATTATGGATCTGTAGCACACTTCCAATAAAATGTCATTTCCTAACTTTTCATTGTATTTCATGCTCACTTTCCCTATTTAAAAGTTGTTGGTGGGATTTTGACACACTTCTCCCCAGTATAATAAGTATTACTAAACTAGATGATGAAAGAAAATTGGTAACTGTTAATATGGTCTCTTGGTTCTTTTAATTCCTGGGCAACTTGTTTTAAATTTAAGATGTATCACGTTGGGAGTTCCTGCCATGTCTCAGTGGTTAACGAATCTGACTAGGAACCATGAGGTTGTGGGTTCCATCCCTGGCCTTGCCAGTGGGTTAAGGATCTGGCGTTGCTGTGAGCTGTGGTATAGGTTGCGGACGAGGCTCGGATCCCATGTTGCTACGGCTCTGTCCTCTGTCGTAGGCCGGCGGCTACGGCGCCGATTAGATCCCTAGCCTGGGAATCTCCATGTGCTGCGCGAGCAGCCCTAAAAGAGACAAAAAAAAGAGAAAAAATTTATCAAGTTGTAGTTCATGAAAGCTTCTGGAAATAAGATGTTCTCATAGGTTAAGATATTATTAACAGAGGAGTTCCCATTGTAGCTTAGCAGAAACGAATTTGACTAGCATCCATGAGGACACAGTTTGATCCCTGGCCTCATGCAGTGGGTTAAGGATTCGGTGTTGCTGTGAGCTGTGGTGTAGGCCACAGACACAGCTTGGATCTGGCGTTGCTGTGGCTGTGACGTAGGCCAGCAGCTACAGCTCAAATTCAACCCCTAGCCTAGGAATCTCCATGTGCCATTGGTGTGGCCCTAAAAAGACAAAAAATATATATATATATTATTATTATTATTATTTTTTGCTATTTTTTGGGCCACTCCCGCGGCATATGGAGGTTCCCAGGCTAGGGGTCCAATCAGAGCTGTAGCCACCGGCCTACGCCAGAGCCACAGCAACGCGGGATCCGAGCCGCGTCTGCAACCTACACCACAGCTCACGGCAACGCCAGATCGTTAACCCACTGAGCAAGGGCAGGGACCAAACCCGCAACCTCATGGTTCCTAGTCGGATTCGTTAACCACTGCACCACGACGGGAACTCCTATATATATATATTATTAACAGAAACTTTCTGCTTTGGTTACTTCTCTAACAGAATAAATAATTAAAAATAAAAGCATCTGTATTTAAGGTTCTGTATTATGCTGTCTCAACATTTCTAATTCATTTCAACTATATTTTTCTATCTTAAATTTTAAATAGACTCAATGCTACATCTGCTTTAAAATATGAGTGTAGAAATCTGTGGAATATTACTATTAATGACAAATAAGCAAGATATATAATAGTGATTGACTTAACCAAAATCACATGGGTGGACTTGATTTGATCTCATGGTACCTTGTAGTTTGTTTAAGAAAAAAATTTTTGTCTTTTTAGGGCCACACCCACAGCATATGGAGTTTTACAGGCTAGGGGTCCAATTGGAGCTATAGCCACCGGCCTACACCGCAGCCACAGCAATGCCAGATCTGAGCTGCATCTGCGACGTATAACACAGCTCACGGCAATACCAGATCCTGAACCCTCTGAGCTAGGCCAGGGATCGAACCTGCGTCCTCGTGAATTTTAGTCAGATTCGTTTCCACTGAAACACGATGGGAACTCCTGGAAAATTATTCTTAAAATATAAAAATCAGAGATCCCCTTGTGGTGCAGTGAAAATGAATCTGACTAGTATCCATGAGGACAGGACATGGGTTTGATCCCTGGCCTCCGTTAATGAGTCTGGGATCCAGTATTGCCATGAGCTGTGGTGTAGGTCGCAGATGCAACTCGGATACCACGTTGCTGCGGCTGTGGCGTATGCTGGGAGCTACGGCTCCAATTAGACCCCTAGCCTGGGAACTTCCATATGCCTTGGTTGCAGCCCTAAAAAGCAAAAAAATAAATAAAAATAAAAAAGATTAAAAACCATGGTTAAGAATGTCCTTTATAGTGTACTTACAAAAAGGTACCTTTATAAGGAAGATAACTAGCTAGCATCACTGCCTCGAAAAGAGTGATTGAACACCTAGTGAGAGTCGGCACTCTCACGTTTGTTTATTTCTTGGAAGGCAGCTATGCTCACCATTATACCACCAACACCACTGACTATGTATTTCTTGAGGTGATGCAGTAAGAAATACGTAACGCCTATGTATTATTTTTGCCAAAAGTATTGATTACTTTTTAATTTGGTAATCCTTTTTTTAATCTGGGAAGTGTATTATTACAGGCTTATAATAGATTTGACTCTAGTGAAGAGACAGACAGATTCAGAATGTAGGATATAATATGAAATATCTGCTTAGACTCTTTAACAAAACAGTCAACAGAGCTCCTGCTGTGGTTCAGTGGGATCAATGGTATCTTGGGGGCCCTGGGACGTAGGTTCAATGCCAGGCCTGGAGCAGTGGGTTAAGGATCCTGGCATTGTGGCTCAGATCTGATCCCTGGCCTCGGAAACTCCATATGCCCTAGGGTGACCATATGCCCTAGAAAAGAAGAGAAAAAAAAAACAGTCAACATCATGAAAAACAACATAAATAAGACAGAGTGAATGTTTAACATACAAGGAAGGAGACCAAAAAAATGTAGCAATGAAATTCAGTGTCTGAATTTGGATTGGATCTTAGAGGGAAAAAGAAAGCTTCTATGAAAGACACTTTTCAAGAAAATAGGGAAATTTACATGTGAATTGTATATTAGGTGATATTGAATTAATGTTAATTTTCTAAGACCATGGTAATGGTATTGTGGTTAATGAGGTTAAATAGGTTTAGTCCTTGATCTCAGGCAGTGGATACTTAGGTACTTAAGGGTGAAGCATTATGATGCCTACAATTGATTTTTAAATGATTCAGAAAAAAATGTGTCTGCTTTCCTAGAGAGGAGAGAAAGCAAATGTGGCAGAATAATAGTAATTGATAAATCTAGGTGAAGGATGGAGGTGGTTATTGTTCTTCCAGCTTTTCTGTGGGCTTAAAATTTTTTTCAAAATTGAAAATTAGGGGAAAATTAAAAAACAGAAAAGCAATAATAGTCAAACATTTATACTCTATGAGCTTTATTTTCATCTAGTCTCTTGAATCTACTTTTTTCACTTTCAGATTTTTATCAGTATATGTTTTTTTCTTGCAGCGAGTATCATGAAAAAAATCACAAATATAAAGTAACTTATATTCACACTTATTCTTTTTAAAACATTTTTAATCTCTCTTCAGAGTCCATCTACCGCCGAGGTGCACGCCGCTGGAGAAAGCTTTATTGTGCAAATGGCCACACTTTTCAAGCCAAGCGTTTCAACAGGGTAAATCTTAGTTTGCTGAATATTAGTAATATAAGAAATCTGTCTTTTTCCCTCCCTATGTGAAACTAAGTTAGTTTTGTTATTTTCTTCTAAAGGAAGAAGTAGAGTGACCTAAAATTCCCAGTTTGCTTGGGGCAGTACATCTGTTGTCTTCAGTAATTTTTAATACCATCTCCTTGATTCTTAAAAATGTTCCAAATTGGATATAATTATATGATTACGGTAGCTGTATGAGTGTTGGATTTTTTTAAAATGTATATCAAGACAGCTAGAAAATAAGGTTTATTTTACAAACTATTTACTGTTGTAATTTTAGTTTTCACTGTTTCAGAAAATAATTGCAGACATTTATCTGGCTTTCACTGTGTCCCAGACACTTTTCCAAATACTTATAGTGACGTATTTAATCCCTACAACAACCTTGTGAGATAGGTACCATATATTTCCATTTTATAGATGAAGAAGTGAGGTTTGGGGTCGTTAAATAACTTGCTCAAGATGACATGACTAGTAAGTGGCAGAGCCAAGGTTTGAAGGCAGTCTGTCTCCAGAAGTCCATGTTTTTAACTACTGTTGATGACTACAAATATATGGATTCCATTTCCATTTTAAAACTAGTGTTGTGTTCTCAATTCATTAATGTAAATAGACGCTACCACTGAAATCCCCAAATTCCTCTTCCAGGAGCACTGATAATTAAAAAGCTTTGAAATGAGGTCACCTTAGGTATCATTCTTTAACAGCACAGGGGTTTGGCTTAAACAACCTGGAAGGTTTGTTTGCTTGGGGGTCCTTGCACAGCTTTTTCTGCTGTATGTTTTTCAGGTTTAATTCACATTTCCTATTGTTATTACTCTGAACTTAATTATGTGAAGACTAAAAATTCTTAGACAAAATGACATGGTTGAAAATTTCATTCTCTTTAAAGCAAGCTCTCTTTTCTGTTTATTTTCCTGTGACCACCATAGCTTTGGAAAAGTTATGTATGATGAAGGAAATTGAGTTAGAGAAGAAAGCTACTTATTTTCACTATTTCATGAGCAAACTGTTGGGAAATGATTATGACCCTTTTTTTTGTTAATAAGACATTATTGAATTACTCTCTCCAGCGTGCCCACTGTGCCATCTGCACTGATCGAATATGGGGCCTTGGACGTCAGGGATATAAATGCATCAATTGCAAACTCCTGGTTCACAAGAAGTGCCACAAACTTGTCACAATTGAATGTGGGCGACATTCTTTGCCACCGGTAAGACAGTTATCTAATTTTTTTTTTTAACAGAGCATTTTTGATAATACTGCTAGAGCAGAGGGCTAAAATAGAGGTGTGTTAAGGAATCACAGCTCAACAGTGTTGTTATAGAATGTGGGGAGAAACACATTAGTCCAGTTAACATACTGTGAATTTGGGAATTATCACAAATTTGCTTGTAGGATATGGTTAAATTCTTTGATCTGCTACAAAATCCTTTGGTCTAAATTAGGATGATGTAGGGAGAACCATTTAAAAGATATTTTTCTCTTCTTTAACTGTTTAGTTTATAGCTTCCATTATTCTAACATCTGTACTAAGCAGAGTTCAGGTAAGAAGAGTCAGATGCGTTATATATGCTGTGTAACGTGTGAGATTACTGGGGAGTATTTGCAATTAAAATTTTTCATTTTTCACTTTCTATTTTAAATATGAAATTAAAACATGTTTGTTATAGAAAAAATGGAGAATAAAGATGAATAAAGAAAAATTAAATAAAATCTCCCATGAAATCTACCATCTAAAGGTCGTTGTCTTTTGGTGTATATTCTTTCAGAACTATGCAAATTTATATGCATAGACTTTTTTTTGGCTTTTTTTTTTTTTTTTTTTTTTTTTTAGTACTGCACTTAGGCAGAAGGAGTTCTGGGCCAGGGATCAGATCCGCAGTTATGACCTCTGTGGCAGTACTAGATCCTTTAACCCACTGTGCCAGGCTGGAGATCGAACTTGTGTCCTGGTGCTATAGAGATGCCACTGATCCCATTGTGCCATGGCAGGAACTCCATGTTTTGTTCTCTTAAATACTTTTTAACAAAAGTGAGATCATATGTGTACTATTTTCTAACACATTTTTCTCATTGAACATTTTATTTTGATCTTTTTATATCTTCATCATTTTTAGCATAGTATTTTATGTGTCTATACTATAATTTGATGTGTTCCCCATAATTAAAATTTAAGTTGTTTTCTAAATTTGCTTATAAAGAAAATCATAATGAACTTCCTGGTGAATCTTATTATTTCCTTAAGAATCCAAAAGTAGCATTACTGGGTTAAACGATGTACGTTTTTGTTTTTGTTTGGGGCCACACCTGTGGCATGCGGAAGTTCCCAGGCTAGGGATTGAACCTGCGCCACAACAGTGACCTGATCCACAGCAGTGACAATGCTGGATCCTTAACCCACTGAGTCACCAGGGAACTCTGGGATATGCGTTTTTTAAAAGTCTTATTTTTCTAAGTTATCTCTTAGAGTGATTATACCATGTTTATCTGTAGTACCTTCTTTGGATGTTGTGAAAGTGGATTATTATTAGTGGCTTGGTAGTAGAATTATTTAGCTAGTTCATATAAATTTACAAAAAGGGAGGTAAAAATCCAATCTTAATGAAAAGCAGAAGCCAGAAATTGTGACCATAATTTATCCAAGTTACTGTTGATATTCTTGAGCATTCTTAGGTGATGGAATGACTTGTGTGAGTTCATAAATGTAGAGGGAAAAAGGGACAGCGTTGGTGACTATACTGGTATTTTAGGATGGGTGCTGAACATATTGAAAAACTCATGAGTTTATCTTTAAAGCAGCCTTAAAATTATAACTCTTTAACTAAAGCTGCTTCTCAAGTTTACCCTTTCCTCCTGGTATTCATTAAAATTGGTCCCAAACTTAATGAATAAGTAACATTTTGGTTTGAATTAGCATTGTTCTTGACATTACTGGCAGTTACTTTCTTGAGGGTATTTCTGTTCCTTTTTCGGGTCAGTGGCCCCTTTGAGAATCTTCGGAAAGTGAGAAACCCATTAAGTTTACATATAATTTCAAAACGTTTATAGACATCTTGAAGTCTCTTTCTGACATCAGCTAAATAACTCTGTACTAAGACTCCTTTTGCCAAAGACTTAAAGTGAGTATTTGGAGCTCAAAGGAAGAGTAGGTGGTGTAGAGGAGAAATAAATCAGAGTATACAGCAGTTGAATTTGATTTCTAATTGATGGTCTGAAATCAGTTTTTTGTTTATTCTGTGATTAGTAAAATGTGACTAACATTACCTCATTCATAGGAATGATGTATGGTTTCATATAATAAAAGTAAATTATATATAGTAATATAATTCTCACTTATTAAGATGTATTCTTTCAAATTTAAATTTTAATATTCTGGAGTTCCTGTCATGGCTCAGTGGTTAATGAATCTGCCTAGCATCCATGAGGATGTAGATTTGATGCCTGGCCTCGCTCAGTGGGTTAAGGATCTGGCAACTACAGCTGCGATTAAACCCCTAGCCTGGGAACCTCTATATGCTGTGGGTGCAGGCCTCAAAGGACAAAAAGACAAAAAAAAAATGTTGTTTTTGGATTTATAGAGAGGTATTGAGATTTAAAAATAGTTCACTAAGTTACTCTATCTTTGCAAATGATTATAGGAACCAATGATGCCCATGGACCAGTCATCCATGCATTCAGACCATGCACAGACAGGTAAGAATGACACTGGCATGAACCATTGCTCACAAGTATCATTTAAAGACTCCTTTTTGTGAATCTTTCACCTAAATTTAAAAACATTATATTCTTCCTAAATAAAAGTTAGGTAACTATATTTTGTAATCTTAACATCAGTCATAATATTTAAGCTGTACATTTGACATTTTAAAAAGACAACTAAGGGAGTTCCTGCTGTGGTACAGGGGGTTAAGAATCCAACTGCAGTGGCTTGGGTGGCTGCAGAGTGGAGAGTTTGATTCCTGGCCCTGCACGGTGCGTTAAAGGATCCATTGTTTCCACAGCTGGGGGTGTAGGTCATAACTGTCGCTCCTATTCAGTCCCTGGCCTGGGAACTTCCATATGCCTCGGGTGTGGCCGTAAAATTTAAAAACAATTGTATAAAAGATATAGAGATGCTGTATAGAAAATTCGAAAAGGAGCATGTGTGTGCAAATATCTAGTAGATACAAAACCTTAAATGTATAGCTGGGGAATTCCTGTCATGGTTCAGTGGTTAACGAATCTGACTAGGAACCATGAGGTCAAGGGTTCGATCCCCGGCCTTGCTCAGTGGGTTAAGGATCTGGTGTTGCCATGAGCTGTGGTGCAGGTTGCAGACACAGCTTGGATCTGGCGTGGCTGTGGCTGTGGCATAGGCTGGTGGCTATAGCTCCGATTAGACCCCTAGCATGGGAACCTCTGTATGCCACGGTTGCAGCCCTGGCCTCACTCAGTGGGTTAAGGATCTGGCATTCCTGTGAGCTGTGGTGTGGGTCGCAGACGCAGCTTGGGTCCTGTGTTGCTGTGGCTCTGGTGTAGGCCGGCGGAACCCTAACCTCCATGTTCTGTGGGTACGGCCCTAAAAAAGATAAAAGACAAAAAAAAATTTGGAATTTAACTCATTTATGTATAATTTGTTGTTAGTAGAACAAGTATTCAGTTTTAAATGATGATCACTTGTTCAGAAATAAAAACCGAGAAAATTTGAAGTCAAACTCAGCTAATGGATATTATGTTTTTCTCCCTTTTTTTATGTTCCAAATTGGCCTTTTAGTAATTCCATATAATCCTTCAAGTCATGAGAGTTTGGACCAAGTAGGTGAAGAAAAGGAGGTAAGATAATTAATTAGTCTTATGGTACATTATGTCATCAGCTATTTAACAACACTTAACAGTTTAAAGATATGACAAATTGACTTGCTTAGATTTTATATCATAATAGTAAAATGTAGGGATGATTTTTAATAATTTCCGAGTTTCATTCTGATTTAATCCAATAATTAAATTACTAAAATCATTTAAATTAAGAAATAACCTGATGGTATAACTTATTTTCATTTTGAGATAGCATAACCTAAAAAAGATTCTGTATTTAAGAATGATATTTAGAATACTCAGTAGTATTGTTTAAAATATAGATCCATGGAGTTCCTGGCCTGGGTCAGTGGTTAACGAATACGACTAGGAACCACGAGGTTTTGGGTTCAATCCCCGGCCTTGCTCAGTGGGTTAAGGATCTGGCGTTGCCGTGAACTGTGGTGAAGGTTGCAGACGTGGCTCAGATCTGGCGTTGCTGTGGCTCTGGCTTAGGCCAGCGGCTACAGCTCTGATTAGACCCCTAGCCTGGGAACCTCCATATGCCATAGGATTGGCCCTAGAAAAGGCAAAAAGACAAGACTAAATAAATAAATAAGTAAAAATAAAATAAAATAAAATCAAGATCCTTTCATTTTATGGGCTTGATTTTTTATTTAAAATAGAAGTGATTAAGCATATTTGTGTGTGTGTGTGTGTGTGTGTGTCTTTCTGCCATTTCTTGGGCCCCTCCCACAGCATATGGAGGTTCCCAGGCTAGGGATCTAATTGGAGCTGTAGCTGCCAGCCTACACCAGAGCCACAGCAACACGGGATCCGAATCCGAGCCGCGTCTGCAACCTACACCAAAGCTCACGGCAATGCTGGATCCTTAACTCACTGAGCAAGGCCAGGGATTGAACCTGCAACCTCGTGGTTCCTAGTCGGATTTGTTAACCACTGCACCACGACGGGAACTCCAACTTTTTTCTGCCTATTAAACATTTTATCAGTTTTTAAAACAGTTTAATTTAAAATGCTTAATTAGGGAGTTCCCATTATGGCGACAAATCCAACTAGTATCCATGAGGATGTGGATTTGATTCCTGGCCTCGCTCAGTGGGTTGGGGATCCGGCATTACCATGAGCTGTGGTGGGGGTTAAAGACACAGCTCGGATCTTGAGTTGCTGTGGCTGTGGTGTAGGCTGGCAGCTGTAGCTCCACTGGACCCCTAGCCTGGAACTTCCATATGCTGTGAGTGCGGCCCTAAAAAGCAAAAAAAAAGGAGAAAAAAGTACTTAATTAAAATGATTACCAAGTTTTTGAAAAAAGGTGATAGTGAAAAAGATTTATCATGCCTCACACCTTCCACTCCCACCTTGACTTCTGAGAAGCAACCCTTTTTAATCATTTCTAGTTGTGTCTGCAATGGTTATATCTCTTTTTCAATTTTTTTCACCTTTACATATTTCTGGCCATGAATGGTTTATTAGTTCACACTACCTCCTGCCTTTCTCTTCCCTTTCCAATGTTTGATAGGAGTATTATGTTTCACTCTGAGTTACCTTTTTATTATGGGGAATTTCAGATATCAGTAAAAATAAATAGTATAATAAGCACCTATGCCATTACCCAGTTAAAACAATTGTCAGTACATGTTTTGTCTGCCAGATTCCCTTGCTAATGTATTGTTTTGAAACACATCTGTTGGTTACCTGTTTGTCTCCAATCTTAATTTCTTGTTCTGTTTTAGTTAATACTTTGACTCTCCTTTAGCCATCCCTTCTCTTTCTTTTTTTTTTTTTGTCTTTTTGCCTTTTCTAGGGCCGCTTCCAAGGCACATGGAGATTCCCAGGCTAGGGGTCAAATCGGAGTTGTAGCTGCTGACCTACGCCAGAGCCACAGCAACGCAGGATCTGAGCCACGTCTGCAACCCACACCATAGCTCACAGCAACGCCAGATCCTTAACCCACTGAGCAAGGCCAGGGATGGAACCTGCAACCTTATTGTTCCTAGTCGAATTTGTTAACCACTGCTCCACAACGGGAACTCTCCATCCCTTCTCTTTCTTCCATCTTTCCTCTTTTAGCTACACAGTATTTTTATGCTGCTAAGGTTGTTAGCATTTGTAACCTGTCCTACAAGTGTAACTGAATCTTCCATATTTTGTTCATTGATTGATAATGAGTCACCCAAAGGAGGAAATTCTTAATAATAAGGGACAAGGTCACTGTTCTTGTGGCACCATGAATTGCTAATGTTTCCTTCTGTTTGATCCTTGATGCTATTTTATAGCCTTTTTTTGGTCTTTTTTTTTGGGGGGGGGACTCTTTAAGGCCGCACTTGCGGCATATGGAGGCTGCCAGGCTAGGGGTTCACTAGGAGCTGTAGCCACTGGCCTACACCAGAGCCACAGCAATACAAGATCTGAGCCGCATCTTCGACCTACACCACAGCTCACAGGAATGCCAGATCCTTAACCCACTGAGCGAGGCCAGGGAACCTCAGTCCTCATGGATGCTAGTCAGATTCATTTCTGCTGAGCCACAATGGGAACTCCTGGTTTATAGCTTTTTGTTCTTTTTGGAGTTTCTCACTTCCTTAAATATTATTATGTATTGGATTTCTTGTTTACCACAGACTCATTTGCTTTTATCCTCAATTTTTTTTTTGTCTTTTTGCCTTTTCTAGGGCTGCTCCTGTGGCGTATGGAGATTCTCAGGCTAGGGGTTGAATTGGAGCTGTGGCCATCAACCTATGCCAAAGCCACAGCAACGCAGGATCCAAGCCTCGTCTGCAACCTACACCACAGCTCACGGCAACGCCAGGTCCTTAACTCACTAAGCAAGGCCAGGGATCGAATCCACAACCTCATGGTTCCTAGTCGAACTCATTAACCACTGCACCACAACAGGAACTCCTCTTAAAACTTGTGATACACCCTTTTTTTTTTTTTTTTTTGGTGCTTTTTGCTTTTTTAGGGCCATACTCATAGCATATGGAAGTTCCCAGGCTAGGGGTCAAATTGGAGCTATAGCTGCCAGCCTTTGCCACAGACAGAGCAACACAGGATCTGAGCAGTGTCTGTGATCTACACCACAGCTCACAACAACGCCGGATCCCCGACCCACTGAGGGAGGCCATGGATCCAACCCATATCCTCATGAATACTAGTCAGATTTGCTTCTGCTGCACCACAATGGGAACTCCTTAATACACTTGTAAATTGAAAAATAATATACAGCAAAGTACACAAATCATGAATATATAGTGAGTAGAATTTTCATGGGGTGGACACTGGGTAATAGCCACTCAGATCAGTAGATAGGATTTGCTAGCATCTCAGAGGCCCATCTTTGTGTCTTCTTGGAGTCTCTGACATTCCCTCCTCCCTACAAGTAATCACAGTCTTAACACCACAGATAGTTTTGCTTTTTTCCCCCAAGCTTTTTTATACATGGATTCGCACAGTGTATATTCTTTTGCATCTGGTTTCTTTTGTTCAACATTGTATTTGTGAGGTTCAACTGTGGGGTTTTTTTGAGGGTTTTTTTGGTTTATTTTTTGTTTTTTCTGCCTTGTCCTCAGCATGTAGATATTCCTTGGCCAGGTATCAAACTGAGCCACAGCAGTGACCTGAGCTGTAATAGTGACAATGCTGAATCCTAACCACTAGGCCACCAGGGAACTTTTCAGCCGTGTTTTACATAGTGGTATTTCTTTTTTTTTTTTTTTTTTTTACCACTGTTGTTTCAATTTACCTTTTCTATTGGTTTCAGTCCCCTGGATTGGGATTATTATGATATGTTGCTATGAATATTCTTGTAAATGTAGTTTGGTACACATATATAAGCATTTCTGTTAGGTATATAGCTGGGAGTGGAATTCCTGAGTTTTGAGCATGTTACTAAATGATGCCAAGGAATTTCCTAAGGTACTTTCCCCAACAATGTATGAAAGTTTGATTTGCTCCACATCACTTGTCAACACTTTGTATAGTGTGTCTTTTAAATGGTAGCCAGTCTGTTGAATGCGTAATGATAGCTTTTTAGAGTTTTTATATGCGTTTCCTTGGTGCCTACCTTGTATTTATTGGCCATTTGGACATCATCTTTAGTTAAGTGTTTCTTTTTTTGTATATCTTCAACATTAGGCTTTCATCAGCTATAAACTGCAAGTATATTCTGCTACTCAGTGGCTTTATTTTTACTGTATATCTTTTTTTTTTCTTTTTGTCTTTTCAGGGGTGTACTTTTGGCATATGGAGGTTCTCAGGCTAGGGGTTGAATCGGAGCTGTTGCCGCTGGCCTACACCACAGCTAAGAGTAACACCAGATCCGAGCTGCATCTGTGACCTACACCACAGCTCACAGCATTGCTGGATCCTTAACCCACTGAGCATGGCCAGGGATTGAACCTGCATCCTCATGTATACTAGACAGATTCATTTCTGCTTAGCCATGACAGAAACTCCTTACTCTATATCTTTGGATGAACAGATGTTCTTAATTTTTGATGTAGTAAAATATATCTGTCTATTCCTTTTGGGGTAGAGTTTTTGGGACCTGTTTAAGAAATCTGTCTTTTCCAGGATTATTGAAGATATTGAAAATATATATTTCCTCCATTACTCTGCAGAGGTATCTTTTCATCAATTATATGCCCATCACACTATCCATTTCTGGATTCTTTTACATTTTCCATCACTTATTTATTTATTTATTGTCCTTTTTTTTTTTTTTTAAGGGCTTGCACCCATGGCATTTGGAAGTCCCCAGATTAGGGGTTGAATAGCTGGCCTATGCCACAGCTACAGCAACACCAGATCCAAGCCTCATCTGTGACCTAGCACTACAGCTCACAGCAACACCGGATCCTTAACCCACTGAATGAGGCCAGGGATGGAACCTGTGTCTTCATGGATACTAGTCAGGTTGGTTTTCCCTGAGCCATGATGGGAACTCCCCATTTATTTATTCTTGTGCTGATATCATGCTATCATTATAGCTTTATAGTAAGTCTTTATATCTAATAAAGTTCTTCTATTTTATTCTGGGAATTAATCTTGGCTATTCTTACTAGCTTCTTGAATTTCCATGTAGAATCAGCTCACCAGTTTCCATAAAATCAAATAAACCACACCTGTCAGTCAGTACCAGGAAAAGTCATATCCACAATATTAAGTCCTCAATACATGAACATGATGTGTTCTTCCATTTACTTAGGTTTTCTTCCATTTCTGTCAGTGTTTTGTAGTTTTCAAAGTTCTTATGCTATTCATATTGGATAGAACTGGTATTCTTTTAAAATTTTAATTGTTTACTTAATGTTATTATATGGAAATAAGGAGTTTTTTTCCTAAATTGTCTTGTATCTTGATACTTTGCTGAATTCACTTATTCTAATAATTTATCTAAAAATACTCTTAAATTTTTACATATATGACCATCTTA
This sequence comes from Phacochoerus africanus, assembly GCF_016906955.1. NCBI lineage: Eukaryota > Metazoa > Chordata > Mammalia > Artiodactyla > Suidae > Phacochoerus > Phacochoerus africanus. Next base: position 189,333,066 of record NC_062544.1, read on the forward strand.
AGAATAGCAGTTTTCTAATTTTAGAGATTTTATTCCATTTTCTTATCTTACTGAGTTAAGGACCTCTACAGATGGCCAAAATGATGTTGAAAAGAAGTGGCTCTCATGGGTATTTCTTTGTGGCACAGCATGTTAAGGATCTAGCATTGTTATTGTAGCAGCTCAGTCTCTGCTCTGGTGCAGGTTTGGTCTCTGGACTGAGAACTTACACATGCTACAGGCACAGCCAAAAAACCAAACCAAAACAAAACAAAAAAGAAGTGGCTCTCAGATATTACTGTGTTGTTCCACATTTCAGAGGGAAATCTTCCAATATCTTATCATTGTTTAATATTTGTTACAGGTTTTTGTTTTGAAGATACCCTTATTAAAATGAGGAAGTTTATCTCTGTTCCTAGTTTGCTAAGATTTTTGTCTTCATCATGAAAAGATGTTGAATTTTATCAAAAATATTTAATGGCATTCGTGGAGTTGATTGTAAATGTCATTAATTTTCAAATGTTAAGCCTATTTTTCATTTCTAGGAAAAAACTCCCTGTGTTGTGATGTTTTATTCTCTTTATGTATTGGTAGATCTGATTTGCTAATAATTATTTTAGGGTTTTTAAAAAAATTATTATCACATTATTATTTTGGGCTATGCCTGTGTCATGCTTAAGTTCCCAGGCCCAGGATTGAATGGGTGCCAAGCAGTAACAATCCTGGATCCTAACCACTACTCCACCAGGGAACTCCATAAAAAATTATGACTGTTACTATTTTTATATTGTGTGGAAGTTCCCAGGCCAAGGATTGAACCCACACCACAGCAGTGACCCAAGCTGCTGCAGTGACAACACTTGTTCCTTAACCCACTGCACCACAAAGGAACGCATAAAAAAAGTATTGAGACGTTGACCTGTGATTTTTCCTTTTTGTATATTGTCAAGTTTTGGTATCAAGATGATATTGAGCTCAAAAATGATTTGGGGGATTCCCATTGTAGCTCGGTGGCTAGTAAACCCGACTAGGATCCATGAGGACCAGGGTTAAGTCCCTGGCCTTACTCAGTGGATTAGGGATCTGGCATTACCACCTGGTGTAGGTCACAAATGAGGTTTGAATCCTGCATTGCTATGGCTCTGGTGTAGGCCAGCAGCTACAGCTCTGATTCAGCCCGTAGCCTGGGAACCTACGTATGCCTCGGGTGCAGCCCTAAAAAGACAAAAGACAAAAAAAAGAAAAAAAAAAGATTTTGGAATTTTTCCTGTTCCCAAGGAGAATTCTTAGAAGATTGACATTATTTCTTTCTTATATTTTTGAAAAAATTCACCAGAAATGTAGTCTAGACCTGGAGGATTTTGTTTCAGTTTGTTTTGGTTTGTTTTTTGTGGCTTTTTATGTATGTGAAGGAAGGATTTAATTCTAGATTCTCCATTTGAATAGACTAGGACGATTTAACTTCTCTGTTTCTTCTTATGTTTGTGTTATTCCTTGGAATTTGTCTGACCTAAATTTTCAGATTTATCGATACAAAGTTGTTAATTTCTGGGCATATGAAATGATATCCCCTTTACTCCTGATAAAAAGTTATTGTGAGAGTTCCATGGTGGCCTAGTGGCTAAGGATTCAGCTTTGTCACTGCTGTTGCTTGTGTTTGATACCTGGCCCAGGAACTTAAGCATGCCATGGGTGTAGCCAAAAAAAAAGTTACTGTTTGTTTCTGTTTTTCTTCATCAGTTTTGCCAATTGGATATCAATTTATCAGTCTTTTGAAAGAGCTGATTTTTGACTCGTATTTGGTGAACCCTTATTTTCTAGTGCACTGATTTCTCATTTCCTTATGCTTTCTTAATCATTCAGTTTTAAACATATCTTAACCTCTATTATTTATTTTTTGATACATGTATTATTTAAAAGTATACTGGTTAATTTTCAAGTACATGGGAATTTTTTTTCTCTTTTGGCCACACCCACAGCATATGGAAGTTCCTGGGCCAGAGACTGAATTTGAGCTGCAGTTGTGACCTATGCCATACCTGTAGCAATGCCAGATCCTTAACCCATTGCATCAGGCTGGGGATCAAACCAGTGCCTCCACAGAGACAAGCTGGATCATTAACCTCCTGTGCCACAGAGGAACTCTGGGAATTTTTTTAAAGTCAATTTCTTTCTTTTTTTTTTTTTTAATTAAAGTATAGTTGATGTACAATGTTGTGTTGATGATTCCCGTGCAGCAAAATGACCCAGTCATACATATATATACACACATTCTTTTTCTCATATTATCTTCCATCATGTTCTATCACAAGAGGTTGGATATAGTTACCTGTGGTGTACAGTAGGACCTCACTGCTTATCTATTCTAAATGTGATAGTTTCCATTTACCAGTTCATCCCACTCCCACTAGAAAGTTAATTTCTAGCTTAATTTTGCTGCAAATCAGAGAATGTATTTTATTCTGTGTGATTTCAGTCTTTTGAACTTTGTTGAAATTTGCTTAAAGACCAAGCATAGAGACATTGGTAAATATTCCCTAAGTATTATTCTGTAATTGTTAGGTGCAGTATTCCATACAGATCAATTAAGACCTGAGTATTAACAGTGTTATTCAGTCCTCTGTAAACCTCACTGAGTGCTCGCTCTTTAACCAAACAGGCTTCATTTTGAATTTACATGTTCCTTTCAGTTTTGTTACCTTTTGTTTTATATAGTCTGAGGCTATGTTACTAAGTACAGATAAATTTAGAATCGTAATATCTTATATTGAATTAACTTTTTTTCATAAAGAAGTACACTTCTCGATTTGTAGTAATGCTTCTTGCCTTAAAGTCCTTATGTTAGGTAATTGCTACATAACAAATTACCTTAAAATTTAGTGGCTTCAACCAACAAAATTTATTATGTCATAATTTCTAAGGGTCAGGAATCTAAGTGTGACTTACCAGGTCCTTGCCTCAAAGTCCTTTAGAGGCTGCAGTCAATGTGCTGGCAAAGTCTGCAGTTATCTCAAGGCTGGACTGGGGAAGGAGCTGCTCCCACTCTTAGCTCGGTTGTTGGCAGGACTTGCCAAATGGCCTCATGTAGAGCAGCTCACAGGAAGTGCTTCTTAGTCAGAGCAAGCAAGCAGTAAGATCCAGAGTGAATGCCAGCAAAACAGAACTCAGTTTTTTGCAACCTAATCTCAGAAGTGACATCCTTTCATTTTTGCCGTATTATTTTTTGTCAGAAGCAAGTCACTAGGTCCCGCCGGTACTCGAGGAGGGGGTTACACAAGGATGTGAATACTCGGAGGGGGGGATCCCTGGGATCCTCTTAGAAGTCAGCCCACCACAGCAGGCCACTTTGTCTCATGTTAGTTTAGCTACAACACTCTTTGGTTAGTGATTACATAGCATGTAGCTTCTTACCCTTTTACTTTGATCTTTCTGTACCCATATAGTTAGACATCCCCTGTGGTTTGATAGTCCTTGGTTCTAGTATTTAGTATGTTTAAATATTTATGTACTTTTACATTTATGTATGTATGTATGTATATATGTATGTCTTTTTTGCCATTTCTTGGGCCACTCCCATGGCATATGGAGGTTCCCAGGCTAGGGGTCGAATTGGAGCTGTAGCTACCTGCCTACACCAGAGCCACAGCAATGCAGGATCTGAGCCACATCTGCGACCTTCACCACAGCTCATGGCAACACCAGATCCTTAACCCACTGAGCAAGGCCAGGAATCGAACCTGCAACCTCATGGTTCCTAGTCGAATTCGTTAACCACTGAGCCACTACGGGAACTCCTGTATTTTTACATTTAATGTAAATATATTTAAGCTAACAACTCACTGCTGTTTAAGTCTACCATTTTACTGTGTTTTCTGTATCTTATCTATTTATGTTACTTTTCTGGCCTTTTGGGTTAATTATTATTTTTTTCTCACCTCTTTTAGCTTGACATTCTTTTGCTGTTTTATTATGGTTCTAGAGATTGCATCTTATACCCATAATTATCTAAATTTGATAAAATTATTGATACTCTTACCATTTTCCAGAATATGCAAGGATCTTAGGACACTTTAAATTCACTCACACTCCCTTCCTTGCTTTGGTGCTGGTTTTGTCAAATTTAAAAATTCTTTATGTGTGTGTTAGTGTTTTTAAGCAGTCAACCGTTACTTAGGTTTATCCACATTTTTCCTTTTTTGTTCTGTTTTCATTCTTGTGTGCCTGCCTTCTATATGAGATCATCTTTCTTCTTCTTGAAGAACTCAATACTTCCTTTAGGGAGAACCTACTAGTGATGGATTTCCTTAGTTTTTGCCTGAAAATGTATTTATTTCACTTTCATTTTGTAGACTATTTTTATAGGCTATAGGATTGTAGATCAGCAGGGAGGTTTTTTTGGGCCCTTAAAAGGTGACATTCCACTGTTTTCTGGCTTCTATAGTTTTATTCATCCTTAATACTGTTTATGTGAAGGTACTGTTCCATACGATTCACTCTTATAGTTTCCAGTTAATCATATTTAAAGTCTAAACATTGCTTTATCTTTTCACATTCTCTCCTTTCTCAATCTGGTCTAATCTGTTTTCTTTCATTTCTTTTTATTTATCTTTGTTACTACATCAGATTATTTCTCAATTTTCTTTTGACTCATCATTCTCCTTCAGTTTTTATAATATCTTTTTTTTCCTGTTTTGTGCTTACTAGTTTCTTTTTCTTTCTGAAAATTTGCTCTTTGCTTTTGTTGATACTCTTCACCTCAGAAAACTCATACTTAGTTCTCTTGGGTACATCTGTTGATGGTATGCTGAGGATTTTGCAGGCATCTAATAAAAGATAATCTTTAGTCTTCTCTATAAATTACTGGAAGCCCGTTTCTAGTTGTGAGTGAATTACAAGGCTGACTTTGTCATTCCAGAGAAGCCTTGGATTTGTGTAAAAAAGAACATTTTCCATTAGCTGAACTGCCTCATGTTTTCTGCCTGTAGCTTCTAAAAATGAATCTGAATGTATCCTCTCATTAACTCAGGTTTCATACACCAAGCTTCCGGCAGACACTGTCATCTCAATGTCCCTTTTAACTTCTAAGTTCAGTAGGAAACACTGAACTCATTATCTTATCAACTTTAACAGTCTTATCCTGTGCTCACTTTATTTTTCTATCAGTGATACCTCCAATCTCCCAGTCACCAAAATTAGTGTCATTTTTTAAATTCATGCCTCTCCATTGCCTCCATACCTAAAAGTTATCAGATCCTTTTAAAGACATAATTTAACATTTCTTATATTTCCACTCCCTTTCCATTTCCAGTACCACCCCTTTGACCTCAGTTCATGAGTTCATCCTACCTTTTGAGTAATTAGATTATATTGTTTGGAAAGATGTAAGAAAATAATTAAAAACTTAAATCAGAAAGTATTTTTAAAAATCATTATAGGAGTTTCCATTGTGGCTCAGCTGTAATGAACCCAACTAGTATCCATGAGGACGCCGGTTCAATCCCTGGCCTGCCCAGTGGGTTAAGGATACTGCGTTGCCATGAGCTTTGGTGTGGGTTGTAGATGCAGCTCGAATCCTGCATTGCTGTGGCTGTGGTGTAGGCTGGCAGCTGCAGCTCTCATTCAACCTCTAGCCTGGGAACTTCGACATGCCTTGGGTATAGCCCTAAAAAAAAAAAGGTTATAGGTATAACTAGGTGTTGGAAATATATTGTATTATGAAAAATGCTTCAGATATAACTCTTTGGTATAAATGTTCTCAACAGGCAATGAACACCAGGGAAAGTGGCAAAGCTTCATCCAGTTTAGGGCTTCAGGATTTTGATTTGCTCCGAGTAATAGGAAGAGGAAGTTATGCCAAAGTACTATTGGTGCGATTAAAAAAAACAGATCGTATTTATGCAATGAAAGTAGTGAAAAAAGAGCTCGTTAATGATGATGAGGTAAGCACAGTGATGTTTTATTACCTCTAAATTGTTGAGTTGGCTTCAGTGTACTATATCAGAAAAACCTCTATGTTTGTACCTTATTATTTCAGTCTACTTTTCTAAACACATGCTTCAAACAGATTATATAAGGTATTACAATTATTAGTTTTTTTTTAAATAAAAATCAAACCATGTTATTATCAAGGGAAGGTACTTGAGCTTTGTAAAAGTTTTCTAGACTGTTTCATAATATTAAAAGATTTAGTGTTAGTATTTTTCTCTTCATATGTAAATTATAATTTCATGATTATGAATATTTTTGCTGTTTAGCCTAGTTAGTTAATAATTGCATTTGTGGTAAGGGAATTGTAAGAACAAATTTATCATAGTTCTTATGCTATCATTTCAGTGTGACTGAGACTTCTTTTGTATTTTAAAATAGGATATTGACTGGGTACAGACTGAGAAGCATGTTTTTGAGCAGGCATCCAATCATCCTTTTCTTGTTGGGCTGCATTCTTGCTTCCAGACAGAAAGCAGGTAAAATGGAAAGATAATGGGATGACTACTGGGCTTTACACATTTTGGTATATTACACAATAAGGACCCTTTAGTAATTCCTGAAGTGGAAGTCACATGGAGACAGACACAACAGTCCTATACTTATAATTTCCTGCTACTCGTACTCCAATCAGTGATATCAGTTTGACATTGGATCAGCTTTAGGAAATTACCTGCTTCAGGCAAAAAAAAAAAAAAAAAAAAAAAAGGAAAGAAAAGGAAAAGAGAAAAAAGGAAAGAAAAAGAAGCCAGGTCGTAATTAGGGCAATAGAAATCCAACCTTTTAAATATCCCCAAGACTCCAGTTTTAGGACCTAAAGTTTCCTAGAGTTTAATTAGGGGGATAAATCCTAACTTCTTTTACCTTAAATCACAGTTGAAAATGACTTCTCTTGCACATGCTAAGATCAGGGTGGGGGAATGAGAGCTCTGGATGGCAAGTGGTACTGCTTGAGAACAGAATGAGCAGTTTACAGGATGATTCTCATTCTGGTTTACTTTCTTGTATCTTCTCTGATTAAATAGCTTACTATTCCAACTACCCTTTGTTTCCGGCAGATTCCTGGAATTTTTTTAAGGGTGAATCATGCAGAATGGCTGGTCTCTATAGTGTTTAAAATGCAAAGTTATGCCACCTTATTTTGGTCTTGGTTTCATGTGTTCTCTCCTATGTTGCAGATTGTTCTTTGTCATAGAGTATGTAAATGGAGGAGATTTAATGTTTCATATGCAGCGCCAAAGAAAACTCCCTGAAGAACATGCCAGGTAAGTGTTTATTATTTACCTGTGTTGGATTTTGGTGGGGGGAGCTGTGGGACTTTTTATATGCCAATGGTTGAAAGCAGTAGATAAATCATTTATTTTGATAAGAGCTAATCTTTATAAGTCATATAGAGGCTAAGCTAAAAGTTAATTTATATTATGATATATATAATATAATTATAAGCAATTGAAAAATATGAACAATACTAAAGCGAAAGTCTTTAGTATTATAAATTCAATTATTTCCAATATTTTCCCTATTCAGCATCAGCCAGTAAAGTAATTGATGGATTTATAAACACTTACTAATCTTATCAAGTTCACAGTGATCTCTCTTAGTTTTTCTTTCTTTTAAGACTATCTTGGTCTCCCTGTTATAGCTGTGTTCTGGTGAGATTGTTTTCTTTTGGCTAGAGTGTATTTTCTTTTTATTTTTTGTGGGGATGCCGCACTCGTAATATATGAAGGTTCCATTTCTAGGGGTCGAATTGGAGCTAAAGCCACAATGTGGTGTGGAGCTGCACCACAGCCATAGCAACTCCGGATCTTCAACCCACTGATTGAGGCCAGGGATCAAACATGTGTCCTCATGGATACTAGTCTGATTCGTATCTGACTAGTATAGAAGCGAGGGAACTTCTTTGGCAGGTTTTCATTAGAAGATTATACTGTTCATACATACTGGAGAGTAATAAAACAATTCCTCTTAAGTTATTATGTAATTCTAACCATTCTTCCATAATTACCTCTGAATTGTTCTGCCTTGGGTTTTCCCCTCCCTGATCCCATACATGTTGATTAATAAGAGAAAAGTATTAAATATCATTTGTTTAGTGTCCTTAATTTGATATTATGATTCAAGATTATAAATCATTCATATATTGGAAGAGTTCGGTGGGGAGGGGTCATGGCCTTGAATAAGAAGTTTAATCCATCAGTGCCATGGTTTTGTTTTCTACTTATAATTAGCAGTAATTCTGTCCATTTGTGCTTCACAAGAATAATGCCAAAATGAAGCCTGTGAGTTTGTACATGTATGAAACAATGCTTAGAAATTAATTTTTTAAAATAACGTATTAAGTGGAAATCTTGCTATTCATTGATAGTTCTTTTTTTGTCTTTTCTAGGGCTGCACCTGTGGCATATGGAGGCTTCCAGGCTAGGGGTCTGATTGGAGCTATAGTCGCTGGCCTACGCCACAGCCACAGCAACTCCAGGTCCGAGCCACATCTGTGACCTACACCACAGCTCACGGCAACGCTGGATCCTTAACCCATTGAGCGAGTCTAGGAATCGAACCCACAACCTCATAGTTCCTAGTCGGATTTGTTAACCACAGAGCCACGACAGGAACTCCTCATTGATATTTCTTAAGAAAAGATAATATCCTTCAATTTTATAAGAAGTTACAAATTGTATCAATCTAATTTCAGGGCCAAATTGTTGCTGCTGTTGTTTAATTTACTGTATGTTCATTGTTTATTTAGGCTTTATCAAATGGTCACCCTTTCATATCAAAGCCAAGATGATTTTTTTTTTTAAGGTCCACACATATACGGAAGTTCCCAGGCTAGGAGTCCAATTGGAGCTACAGCTGCTGGCCTACACCATAACCACAGCAACTCGGGATCCAAGCCGAGTCTGTGACCTACACCACAGCTCACAACAAAGCCAGATCCTTAACCCCCTGAGCAAGGCCAGGGATCAAACCTGCATCCTCATAGATACTAGTCGGTTTTGTTCCCACTGAGCCATGACGAGAACTACAGATGATATTTTTAATCATGAATATAGCCAGCATTTGTTCCTTGTTTTTCAGTTGGACTTGAAGAAACTATCTAGCTTTTACTGTATTAAAGTGACCTTTCTGGTTTTATACCGTCTTTTTTTTTTTTTAAGAACCAAAGTACAGGATAAGGGCTCAAGTTCCTTATTCATAGAATTAAGTCGCTAGAAAGTGTGTATTATGTACCTCCCTCAGCATAATAATGTTCACCAAAGCAGCTATAGTCCAGCCAGGGTGTTTCATTTTCTTTTTTCCTTTTGTCTTTTTAGAGCTGCACCCAGGGCATACGGAAGTTCCCAGGCCAAGGGTCAAATTGGAGTTGCAACTGCCAGCCTACACCATAGCCACAGCAACAACAGATCCAACCATGTCTGCAACCTATACCACAGCTCACAACAACACCGGATCCTTAATGTAATGAGCAAGTCCAGGGATTGAACCCGTGTCCTCATGGATACCAGTCCAGTTTGTTACTGCTGAGCCATGATGGGAACTCCAGGGTGTTTCATTTTCATCATCCAGGTCAAAAGTTTTGCTTATGACCAATAAGTTAGTGGCAGCTTTGAAAAGTGCTTTCTTTAATATATTGTAGAATAATTTCTTCTAATTCCTTTTCTAGAATTTTGGCATGGATCTTATGGTTTGAGTGGTTAGCTTTTAGTATTCTTTCTATTTTATACCAATCAGTGGTTCTTAGCATTTTGGGAGGTCATTTATCCCTTAGAGAAGTGATGAAAGCTATGGAAACTCTAGAAGTATTCATGTACATACAGCTTTGCCTGCAGTTGTATGAGTATGGACAATCTGAAGTCTGTCCAAGGACCCCGATTAAGAACCCCTTCTTGAGACTTTCAAGTCAGACTTTAAGGAAAGTATGGATTTAACTTAGACCTTTTTTTTTTTTTTTTTGGTTTTTAGGTCAGCATATGGAAGTTCCCAAGTTAGGGGTTGAATTGGAGCTACAGCTGCCGGCCTATGTTACAGCCAGAGCAATGCAAGATTCAAGCCGGGTCTGTAGCCTACACACAGCTCATGGCAACGCTGGATCCTTACCCACTAAGCAAGGCCAGGGATCGAACCTGCAACCTCCTGGTTACTAGTCGGATTCGTTTCTACTGCACCACAGTGGGAACTCCTAGACTTAAACTTTTATAGTTGTGTTTGGGGCTCAGCTGTTTTAAAATGGTACTTCAATTTGTGTTTTGGTATTGTTCCTGAAATCACTGGGCGAAAAAAATCTTTTGACATGATTTTGATGATGGGAGTTTGCAGATGGGAGTAGGATTTAAATACCTTTCTCTAGAAACTTACCACAATGTAAAAACTTGAATCAAATGAGTAATTTTTCATTTTATTTTAGATTTTACTCTGCAGAAATCAGTCTAGCATTAAATTATCTTCATGAACGAGGGATAATTTATAGAGATTTGAAACTGGACAACGTATTGCTGGACTCTGAAGGACACATTAAACTCACTGACTATGGCATGTGTAAGGTGAGGGAAATTTCTAGTTATTCAAAAGGTCTTAGCAGCTCAGGAAATTGTTTTGGTCAAATAACTTCATATTTAAAGATGGGAAAATCGTTGCTATTTTGCTTAGGATACACTTTGGAATTCTAGCACAAAGACAAATGTACTCATTTCCTAGCCATTTACAAAATTCCGTATTCTCTATGAGTGTTATATGTGCCAAAATGAGTTAATTTCTTTTTATTATCTGTTAATTGTCTTGAGAGTTGTGACACTTGAAGAAAATTTGGAGGCAAAAAGTTAGCTACCAGCCCACAACTTTAGCACAGCTGCTTACATATTACCTTCCAGTTTTTGCCATTTAATTGTACTTCTTTTTTTTTTTTTTTGGCTGCGCATGAAGCTTGGGGAAGTTCCCAGGTCACAGATCGAACCTGTGCCACATCTTTAACCAGAGCTACAGCAGTGACAACACCAGATCCTTAACCCACTGAGCCATGGGAGAACTCCTAATCGTGACTCAATAATGCATTTGAAAATTTCCTAGAATTCCCTAATGGCACAGAGGGTAAGGATCCAATATTGTTACTGCCATAGTGTGGGTTTGGTCCTTGGCCCCAGAACTTCCACATGCCAAGGGTGCAGCCAAAAAAATTTTTTTCATAGGAAATTTTTTTTTTTTTTTTTGGTCTTTTGTCCTTTTCGGGCCACAGGCGCAGCATATGGAAGTTCCCAGGCTAGGGGTCTAATTGGAGCTGTTGCTACTGGCCTAGCCAGAGCCACAGCAACAGATCGGAGCCGCATCTGCTACCTGCACCACAGCTCACGGCAATGCCGGATCCTTAACCCACTGAGTGAGGCCAGGGATTGAATCCGCAACCTCGTGTTTCCTAGTCGGATTCATTATCTCTGCGCCATTATTTAATTTAAAATTTAAATATTTAACGTAAAGTGCAATAGAGCAAAATAAGAATTTCAGTTATTATCAGGGCATGTTCTTCATTTCTCCTTTATTTCTTGGTGTTTTATTCTTTTTATAATAATGTTTCATTTAAGGGTCCAGTCTTTTTCCAGGAAGTGTATAAGGGGCTATTCTTCTTTTAAAATAGCTGGACAGAATCATCTTCACACAGTAAATGTGGCAACAAGCATGTAAATGTGTTAATTGCCTTTCCCCATTCACCTGAGGCAAGTGCCTCCAAGCCTCACTATTTCTTCAAAGAAATTCAGGGATCCTGTTTTGCCTGGAAGATATTATATTAGAGAAAATATTTGATCTTTTGTTTATTCTTAATCAGAAATAATGTTGGTTTGTTATGTATTCCCATTCTTCCAGAGATCCTCAGATTAACCAGGATTTTTGATAAATCTTAGAGGTTTTATTTAGTAGTTTTTTAAATTGGTTGTTCTGCTTACCTGTCTTTCTGCCTTTCCTCCTTCTCTAGGAGCTAGTGTTAGTAGGAAAAGACACCAGGATTGGAACTTTTGTTTAGAGAGTTTACTAACTGTACTTTATGTCTTTTCCAACTAACACATTTATACACAGTGTTAAAGCTTATGGGACATGAATCCCCTGGAAATTTGAGTGTTCTTATCTTAGGACTTAGAGTCAGTATTTAAACTCACCTAAAATCTGACCTTGGGCAAATACTGGATGAATTTCTTTTCCTATTTCTTCAGTTTCTCATTAGATACCTTTATATAAAGAATGCAGAGAGTAGTGATTATTGGAGGCATATGAAAACTGCAATTAACATTTCCAGACATAGGCTTGAAATATTTTATGAACATTTACTGAAAAACTAGCCATTTTATGAATTGATGTGCCTTTTACTCTCTTTTTCATCAGCAGGGGAATTTTATAGTATCTATCTATCTTTTTTTTTTAATATTTTTTGTTTTTTTTAGGGCTGTTCCCTCAGCATATGGAGGTTCCCAGGCTAGTGGTCTAATCAGAGCTGTAGCCTCTGGCCTACGCCAGAGCCACAGCAACGTGGGATCCGAGCCACATCTGCAAACCTACACCACAGTTCATGGCAACGCTGGATCCTTAACCCACTGAGCAAGGCCAGGGACCAATCCGCAACCTCATGGTTCCTAGTCGGATTCATTAACCACTGAGCCATGACAGGAACTCCCTAATATCTATCTATCTTATGCTGTAGATAACTTAGCTGATGGGCCTACATTTAGATAGCCAGTCAAAAGGTGAATGATTTAGCATAGCTCTTTTACAGGTTAACAGACTGCACCACTTGCCTCTGACTCTTGCCCTGAAAGTGCATGTCATTCGCCATTTGACTGTAGGTCAAGTTATTGCCAGTAACTTAAATCACGTTCATATTTCTTTGTACAGGCATGCCTTGTTTTATTATGCTTTGCTTTACTGTGCTTCACAGGTATTGCCTTTTTTTTTTTTTACAAACTGAAGGTTTGTGGAAACACTGTGTTGTCAGGTAATGATTAGCATTTTTAACAATAAAGTGTTTTTAAATTAAGATATGCACTTTTTTTTTTTTTCCTTGGCTGCGCCCACAGCATGTGAAAATTCCCAGGCCAGGGATCAAACCTGAGCCACAGAAGCAACCCAAGCTGCTGCAGTGACAATGCCAGATCCTCAACCAGCTGTACCACAAGAGAACTCCTGCATTTTGTTTTTTCAGACATAATGCTGTGCACACTTAATAGATGACAGTATAGTGTAAACATAATTTTTATATGCACTGGAAAACCAGAAATATTCATGTGACTTGATTTATTGTGATATCTACTTTATTGCAAGGGTCTGAAACCGAACTGCAGTATCTCTATGGTATGCCTGTATACAAAAATAACATATATCCCTATTGGGGATCTTAAAAAAATCCTTGGAATCACAGCATATATTACTAAGTATTTCTTTTTTTTTTTTTTTTAATAAGAGTTGGAACATTTATTTCAGGTTTTCTCTTGGTTTTTGTTTTTTTTTTTGTATTTTTCTTTTATTTCTTTCTTTCCACATAGGCAGTATGTGGAAGTTCGTGGGCCAGGGACTGAACCTATGCCACACAGCAGCAACCAGAACCAGAGTGGTGAGAAGGCAAGCGCCTCAACCCACTAGGCATCAGAGAACCCCACTAAGTATTTCTTCTAGATGCTTGTGTTAGTATTACATGTAATAATATAAAATTTGAATAAAAATGCATACACCATGCCCAGAATATCTCTGTAGGAATATGTGAGAACCTCATAACAGTTCTTGTCTCTTGGAAGCTGGAACTGGATGTGTCAGGGACAAGAATGGTAGGAAGGCTTGACTTTTAGTATTTTTCTTCTCCCGTTTTTTTGTTTGGAATGTTGGACCATATAATTTAACAATAGGGAAATGGTTAAATTCTATGTTCATAAGTTCAGTTGAATTTTATAGTTATTAATAATAGGAAATCTATAATTACATGGGAAATTACATGCTTATAAAGTTAAAAAAAAAGCAGATACCTAATTGTATATTTAATATTATTCAGCTTGTTTTTAGACTATATTTTTACTCCTTAGTTTTAATTGAGGTATAGTTGATTTACTTTTTTTTCTTTCTTTCTTTCTTTTTTTTTTTTTTTTTTGCTTTTTAGGCTGCACCTGCAGCAGATGGAAAGTTCCTACGTAAGGGGTCAAATCAGAGCTATAGCCACTGGCCTACACCACAGCCAGAGTAACTTGGGATCCCAGTCTCTTCTGTGATCTACACTACAGCTCACAGTAGCTTTGGATCCTTAACCCACTGAGCGAGCCCAGGGATTGAACCTGCGGCCTCATGGATGCTAGGCAGGTTTGCTTCTGCTGAGCCACAACAGGAACATCCTGATTTACAGTATTTAAGTTTCAGATGTACAACGTAATGATTCATGGGTTTTAAAGGTTATATTCCATTTATGGTTATTATGTAATATTAGTATAAAATAGTATATTCTTTGTGCTGTACAGTATATCCTTGTAATGTATTTATACATAGTAGTTTGTACCTCTTAATCCCCATGCCCCTACTTTGCCTCTTCCCTCACCCCACTCATAGCCATTAGTTTGTTCTCTATATCTGAGTCTTTTCTTTTTGTTGTTGTTATATTCATTAGTTTATTTTTTAGATTCCACATATGTGATAGCATATGAGTTGTATTTGTCTTTCTCTAACTTATTCACTAAGCATAATACCCTCCAAGTCCATTCATGTTATTGTAAATGGCAAAATTTCATTATTTATTGTGGCTGACTAGTATTCTATTGCATATACTATACTCCATCTTCTTTATCCATTCCTCTGTGGATGGACATTTAAGTCGCTTCCCTATCTTGGCTATTGTAAATAATGCTGCTGTGAACATCAGGGTGCATGGATTTTTTTTCAAATTAATGTTTTCATTTTCTTTGGATATATACATCCAGCAGTGAAATTGCTGGATTATATGGTAGTTACATTTTCAGTTTTTTGAGAAACCTCCATATTTTTTTCCAGAGTGGTGCAACAATTTACATTCCCACCAACAGTGTAAAAGGGTTCCTTATTCTCCACATTTTTACCAACACTGATTATTTGTGGCTTTGTGTGTGTGTGTGTGTGTCTTTTTGCCCTTTCTAGGGCCACTCCTATGGCGTATGGAGGTTCCAAGGCTAGTGGTTTAATCAGAGCTGTAGCCACCGGCCTACGCCAGAGACAGCAACGCAGGATCTGAGCCAAGTCTGCAACCTACACTACAGCTCACGGCAGTGCCAGATCCTCAACCCACTGAGCAAGGCCAGGGATGGAACCCGAAACCTTATGGTTCCTAGTTGGATTCATTAACCACTGAGCCACGATGGGAACTCCCTGTGGTCTTTTTGATAATAGCCATTCTGACAGATGTGAGGTGATATCTCATTTTGATATGTATATGTCTAATGACTAGCATTGTTGAGCATCTTTTCATTTGCCTGTTGTCTGTGTGTCTTCTTTGGAAAAATGTCTCTTCAGGTCTCCTGCCCATTTTTTAATCAGGTTTTGTTTTTTTTTATGTTGAGTTGTACAAGTTTATATATTTGGGATATTAACCCCTTATTGGTCATATCATTTGCAAATATTTTCTCCCATTGTGTAGGTTGTCTTTTCATTTTGTTGGTGGTTTCCTTTGCTGTGCAAAAGCTTTTAAGTTTAATTAGGTTCTATTTGTTTATTTTGTCTATTGTCATTACTCTAGAAGACAGATCCAAAAAGATATTGTCATGGTTTAAAGAGTGTTCTGCCTGTGTTTTCCTCTAGTTTTATAGTATCTGGTCTTACTTTTAGAGCTTTAATCCATTTTGAGTTTATTTTTGTGTATAGTGTTAACAAATATTCTAATTTCACTTTTTTATAGGTAGCTGTCTAGTTTTCCCAGCACCACTTATTGAAGAGACTGTCTTTTCTTCATTATATATTCTTGCCTCCTTTGTTATAGATTAATTGACCATAAGCATATGGGTTTACTTCTGGGTTCTTTATTCTAATTTTTTGATCCATGTGTCTGTTTTTGTTCCAGTACCATACTGTTTTGATATCTGTAACTTTGTAGTATAGTCTGGAGTCAGGGAGGTGATTCTTCCAGCTCTGTTCTTCTTTCTCAAGATCGTTCTGGCTATTCAGGGAGGCTATCTTTTTGCTGTTGATTTCTTATTTGATTGCTTTGTGGCCAGAGAATGGTCTGAATGATATTGGTTCTGTGAAGTATATTGAGCCTTTAGTATTTGGTCAGTATCCCAAATGTAAATTAAAAAGGATGTATAATCTCTGTTTTGCATGCAAGAAGTCTCTGACTTTCGCTCTTTTTTTCTTTCTCCACACATACACATAGATGTAAGTATTCTGTGTGTATGTCTAATATACATATTTTTAACTCTAGCTGTTGTCCAAATCTTTCTTTGCTTATTAATTTTTGTCTGTATGACCTATCATTTTCTCATATAGATGTATTAAAATCACCTGTCATCATTGGGGATTGTACTGTCAGTTCAGATTGCAGCAACAAGGTACTCTAGACTAGGTGGCTTAAGCAAAAGACATTTATTTCTCATGGTTTGGACATTTATTTCTCATGGTTTCATGGGGGCTCCAGCCTCATGACCTGATTACCTCCCCCAAAATCCCCACCTCCCAGTGCTATCTATCACATTACAGCCTCAGCATATGAATTTTGGGAGCACACACACATTCAGTCCATAGCAGGGATTGTGAAATTCTCTTAATAATTTTGTCCATTTTTATTATTTGTATTTTGAGGCTCTGTTGTTAGCTTCATACAAGTTTGTTTTAACTTCTTTGGTGATTGTTCCATTTGTTATTGTATAGTTTTTGTATTTATACACATTAGTATATTATACCTAAATTCTCTCCATCCCGTAGCTATTAAAATACAAAACCAGGCGTTCTCTTGTGGTGCAATGGGTTAAGGATCTGGCATTGTCACTGCAGCAGCTTGGGTTGCTGCTGTGGCATGGGTTCAATTCCTGGCCTGCGAATTTCTGCATACCACAAGCATGACAAATTGATTAATTATAATATAATTAATTAAAATAAAATTCAAAATCAAAAGTTTGTGTGCCTTTGGAAAAACGACCAGAAGGGAAACATCATAATGTCAACAGTAGTTGTGTTACAGGGTGAGATTTAAAGGGCTTCTTTTCTTCATAAAATATGATTCCTTTTATTCATATAATTTAAAATTTTACTTGAATATAAATTAAGTGCATTTTTTATCTTATTGAACTCTTTACCAATGTATAATGAGGACAGGCTGTCTTTAAGTTTTTTAATGACAACTCATGATTTCAATAATAAAGGCAATTGTGCTAGTGATACTTTATTTAAGCTTAGTACATTACCTACAAATACTGAGCTTATATGATAAATGGAACATTGCATCTTAAATTGTTTTTTCTTTTTTTCATAAAAGGAAGGATTACGGCCAGGAGATACAACCAGCACTTTCTGTGGTACTCCTAATTACATTGCTCCTGAAATTTTAAGAGGAGAAGATTATGGTAATAAACTAGTGACACTTGACTATATACTAGAAGGGTGGTTAAATATGGTACCAATTGCAGAGTTCCCTAGTGGCTCAGAGAGTTCAGGATCCTGTGTTTTCACTGCTGTGGCCTGGGTTTGATCCCTGGCCCAAGAACTTCCACATGCCATGAACTTGTCCAAAAAAAAATATATATATGATATATATATATCTATCTGATATATATATATGATATATATATATATATATATGGTAGTAATTGCATTACAGTACACTGTAGTATTTCAATACCGATTTTTTTTTTTTTTTCCTGACTGCCCCATGGCACACAGAGCAACGTCTTAATTAATCCACTGTGCTGAGCCAGGGATCAAACCTCTGTCCCAGCACTGCAGAGACACTGCTCATCCCATTGTACCACAGTGGGAACTCTAATACTGATCTTATTAATATAAACTTTTTTTTTCTTTTGGCTTCACCCATGGCATGCAGAAGTCCCTGGGCCAGGGATTCAACCTGTAAACCTGCGCCACAGCAGCGACCCAAACCATAGCAGTGACAATGCTGGATCCTTAATCCACTGAGCCACCAGGGAACTCCAATATAAACTTTCTTGATCCTCTTAAAACCAGTGTGAAAACCCCAGACTCTGAAATCAGAGACAGTGGGACCTTGGCAGATTTTGAGGGTGTAAATTTGAATAATACATTTTATTAATGCAAGCACTTAACAGTGCTAGGCACTAATTTAAGCAGTTTGCATATATTAACTAAGTTAATCCTCTCAATGATCCTGTGAGGTAAGCACTATTAATTACCATTTTACAAACAAGGAAGCTGATTTACAGAAAGTTTACATCACTTGCCCAAGGTCATGTAGGTAGAAACAGGAAGAGTTGGGATTTAAACTTCAGCCATGTGACTCTAGATTCATAAACCTCTGGAAAATTGTTTAGATATCGTGGGGTATTTTCCCTAGGAATCTAAGATTGACTGCTTGTTAGGAACCAGAGGATATGTTTATCTTAAAACATTTGCCCCTTTGGGTTCTGGCCCTCTGATTTCAGCAGTTATAAAGGAGGATGTATACTTCTGATAGCTGCTCATAATCTGGTTCCAAAGTCCTTTAAGAATCTAATCAGGTAACAGGAGATCAAGTTGCAGACCAAGGAAGGCTATTCTCAGTACACTTATATCCTTGAAATATCAGATACAGCCACAGCAACATCAGATTCTTAACCCACTGAGTGAGACCAGGGATCAAACCCACATCCTCATGGATACTTGTTGGGTTCATTACCACTGAGCCATGATGGGAACTCCTGATAAGTGAAATTTTTTTTGGTAAGTGAAATAGTCCCATAATCCTCAATGCCTACCATGATAGTTGTAATGCATTTAGAGTTTGCTTTTTCATGAAGTTTACTTTTTTATTATGTAATAAAATGAATCTCAAATCACTGACTTTTAAGACCACAGAATGGATAATTTGTTGCTTTAAAATTTCTTTTTCAAAGGTTTCAGTGTTGACTGGTGGGCCCTTGGAGTACTAATGTTTGAGATGATGGCAGGAAGGTCTCCATTTGATATTGTTGGGAGCTCTGATAACCCTGATCAAAACACAGAGGATTATCTTTTTCAAGGTAATTTGCAGTATTTTACAGAGATTCTCTGTGGATAACCTGTTCTAGAGCATGAATGAGGACAGCTTAAGTATTAACTTTGAGTAAGAAATAGAATAATCTGGACAGTATATTCCTTAACATGTGAAGCTTTAAATTTGTTTTTATTTCGATATATCCTTTTTTACTTCTCTTGTCTTCAGTCCATTTGCCAGTTACCTTCTCATACCCAAAAACATAGAAAGAGGTTCTTTCAGATTGTGTATCGCAGAGATTGGAGGAAGGAATTGTGTGTCTAGAGAGGACAGTCTTTTCACCTGGACCATGAGGCCGAATGCATAAATCTAAGAACAGTATGGAGGAAAAGTAGAGTACTAAGAAAACAAGAGGGATCAAAAGGTGAAAGAAAAAAAAGCCCCTAAATTGGAAATAACAAAGAAATGAACAGAACAGAAAGAAACAAGCAGACAGGCACAAGGACCACCCCCAACACACAGTCCAAAGAAGTTACCGTAAGATCCTGTGTTTAGCAGTTAAGGCCGTCACAGGAAATGGATAGATCTTTCATGTAATAGGAAATCCAGATGGCTGTGGAATATATGGAAAGACGTTCAACTTCACTACCAATTAGGTGTGTGCACATTAAAATGTTAATGAGCTACTATTTCATACCCATGCATTTGACAAAAATTTTTAGTCTGATAGTAACTGTGCTGGTGAGGATACAGAGCAACTGGAACTCTCTTAGACTGGTAGTGGTAGTAAAAATTGACACCGCAGCTTTGGAGAATGATTTGGCAACGTCCAATAAAATCAATATAGTAATGTGTACCACACATTTTACTGATACTAACTCATTTAAACCTCTTAACACCCCTATGAATCAGGTATTATTTATATTCCAATTGCACAGACGAAACCAAGACAAAGGAAAGTAGTCAAAGAATAAAATGTATCCAGGTAAATATTATAAAAACTATTTAGATTAGGAGTTGTCTCTGAGAAGGAAGGACAGGAATGGGATTGGGAATACACAGGACGCTTAAGTGGCGTGTGTAATGTCTTGGTTTTTTCCTGCTAGAATGCCTTAATTATCTCATAATAAAAATTTAAAGACTTGTAAAAGTTAAATGCCATAAATTTTACCTTTCTAGTTATTTTGGAAAAACAGATTCGCATACCACGTTCTCTGTCTGTAAAAGCTGCAAGTGTCCTGAAGAGCTTCCTCAACAAGGTATAAATTGTGTATAAAATCTGTAGTGATTTATCTCCGTACAAATGAAACTGGTAAGTAGAAGTCCAGGCACCTTAAAACTCTGAAATCAGAGACAATGGACCATCATCAAAGAGTAAGTTGGCAGCATTAGATCCTGAGAGGAGTTATTTCCATTTAATTTGCCCCCAGCTATATATTGCATGTGGTGTTTTCAAGGTAAATGATATATACCATGTACTCAATTAGGGAAAATTTACATCTTTGGGGATAGTCTTAATTTTATTTTCAGCTCTTTTTTTAAATTTTCATAGAGTATCTTTACTTATTATTGAGAACTTGGGGCAGTAGATTCCCTACAAAATCTCATATCAAAACCCTATAATTAGATAATATTCAGAAGAAATGAAATGCTATCATTGGCTCTTTAAAAAATCTGAACACCATTCCATTGTTTGTTGCAGTTGATGGACTAAAAGCATTTTAGGATCTAAGATTACAATTCTGAAGTGTTTTTACTTATCACTTCTAACACCACATGTGTAGTTTTTTTGTTTTTTGTTTTTCACACAAACAACCAACTCTCCAACTCTTACTTTAAAAATCTTATTTTAAATAAGTGGTAGATTAGAAAGGTTGATGTACATTCAGTTTCTAAGATAAATAGATATGATATTGATTTAAAAAGATAAATTCAGGCTTATTTTAAACAAATATGTGAAGAAAGATTTAAACTAGAAACTTAAGTTTTAACACAGTGAAGAATGAAGGTGAAAAGTGTCAGTATGCAAAACAGGATGCCTTGTATTGGAAAAGAAAATGGGAACATGTTCTCATTCATGACAATTTTGTAAGTTGCCCACTCCTTCTCAGTCCAGTGATTCAATGGTTGTATCATTGTTGTACACAGATTATGGATTGTTATAATTGAGCATAGGGCTTTTAAATTGAGCTGAGAACAAACTTGTAAAGTTTGGGGGGTTGCAGATTTTGACTGTCACTCTAAACCATGTCAAAGAGAGAGCCAGATGCTGCCCAAATGATTCTGTTGCTCTCCCTTTCCTCCCATTTTTCTTTAGCAAGGTATGGTGCATATCTCCACTTGAATTACATGATAGCTGCAGAGAGAGCCATAAGGAAATCTTTTTTGTGTGTATGTCTTTTTTAGGGCTGCACTTGTGGCATATGGAGGTTCCCTGGCTGGGGGTCGAGTTGGAACTGTATCCGCCTGCCTATGCCAGAGCCATAGCAAAGTGGGATCCGAACCAAGTCTGCAACCTACACCACAGCTCATGGCAATGCTGGATCCTTAACCTGCTGAGCAAAGCCAGGGATTGAACCTGCATCCTCATGGTTACTAGTCAGATTCGTATCCACTGAACCACGACGAGAACTCCAAGGAAATCTTGCCACAAGCTTCATGCTCATTTGAGTATCTAGTGTACTTTCTAGAAATGAAAGGTAGACCATTCTCATTTCAGACATAAAGGTATCATATAATAGACATGAAACACAGGTCACAAAGAAGATTTTCTCTAAAGCAGGATATTCACCCAGTGAATTGAAAAATTGAAAAATTTCTTTGCATCACAGGACCCAAAGGAACGCTTGGGTTGTCATCCTCAGACAGGATTTGCTGATATCCAGGGACACCCATTCTTCCGAAATGTTGACTGGGATATGGTATGTAAATTTGGTTTGTTTTGTATATTAGGTTTCATTGTTTTCTTGGGCCAGAATTTATTAACTTAAAAAATATTGAAGTTTTTATATCATAGCTTAAATAACTTAAAACTACTCTCTAAAGTGTTTTTTAAAAAGTTTTTAGGAGTTCCTGCTGTGGCACAGTGGGTTGAGAATCCCAACTGCAGGGGCTTGGGTTGCTGCGGAGGTGCAGGGTCCATCCTGGCTGTAGCAGTGGGTTACTAGTCTGATGTTGCCGCAGCTGGCTTGAGTTTGATCCCTGGCCCAGGAGCTTCCATATGCTGTGGATTCTGCCAAAAAAGAAAAGAAAAAAAAAGTAAAAGATTAGAGTATTAATTTAATGGAACAGGTTGTAGTATTATTGAGGACTGCATCAGTGTTCAGATTTGTAAATTATTTCCATCATTGTGCATATCATAGAACCATTCTAAGGGACTCACTTTAATAAGACTGGGAAACATCTGAGGGCAGAGGAGAAATGTAGAGGTGAAATTTTTCTAAGAATGCAGGCTTGAGTTGTCATTCAATATGTCTTTCTAGATGGAACAAAAGCAGGTGGTACCTCCGTTTAAACCAAATATTTCTGGGGAATTTGGTTTGGACAACTTCGATTCTCAGTTTACTAATGAACCTGTCCAGCTCACTCCAGATGACGAGTAAGTAATTCTGTAGACAAATATTTTGAAAGTTCTTTGAAAATCCCATTTTTAGTGGCTATACAGCGTTTCATTATCAGATTAAGCTATAATTTGTCTAACCATTCAATTATGAGATATTTGCATTTTAAAAACTGTAATTGTCATTTTCTACTTTGCTTTATCTGTATTGTCTCCAGTTCTCACAACAAGCTTGTAAACCTAGTCGTTGTCGTCTTCATTTTACAGGTGAGGAAACCGAGGCTCAGTGAGGTTAAGCAAAGTTAACAAAACTATGAGGTGGCAAAGCCAGGATTCAAACCCAAGTCTGACTAAGGCCTGTGCTCTTTCCACTGCACTGCACTTTTTCCCATTTTGATGATGACCATCTTTGTCTGAGTTCCTGAGTATTACCTTGAGATAGATTCCTAGAAAGGGAATTAGGTCAAAGGGTCTGAAAATTTTTAAACTCTTGATGTGTATTGGCAAATTGCTTTTTAAAAAGGTTGCATTAACTTATCAAGTCCAGGCACTTTTTGTGTTAATATTGTTTGTATCTTTTTGTTTTTCTTCTTTTTTATGTTGTTTGTATCTTTTAAAGATATGGTTTAGAATAATTTGGGGCCATTTGATCGTTCACCTGTCATTACAGTTTCATTCTCTCATCTCATGGGGGTGCATTCTGCTTGTCAGTCATTTTATTTCACATCTTGTTAGTTCTTATCACATTCCTCACTGCAGCTGTTCCAGACGGTCTCTACATTTCGGAGGCATTCAGTCCTGCTCCTGCCTCCATCACTCTTAATGGATTAACCTTGCTTTAACTTGACTGCCAGGATTGAGACCTCCCTGCTGTGAGCTTGCTCCCTTTCCAGCTGTCACTAGACCACCTTGCATCTCAGAATTGCCAACTCTTCCCAGACTTTTTCTTCTTCCCTTTTCCTAGAAGGCTATCCCTCTTGTGTAAGGAGTACCCTGTTATTTTCCTAGACCTGTTTCCTTAGTTTTCTCCATCATTTCCCTTTGTCAGTTTTCTCCATTACTCTTCCTTCCTTAATTTCTCTTTTCCAGGTTCTTTCCCTCTGCTTATAAACATGCTCAAATATCCTAATTCTTTTTTCATTTTTTATTGTTTTTCTCTTTTTCTGGGCCACACCTGCAGCATATGGAGGTTCCCAGGCTAGGAGTCTAACTGGAGCTGTTGCTGCCAGCCTACACTAGAGCCACAGCAACGCCAGATCCAAGCTGCATCTTCGACCTACACCCCAGCTCACAGCAACGCCGGATCCTTAACTCACTGAGTGAGGCCAGGGATCGAACCTGCGACCTCATGGTTCCTAGTCGGATTTGTTAACCACTGAGCCACGAGGGGAACTCCAAATATCCTCATTTTTTTCCACTTCTTGGAACCATCACTTTTTTTCTCATCTTCTTTTCATCTTCAAGCCTTTTTTAAAAAAGTTAATAGATGCTATGATAAAAGAAAAATAAATGGTATTAAATTCCTTCAGAGCATTGTCTTGATCTCTCTCACTGCCAACACTTTACCCTCTTACAATTTATCCTGCTCTTTCAGCTTTTGAAGATTGGATTGACTTCTTAATTTTTAAATTTTAAGGCATTTTTGGTCTGTCCCAATCACCCCTGATGGCTGTAAAACACCCAGCACTCATGGCCTGCTTTGGTTGCTACTCCTACCTTGGTTCTGCATCATCTCTTTAACTACTTGTCATGTTTATTTCCCTGTCCCCTTGAGACTAGGATGCTTCTGTTCATGACTCCTTCTCTTTGCTTCATGCAGTTTGCACTTTGGAGATTTGATCCTGCCCCGTGGCAGGGATACCAGCTATTAAATGACTCCCAGCTAAATTGGAAAACAATTATTGAGCAAAAAGAACATGTCAAGTACTAGACATTCAAAGACAGTAAAGCACAGGCCATCTCTTGCCGTCTCTTAGAAGAGAGAGAGATGTACCCAACTCATTATTTCTGACAGCATTTCCTGTTAAAAGAGCACTGGATTTAATCAAAAGATAGGAATTTGAATCTCGATGCCACCTCTTACCAATTAGGTGTCCTGGGTGTGAACTGCATAACTTCTCTGAGCCTGTTTCTTCTCGCATTGCCTCGCTCTCAGTGTTGCTGTGGAACATAAATGCGTGATGGTTTCTAAAGTGCCTAGTCCCTGCTCTGATATCTCTGCCGAGCTGCATTTCCATCTGCTTGTTTAAACATCTCTTCTAGTTTGTCAGACAAGCACCTCAAGCATATGAAGTCTAAATTGTTCTCAACCATTTCCTTGTTTTTATTTACCCTTTTCTGCTCATTGCACTGCCGTGTATTTCTGCATTCAGATTCAAGATGTCAGTGATTGTTGACTCTAGCTTTTCCTTAACAAACTGTGTAATACTTTCAGCTGCCAAGTCCTTGTCTTTTATTCCTTTACTTCACTACTTTCGTCAGATCTTCCTATTCATTCCCATGGCCATAAGCCCAGTTCACATCTCTTTCAAATCATACATAAAATGTTATGCCACCCTCCTAACTGGGCTCCTTCTTTACTTTGCCACCCATTTGATATAGCTTATGAAGTACCACTCCAATTCTTTAACTTCCCTAATCAGAAACCTCCAGTAACTCCTATATTGCCTAGCAGACAAAGTCTATCCCCTTGGTTAGCAGTTAAGGCCTCGCACCATCTGCCACAGGCTGGCTTTCTGGCTGTTTAACTTTACCCTAACACAAGCACTGTGCTCTGATCAGGCTCAGTTACTCACCATTCCCCGATACGTGCTGATAACACTGTGCTCATGCCACTTGCTCGCTATTCTTCCTTCCTTTTTACCTATTGAAATCTTCCCTGTCTTTCAGAGTTGGGTCAAATGTAACCAGGCTTTAGTGAATCAAGGTGGAACTCCTTGGTATAAAACATCACTGGCTCCTTTGAGCATCTGTCACCTTCCTTCCAGCATCCTCTGTCACTCAACACCCTTGTCTTCCTGTGCTCCAGCTCTCATCCATTACTGGCATTTCCCCAGACCTTTCATAATTCCATTCAGTTAGTGTTGTGGGATGATGCTGTCTTTCCTGATTTCTCCAGGTAGAATGTAGCTTGGCCTGTGGGAAACTTCGCAGATACTGCTTTCATTTATATGAAGTACCTTCTCTTCTTGAAGTAAAGGACTATATCCTGTGTAACTTTGTGTCTGCAGTACAGTTAGTCCATTTATGTACTGAAATATTTGATGATACTCACTCTTGTATATTAAACTAGAAGCCCAGTATAATTAACAGAATGCTGGCCTCCTGGCTCCCTGTAACCCACTGCCTCCCCATGGTGATCTCTTCTCATGCCAGGGTTTTCAGTGTTCTTCTCGCTGTTGCCTTTTCTTTTGATTAACTCTCCTGGGTCTTCCCTTCACCATCTTCCATCTGCCCGTTGAGGTGACTCCTAAATTGAATGTTAATTCGGACCTGGATGTTCACCTATATTATGAATGTTATTCAGGTCAAAAGTTAAGATTGCCTAGGATTGTGGCAGTTGGTGCCTTTTTTACTCCCAGCCTTCAGTTTTAGACTACCTTTTGGTTCTACATTTACTCATGGAATTATTTGTCTTTTTTGATTTTCAGCACTCCTGATTCTTTTAGAAGATGTTTTGGGATTAATCTAAAAACTTGTAGATTTTTTCCCCATAATTTATACAAATTAGCCTTATTCTTAATTTTTTAATCTTATTTTACCATTTAAATAAAAAATCAGAGACATCTTGATTGTGAAAATTATTTTTCTTTCAACAGTGACATTGTGAGGAAGATTGATCAGTCTGAGTTTGAAGGCTTTGAGTACATCAATCCTCTGTTGATGTCTGCAGAAGAATGTGTCTGATCCCCCTTTCTCAGCTATGCATTTTGCTCATGTTGCCATTTAATGCATGGAGAAACTTGTTACCAGCCTGGGTACAATGAACCATTTTATATTTTTCACCTACAAAAAAGCACTCAGTATATTCTCTGGTTGGCTGTAAGAATCAGTTATTACATCTAACTTTAACTATGAAAAAAAATGAAACTAGTTTCTAGACAATCGTGTCAAAATTTAGTTAACACTGGTAATCCAGCAACCTGCTGATGAATAATAAAGTCGTCCTTTGGTTTAAAGGAAATACTTACCTGAAAAGAGTGTCTGTTGCATTAAGGTACATGGTCCAATTACATCATAAACCTCCCATGATTTTTGTCATATTCATCAAGTCATTTAAGTGTTGGAATTTAAGTCATTTTGGAATAAAAGTAATTCACAATATAACCACTTGTTATATTACCTATTACTTTCTGAGTTCTTTGTATTTAAAAATTCAGCTGTAAGTTAATCATTGCCTTGGAAAGATAAGTTATTGATTTTTAAGGCAACAGTTGTTAAAATGGTAGTGAAAGATGCTGCTTCCTTAGAAATGAGGATTACAGATTCTCCTTAAGGAAGAAAACAGGTGGATTTTATTAAGGATCAGATCCCAAATCATTAGCTATTTGTGAAAAACTGACTCAACTGATTTTTTTTTTTAGGGGTTAGCTTCTGAGCTTGTCTCTGTAGCCGATTTGAACGGGAATGTCAATAAATGTAGTTCAGAGGACCCAGGATGTAGTTAAATGCAACACTTCTCAATATATACAAAGTAAAAAAAAAATTTTTTTAAATGGATATAGAAAAGTACAATGGTAATATTTATTTCTTATTGGAGAGTAAATCCCATTGTTGCCTTTTGGGATTTGATTTAAATAATAGGGACCCATTCACTTGTTACCAAACTTGTAAAAGCCTTCCAGTGGATATAGAATGTATACTATATTTTCCTTATAATTCAGGTTACAGGAAAATAATTTATCTTCCAAACAGTGTCTTAACCATGCGTATTTATTCCCCCAAACTACATTATCCATACTTTTGGACCCTATTATGGACTCTTCAATGAAATTCAGGAAAAATAATAAACATGAATAAACGTTCAGGATATGCATGTACACTGACATTCACTACAGTTCCAGCTCCTCAAGGGAGTTTTTGTTAAGTAGGCAACGCATGTAATCACAGTAGAATACATTTCAGGGGCAGAGTTCTTCAGATTATTTTTTATTAATATTAGTGTTCAGCAATTTATTATTTAAAGTGATGCCAATAATAGCATCCTTCTGTTTATTTTTAAATATTTTTTATGAAAAGGGACTTAAAAAATAACCATGATCATTTAAATTACTTACAATTACCCAATCTTAGTAAAATGTAATTTTAAGGAAAGCTATCTAGTCTTTAAATGTAGAATGATTTAAAATATGTAGGCATTTAATAAATTATCTCTGTTTTTGGATGCTGCATTTCATTTGAAATATAATTTTTCCAAAGTTTCTGGCCAGGTATTATCTTGTCTTCAAATAAGTCTGAAAGCAATGAAAACCTCACAGGAAATGTTTATATACATTCACATGTTTATTTAAGAGGTATATATATTTCTCTTAATACCTGAAACGTTTTAAAAGAAAAAGCAGTATTCACTTCAAATCATAAACATATAGAAAATTCTGACATCTTAGGTCAGAAATATGTTTATGATCTTACTTTTAAGTGGTACTGTTACCCTTTGGGCATTAGTTCTCAAATTTTAGAATGTGGAATAATTGCCTAGTAAGTTTGTTTCAAACGCATACTGGGCCCACTTAAGAATTCTATTGAGTCTTTGGACCTAACTTTAAGAAACACTTTTTCTGAGTTATTTTATTTTGTCCTTACCTAAGGACAAAACAGTATTCATGATAAAACATTTGAGAAGAGGTAGACGGTGAGTTACTCTCTTATCTACAATTTTAAATAAACTTTGAATGAATGACTCCTTCAAGTTAGAGATATCTTCTCAAAAAAATGCATCAATTTTCTATCAATTTTACAAGTGATGAGCATTTTTCTGTGATGAGGTTTTTAACCATTATTCAGGGTGGCCTTTTTTTTTTTTTTTTTTTACCTAATAAGATTTACTATGTATATTTTATACAGAATTGCATTACAAATATGTTTTTAATTGTATTCTTTTCTTTTTTCTTTTTTTGTAGTCTTTATGTGCCATGCCAATTCTTTTTATATTACATAGAGGTTTTTTTCTCAAATTACTCACCAGGGGACTAAGACAGTTGACAGTCAGAATGGTTGGAATTTTGGTGTTCTAAGAAAAAATTTATTTTGCATAAGCATGTATGTGGTCAGTTCATTTTATGTGAATGCAGCCTGAAATGGATATCAGGTATCATGCTTGCTTATTAGTACCTGTACATTTACTTTTAAAATTTTGTTTTTATTTTTGTCATGTAGAATACTGCCTTGGTATAATCTGTATTTGTGTACCTTTTTTTACTTTAAAAATCTTTAAATAAAATGTTTAATACTCATCAAGTTTGGAACATTTTTAATTTGTAGCATATCAGAATTTTGTGTAAGAACAGAGATGTATCAAAGTTTGTTCAAGAGAGAAAAAATGAAAATTTTAGAGTTTGGAATTTTGCATTAAAAGCAGCATTCTGGTAGTTCTGATGCCATATTGTAGACATTTACTCATAAGATGTTGTGCAGTGTATTTTGTTTGGCCACGTTATGTGGAAATTCCCAGGCTAGGAATCAAACCTGAGCCACAGCAGCACTTCAGGCTGCTGCAGTGACAATGTCAGATCCTTAACTCACTGCACTGCAAGGGAACTCCTGTTCACTTTTTTGGTTTTTGGGGTTTTTGTTTGGTTGGTTTTTTGTTTGTTTGTTTTTGCTTTTTTAGGGCTGCACTAGAGGCATATGGAAGTTCCCAGGCTAGGGGTCAAATCAGCTGTGGTTGCTGTCCTACACCACAGCCACAGAAATATGAGATGAGATCCAAGCCATGTCTGCAACCTATATCACAGCTCACGGCAATGCTGGATCCTTAACCCACTGAATGAGGCCAGGGATTGAACCTGCAACCTCATGGGTCCTAGTCGGGTTTGTTAACTGCTGAGCCATGAAGGGAACTCCTGTTCAGTATATTTTTACACTCACCCTTATGCATGTCTTATATGAACACAAGTTACTAAAAAATCAGCTGAACATAGAGTATGTTAACTAGTTTTAAAACTGAACCAAATTCAAATGGATTCAGAACAGTATGTTCTACAGTGATCTATTCTAGAGTTCCAGAATTCCTCCTCTCTCAATTGTAGCTAGTATCCTTATATAAACAAGCTCGAGCCTGATGTCCCACACTTAACAAACTTCTTTAACTTATTGTTTCTTTCCTTCCCTTCACAGGAGAATGAAATCTTAAATGCTTTCACTTTTTTGTTAATTGACTTGTCAGCTAGAGACTGTGTATTAAATTCACCAAAGACTGATGATCTCCTGTGTCTTCAGTATTATTTTATATCAATATCCCCTGTACCAAGCCATAAATTTGGTTGTTTTCTTTGAATTAGTAAAATCCTAAAACAGAGTCCAAAGGGGAATTTGAAGCTGTAGGGAAATTTTACATTCAGACAAATAGTAAAGCAACCAGTTTCTCCCTAAAAGGTAAAGTCAATCTCCAGTCCCTAAAATCCAACAGATTGGTTTCTGGACCACAACCAGCAATGAGTCAGTCATCTGATATATTTGATGGTCTCCTTTCATAGATTTACCCTCCTTTCCTCTAGGACTTAAGGAATCAGTTAAGACTCAGATAGTCTGGGTAGTTTGCATCCAAAGTTTATTGTTCCAGAATATACTGGAATTTACCATGCATGGTGCTAAATAAGGCTAATGAAAAGACAATTCTCTGCTTTTGACATTCAAGATAATAGACATACTGAAAAAGATGGTTGTCTTCACCACAAATAGTCCAGTGATAAAAGCCAAATAAATGCAGTAAAATATACATTATGTAATCACGATAAGTTATCAGCTTCACTAGTGAAACTTGTATGAGTTTTACCTGATATTCATATATAACGGACGCCTGTTATACATTTTCAGATTCATGGTAGATTCCAAAAAACTTTCAGAATTCATGTATACATAAGAATAAAATCTCAAATGTCTCTCTCTCCCTCTCTCCATATATATATATAGACATATACTGTGTAGTATATTTATATAAAAGATCATTTTTTGGCTTTTGTGCTCAGAAATATGAATTGGAATTTACATGGAAATGGGAGAGAAAATTATCAGATGCTTCTCTTAGATTTTGTACAGTTCATCTCTGAAATTTATAATTAAGATGACTCTGGCTCAGAATTTCACTTCAGCCAAGTGATTTTTGGCTTGAAATGTGGCAGCACAATTCCCGTTGAGGTAGCAATTTGTACCTTGCTGGCATTAACACTGCGTTTTTACTCCAATTACTATTTTTAATGTTTTTATTGAAGAAAATGGAATTACAGTTTTTCTAAGAATTAAGCATCTGTTTAGTGTGATCTTTTACGACTATCTGAAAGTTAAACCCCACATGAGATGGATCCACTAGACTTGAGAGAGAGTTAACTCAAGTTTTCATTGTCAGTTCAGCAGGTCAGAAGCAAATTCTAATTGAGTAAGAAAGAATTCTTTGGGAAACAGAGAGAGCCCACTGAAAGTCTCTAGGAAAATCCTTGAAAAATGAAATGCTTTGTTTTTTTCCATAAAATGGAGGTGCTGGGTTTCTATAAGTAGTGCCACGTAACCAGGTTTAAACCTCCCATGATGTAAACTCTCTGTAACATGGGTAATCGTACTTGGTGACTTTTTATATTATTCATATTCAGGAGGAAATATCATGTAAAGATAAAAACAGAAGCCTAATTTTAACTCATTTCACAGTCTCTATAGAAAATAATTTTTCTAAGTAAAATTTCGTTCTCAGCACTCTTGATTTTTATTTAAAAGTCAGATTTTTTAAATTTAAAGATCATGAAAGAATGCACTTATGAATTTTTTGAAAGTTTTCTCAGAAACTGCTTTTTTTATTGCTGTTGTGTTTTGGTCTTTTTGTTTTTTTAGGGTCACACCCGAAGCATATGGAGGTTCCCAGGCTAGGGGTCGAATCAGAGCTATAGCTGCTGGCCTACACCACAGCCACAGCAAAGCCAGATCCCCAACCCACTGAGTGAGGCCAGGGATCGAACCCCTGTCCTCATGGACGCTAGTTGGGTTCACTAACCACTGAGCCACAACGGGAACTCCAAAACAATGTTTTAATTTAAAAAGTCTGCATCTGTGTTAAAGACTTGATATTTTCCTAAATTATTCTTACCTTCTTTAGGTTTCAAATGTTAATTCAGATTGATTCTACAGGATCAAGAAAGATTTTATTGTAAGGATTTTTTTTTTGATAATACAATGAATAAATTCATTCTCAAAAAGTTGGTTTAAGTTAAAAAGAAAAAAGCTGATGTATATGTTACTCTTTTAGGTAGAAGATATTTCCTATGATTAAAATAAAAATTAACACTCCCCCCTCCCGGACTTCCAGTCGTGGTGTAGCAGATACGAATCTGACTAGGACCCATGGGGTTGCAGGTTCAATCCCTGGCCTCACTCAGTGGGTTAAGGATCTGGCATTGCCATGGACTATGGTGCAGATCACAGACGCAGCTCAGATCTGGCGTTGCTATGGTTATGGCATAGGCTGCCAGCTGTAACTCCGATTCAACTCCTAGCCTGGGAACCTCCATATGCTGTGGGTGCAGCCCCTAAAAAGCAAATAAATAAATTAATTAAATAAAACATTCCCCCCTCCCAAGTAGTGAGGTCTGAAAATGTGGAAGGAGTAGGTAGCAGAGAATCTGATTCCATCTCAAGAATGATGGTTCCATCTGCTTCACCACCACCAGGGGCCAGTCTCTTGCTGTAATTAAGGTCAGAGTCACCAGCACTTTCTTGCCAGTGGAGGAGGCAGTGTATTTACAGGCTAGTCATGAGAGGTTCCAGGATTTCATCAGTGCTTATCATGTGTGTTTTGATTTTTACAGAACTATTAAAATTCAACATTCCGATTGCTCTTCTGAAGGAAATCTCACATAGCTATCTAGAAGTCTGGCAAGTTGTCATAGGACTGCTTTGCCTTTAACTTTTGTGGGTGTTAAAACTTCCATATTTATTCAACATAAATTAGAACCTACTATGTGCCAGGCATTGGGGATATATCAAGCAAGAGTTTCACACTGTCTGGGCAGTTTTCCATCTGTGAAGTATACTTTTAGCTGAAAATAAAACCAGGGCTGATTTAGGTCATTTAAATATAGAAGAATTCAATTAAAACAAAATGCCAGAAATTGTCCACATTCTTTAGTTGTAGAAGTTTCTATATCAACAATTATATGGCATCACATATTTAACCTATGAATGTTTGTAGATGCTCAGATTATCCATTAAAAATGTGATTTCAGGGGAGTTGCTTTGGAGGCTCAGTGGAAACAAATCTATTATCCATGGGGCCACAGGTTCCATCCTGGCCTCGCTCAGTGGATTAAGGATCCTGCATTGCCGTGAGCTGTGGTGTGGTTTGCAAACGCGACTTGGACCTGGCGTGGCTGTTGCTGTGGTATAGGCTAGCAGCTACAGCTCCTATTCAATCCCTAGCCTGGGAACCTCCATATGCCACGGGTGCAGCCCTAAAAAGACAAAAAAAATACATATATATTTGTGGAATTCCCATCATGGCATAGCAGAAACGAATTGGACTAGGAACCATGAGGTTGCAGGTTCAATCTCTGGCCTCACTCAGTGGGTTAAGGATCTAGCATTGTCATGAGCTGTGGTGTAGGTTGCAGACATGACTCGGATCTGCATTGCTGTGGCTTTGGGGTAGGCCAGCAGCTGTAATTCTGATTCCACCCGTACCTGGGAAACTTCATATGCTGTGGGTGCAGCCCTAAAAAGCAAAATATATATATGTATATATATAATAAAAAACATGATGTCAGGAAGATTTTGACTATTTTGCTATTTCACAAACACTAAACACTTGTGTATTGGAAGTAAATAGTTGAAAGCATCAGTTTGCCAAGGAAAGACATTTTCCTACTAAATCTAGTTGAAAATTAATTTCCATCAGGCTTCAGTTCCAGGCAGTTATTTACTTCCTTGCCAAAAATAACTGTACAGTGTGCTGTGAGTTGCATTAAACAACCTCACACCTTCTCTTTCACAGGTTTTTTCATCAACAACTTTTTTAGTTTTGTTGTGGTGTTGACACCACTTTATAATCTGCACATTGTAACTTGGTAGTAAGAGTAACTAGGAAGTATGAATACTTTGTCCACTTACAAACTATTCTTAAGAGTATAAGAATTCCTTTTTTGTGAGTCTGCTTCTTTTTTGTTATATTCACTAGTTTGTTGCACTTTTTAGATTCCAAATATAAGTGATATAATGTAGTATAGAGAGAGCAAACTAGTGGTTACCAGGGAGGAGAGGAGAAGGGAGAGGCGATGTAGGGATTAGGGGGTTAAGAGGTACAAACTATCAGATTGTAAAAATAAGCTACAAGGATGTATTGTACATCACAGGGAATATAGCCAATGTTTTATAGTGACTATAAGTGGACTATAACCTTAAAAAATTGTGAATCACTATATTGCACACCTAACATAATACTGTACAGCAACTACATTTCAATAAAGATTATATTTTTTTATTTTTATTTTTGACTTTTTGTCTTTTTAGGGCCACGCTGAGGCATGTGGAGGTTCCCGGGCTAGGGGTTGAATAGGAGCTGTAGCTGCCAGCCTACACCACAGCTCATAGCAAGTCTCGATCCTTAACCCACTGAGCAAGGTCAGGGATCAAACCCGCCATCCTCATGGATACTTGTCGGGTTTGTTAACCACTGAGCCATGATGGGAACTCCCTCAATAAGATTTTAAAACACTTTACAAAAAAATGTGGAATGGGAAAACATTTTTATAGATTTCTATAGTGATAAAAATAAAGGAAAGAAAAGAATTACTTTTTTGCATTTCAAGATAGAGGAAACACTTGTACCTTATGATGAAGCCTGGTGTTTTTTAGTTCTGTTTGATTTTTTTTTTTTTTTTTTTTTTGCTGCACCCTTGGCGTGTGGAAGTTCCTGGGCCAGGGATCAAACTCACACCACAGCATCGACCAGAGCCGATGCTGTGATAATACTGGATCCTTAACCTGCTGCACCACAAGGGAACTCCCTACTTCTGCTTGATTTTTCAGTGATGCCAAAGGAAAAATTTCCCAAAGAGGGTTGCTCCTTGCTGTTGGGTCCACTTAAGAAATAGTATTTATAGATTTTAATAGCTGACATAGGCCAGGCATGTGCTAAACATTTTGCACACTTCTCATTGAATCCTAACCATCCTCTGTTTCCCATCCCAGAGTCACTGAACTGACGTCTGTAGGGGAGACCTGAGACTAGCATCTCGGGTAGTTTCAAGTTAAATTCAGAGAACCACTAACCACTAACCTGTACTATTGTTACCATTCAACAGATGGAAAAAGGAGTTCTCTAGTGGCTCAGCTGGTTAAGGATCCCCCGCTTGTCATTACTCTGCCTCTGGTTGCTGCTGTGGCAGGCATTCATTCTCTGGCCTAGGAACTTCCACATGCTGTGGGCTCAGCCAAAACAAAGGAACAAACAAACAAAAAGATGAAAAAAATTTGGAGATTTAGAAAGATTAAGTAACTTGCTCAAGGTCCATATCGCTCCAATGCCTATAGCTCTCTAGACAGTTTATGTAAAGTTTGTTCTAAATTTTGCTCCTGAGAAATTAGAACTAATTAATGCACTGTTCTTCAAACTGCCTTGATGACTCCTTGATGGTCTCCTCCCTGGGTCTGTTTAAGGCCTTCTTCCCTTCTCTGCGTTCATCCCTGTTAGCTCAACCCTGCCAGCCTTTTCCCATGATGTTGCACTCACTTCATCATCCCGTGTATTGAGCTTCCCACTTCACAGATACATGAAATACACCTTCTTGACCAGCCCAGGACTCCTTTCTTCCAAGTACTCAGCACTGGGTGGTAGTCCTTTAGAAACTGCTCTGATGTCCAACATTTGGTGTGAGCCTGCCCAGTGAAATAGTTCTGTGCCTGGCCTCCCCTAACCACGACTTTCTCAGATAAGAAGTCCAGGATGCTGCTAATTTCTGGGAAGTCAGAGTGCCCCTAACACACACACACCCCTCTAATCCATCAGGTGACTGTGAGTGTTGGGTCTTTTAGACATCCTGGAGTTAGCTATACCCATACACTTGCTATTTGTGGTGACCCTCCAAGATGTAACTCCAGTAAGACAGCCTGCCCTGCACTCTCATCCCTGTTCTTTGTTCTCACAAAACGTAATTATATGTTTGCTGATCGATTTTACCATCATCTGTCACCTCCACCAATCTGTGTGTTCCATGAGGACAGGGGCCATGTCAATTTCATTGACCACTGGAGTCCCAGCACCTGGAACAATGCTTGGCACAGAGACGCTCCAGAAACATTTACTAAGAGAATAAATAAGTGAGTGAAATGGACCAACGTCAGTTCTGCGCTTTGGAAAGAGAGAGCGCCCGTTGGCTCATGGTTTCTCCATGAGTAGAGATTGGCAAGGAAACTTTCATTGCTTCAACAGAGCTGAGGCTAAGGAGGCAGTATTTTTTATAGACCACACAGTTCACTTTTATGCTTAATAAAGTTTGGAAAACGGAACCAGGGAAAGGCCTTCACCCACACACTGAGTGCTGACCTAGGCTAGAGAACTTTTTGTTGTAGTCGGGAAGGTGAATCATCTGGGGTTTTATGGGATTCCCCTGCACGATGTAAACGGAATCATGTAGAGAAGGCCCCCAATTACTCAGGTAATAAATGGAAATCAAGGGAAAGGGGACTCCTGAAAAGTTGTAGAGATTTAAAAGTGTAGACTAATCTTAATTGGTTAGTTTTCTGTTTCATAGGAAGAATTTTTGGAGAGGAGAACTTCAGGGTATAGATTGCCTCTGTTGTCTTGACAGGGTGAATAATCCTATTGAAAATCCTCAGTGGCAGCACATTTCAAACCCTGAAGGTGGATCTAGTTCTCAAATACTCTAAAGCAACTGGGAGTCAAGTTTGATATGCATGGCAAATCTGGAAACATTGATCTGGAAATGTGAATCTTAATTTCCCCTCCCTCCACCCCCTGGAAGACGAGCCTCTGATGTGAGAAGTTTTAAAATGACTCCTAGAGGTAAACAGGACACACTGCCCCTTTTTTTGGCCCACAGAGGAAGTTTACTTCTCCTCAGAGGAGGAGAAATGATGACCCAGAGAATTTTTTTCCCAGCACAAGGATTCCTCAAAGCTGTGACCTTTGTCTCTGCACTGAGCCCCCCTGGAGGCACCTCAGGAGCCTGCTTTAGGCCAGGGGTGGGGAGGGTCTAGTGTAGAAGCTCTTCCAAGTCAGTGTTCCCAGACTCAGAAAAAATATTCAATTAGTTCTATGCTCCAGGCTCCTTGTGATGAGATGTCATGGGGTTGGGGGTGGAAAGAGAGACTTGCTCATCTCGTTTAGAATTTTACCCTTCGAAGCTCACTTGCACAACTGCAAGTTCTCACTCACGGGCCTTGGGAGTCCTCCTGCAGGTGCCCTCTAAAGATAGCAGAGAATGTCCCACCCAGAATCTCCCTTCTTCTCCCCACCCCTCCTCCACCCACCTCCTTTACCACAAGAGTAACTGCTATTCTTAGCCCAGGCCCATCTCCACTGCTAAGATGAGCAGGGGAAACACAGGGGTTGGAGGAGGGGAGGAAAGAACCACCATTGCCTCGCTCTTGTTTTCTTTTCTTTTGTTATCTTTGTTTTTTTCTTTTCTTTTCTTTTTTAATTTGGTCACTTCTAAATTTCTTTTTAAAAAAATCAGACAGCTTGCATTGTAAGGATTAATATCCTATGGCTACATCCTCAGGTCTGCATTTAAGATTCATACTCTTCCTGCTAGCATGAGTCTTGGGCCTCTGGGACTTAAAGGAGCATCTGTCTCCTTTTAAAATCTGGAATAACCTTACAAAGTCCCCTTCTATTAATGTTGACTTAACAGAAACCTTACCTGACTTCCTTTTCCCAATTTTCTGTTTCTTTCACCCTCTGACATCAGGCAAAGAGATGTTATGAACGATGGCAGACTGTACTGAGCTACTTTTTTTGTATTGTAGGTTAAGCAGGTGCAGGTGTGAGGACTGAACTGCCATTTCCAACACCATCTATATGGGGAAAGATCTTCTATGTTCCAAACAAAGAACAGACCAGCAAACCAGTGGACCTAATGTTACCAAGGAAACAGTCCCTATGTGTATGGGGGTTGGTGGTCATATGTATAACACACATAAAGGCAATGCCTTGGAGCATTTTCTCTATGGAAACCCTTTTGAGACCTTGAGGAATCTCTGGCCTCACTGCGTATTACTTAGGGTAAGCTACACTACCCTAACACATAGGCCCATAGGGTGATGGAAGTTAATTTCTTCCTCTCCAGACAGTCCAGGACAGATGCTCCAGATCTGGAGCTGGGAGGAGGGGGCTCTGTTTCCCACTGACATTCAGGGCACCTTAGGAAAGGAAAGGGGTGCCTTAGGAAAGGAAAAGGCTGGGAGGCACACACGGGATGTGTCACAGCCCAGGCTTGGAAATGACTTGCCTCATGTAGGTTCACATGGGGTTGGCTAGCACTCAGTCCTGTGACCTCTCCTAAAGTAAGGGAGGCTGAGGAATGTCAGCTAGCTGTGTGCCCCAGGAAGAAGAGGTGAATAAATTTAGATGGCCTGCCAGCTGCCTCCACCACGTTGAGGCGGAGTTTCTTTCAGGCTGAATCACATCAGGTGAGAGGCCCTGAATTGACCCTGGGAGGGGCATCAGCACATGTTTCAGCCTGAGCAGGATAGAGTGGGAAGTCCTGAAATGATACTCAGAGGGCCTTATCCTGACTGTGAGGTGCTCCCTACCTAGAAATCACCTGTGGTTCAGGCCATTCTGAAGACATACAATCATAAAATACTTGCAGTAAGAATCCTTCACTTGTCACTAAGCACGTCAACATATTTATAATGGTGGAGTTTTTCATGTAGGTAATCTGCCTCCTTCTTGCCCATCTAAGTTGGAAACCCTTGGTCTATATTTAATGAATCTCTTGTTATGTCCTAAGTATTGTGGCACATATATACTTCTTTGCTTACTCCAAGGCACCTAGCACATACTAATCATTCACTAAATGTTATTAATACTAACCTATCCCTCATCTAGTTACTATTTTAAGGGAAATTTTTTTTGGCCTGGGACAGGTGGCCACAACATGCAGAAGTTCCCAGGCCAGGGATCAAACCCATGCCACAGCAGTGACCCATACCACAGTAGTGACCGGAGCCACCGCAGTGACAACGCCAGATCCTTAGCCCCCTGCGCCGCGAGAGCTCCAGGGAAATTCTTTTTGTAGTGAAGATTTAGATGATTTAAAACATTGACTACTCAGCCCTTAAAGTAAGTATTACAAATGAAGTAGTTGTAGAAAATGCTGAACATATAGCTCTGCTGAGGAAGATTATATAAAAAACTAAAGAGGAAGGCCACTTAAAGATTATACATACTAGAAAGAGGTAAAGCTAGATATTTACTATATCATTCTGAAGCTTGCTTTGTCATTGTACTTATAATGTGGTCTGGCTGTGTTTTTAACAGCATTATAACTGCATTTTGAAATGAGGCTCTGTCTTGATAAAAATATGTAGTCTATAAAGAGAAATATCATGTATGCAGCCTAGAAGTTGGCTTGACCAAGGAATTCTTTAGAGATTCATTTATGTCTTTTGGCTGAGTGGACCTGGAGAAGGAGTTGTAAGTTATGGAATGATAGCCTAAATTTGAAAAGGAAGGTCTGCTAGGTCAGAAACAGATTCTTCTTCATAGAATCCAACTCATTTGAAATGAAGGAGAAAACTGATGGATGGTTTAAAAGGAAATGTTTGACTGAAGTCTGCCTGCTGTACCCATAGCTACCTGCCCACCAGAACATGGCTCCCTGGTGACAGCTGCACTAATTATAGAAAAACAAGTTGAGTGGAAGAAGATGAATTATGTAAATTTACATTGACTGAGGATCCTATTGGAGACTTTAGGAATTTTGATTAATAAAAATAAGCCTAGGAGCTTCCTTGTGGCTTAGTGTTGTCACTGCTGTGGCTCTGGGTTCAATCCCTGGCCTGGGAGCTTCCACATACCCTTCCATGGGCTTGGCCAAAAAAAAAAGAGAGAAAAAAAAGCCCAGGATTTTCTTACATTTAAAAGCAATTAAAAGATGAAGGATAGGAAGTTCCCGTCGTGGTGCAGTGGAAATGAAATTGACTAAGAACCATGAGGTTGTGGGTTTGATTCCTGGCCTTGCTCAGTGGGTTAAGGATCCAGCATTGCCATGAGCTGTGGTGTAGGTCACAGACGCGGCTTGGATCTAGCATGGTTGTGGCTGTGGCTGTGACTGTGGCGTAGGTCAGTGGCTACAGCTCCAATTAGACCCCTAGCCTGGGAATCTCCATATGACACAAATGCAGCCCTAAAAAGCAAAAAAAAAAAAAAGAAAAAGAAAAAGTGAAGGATAATTTGCTATAGTCTTAGAATGAAATCTGGATTGACCCAAACAACGTTTATTAACACATTTTTTATTTCTTACAATTTATTCATTATAGTACATATAATACATCATCATTGCATGTTTGTCATTTATTAGTGTAAATTTCTTGCTAGTAACAGACATTTTGTGGATTTGAGGAGAAGTATAAAGTGTGTTTTAGGCTGCAAGTTTATATTTTTTATTTCTTATTTATAAAAATAATGAAAGTTGCCCCAAAAGTCATGTTTTTCATAAACCCTTGAGAGAACCGTGCAATTTTCTCTGCTCTATTTCAAGCAGTTTTCTTATTCTAAAATACAAACCTAGCTTAAAAGCTGAGGATTAGAAAACAAGCAAAAATGGTAAGCCATATTCAGTCTTCTAAAAGAAAACATTTTTTGTTTGTGTTCAAAAAGAGCCGTTGACACTAATACCTTAATAAAGATGCTTAACGTGATTCTATACACATTTAAAATTTTGATAAACTCAGGTTTAGTGACTATGTTAACAAAAGTAAATGAAACTGGTATTTAAAATTTTTTCTTAGGGAAACATTACTCAACATTTAATTTAACATGCTGTAATTTTAAATGAATCTTTTTTCTTACTCATACACATTGGAAATGCTGCTAAATTGTTATAGTCGCCCACTCACTGAACCAAAAAAAAAAAAAAAAGACATTACTTGCTACATATCAGGAAGGTGAAGGGTCTGCCACCAGGCAGCACATTTCACAAGGAAGGTTCTGTTCTCACTCTGCATCATCATAGCATTTTGACTAAGTGGGGAAAGCACCGTTACATCAAGATTAGAAAACCGTGTGAATGCAAAATGCTCTATGTTTATCATCACTCTTAATTCTCATGTATGTATATTTTAATAACTACAGTTCAGGGAAGGATACACAAGCCTTTTCCCCAAAGCAGACCTCTCACAATTTGTGTTACACTGAAAACCCCTGTACAAAGAACAGCACGAGGATACCCCAGTGTTCATATTTAGCCCTGACACAGCACTTTCATCCGTAACATGCTTTACAAACATTAACTAATTAAGAGGAACGACACCCCTGCAAGGTATTTAGCAGCATGCAAAAATGAAACTCTACAAGCAAGACAGCCAGGATGAATAAATCATGAAGTGTTAAATCAACATGACCTGAAAACCAGCAGGACTCACTCCCCCTTTCTTGCCTTGACCATCTTTTGGGAAAGGCAAAAATTTAGATTTTATGGCAGGTGATGGTGGTGGGGTGATGTCTGGGTGAGAGGACTGTGATAAAGTTCTAAGTATCACATTTGCAAAGGGAAATGTTCTACTAGCTCAGAGAAGGGGTTTCAAGAATATAACCCTTTTAGAAGTACCCCAGAGACTAGAAAATCAATGCAGTATTTAATTAATCTACTGCAGAGTGACTTCACATAAAGGAGCCCCAACCAGGAAAGTATCGTGCTGGGAAATCCGACAGTGCACAGTTGGAAGAGAGTCTGAGGAAGGTAGGAGAGTGGCTTGGGGTTGAGTCTGCACTTTTCTTCATTCTTTCAGAAGGTAGGAGAGGGCATCGTGACTCCTCTGGGGTCCAACTGCAGACTCTGATCACTTGCTCCATGAAAGGAATCTCAGCAGGTAACAGCACTACGTTATGGTGAGTAGAAACAGTTCAGCAGCTTCCAGAGGACAGAAGGGAGTGTCCTTCAGAAGAGCTTTGGTTTCAGTTTAGGGCTTTGGACGAAGATGGGATTCTGACTACTTCTATAATCCGAGACTGTTCTTCATCTTTATGTGGTTTAATAATCTCTGTCTCTAAGAGGTTCTGGAAAATGAAATGAAACGTAGATGTGAAAGTACTTAAGTGCAGTTGGGGGTTTTTTGCCTTTTTTTTTTTTAGGGCCACACCCGTGACATATAGAGGTTCCCAGGCAAGGGGTTGAATCGGAGCTGTAGCTGCCAACGTACACCACAGCAATGCCAGATTTCCAGCTTCATCTGAGACCTACACCACAGCTCATGGCAATGCCAGATCCTTAACCCACTGAGCGAGGCCAGGGATTGAACCTGTGTCATCGTGGATACTAGTCAGATCCATTTCCACTGAGCCATGATGGGAACTCCTTAAGTGCAGTTTCAATGTTCAATGAACTGTAGTTCTCTTCGCCTTGCTGCCTTGGATGAGTCACAGCTCTGAGGCAGTTACAGCTCTGTCTTAATCTCAGGAGATCTGCTATCAGTAGAAGCAATTCTAGTCAGGACACATCTTGGATGCCCTCAAATACTCCCAAGGGGCAGTGTCTAATATGAGCCACAGGTACTATTTGCAATGGGCTAAGCCAAGAGATGAGGTTTCACTGTAGACTACAGGTCAGACTTTGAAGACTTAGTAAAAGAAAATGTAAAATATTTTGTTAATAATTTTAATATTTATTACATGTTGAAGTGAGACTATTTTGGATATATTGGGTTAAATAAAACATATTTAAATTAATTCTACCAGAAATTGAACCCAAGCCACAGCAGTAACAATGTTTGATCCTTAACCTTCCAATCCATCAGGGAACTCCTTTACCTCTTTTTTTTTTTTTTTTTTTCCTTTTATGGTGTCCCTGTGGGTTATGGAGTTCCCTGAGCCAGAGTTGCAAACTATACTGCAGCTGTGGTGACACCAGATCCTTAACCCACTGTGCCAGGCCAGGGATTGAAACTATGTTCCAGGGCTCCAGAGAAATCACCAATCCCGATGTGCCACAGCGGGAACTCCTCTTTTTGCTCTTTAAAATTGTGGTTATCAGAGTTCCTTTGTGGCACCGCAGGTTGAGGATCCAGCATTATCACTGCAGCAGCTTGGGTCACTGCTGTGGTAATGGTTTGATCTCTGGCCTGGGAACTTCCACATGCCCTTGGTGTGGCCAAAAAATAAAATAAAATAAAATCATGGCTATGGAAGATAAACTTACATATGGAGCTCTCATTTGTGGTTTGTATTTTGTTTCTTGGACAGTGTTGCCCTGGAGTATAATTCTCAAATGTCTTAGATCACACACTTTATCAGTGGGGAAAAAAAAGTTTGAGAATCATCCTCCAAATAGACACATTTTAAATTTATAAGTATACTTTATGTACATTAGAGACATATAAAAGTAGAAAGCAAACAAATGTTAGAAGCCCTGGTATCTTCCTCCCAAAACCTGATGATCACATGTATACCTCTAGGGTGTGCACAGGCCCTTTGGAAATTGCTGCCTTAGAACTGGCTCTTGATGAGGCAAAGGACCCATTTGTCACAGACCTTTGGGGAGTAGGGGAACTGGGTGACTGTAAATGAAGAGAAACAAAATTACAATAAAAATTGTAACAATATACAGATTGCATAAGTACAATCAAAATGAAATATTACAAATGTAACAATATGAGTAGGAGAAAATGCAAAGGGTAGGCTCCCCTCAGTTATAGTTTCAGAATTCTGTTGGGTTGGGGTAGGGGGTAGGGGTGGAAGATGGGCAAGGGAGCAGGGGCCAAGTGAGAGTCAATGAGAACTAGCTGGAACTCTTTTTTTTTTCTTCCTTTGTCTTTTTGCCTTTTCTAGGGCTGCTCCTTCGGCATATGGAGGTTCCCAGGCTAGGGGTCTAATCAGAGATGTAGCTTCTGGCCTACAACACAACCACAGCAACAGTAACTCAGGATCCGAGCCGCGACTGCAACCCATATCACAGCTCACAGCAACACCAGATCCTTAACCTACTGAGCAAGGCCAGGGATCGAACCCACAACCTCATGGTTCCTAGTTGGATTTGTGAACCACTGAGCCATGACGGGAACTCCTGGAAACTCTTATAGAGATTGGGAAGATGTCTATTGTCTGAATCAAAGATTATGGAGGAGGAAAAAAAGTGCACCCTAGGTGTTGTTTTGTACCTTCTCTTACCACCACCCCACTACAGTAAAGAGGGGCAGATCCTGAGTTCCTAAAAGTTCAGTTAGAAAAGGGGGAAAGGAAAATGCTGGGAAGGAAGGGAGTGGAGAAAGAGCTGGTACCTATGTTTTCCGGTCTTATGAGCAGGGGT
Source organism: Phacochoerus africanus (assembly GCF_016906955.1). NCBI lineage: Eukaryota > Metazoa > Chordata > Mammalia > Artiodactyla > Suidae > Phacochoerus > Phacochoerus africanus. The sequence continues at coordinate 189,377,398 of NC_062544.1, forward strand.
GTAGAGTCCCATCCTAGGCAGGGCCCCATGAGGTGACAAGACCTTTCTGACAAGAAGCCTTGGGAGATGCTAAGATTTGATGGCAGCAATGAAAGACTCCTGTACCCAAGTTTGACCCAAGGCCAAAGAGATTATGTGGGGTTGGTGGGGGTGGGGGTCGGGGGGGGGGGTGTGTGTGACATGGGAAGGAACTGTTCTGTATATTCTAAAATACATGAGACCATCTGAGACTCCTGGGTGACATTAGGGGAAGAGAGAACCCCAAATCATGACTGAGATTAATTTTCCAGCAGTAGAATTATTTGAATTAGAGATCCACAGACACATGACATCTTTAATGAAAAATATCATTAGTAAATGTACATAGTTACATAGTTTATAATGTCAAATAGAAATGAAATTAAATGTCCTTTGTCCCACCTCCACACTCCTGGGAACAACCCTTCAACTTTTTTAGCTGTTTCTTCTCACAGTTACCTGCATCATTCCAAATAAGGTATTCTTACTACGTCTGAAGGTTTTGAGTTTTATACATTGTCTATGGACTTACTATGGAAAATAAAAGTTCAACTCTCTCGCATACACACACACCCACTTTACCTCCCCTTACGCCTCTCAATATAATTATATCACAATTTCATAATTTTGGTTATTAATAGAGAATTTATATTACTATTACTATGCCAGTTTTATTCACAGCAGAGCCAGGTAATATATTATAATTTCTTTTCTTGAAAAACTTTTTGTTTTTTCCTAGAGTTAATAAGTACCTTAAAAATTTTTGCTTAGTTTTCTCTTTACCTATTTTATCACCCATTCATCCTCCAGCTTTCTCACTGCACAATAAGTCTCTCAGTGTGTTCAAACACTAGGAAGTGTGTTATTTTCCTGTCATTTCCCACCTTCTTGTACTAACCTGGACTGGAACATGCTTGTCATCCTGGAGCTTCTTTTCACCACCAATCTCACCTTTCCCTTTGCCCTCATTTCGTGAATGTTTTTGTTTTTGTGGGTTTATGCTTACATTCTTCATTGACTTCACTTTTAATGAGGGTTTAGGAAGATGGAGTTTTTTTTTTTTTTTTTTTTTTTTCAGGCATTGCCGCTTATCAGGTAGCAGGAATGTGAAATTTCCCAACTTCAGTCTTGTAGAGTAAAAGTCATGGCAGCCTCACAGGAATAGCAGCCTCTGAAAACCACGACAAGTGCAACACCAATGACACACTGCAGAGCACATCCTTCTCCCAACTGAAGTTGACTCCAAGCATCTGCAGGACAGTTGGACTTCAGAGTCGAATGTAGTCCTCTCATACCCTAGTAACACACTCATGGGGGGGGCCTATAAATACATTCTATAACTCATAACAAATCATTTTGTAAGTTCTGGAAAGTAGTTCTTAGTCATAAGGGAAAGTAAACACTTACATGACTGTGGGCCATTCATCTCTAAGAACCAAGCAGTCCTATGGCCAAAAGTGGGGTACTTTGAGCAAAACCAAACTGTAATGAATTGACATATATAAAATGCTCTAAAATCCATGAGTTCAGCAGGACTCCAAAATTAAAATTAAAATTAAAACCCCCTTAGTCATCTTTGGAGGATGCTTGTTATTCTGAAACCTGGTAAATAAAAGGAAGGAATCAAATATTCTGCCCTCCTTGAAAAAAAAAAAAAAAAAAGTACCTCAGACTAGCCAATAGATGACAAGGGAGAGTTCTTTTAAAAAATTATTCCAAGAGTTCCTGTTGTGGCTCAGCAGTAACGAAACCAACTAGTATCCATAAGGACACCGGTTCCACTCCTGGCCTGGATTAGTGGATCCAGCGTTGTCATGAGCTGATTGTGTAGGTCACAGATGTGACTTGGATCCAGCATTGCTGTGGCTGTGGCATAGGTGGGCAGCTGCAGCTCTGATTAGATCCCTAGCTTGGGAATTTCCATATGCCATGGGTGTGGCACTAAAAAGATAAATAAATAAATAAATAAATAAATAAATAAATAAATAAATAAAATTATTCCAGCTACTAAGTAAGGAAGGAATAAATAAGTGCAATCTCTAATGAAATAATGGATCCAGGCAATGATCATCAATGGTTACTGAAACCATTTGTGGAAAACTGATGGGGAACTTTATAACAGATGGATCAGGCTGACAACATCTGAAAATACTGATCAATCTTTTTTTTTTTAGCTGTACCCATGACATGTGGAAGCTCTAGGGCCAGGGATCAAACCCATGCCACAGCTGCCACCCAAGCTACAGCAAGGACAATGCCGGATCCTTAACCAACTGCACCACCAGGGAACTCCCTAATCAATTTTATTACAAAAAAAGAGAAAGATAAGCAGACACTGTGTGCCTCATGTGAAATAAACAGGAAGTACACAACACTGCCAATAAAATATTTTTGCTGACAAATTGCATACAACCCGATTAAGTCTTTAGATTTTACTACTACTGTAACAGAAAACAGAGGGAATGGGAAGATGATAAATTGACATTATAGGGACGCAATAAAAAAACGATCAAAAATCAGAACATAGGAAACCTCTATAGGACAAATGACATGGTTTCTTCCACAAATAAACTGCAAGGAAAGCAGAGTACGTACCTAGAGATTAAGACTCAAGAAACATACCCAAGTATAGTATATGGCGCCTGATTCAAATGTACCAACTATAAAAACAATCAAACAAACAAAATGTTTTGAGACAACCAGGGACATGTGAACACTGACTAGATATTTGATGACATTAAGGGATTATTGTTAATTGTTTAAGATATGACTCTAGTATTGTGATTGTTTTAAAAGGACTTCTTGTTTAGAGATAACTACCAAAGTAAAAAGAGTCTCCTATTGCCTGCCTGCCTTGTCCCACAAACTCTTATCCCATAGGATTGGATCTCTTTACAACATTCAGAGAGCTAGTGTAGATGTCCAGGACCCCTCTGGCTTGTTACAGAGCCTGCTTTGTGTGGGCTCTTGGAGCCAGTCTAGGTCTTTAAAACCAGGGAAGATCCAGGGTAGACGGCTGCTGTGAGTGGTATAATTGCTGAGTGTGAAAATATGTGCTGGGGCCAGTGATGGGGGTGGCAGAGCCATGGTAAATTGGACTGCAATTCTCTACCTGAAGGTGATCAAATTCAATGATAGTGAGGGAGAGAGACAGAGACAGACAGAGAGACAGAATGAACCAACACCGGAGACCAAAGAGCATAGGTCTAGGCTATATCCTTTAGACAAATTCATGGCCCCTGCAGCAAACCTAAACCTGTACTTGAGCTGAATCTAGACTTATTTTGGAAGTACAACTTTTGGCCACATTCATCTCTTTGACAGTCAGTGGAGAATTCTAGCACCTAGTCAGAGTGGATCAGAGAATATTGTGCTTATCAAACTGACAAAGGAAGAATTGGTAGGAAGTACACTACCAGGAAAAAGGCAGTCACTTGGGGAGCCTGTCTGTGTTGACTTAATGATAAGAATCTGTACACCAAGGTGTCAGCCAGACAGGAAATCTATCCTGGTGGAGAGTAGGAAGGGCCCCAGTTGGACTGACAGGTTGTGGTCACATTGATTGGCTCCAAAGGGCAGCATTATACACACAGGCAAAGGGCATATCTAGACTTTGCAGTCACTGGAGACTTTATCTTGGGTACTAAAAGAGAGTAAAGGGGAGGGGATCAAGGGCCTAAGAAAAACAGGAAACCTGCTTCTCCTTTCCTCCCTGTGATCTATTGATTTTTATTCAATTTAAAAATAATTCTGGGAAGTTCCCATTGTGGCTTAGCAGTAACTAGCCCTACTGGTATCCATGAGAATGGGGTTCGATCCCTGGCCTTGCTCAGTGGGTTAAGGATCCAGCGTTGCCATGAGCTGTGGTGTAGTTTGCAGACTTGGCTCAGATCTGGTGGTGTTGTGGCTGTGGCTGTGACCAGCAGCTATAGCTCCAATTCGATCCCTAGCCTGAGAACTTCCATATGCAACACGTGTGGCCCTACAAAGCAAAAATAAATAAATAAATAAATAAAAATTCTGAAGAGTTCCCTTGCAGTGCAGCAGGTTAAGGATCCAGTGTTGTCACTGCAGTATCTCAGATCACTGCTGTGGCACAGGTTTGATCCCTGGCCTGGGAACTTCTGCCTGCCCTGTCACAGGGATGGAAAAAAATAAAATCTGGGAATTGAGTCTAGCTTTGAAGGGTGACCTGAATTTCAGTAGATATTAAAGGGAAAGAGTGCCTTACTCCCATCTAATTCTGTCATGGTCTACTAGATGTTGCCAGGGCCTGCAGTGCTGCATTCCTTCCAAAGAAGCTGCCTTGCCAAAAGGCTCTTCTAGCAGTCATGTTTTAATGCCCATGACCCCCTATTCTGGCAAAAGGTGGTTACCTGACCCAGGATTGTCACCCCCAGGGTCAGCCCGAATAGTACAGCCTGGCTTAGAAAGACATTCTGAGCCCATGAGAATCTTCTTGGTAATTCAAATGTAGGAACAGGAGTTCCTGTCATGGCTCAGGGATTAATGAACCCGACTGGCATCCATGAGGACACAGGTTTGATCCCTGGCCTCACCCAGTGGGTTAAGGATCTGGCATTGCCTTGAGCTGTGGTGTAGGTTGCAAATGTGGCTCAGATCTGGCGTTGATGTGGCTCTGTCATAGGCCAGTGGCTACAGCTCTGACTGGACCTCTAGCTTAGGAACCTCCATACCCCTCGGCCCTAAAAAAAAAAGACAAAAAAATGTAGAAACAAGAAAAAGTTAAAGTGAAAGAATGCCATGTGTAGATAAAAGTTATGAAAGAAAGAAGGTGGTACCAGGCTACACAGGAGCCCAAGGATTTTCTGGTTCCAATAACAGGTCTCCTTATAATACTCCACCTCTAAGTGACATTAAATAAATGGAATGGATAACCCTTCCTTAACCAAATTAACTGATTCAATTCTATGGACAAGCTCAATGGAAATAGTTTCTTTAATTTTTTTTTTTTATTTTTAACTCTGAGACTTTCTTGGTACAAATGCCTTGAAAATCCTCTTAGCACTTATAAGGTAGATACTGCCTTTACATTTGTATGTGAGAGGATTCAACAAACAGCCTAAGGTAGCCAGAACCTCCAGTTTCTCTTTGTTTTACCTCCAACTTCTTTCCTATCCTCTTTCATTTCTTGTCTCATGGATAAAATGAAAGCAATGAGAAATTAAATGTAGAAAATAAAGTCAAATCCAAGTGTAGAGTCAATACACAACTGTAGCTGGATGTAGCGTACAAATTTGCTCCTGAGCTTCTAAGGAGCTGGGGAGAGGCATGGTTAATGACATCTTTTTAGTATTTGTGAGACAGAAGCAAAACCGTTGGGGCCCAACAGAAATTCCTCTCATGGGTCTTATAAAGGGAACACCCATCCTCAACCAACAAGGCCAGGCTTTAAGAAAAATCCTGCTGCAGAGGGGAATTCTCATTTTAAGGATGAGCATTTCAGATGCTGATTTGATTCAAGAAAAAAAAATTCTGAGGGAGTGAATACATAACACCCCTAAGAACAGTGAATGGGTTTCCACTCCTCTAGTCAATTTTTGATAAATAGCACTCCTCTGTTTATTTATGTATTTATTTTATTTATCTTTTTGCTGCACCCATGGCATGCAGAAGTTCCTAGGCCAGGGATCGAACCTGCAGCACAGCAGCAACCTGAGCCACTGCAATGAAAACACCAGGTCCTTAACCTGCTGAGCCACCAGGGAATTCCTCACAACTGTGTTTTGATAACAATTAAAGGGCTGAGAGGGGTTGTAGTCTGAAGGGTAGAAATTGGATACAATTGATAACAGATGACTATTTCTGATATTTTGATATGTAGGCAATCACATCAAACGTATGTGGGGGTAACCCAGCCTCTAGTCCCTGCACAGATGATTTGGCTAAAGCCTAACCAGCCCAGGCTGCTGGTGAAGGAAGGCTGTTTCCCTGAGGAAGACTGCTGGGGGCCACATGACTGTGGGCACGTGGTGACATTTTTGCTCTCTTACTGGAGATAGATGGAGAGACAGGCATAGTGTGGCATAGAAGCTTAGTCTGTTCAAGGAGTGTGGTTTGGGGAGGCCAATGGGGTCTACAATCAACGAAGCAGGTATTAAGAGTTGGACAAAGGGACAAATCCGGAGAAGAGACACCATAAGATCCTCCAGAGTAGGTAGAGATCTCAACTGGATGTCTGAGCAGGTGTGGGGCTGCTGCTGGGGTCACAGAGGCCTGTGGGAGACTGAACCCACTTCCTATTTATTTTAGCCAACCTGCGATCTCTGTGTCGTACACTTTACGGAGGGCCTTAGGAGTCTACATCAGTGTGGATGATTGTTTACAACTAAAATAGTTGAGAACACTCATTGGAAAGTTATTCTCCATTTTCTTAAAATTACGCTAATGCAATGTTTATTTTTATCTATCTTTAAATGTGTAAAACATACTGAATGCCTGGCACTTGCCCATTTAGGAGAAAGTGACTAAAGCACACGAGGAAAATATATAGAGATTTTTGACGAGCTAATTTATTTAGAAATCAACAAAGTGGCTAATGGAACTTTAGGGTAGTAATTTAACATTTATATTAACCTTTAATGAGCCCATGAGGTTTCTTTAAAATCTATATTACCTGTGTAAAGAAAACCTATTCATTAGAAATCCAGTCCCTGATTTTGGTAATAGAGCCAATATTCATATCCCACAGAGGCCAATTCTAGTGAGCTTTAAAATTCAAGATATTTAACTTTATGAATATAAGATTTTATTATCAACACATTTCCCATGATGCCAATTGAGAGAATATGTTGGCCACCTATTGTAACTAATTTAACTGGTAAATGACTGAGATATTAATGGATAAAACAGCAGTTGTTAATATTTTTCTTAGGAAAATAACTTTTATACTTATATTAGTCATATTTACAAATAATCATTTTACTGCCTGAGGTTTTAATATATAACTTTATAATTTATTTATAAGGAAAAATTATATATCAATTCCTACTGGCTAATTCTATGTTTTCCTGTTAAATTGTGCAACAAGAAAATCAGGTTGGTCTTATTAATTAATATCAACTCCTCTGGCTTGGGCTTTTAGCATCAGGCTAAGTCTAGGTTGTTGGCCAGCCTCAGGTCAGATCTCCACTCCTGATCCATTCAGTGATCACTCTTTGTTCAAGAAAAAGTCTAAGGCCATAGCAAGGGACTGTGAGCAGGATAGGTCTGTTATAAAAGGGTGGAGGACTTGCATGCATCATGATTAAAGTATTTCATATTAGAACTTTCCAGTCTTTTTGCATTGTAAACACTTGGATACATCCTTGTTATACATCTTTTTCCATTTGTCCACTAATTTGTTAGGATAAATTTCCAGAAGAGTAACTGCTTAGTCAAAGGGTATAAAAGTCTTTAATTTTGCTACCTATCTTTACCATCATATTTTTCTTGGTTTCTTAATATTTCACTTACTCATTACCAAGAATATAACACTCCCTCTTTCTATGCACATAAACATGTAAAAAATAAGTTTCATTTCTGTAATCAGCTAACAAACATGGTTGAGCCTTAGAACTTTGTTCTCTTTCTTTTTCCCATGAAACAGCTGATGAAAGAATTTTAATGTTATTTTGGGAAATATTCCTATCTCTAGAATGTTTTTTACCTCAAGAAAAGGTTAAGGCGGCTTGACTGCTGCTAGGGAGGCTACAATCTAAGAAAGAAAGATAAAATTCCAGGTGCTCTTTTTCACTTAATTTTGCAAATTTTGTAAAAAATTAAAAAAAAATACACCAAACTGCTCTCAGGGTGGGAGAGCAGCTGACAAAGTTTGGAAAGTCGGACCTAGGTGTTCTTTTAGGGAAATCTGAATTCGTACTGTGTCCTGCCTGCCTAAATGGCTTGTCTGAGTGATCCTGCTCCTATGGTTGTTTCTAGTCACACTTCAGGGGGGAGAATTTTTCCCCGTACTTTCCTTTATACTTCCGTTGATGTAGAGTTTCTCAAACTTGAGAGAGCAGAGAAGCTCCTGGGAGTTTATTTATGCAAAGTGAAGATTCCTGAGCTCTAACTCCTGAGATTCTAACTTGGTGGTTCTGGGGCCCAAAGCTCTCTATGATTAACAAGTTCCTCAGATTAACTCTGGCACAGGTGCTTGATAAACCACACTTTGAGAAAAACTGCTTCAGGGACTTAATGGGTATTTTATGGGTGGGAGGAAATGAAAATTAAAAGTTTTCTATTTAAAAAAATTGTTCTTTAAAAAAAATTGATTATGGTACTCTTTGTTTTAGTGAATCAGTTCTGGGTCTCATCAAACAACCTTCTTACAGAGGATATTGAACTCTGTCTCCCCAGTATTTCTCATACAAGAATGCTGGTGGCCTATGCTTTTTCCTACTGTCCATTCTTTTTTTTTTTTTTTGGCTGTGCCCACAACATATGAAAGTTACCAGACCAGGTATATGAGCTGTGGCAATGCTGGATCCTTAACTGCTAGGCTACCATGGAGCTCCTACATTCTTCTTAATTGACTCATCTGTCTCATAGTCTTTCATTCCTAACCCCTCTGGTTCTCCTGTTCTTTCTGGGCTGTGCCAGAATTCAATGAGGGGCTCTACAGTTTCTCCTAGTCCTACTTTAGGAATTAATATTTTGAAGACATGTTCCTGGGACAGGTCAGGGAGTATGTGAGGAGGTCATCTGGCTGTCTGCCAGGAAAGGACCAGGCTGATGTTATCTGGGTTAATTAGAACCTGGCTCTTTGCCTTGAAGGTTCAGATATCTGATTTTGTCAACAAACAGGACTGGATCTTGACTCTGAGCAGGTTCACTTTAACCAAATTCATAGCACCTGGTGCATAAGACCAGGCTGTCACACATTTGTCTGCAGTTAGAAAGGACCGGGGAAATTTGCATTGCAAGGAACTCCCCACATTCAAGTGCTTTGAGAAGTCCAGTTATAAGCAGAAGCTTGCTTCTTGGGTAAGAAATCAGAATAAGGGAGGTTCAATACATAATTTGTTTCCTGAATATCTTGACGCTGATATCGCTACAACTGAGACAGCCTTGCTAATCTTGTTGACCAAAAAGCCTGCTGGAGGATACATGTTGTAGATTTGTTAATGCGATTAGTTAAATTTTTCTCTGACCAGAGGACTATTTTTAATCTTTAGAGATTGCCTCTCTCTGCTTCCCGCCTTCCTTCCTTTGTTCCTTTCTTTTTATTTATTTTACAGGTAATTCTTATTATCCTTTATCCATCTTAATGTCCTTTTTCTAAGTTGTTGCATGGGATAGAAGATAGGAATGCAGTTTACAATCACTGGGTCAGGCACTTAATTGTTATTCCCTGGTGTTTCTGCACTACTCCCAGTTTTCTTCTGATTCTCATCTTGACACTTTACTATTTGTATCTTGTTACAGAAGCACCCTATTTTCAATATTAGAATGCTGCACTATCCAATATAGTGGTAGCCAATAGCCACGTATTATGGCTATTTAGACACATTTTAAAATTTTTAATTTCTTGGAGTTCCTGTTCTGGCTCTGTGGTTAAGAGCTGGACTAGTATCCACGAAGATGTGGGTTTGATCCCTGGATCCTTAACCCACTGTTGCCATGAGCTGTGGTGTAGGTTGCAGACACAGGTCAGATCTGGCCTTGCTGTGGCTCTGGTATAGGTGGGTGGCTACAGGTCTGATTCAACCCGTAGCCTGGGAACCTCCATATGCCTCGGGTGTGGCCCTGAAAACAACAACAAAAAAAAAGCAAAAAAAAAAATATGGTATGGGATATTTTAGTGGTTTGGCTTTGGCTTTTTTTGTTGTTGTTGTTGTTAAGGACTCTATTGCTAAAGAGATTTGGCAGCTATAACTAAGTCCAGTGATACATAAAATTGAGGTGTGTGGATTGTTCGGCCACTACCTCATCCTTTCACTTCTTCCTCAGACTCTCTTGGTTGAAAGTAATAGAAACCCACTCTGACTAGCTCAAGTGGAAAAGGGGATTCAGTTCAAAGTTGCAGGATCATCCAAGGACAAGAGTACAGCACAGCTTGGAACCAAACTGGAACCTAAGACTCAGTTCTTATCAGCGCTCTATCTGTTCCTCTCTTTGCACCTCCCCCATTTTGGATTCTCTCTGCAGACCAGTTTATACTGCTTTTCCACTCCATGATATAGCAAGTATGACCACCAATAGCTCCTGAGATTATATTGCCTCCATTCAATATGCCAAGCAGCCTGAGGCTAGGTTCATTCAGTGCTCGTTCCAGTCATCTCTGGGAAGGTGTTCATTGGCCTAGTTTGGCTCAGGTGTCTATTCCTGGCTCAATTGGCTATGATTAGGGGCAAGGTCAACCATAGTTGCATGAGGCCCTGCTGCTATGGCCATGTGGTTCAGAGTGTGGGGCAGGAGCCAGGAAAAGACACAGAGCTTGGCAGCCAACCCCATGGGAGGCCACTACAGTTCTCACTCTGTCATTTGGTGATCCGGGACTCCCCTATGTAGTCATGTATCTGAGCTTTTCCTCCCTGAACTATACCATGAATATACTTAACTTCTGCATCTTCCTCTAAGAAAAGTTTATTTTGTGTACCATGATAGTAGGATTCTGCTAGATGGCAAATTATTGTGATACAGACAGCAAACTATAGCAAAGATTTCAGATAAATCCAGAATATCAGTTTTCTCATTTGATAAATGGGGATAATATTGTCTAACTTGAGGTATTATTTTGAGGTTTAGCAATTAACAATGATAATGATAATCCTATTCCCTTCTAAGTAAAACATATTCAGTTTAACCTGAATATTAATAGAAAAAAAATCTTAGGGGAGTTTCAAACTCTGTCAGAAAGGCAGTAGGGGGGATAGAAATTTTAGTGATCCTGTGATCATATAATTTTAACATTATATTTTAACAATCAAATTAATTTTAACATTATGATCCTGCAATCATAATTTTTTAACATTCAGATCAATCTTACATAGAACTCAGATTTGAAAATCAGTTATAATCTTTTTCATAATCTTAGGGGAAGGATTGACCTAGCTGTGTGATCTGGATCACAATTCTTTGTGCCAGTTTTTTCACATCTAAAATGGGGTAATAATAGCCACTACCTCATAGGGTTGTGAGGATTAAATGAATTATTATGTTACGTATAATAGAAGAGCTTAGCAATATTAAGCACTATATAAATATTAATATTTATTTTTTAACGCATTGTTTCTTAAACTATAGGTTGTAATGCATTAGTAGCCAATTGAAATACAAAGAAACAGACCAGAGCAGAATAAAGTACTAGAGAGCACGGCACATAGTGTGGTAAGTATTATTGTGGGTTGTGATAAATATGCCATATTACTTGGTACAATGCTACCTACTCTGTATGTTTCAATATTTGCTCTTTTTTGGCTAATGTGAATCAGTTCTGAAAGCTTGCTTGAATGAATACCAAAAAGAGTGAGGAAATGAAGAATGGAGACTCCACTGATTGGGGGTCAGATGCATCTGGCTTTAAGCCCTGTTCTACCAGTGATCAACAAAGTGGTTTGGCACATGATCTATACTCTGCCTCAGCTTCTCTTCTATCAAAAAGGGGAAAGTGTGAAGCATTGTGAGGTTTTTTTTTTTTTTTTTGTCTTTTTGCCATTTCTTGGGCCGCTTCCACGGCATATGGAGGTTCCCAGGCTAGGGGTCAAATCGGAGCTGTAGCCACCGGCTTATGCCAGAGCCATAGCAACGAAAGATCCAAGTGTCTGCAATCTACACCACAGCTCACGGCAACGCCAGATCCTCAACCCACTGAGCAAGGCCAGGGATAGAACCCGCAACCTCATGGTTCCTAGTCGGATTTGTTAACCACTGAGCCACCGACGGGAACTCCCATTGTGATCTTTTTATAGTCCTCTACATATTAATGAAAAAACACCTCTCAACTGGCAGGTTTTGAATTATAACTTGGTAACATCACAGAGCTAATTATGACTCCTCCCTTTTTTTTTCCAGGAAAACGCGCGCGCATGCGCGCGCACAAACGGCACACAGAAAGGTTCTTGATTTGCAATTAATCAAACTTTGCCAAACTCTCTAAATACTCATGAAATTCCTAGAATTGACAACAAAATACACTTAATATGTTTGTTACATTTAGTTTTTTTTTTTTTTTAATTAAAAAAAACCTTCTTGGCCATGCCCGAGGCATGTGGAAGTTCCCAGGCCAGGGATCAAACCCAAGCCACAGCAGTGACAATGTGCAATCCTTAACCAGCTGCGAAAGAAGAGAACTTCTATATTGAGTTTAGGGTTTATTGAAATTTAAGCCTGAAAATTCAAACATTTCTAAAATTATCTTTCTCTATTTTACCCATTCTGGCTATTCCATTCTGCTTTCTTTCTCTTATTTCCATATAGCCCGAGTTAAAATATGAAGAAAAGAAGTACAATATGACACTATTCAGGAAGAGGAGGTTAATGGTTTTTGATCATCTTGTTCTCATTTATTTTTTTATTGCTTTTTAGGGCCACACCCATGACAACATGGAAGTTCCCATGCTAGGGGTGAATTGGAGCTACAGCTGTCAGGATATGCCACAGCCACAGCAACATGGGATCCAAGCCAAGTCTTCGACCTACACCACGGCTCATGGCAACACCGGATCCCAGACCCACTGAGTGGGGCCAGGGATGGAACCCGCATCCTCATGGATACTAGCTGGATTCATTTCCACTGAGCCAGGAACCGAAACCCCCTTCATCTTATTTATTTATTTTGTCTTTTTAGGGCTGCCCCCGCAGCATATGGAAGTTCCCAGGCTAGGGGTTGAATTAGAGCTGTAGCTGCCAGCCTACAGCTACAGCAACACCGGATCTGAGCTGCACCTAGGACCTATACCATAGCTTAGGGCAACAGCCGATCCTTAAGCCACTAAGCGAGGCCAGGGATCAAACACGTGTCTGCATGGGTACTAGTTGGGTTCATTACTGCTGAGCCACAATGGGAACTCCCTTATTCTCATCTTAGTTAAAGCTTATTCCCATGAATTGAAATGAAAATGGGAATTGGAATCATGTAGATCCAATATTGATTTGGCAGCTAAGAATGGAGCCCAGAGGAGGAAGTCAAGTCAATGATGGGAAGGAACTTTGCACTGGCAAGGACAGGACAGGAGCATTAAACTAATATGGGGAGTAAAGTGCACGGGGAAGAGGATTGGTGGGAAAAAGATAAAAGTGCCCTCAGAAAGTTAAGAGCACCACCACCACCATCACCATCATTCCAACAAGGAGAAGTAAATGAAAAGCTACAGAAAAAAAAAAAGATGGAAAAGGAAATTGTTGAGATTCTTTTGTGAAACTGAAAGAACTTGTAGCATCTGACTTGCTGCTCAAAAATATTTCAAACAAGTTTTTTTTCTTGTTGTTAAGGATCAAGGAAAGGGGGAGGGGAGGCACTGGAACCATCAAGCTACAACTAGTTTTTCTTTCTTGGAAGAGCAGAAGGTGCAAACAAAAACACAAGCCTGTTGGTAAGCTTGGTTAACATTTATTTGATTTTTCTTCCCCCTTCATAAAAATAAAATGAACTTACATTGAATGTTTGCACTTCACCCTTTCCTTTTTGCTTCTGTGTTCTTTATAATTAATATTAGAACGTCATTATCAATAGATCAGTAAATAGAGGGCAGAGGAAGGAAAACATTTGCCTCAAACCATTTATCACGTCATGGCAGAAATGGTCTTCAAATTTATAACCTCTAAATTCTTGGTTTCTGTTATCACAGACGTCCACAACTACTGAAGAAGAAATTCTAGACCACCTAGTACTAGTTAGTTTGCATCTTCTGTCTGTGCTACTTAGTGGAAGTTGAGACAAGGAGTTGTCCTCAGTCATTCGGAATTTTTACATGCACACATGCACTCACTCTCACTGTGATCTTACTCAGCTCCTGCTCAAGACGGTGAGGTCAGAGGTCATGTAAAACCAATCTAACCAATACTCACCAAATCTAACCAATCTAACAAAAACTAGCCAATACCTACGTTGAATTTTCAGCACTGATGAACAACATAAGTCTGTAGGGATTATAATATTCGTGACCTTATCATGATTATTTTTTCTAAGGCCCGTATTCTCTGTGTCCATTCAATTCTATTTCTGAGATAAAGAACTATTATCATTTGCTTCAGTGTTTTTCTGTTTCATGTTATACAATCAATTTTACTGACAATTTCCCCAAATCCTTAAAAACCTGCAAAAATGTGGGTTAGTGGGCACCTACCCCTCTGCATCAAGATCTGTGTACGTGTACCCTGTTCAGATTCACTTGAGTTCAAACCTGTACCTTTGAGGCCAAGACCTTGGGAATTCAAGGGCAAAATGAATTTTAATTTGGTACATTTTGTACTTCGATAAATAATGAAAAAAAAAATACTCTCAAAGCTTGATTGGCTTTAGTCATATTTGCCTGTCACTATTTCTCAAACCACTGTACAGAAAATCACAAGCACAAAAGAGCTTTCGCTCAAAAAACAGATTCCTGGGGAAGCAAATCAAAAGAACAGGGGAGAGGATAATGTTTGATTTCTCAAAAGTCTATTTACTGTCCAATTGATTTTGGTCCTTAGGTCTTTGGAGTTGATAGCAAGTAATTATTTTTATGGCTTGTAAACGAGTACTGAACATTTATCACTAATTGCAGTCTGAAATCACTTCTTAAAAAATTTGTCATTTTGGCTTCTAAAAACTGTTTATTCTCGCTAGACACCAGCCAAATGCCCAGAGCTGTCCAGATGCCAAGTCTCAGGTCTATCCAGTCTTCTACATCAGACCTTCGGCAGGGCCTTCTGACTGTTCTCGAGGTTAGAAAAATCTATCCCCCAGACTCGCAGATGCTGTTCTCCCCCCACTGGCTCTGCACAGAACATCATTATCTTTGCTGAGCTTCTGTCTCTATGGCAATAACAGATGGGAAGTGCTGCGGAATTATTCATGTTCTGGAAAGGAGGCAGTCAAGGAGGAGGGGAAGGGTGGGGGGTAGAAGAAGGGGCACGACCCAGGAGCAGGGGGGGATGGGGCTGTGAGGGACAGAACTTGGGAGTGGAGGAAGCGAGAGGCTTGTGAGCCTTTGGTAGGCCGGTTGGAGAGAAAAGAGGGGGAAAAAATAATCTGTGCGCGCAGCAATATTCCTAGTCAGCTGGCTCCAAATGTAGATCCCATGAGTGACCTCGAAGCAGCAAAGCCAGGAAAAATTGGATAAGAATGGACAAAAAGAAATTTAAAAAGGTGGGGGACAAAGCTCGAGTCTTCTGAATTCGGTGCACAGAGACCTGGGGGACTATTTCAGTTCCTGATTTTGCGGTGGGGTGAAAAAAAGGGGTTTTTCTTGGTGTTTCGAAATAGGACGGAGCAGCTCCGCAGAGTTTAATGCGCTAACTGGCTGCCGCGAAACACTGACCAAGGAGACCACTCTTTTCGGCCCTGAGGGTTACAGCCGAAAGCTCTTCAGTAGGAGCTTTCTCATGTTCTCCAAAACAAAACCCCAAACCCTTCAGTAAATACTGAGAAACATGTAATTTCTAGCTCCATTTTGGAGCCAAGAGAGCAGTCTGGTGAGGGGGTGGGGGGAGGGTAGCTGAGAAGTAGAGACAAAAATGTTCTTTCTCGGTTTTGCCGGAACTTCGGCCAGCCCTCGGGCCCGGCCCGATGGCGGAGGTCAGCCCCGGGAAGGCGTCTGGGCGGAGGCGGCCCAGGCAAGGCGGGGGCCGCCGGGGTGGGGCGGAGCGCAGCGCGGGCAGCTGGCTGGGCGGCCCTCGGGCGGGAGGCCCCGGGGAGGCGGGGGAGCAGCCCCCGCGCGCAGGGCCCTCAAGGGGGGCGCGGCTGGGCGGCCGCCACCCGGCTGCCTCCGGGGCGGGGCGGCCCAGCTGCGGCCCCCGCAGGGGGGAGGGTCGCCCGTGCCTGACCTCGGGCGGTGGCCTCGGCCAGGGCGGCCCTGTCTCCGCCCGGCAGACTGGGGTCGCGCACAGTGCACCTCGCGACCGCCCTGCCCCCACTTGCCTTGCAGCGCGGCGACCGAGCGACCAGGGCGCCCCCGGGTCTGGCCCGTCACCACCGAGCAGCGGGTGGGGCGGGGGCGGGGCGGTGGCGGCCAGACAGCCGGCTGGGCGACTCGAGGAAGGAAGGAGGGAGGGCGGCGGTGGGGGTGGGGCGGGGAGGGAACATCCTGTCTGCGCCGAGTGCACCGCAGACAGCGTCGCGCGCCAGCCGCCCAGACGGCGCGGGGGGCGAGGAGCGCCGGGCGCGCGCCTGGGGGGGCGCGCGCCTGGGGGGAGGGGCGCGCGCGCCAGACGACGGGCCAGGAGAGCCCTTTGGAACCACAATAGGCCAGACGGTGCGCGCGTCCCCGCGGGGCTAGGAGCCGCGAGGCGGCGGCGGCGGCGGCGGCGGGCCCGCGCGCGCGGTGCCGCTGCTGGCTCTGTTCCTCTCCCTCCCTCCCCCCCTCCGCCCCGCCGCCCTCGCTCTCCCCCGGGCGGCCGGAGACGGCGGCGGCGTCTGCGGGAAGCAGTGTGTCTCCGCAGTGACGTGGGCGGGCCGAGGGCTCGGTGACGTCAGAGGGCTGTGTGTAGCGATGTGTGTGGGGTTCGGAGCGGCGCCGGCACTGCCGAGGGGAGCGGGCGAGCGGCGGCGGCGGCGGCGGCGGGCACAGGTGCGGCCCGGGCTCGCGGTGGGGACGCGGCAGGAGGCAAGGGCGCGTGGCCCCAAGGGCCGCCCGACGGTGGCGCCGGGGGTAGTGGGGAGTTAACAAAGCTCGTCGGGCTTCCCAGGGCTTGGAGGCCGGAGTCGGGGGTCCGGATGCGCGGGTCCCGGGTGGGGTTGGGGCCACGGGGTGGGGGCGCTGGTCGGGTGTCCCCCGGCTGGTCATACTTCGCTGTTCCTGGACTAGGGCAAGGGCAGGGCGCTGCACTTGACCGGAGCCGTCGGGACCCCGGAGACCGGGACGCCCGTCACCGCCACCCCCCCTCCAGCTGCCAGTCTGCGCTCCGCGGGGATGCCTCGGGCTCGACCCGCTGCGTCGGCGCCCTCAGGCGCGGGGATCCCGATTCGCGCCCCACTAGCCCGCTGACCCCTCTCCCTTCTGGCCCTGGGCGCGGGGCGGGGGTAGATGCAGCGTTAGGGCTGCTAGGGTAACACCCGAGAACTTCCCGGGGAGAGGGTGCGGGGGGGGGTTTCCACAGTCCTCCCAGCGGGGCGGTGTTGGGAGGGCACTGGGGTGTTCCCAGACCGCGAGTGGGGGTTGGGAGACTCCTCTTCCTCCACTTCCCACCACCCCCTTGCACGCTCCAGGGCGTCCCAGGTCCTTTGCTCTCTGCTCCCTGCCTCCCCCTAGGATTTGAGATGGGTGGGTGGCTTTGCGTGGGCGGAGGATTTCAGGGCTTGGGGGCTCCCCCATTCTAGGTCATGCCTCCTGCCCTCTTCCTTCGCTTGCGTGGGCAGGGGTGTTCTTGTGGTGGGTGGGTGAAAGTCAGTACGTTGGCTAGTGGCCTTGGTCCTTAACCCTTTGGGTCTGTTGTAAGGTAAATTGCTCGGAGTTTGGGAGGCAGAAATTTCTCTTTATTGGATTTCTTTTGGATTTTTTTCTCAAGAAGGAAGTGGAAGAAGAATCTTTTCTTTTTCCTTCTTCCTCCATTTGCATTCTTTGTGAGGTCTGTCTGCCTTGTGCTTTTTGTCCCGGATTAGTCTTGTTCAAGGATGGAGATTCCCAGGAGTGGTGTCTATAGCTTTTGGCTTCCATTAAGCAAATTCGCTAACCTTTTAAAGGGAAAGTTAATTTTTTTCCTACAGTCATTCCAGAAAAATAGCATACACTGACTAGATGAGTTATTCACTTAAAGTTGTAACTTAGTTATATATGGTGGATATGTTAACTAGTATCTGATTTTTGGGATGAATCTGACTTTTAAAATAAGAGAAGTAATAGATTATTTTAGTTAAAATGGCATAATCGAGAAAGTCTGTAGTACTGAGTTTTGACTAAGATGATCTGTTTAAGGTTCTTCCTGTTCTGAGTTGGAGTAGCCCTCCCTCTTTTGAAGGACATTATTTCTCCCTTCACCCATTCTCCAAATTGCTTTCCTATTTAAAAGAAGGTTCTTCTAGTTAACTCGTGTTAGATTTAAAGAAATCACTCAAGTGTCACCTTTGGTAAAGTGAACTCAGTTTAAGATTAAGAAACTAGTTTCAAACTGACCCTTTGGCCTCTGGAGCAAATTCAAATGTAACTCCTCCACCCCCTTCTCTTCCAGATTAATTAAAAGAAGAATGAACAGTAATCCTTGAAGATAACTGGGCAATTTTTCTTTAAGTTTCATTTTTAATTGTAGAAATTCAAGTGGAGTCAGAGGTTCTTCTTACTGGTGTGAGGAATTGCACAAGCCTTCATTTTGTTCACACAGACCAAGAGATCATAATTTTTAGAGAAGATAACTACGCTCCTCCCCCCTTTTCTGGTGTCCTTGGTGCCAAAAATTAAATTTGGGTGCATTATTTTAACACAAGTAATTGCATAAACTTTTTACGTGTTGTGCTTCAAACCAAATGAAACCATTGGGACATCTTGAATTGAGAGAATTGATCATTTTATTTCAGTACGTATACCTAAAGAATTAAAAAAAAAAAGACTTCCTCGAGGGTGTGCTTCTGAAAATTATTTTCTTTATTACTAGACATAAAATAAGAAATTTTATAGCACTTGCAGTGAAATTATACTAGAGTATAAGCAGAACCAAAACAAAGTTGCAAAATCTCTTGAGTAGTTTATAAGGACATCTCTCTTTGAAAATTTGAATTTACTGTGGGAGTAAGTTACCGAAAGTACTGGTATACCTTGCTTTTCTCTCTTCAAATAAGCAACTAAATAACAATGCAAATCTCAGACCTAATTATTTAGCACAGAAGTTTTTAGCAATGGAAAACCTACAGACAAGTTTTTCCTTGGTTCAGGGCTCAAATAAAAAACTGAATGGGATGGGAGATGATGGCAGTCCTCCAGTGAAAAAAATGATGACAGACATTCATGCAAATGGAAAAATGATAATAAACAAGATGCCAGCAGTAAAGAAGGAACACTTGGATGACTATGAAGCACCAATGGAAACTGATGAAGAGCATGTCAAGCGAACCTGTGCCTCTGTGCCTGAACCTTTACATTTAAATCCCAGTTTGAAACATACCTTGGCACAATTCCATTTAAGTAGTCAGAGCTCTCTGGGTGGACCAGCAGCGTTTTCTGCTCGGTATTCCCAAGAAAGCATGTCACCTACTGTATTTCTGCCTCTTCCATCTCCTCAGGTTCTTCCTGGTCCACTACTTATCCCTTCTGATAGCTCCACAGAACTCACCCAGACTGTGTTGGAAGGGGAGTCTATTTCTTGTTTTCAGGTTGGAGGAGAAAAGAGACTTTGTTTGCCCCAAGTTTTAAATTCAGTTCTTCGAGAATTTTCACTCCAGCAAATAAATACAGTGTGTGATGAATTGTACATCTATTGTTCGAGGTGTACATCAGACCAACTTCATATCTTAAAAGTTCTGGGAATACTTCCATTCAATGCCCCATCTTGTGGGCTGATCACATTAACTGATGCCCAAAGACTATGTAACGCTTTATTGAGGCCACGCACTTTCCCTCAAAATGGTAGTATACTTCCTGCTAAAAACTCATTGGCCCAGTTAAAGGAAACTGGCAGTGCCTTTGAAGTGGAACATGAATGCCTGGGCAAATGTCAGGGTTTATTTGCACCCCAATTTTATGTTCAGCCTGATGCTCCATGTATTCAGTGTCTGGAGTGCTGTGGAATGTTTGCACCCCAGACGTTTGTGATGCATTCTCACAGATCACCCGACAAAAGGACTTGCCACTGGGGCTTTGAATCAGCCAAATGGCATTGCTATCTTCATGTGAACCAAAAATACTTGGGGACGCCTGAAGAAAAGAAACTGAAGATAATTTTAGAAGAAATGAAGGAGAAATTTAGCATGAGGAATGGGAAGAGAACTCAATCCAAGGCAAGTTTTTTTTTTTTTTTAAAGCAATTTTGAATAATGGTAATGGTTACTTTGAAATCAAAAGTCTCTATTTAGAATATAACTTAAGCTGTATGTTAAGAAACCATTACTGCTTATGCAACAACAGCAAAAAATACTGATCTATGTAATATGTTTATGTTACACATTTTAGGCTATAAAGTGCTTTCCTTTGTGTGTTGTCATTTGTTCGTCCAAACAACCTCCTGAGAGAAGTGGGGTTATTCCCATTTCACAGATAAAGAGAATGAGGCTCAGAAAGATCAATTGTCTTTCCCAAGATTATATAGCCAGGGAGTGGAGGATTTTGGGCTTTTTTCTCAAGCCACATCCTCTTTCTTTTTCACACATCCTGCTTTTTGATGACTAAATCTGTTGTTTTCCTAGGACTCAAGATAATTTACACTTTGGTGTTATCTCTATTTGCAAATGTTATAATAGCTAGCCAAAACAATTCTGGTGGTGGGCTCCAAACAGCAGTTTCCAAAGATACATTTAGGATTTCTGACATTGTTTCTATAATTGAATATTCAGACTTCATCAATATTGGAAACAAATGCAAAAGACAGATTTATTTGAGGACTTTGTGATTCTAGTCACCAAGTTTTTTTTTTTGAAAGAATGGAATAACTTTAAAAATTATGACAGGAGTTCTCTTGTGGTGCAGTAGGTTAGGGATCTGGCATTGTTACTGCATCGGCTTGGGTCAGTGCTGTTGTACAGGTTCAGTCCCTAGCCTGGGAATTTCCACATACTGCCGGCGTGGCCAAAAAAATTATGACAGCTAGAAAAAGAAAATATTATTTTAGATTAAATAAATATTAATATAAAACCCTATCAGCAAAGAAATTTTAAACATTATTTTCCCACTTTGTTGTCTAAAGTGGGAAACTAGTAAGCGAAACTAGTATCTTTGGAGTTCCCGTTGTGGCTCAGCGGAAACAAATCTGACTAGTATCATGAGGCCGCAGGTCGAACCCTGGCCTCACTCAGTGGGTTAAGGATCTGGTGTTGCTGTGAGCTGTGGTGTAGGTTGCAGATGCAGCCTGGGAACCTCCATATACCTAGGGTGTGGCCCTAAAAAAACAAAAATAAATAAATAAACTAGTATCTTCATTATAAGAGTTTGAACGCCTGGCTAATAGACAAGATTTAGGCTATTAAATATTCAGTTTGTTGATCAGGTTTTTAAATATTTTCCTAGTTGATTGAAATAAGTATAATAGCTAACACTAAGTGTTTAAAATGCAGCAAGCAATGTTCTTAAGCAGTTTTGCATATAGAATTTTATTTGACTGGTACTACAGAAGGCTGGCTGTTTCATCTTAAGAATCTGATTTTTTCACTGTTACCTTTTATTTCTTGAAGTAATCTCTGTCCTTTCAACTTCACAGAAGAAATGAAGTGTACTGAATGACTTAAGGTTATTTATCAAGATTAGAACTTGGGTAAAAACCTAAGGTTTGGTGTCCTGTGCTTTCATAGGGTGCTGTTCAGAGTTTAAGGGAAATTTAGTCATTGTATAGTTTTAAGACAGTGATTTGCTTTTGAAGCCCAGTGAAGAAAATTTCAGATTCGAATTCAGGGTAGTTTGCTATTTGCTGATTCTAAAGGGTCAGTTCTTGTTTGAAATTCCTTGCCTGTGGCTACTAGATAAGTTTATATTGTTCAGGTGCAGTTATTAACTGATTTTAAAGCAGGATTGACTTCAATCCAGTTCTCACATTGCTGAACCTGCTTCCAGCTGGCCTGATCTCATGCTGAAGGTTGTGCTTAGAATTATCTATATTCTCAAAATGTCCTCTTTGATACATACATACAAACATACATGTCTTTTTAAGGCTGAACCTGTGGCATATGGAAGTTCCCAGGCTAGGGATCCAGTCAGAACTGCAGCTGCTGGCCTACACCGAGTCTGCAATCTACACCTCAGCTCATGGCAACACCAGACCCTCGACCTACTGAGCGAGGCCAGGAATCCGAATCCACATCCCTGTGGATTTCACTGCTGAGCCACAGTGGAAACTCCCCTCTTTGATATTTATGATACCTTGCCATAACCTAATCAGGAGCTCTACTTTTACATGTCCACAGGTGGCCACATTATTTGCCAGATGTTCTTGATCCAATGTTGATTGCTCTGACATAAGCATTTTTGGGATAAATTACTTTATGTAGTATTACTGCTCTATATTTTTGAGAAAAAAATGTCTGAGAACTATGATAAAGGTTAAAAAAAAGGTGAATTTACTTCACAGAAACTGAATGTGCTAGGGTTTGGTTAAAATTGAAACCATCCTTCATCTGGATGTAGTCTTATTTGTCTCAGAATTTATTCATTTGAATTTGGTTTTTATATGAGGAAAGTGAAGTTTTTTGCAGTATTTGCTACAGTGTTACTGGTGTTTTGGTATTTTCTTCAATTTCATGGAATTTTAGGCAATTTAAGGAAATTTCCAGTAATCAAACCTTTAAGAAAGTTTTTTGAGGGTTCATGTGTAGTATATACATGCTTATCAGTTCACATTTTGGAAATTTACTCCTCAGAACTTTGTAAAGTGGTTCTTTTTTGAAGGTCTGTGAGCAAGGTTTTTCAGATGAGAAGCCAGTTCCAGATGGGCTCCGTCCTCCTGGTTGTGTAATTGGAGGTGGTAGAGTCGGGAGTTGAATGCATGTCTTATGACTTCAAGTCTAGTAATTTTCACTGCTTTTCCCTAAAGCAAACTCAGTAGCAAAAACTGAATTTTGAGAAACATTCACTCTTCTTTTCAACTTACCTTAGTGTAATAGTACTTAACCTCTCGATTAACTTTATATAGACTAAAATATTTGACTGGGAAGTGGGCAAGGAGAAAGTCCTTGAGTGGGGAACATTTTTCATTATCTTCTGTGAATCACGGATTTGGTTGCCAAACAAACCAAATAGATCCAGAGGAAGCTCATTTTAAGAAGTCAAAACAGATTTTTTTAAAAAAATTATGGAATATGCCAAATATATTAACCTCCAATCTAAAGGACTGTATGTTTAGTGTGAATACTAACGTAATTTGATATATTTAGTTAATGTAGTCAGAGTATTTTTATTTTAAAAAAACCCTTCAAACTCATTAGGTAGTTGTTTGAAATGTAGCAACTGTTACATTATTTCTAAGGATGGAAATTATATTAGTAATGATTACCAAACTATTTGCATAGCTAAAAACTACATTTACTTTGCATAGTTAGGAGCTATGTTTAGATGGGAGAAATAAGTGGTATTAAGATCAGTGTTCTAAGTGAAGAACTGACTTTATTCTTGGTAGACACCAGAGGTATAGTATTTTGAACTTTTCTTTACTGGGGTTGCCGCAAGAAATAATACCTGATTTTAGATCTGCTTCGGTTGCTTTGAGAAATGGTGTTAATCAAACTATCTCTTCATATCATTTGAGTTTTTATATTTTTATTAAAACTGGTTATTATATTTTACAGTACATAAATATATGCAAGAATATCATGTTCTTGATTCTTTTTCAGATCTTCAGTAGATATTATTTATTTGACCAAATTCTGATTTTTTTGAATAATTTCTTTCTGTGGAAAAAAGGTTGCCAAAAAAACTGATCATTTGTAAATAAAATTTGAAGGGTCACGTTTACCTAAGATTATTTTCAAGTATAGTAGAAAAGCCCATTTGTAGTCAATTGATAATACCATTATAGGTGATTCTTTACTGTTACAGCATGTGGCTGACAATCTCCACTTCTCTAAGTAAAGATGGTTTGTGCCCTTACATCTTTTTAGAAGTTAGAATTTAAGATTCCTAGCATTTAGACATGACTACTCTTAGGTAAGTAAAATAATATAGTTTTTATTCTGTTTAGGAAAAAAATCCTATGGATTATCTATGATGTAAATAGATAATTTAAATGTATCAACTTAAAAGTTTTGCTCTTAAAATGTATGAAACATTTCACTTTTTCTAGTTTTGTATTATCCCTACAGTTCATCATTTCTGCAGGTCATTGGAATAGTGATAATAATACAAAAAATTTCTCCCCTCTTGTAAGCTATTACTTTTGTCTAGGAATGTGTTTCTTAGTACAAACCTAAATGAGGTAAAGAAATATACTAGAGAGGATGGATAACTACAACGAATTGTTGGGACAAAATGTCTACCAGTAATAATTGTGGTAGATTTGATAGTGATTTGTTACATTAAAGGCATGTTTGCATTTTTTGATTAGCATACATTTTGATCAAGTGGCAATAAGGTCAGAAACAAAGTATTTGTGCTCATGTAAGGGACCAGTATGAGTAATTATGTCTAACTTTATAAAATTAATAACTGTCTTAATGAATTTAGAGGTTCTTTTCTTTTTTTTCCCAGAATATAATTTAGTACCTGGCATGTCAGAGTTAGTCAGGAAAAATAAAGTTTTTTTTTTTTTTGATCGTTTTAGGGTTGCACCGCTGGCATATTGAGGTTCCCAGGCTAGGGGTCCAGTTGGAGCTATAGCTGATGGCCTACACCACAGCCACAGTAACACCAGATCCGAGCCACGTCTGCCACCTACACCACAGCTCACTGCAACACTGGATTCTTAACCCATTGAGTGAGGCCAGGGATCAAACCTATGATTCCTAGTCATATTTGTTTCCGCTGCACCACAACAAGAACTCCCGAAATTTTTTTTTAATTGAATAAATTTTTGGAAGAGAATGCTGTATTACATTTTAGAATATTTGGGATTTTTTTTTTTTAATGATGCTTTCACCTTTAATAAACATATGTAATTTGCAAATAAAGTGTTGAATAAGACAACTGATCAAATGAGAGGTTTTAAAAGTATTTTGGAAGTTAAGAGTCTAGAAAAATAGTAAGATATTTCTCACTATTATGGAAATATTTATTAATACGTATTTGGGGATTTTTCCTTTTCCTCAAGTATTTTCTTGATTTATAAGTCAGATGTATCTCACTTTTAGTTGTTTGTATACAATAATTATACTAATTGGATATTCCTTTACTTACCAAAATGAAGCATGCAAAAGCAAAGTACGAAACAGTTTTGTTATAAAATATAAGGGCATTTCAGTGAAATCTTTAGAATGGCTTTGGGAATAGTGCCCCCTTATGGTTTATGAAATATAGTCTATATTTTTTCCATTAAAAAATAGTAAAACATTGAAAAATATTAGCATTTTAAGAAGGCCCTCTGATAAAAAAAACTTTATCCTTTTGGTCTGAGAAATAGAAGAAAATTCAGAAACTTCAAGGAAGAAAAGAAAAAGGATAGGCCTGAATCAGTGTGTCATCAGCCAATAGTGTTGTCAGAGCTATGCATCTGTTATGCCACTGGGAGAACAAGGAAGAAATCAAGAGCTGGGTTGATTTCAATCCCTTTAGAATTCTGAGAGTAGAAAATGTGGAGCCAGAACTCAGTTTGTTCAAATAAAGGTGTAGAACTAGTAATGGCTTACACTTCTGTTTGTCCATATGTAGAATTTTCATCTGTTGAGGCTTCATATATGTTGCATATACATTACACATGTATATTAAAATAATGTAAGGATTTTATTTGATTACAAAAAGCATAAAGAAATATATAATTAAACCATAATCCTTATTTTAAGGTATGGTTTGCCTCTGTCCCTAAAGTATAGAACTGTGTTAGGCAGAAAGAGGAATGAAAGAATGTTAATTTAAAACTCATTTTGATGTTTAGACTTAGAAATGGGTCACAGAAATATGTGTGTAAATACTAGATGAAGGCTCTCTAAAGCAGGAATTCATCTTCTAGTTTCTTTCTTTCTTTTTTTTTTTTTTGTCTTTTTGCTATTTCTTGGGCCGCTCCCATGGCATATGGAGATTCCCAGGCTAGGGGTCAAATCGGAGCTGTAGCCACCAGCCTATGCCAGAGCCACTGCAACTTGGAATCCGAGCCGCGTCTGCAACCTACACAACAGCTAACGGCAACGCGGGATCCTTAACCCACTGAGCAAGGGCAGGGATCGAACCCGCAACCTCCTAGTTCCTAACGGTTCCTAGTCGGATTCGTTAACCACTGCGCCACGACGGGAACTCCCATCTTCTAGTTTCTGAATGTAGAATATGGTAGATGCTTAATGAAGATTTGGATAAACTGAATAAAAAGTCTTAGTAGCCCTAGAAAGCTACCAGTGACTTTTTAAGGAAGAAAACAGCTTTAGTTTTAAAGCAATAGAGTATTTTGTTTTTATATGTGGTATTGAATTTTGAAATTTCAAATAGCCTTGAAGGTGCATATTTTGTTTATCTTATGGGGACAAAGAATACAAAAGTTAAACTAAAGACCATTTCGGTGTATAATACTTGGGCTTTTATTCCATTTTGAAAAAGTTCTTTTGGTATGATTATGAAAACAATATAGGCTCATTATAGTAACTCCTAAGAAAGTACAAAGAAGAAAACAGTTTCCTCATAATTTCACCACAGAGTGATAACTACCATTGGAATTTATTCCTTTCCATACATAATGCTTTGTAAATTTGTGCAAAAGCATCTGCAGAGCACACGTTATTAATTTAGGACTAACGGTTGAAATAATACTTTGGGACAAATTTTAGGACATTGCACTTAAGAGCAATGTTTATCAAATTGCAGTTTGTCACCCATGTAGCCTTTCTCATTTGGGGTTCTAAGGGAGGAGATTTTAGCCCTATAGAGAGGATGGTTTATAGTACCATTCTAAATGCTTTGGAGAGATGTTAATTTAGTGTATGTCATGGAAGCTTTGCAGCATTTGGGCTTAATTCTCTTGAGGACCTGAGTTGAGAAGGGTGGGAAGGATAACATCAAAGAAGTCAATTTAGTGGGTCACCAGCTTTTTAAAAATACATGAAATAGAGTAAAATTTAAAAATGCAGTATATTGCACACAGAAAATTAGGTTAATTTACCTTTTGATATTGTCAATTTATATTAGCTGAAGGCCAAAATAATCTGAGGTCATAATTTTTTAAAAGCATATATGTTGAAATGTGATACTCAAAACCTTAGATTTATATAAATTAAAACTTTTGGCAAGTATTTTAGTGAAAAGATGTATATGACATGGAAATTTCCAAGTAATTGCAATATTAAGTGATTGAACACCATAGAATTCCAATGTAAAGAAAAAAAAGTTTTAAAGTCCCAGGAATTAACAGGAATTTATCAGTTTGTCCTGTTGCCTTTAAGTTTTAAAGGGAATGATACCATACTACTGACTTTACATGGCTTTGTTTCCATGAAGGATTTAAAATGAGAGTTGTACTTTATAAGAAAGAACACGAGCCTTTGCTTTTCCTACGTGCATTTTAAGCACTTTAAATCTAAAATTGGCTTTGTGAGGTAGGTGGTATGATCTTGCAGTGTGGAGGAGCAGCAGACTTGCTCTGATTCCTGCAGATCCATCTTTGATAAGTTAGTGGAGGTGTTTAGATCATATTTGCTCTAGTTTTGCGTTAGGTTCATTAATTCTAATAATTACAATGAAATAAGGCACGAAACTAAGCCTTAAAATCTCTTAAGTAGCTATTTGCTGCCTTGTAACACTACTCCTGTTTCAGTTGTTGAAACACTCATTCACAGCATGTTGGAGGTATTGAGGAAACCTGATCCTATTTTGAGAGATTCAGTTTCTTTCAGTAGTTGTTGGCAGCTGTGTGGTAGGGTGTCTTTTGTGTCCTTCTGAAATCATTTATGACCACTTGAATGTCTTAGTATTATACGCAGTAAGAGGAACCTGGAAGGTATATTTGCATAATATATATACTTCTTTATACCTAAGGATTTGTTGCTTCACTATGTATTCAGTCATATTTTTGTAAGGTTGCTAACGATTTGTTGAAAATGATTTGACTTGTACAAAGTAATGTGTATTTAATATGCATTATATTTTATTTCTTGTATAAACACTATTGTAGGAGGATAGGCTGAAATTTACCAATCTACTAGCCCTTTGTATGCTTATTGTGTTATAAGTGCCAAAATGTAAAAATTGTCTTTATAAATTCTATTTTTAAAAATGATTTTTTCCACTTTTTCTCTCTCTCTCTCTTTTTTTGTTTTTGTCTTTTTTGCCATTTCTTGGGGTGCTCCCGCGGCATGTGGAAGTTCCCAGGCCAGGGGTCGAATCGGAGCTGTAGCCACCGGCCTATTTCAGAGTCACAGCAACACGGGATCTGAGCCGCGTATGCAACCTACACCACAGCTCATGGCAACGCCGGATCCTTAACCCACTGAGCAAAGCCAGGAATCGAAACCGCAATCTCATGGTTCTTAGTCGGATTCGTTAACCACTGTGCCACGACGGGAACTCCCCATTTTTTTTCCTCTTTTTTTAAGGGCCATACTTGTACCATATGGAAGTTCCAGGCTAGGGGTCAAATTGGAGTTGTAGCTGCCAACTTATGCCCCAGTCACAGCAACTTGGGATCTGAGCAGCGTCTGCGACCTACACCACAGTTCATGGCAATGTCGGATCCTTAACTCACCAAGCAAGGCCAGGGATTGAACCCATATCTGTATGGATACTAGTTGGGTTTGTACTACTGAGCCACAATGGGACTCCTTTTTCCACATTTTTTAAAAAAAGGTTTACTTCTGACTTTTGGGGAGTCAAGGATTTTTAAAATCCTACCATACTTTGAGGCATTGCCTTGATTTCTTTAGCTCATCAATGTTTGTCATTAGGACTTAAAGATCATAATATTAGTCTGAGAGTGTAATTAAAAACTAGGTATCCATCTAAAAGCAAAGTTTATGGGAGTTCCCCTTGTGGCACCAGGGAAACAAATCCAGCTAGTATCCATGAAGATGTGGGTTTGATCCCTGGCCTCACTTAGTGGGTTAAGAATCTGGCATTGCTGTGGCTGTGGTGTAGGCCAGCAGCTGCAGCTCTGATTAGACGATTCGACCCCTAGTCTGGGAACTTCCTTATGCTATGGTGCAGGTGCAGCCCTAAAAAAGCAAAAACAAACAAAAAGCACAGTTTATTATTGAGACTAAGTCGAAATTTTAAAGGGTTTTGAATTTTGTTTTAGGTTTTTTTTTTTTTAAGTGCAGATTGGAATGTTTGTATATGGATAGTGCTGATGGGTGTGGTTGCTTTTGTAACTAGGAAGTTACAAAAATGCTTATTGATATTTTTGTAAATGAAATTGAATTTTATAAATTATTTGTCATTGTGTGTGAGATTATAAGCATCTATCAAAATGCAATGATTCTTTTTTAGGAAGTCTGGTTATTAAAGGGTCATGCATATATAACAGTTAAGTTGAAATTTAGAGAAACTTTCATAAAACATTTCCTAATTTTTACTTATTTAAAATTAACTCCTATACATTTTGGGATTGTTTAAATATTGCTTTCATAGATGTTATTTGTTGTTTTACAACTTAGAAAAAGAACCTTTGGAATGAAATCATATGTCTGAAATTTTTCTTACGTATTTCAGATGAGGATGCCATCTCTTCATTTTTTGGTAGATAATGATGGGGAAGTTGGGCGATAAAAGTGTTTTAAAATGTTAAAGCTCTAACTTAGGCTACTGAGTGATCTACTTCTCTTCTTTGCCAAGTAATGTAATGTATTCTATTTTAATGTTTAAATACATGAGGGAATAAATTATTCTCTTATTGAAAGGTAGAGAAAAGGTAATGTTCCTATCTTGGTGTCTCATTTTTATTCCTGATCAGTAGCCGCATTACTGCCATGCCATTTCATTATATTGTTCTTTTTGGAAGACCTAATTTGTATGTTGCCACAAATGCAGAATAGATGAGAAAATCTGTCATGCTTGCGAATGTTCTGTTGTATAATATGTGCTTTTCTTAATTGTTTTTAACACACAGGATAATTTGTTATCCTAACTATAAATGTGTTTGCGGCTTACTACAGCGTATTAGGTAAAATTAACTCCCAACATTGTATCATGGTTAGTGTTGTACATTTCCTCATCATTTATATTATTTAATTTGTAGATCTGATCTCCCAAAATACGTCCCAGAGACTGTTGGGATTCTTTGGTACTTTTTGTAACAGAAGAGTTTTAAATGTGAGAGAGACTGACTAGTGAGTTTCAGGGTAGTAGAGTAACCTTAAAAAAGGCCACCCTGGGAATTAATGATCTATACTGTCATTCAGAATTCATTCAACAAATATTTATTGAGTCTCTACTACCTGCCAGGCATGGTGCTAAGTACTGAAAATACAAAAGTGATGAAGACAGTCCTTGACCTCAAGCTGCTGTTCAAGCAGAGGCCAGGTAGCCTCTTGTCAGGGATTTTGTATACGAAATTCAGACATGAACTAGAGGATGTGCTAGGTGATCTTTAAAGAAGGCTTCTTTAGAACCCCTCTTCTGTGACTCTCTTAGTGGGTTGGTGAATAGGAAACAACAAGGACAGAAATTAGAGAAGGATAGATGTTTAAAGAGAAACAAATGTGCTAGTGGTTATTCAGGGTGGCACTTGAAGTTTTAAGACATTGTAAAAGCAAAGCTATACTGAGTGGGTCCTCAATAAAAGTAAAACACATAGCAAGCTGTACAGTTTTGAAATGAACTTGATCAAAATTGAGTCACAGTTTAAGGCAAGATCTTTGGCTGAAGAAGTTTAGAATTTGTTCTTCTGAAGGTCTGAGATTACAGATATCATAATAGGAAAAACTTTTAAATATGTAAATCAATCTTTAGTAATTTTAATTTAAAAAATTAGAAACAGTAGATTTCTCGGACAGTATATCCAGGATTCTTTCAGGTATAAAACTGATTTAAAGTGTCACTTTCTTTATTTTCTAAATAATGAGTTTAACTGATGACTTTTAAAAAGGAAATTTAGGAGTTCCCGTCGTGGCGCAGTGGTTAACGAATCCGACTAGGAACCATGAGGTTGTGGGTTCGGTCCCTGCCCTTGCTCAGCGGGTTAACGATCCGGCGTTGCCGTGAGCTGTGGTGTAGGTTGCAGACGCGGCTCGGATCCTGTGTTGCTGTGGCCCTGGCGTAGGCTGGCAGCTACAGCTCCGATTGGACCCCTAGCCTGGGAACCTCCATATGCCGCGGGAGCGGCCCAAGAAATAGCAAAAATGAAAAAAAAAAAGACAAAAAAAATAAAAAGGAAATTCTCATTCAATTTGAGTTGATCTTATATTTCATTGATTTGTTTGAGCTTATCCATGCTAATTAACACCTGTTTTATCACAATGTTGGGGTGAAAAATGTTCTAAGTGAGTTTTCTAGATGAAATTATTCAGTACTAACTGTATTTTTAAAAACTTTTTTTTATGAATTCTAAAATGTCTTAAATGGTTTTTCAATCTTTCTAAGTGGTATGTGTATGGTATGTATATGTATATAGTATACTATTTATACATGGTATAAATATAGACTATAATTTAACTATGTCATGTTGACTGAAGACTTTGAAAACATCAGTTACTCTGTTGTGATAAGGGTAGGGAACA
Organism: Phacochoerus africanus; assembly: GCF_016906955.1. Classification (NCBI taxonomy): domain Eukaryota; kingdom Metazoa; phylum Chordata; class Mammalia; order Artiodactyla; family Suidae; genus Phacochoerus; species Phacochoerus africanus. The sequence continues at coordinate 189,408,971 of NC_062544.1, forward strand.
ATTGAGATATATTATATATATTATATATTTGCCCTGGCCTATGATAAAGCCCTCAGATTGTCTCAATTTTTGAATCAGTTTTCATGTTTATGTCTAATTCTCTTCTCTCCTTAGGCTGTCAGCTGGCACCTGGCATCTATCACTGTTTCTTTTGCCAGCAGTCAGTTCCCTTTCAAATTTTTAGTGGAACTAAGTTATAGACTGAGAAACTGTAAATAAACGATTGATTTATTTTATAAATAAGCAGATGATTTTGCCCCAGATTTTGAACTTCTTTAGAATACTTGATCAGGATTGGAAGGTTTTAAAACAAATTCTGCCCTTATTTAGAGTCTAGAGGCCCTCACTGAATACTCAACTCTTAAATCCTTTCAAAATATATTCTCTTCCCTGTAGTCGTGTAGTCTTTTTAGTCTTCAAATTACTTGTCCAGTAATTCTTAACAAAAATGCTGATCTTCTACCAATATGTATGTGAGGGGAGATAAAATATAAAAACAAACCAAATGAGGAAGTTAGTAATCACAGGTTATTCTTTTCTTTCTCAGTTTCTGAACCTAGTTTTCTGATCTGTAAAATGGAGATAATTACACATATGTAATGAGGTATTTTTTAGAATTAAGAAGAATATAAACTTTATACTATAAACGTGGAGGTTGATGTTTGTTAAGTAGCCAGTTACCTTTTCCTTTTCCTTTATTTTCAGGTACAGTTCATCCTTCAGGGCTAAAAGAGCTTTTCCTATTCATAAGGAAATACGGTTTAGTGATAAGTGTTAACAGACAAAATGGTTTCAAAGTTTGACAAAGTACTTACAGCTGTAGAATGTTCATCTAAAATAATGTGCTAAGAAATACTATAGGGATAGGGTATATTCCAACTTATTGTAGCAGCAAGAAGAAGAATCAAAACTTACAATGCTGTATATTTGTAGAGTACTATTATTTAAAATGGATTTAAAAAATAGATTCCATAAGTATGATATTTGGTGAAATCATTTCTGGTAATGCATGTTAATATGCATGCAGATACGGTTCTTGTTATGGGGTAATTCATGTAGCAGTCTCTGAGTTTGAAGTGATTAGACATTTTACTTTAAGGAAAGACTGCCTTAAAATAAAATGTTTCTTAAGTAACGTAATTCTTCTTTATTAGTCAGTGTTCTCAGGGGCAGCCTATGGCTATATCAAGTTCACACATAAAATTAACCATTACATCTTTCTTCAATAAACTTTTCCCCTTCTACATTTTTCTACAGATAGATGCATCACCAGGAATGGAATTACAGTCATGGTATCCAGTTATAAAGCAGGAAGGTGACCATGTTTCTCAGACACATTCATTTTTACATCCCAGGTGAGTGGGTATTAACTTGTCCATTCATCCATTCAACATCCATGTGTCAGGTGCTATTCTAGGCCGTGGGAATTCATTATATAGTTTTAGGTGTTTTTGTTAATGAAATGAATTGTAAATTGTGTTGAATATTTGAATTAACCTTTTCTCTATGTTTCTGTGTTTTTGTTTTTGTTTTTTTTTCTTGGAAATAGTTCATTTCCTTTTTATCCCAAAGTGGAAAAATGAAAGTTTTCTTTTAATTTCCTTAGTTCCCTTCAAGAGGTAAATCAAGAGTATGGTGTGCTCTTTGATATTTTAAAAAAAACTTTTGAAACTTAGAAGTTTTCATAATAACCACACCCCTCGAAATCAATTTTCTTATTTTCAATAAAAATGCATCTTAGATTATAAACTTTTTCTTTATTGATCCTAGATTTAGCTGTACATTTATATCTCCCCAAGCCCAGTGATGAGGAATCTTAGTCTTACTTCCATTTGCGTAGTTCCTTCTATTTTTATTACATTTGAAGTAATGTAGTTTGAAGTTTTGGGGCAGTATTAAACCTGTCAGTTTTCTTAGCAGAATACTGAGTTTTCATTCTCAGAATTCATGTGATTGGCAAAGAGGATCAATATAGATATCTTATACAAAGAAAATGTGAAATAAGAGGAGATTATAGAGTTCAGAGGATGAAGTGTTAGGTTAGTTAAAATGGTTGAATCTTTTGGCTAAAGGTTAAGCAGATTATAGTTAATCATAAAATATCTAGCTCGAATTTGTTCCATGAGTCTCTCAGATAATCTCCCTGAGCAATTTTATGTGAGCTTTGAGCAAAATTGTAGTTATTCCTTTGATTTATTATTGCACTTTTATCAAGTAGGAAATACCAAAGTATTTTCAGAAGATTGCTCTGTGAGATTTGATCTAAGGAGGACTGCCCAGTAGCTGGGCAGCATGCAGAATGCTGGTTCTCTCCCTGAGCTGTATATATAGGAAGGGCCCTGGGAGGTCCTCACTGGGTGAATCAGGCCATAGCCGTGCAGTGTGGGACTGAATCAGTCTCATTCCCAGCGATGAGCAAGGATTTCTTGCTTTGGAGGGGTGGCAGAAAAGGAAATAGTTCTCCAAAGTAGTGTATGGTCTGTTTTCTTTATGGCATAAAGCTTACCTAGTCAGTCAGGGCTATTGAACTGCTCTGTAAAATGCTTTATGGTTTTAGTTCTCAGATAGTTTTGAGGGGGAAGGAGAAGAGACTGATTTTCTTTTCCAGTGAGTATCTCTTTAATGCTTAGAAATGACTTTTTGCAAAATAACAAAAATAACCTCATCATTTTTCATTTTCTGCCTCAACTTTTTCAAGAATTCCTTTCTATGATCCTTATTTTCTGAGTCTTCTGTTTTGGTAAAAAAGAAAAATTGTTTAACCATAGAAATAGAAATAGATGGTGATATATTTTGTTTTCTTACCTAAATGTCGTATGTATCTCATTGTGCCATTCCTTGTTTTCAGCTACTACTTATACATGTGTGATAAAGTGGTTGCCCCAAATGTTTCGCTTACTTCTGCTGTATCCCAGCCTAAAGAGGTCACAAAGACAGAAGCAAGTAGATCCATACCAAGACAGTCAGAGAAGCCTCACAGTAGTGGGAAGCATCCAAAAACAGTGTCTTATCCAGATGTCTCACTGGAGGAACAGGAAAAAATGGATTTAAAAACAAATAGAGAATTATATAGTCGCTTAGGTAAGTATGCAGAAATAATCTTTTTAAAATCAAGTATCTAATAAACACATTTATTCAGCGTTTTCAAAGAGGATTTCTATTTAAGAGAATTTTCTATAGATATTGAAGCTTTTATCTTAAAAAAAAAAAAATACAACCTTTAAAAACTCTTGAGTGTCTCCACAGAACCTCAATTGCTCTACTTCTCTAGAATGGTGATAGCCATAGAGGCTGATGAGATTCGTATATAGGCTAGATGATTACATACTGCAAGTGATTTTTTTCTGATTATTTTTTCTTCCTCCTGCCTTTTCTTTGCTGTCAGGTTTCTTAGAATGTCCTTATTTTTCTTTGTAATTTGCTGTGAACTGAGAAACTTTAATAATATGGGAAGTATATGATAATCTATAAAAATATTGAATTGCTGTGTTACACACCTGAAACTAATTTAATCAACTGTACTTCAAAAACAAAAACAACAACCCACAAGTGTATGTAAGTAGTTAGGTATAGGACTCAGGGAAAGTTAGTCATGGAATAAGTAAGAATTGAAAACTCATAACTGTGGGAGCCAGGCAGATGGCATGAATACAGAATGCTGGCTGGACATTAAGGAAAAAAGCTGCATAGTTACAGTGCCTTCTAAAATGCTGTAGACCAAACAAGACGTGTCTGCTCACATGCTGCCTATATTACCCCCTGTATAGTTGCAGACTTTGCTTATAGCTTAGGCAAGGATAGTTCTTTCAGCTTACTCAGAGCAGTTGAAGACTTCTCTAGTCATATAACTGTTTTCATAGATAATTGAGATTCTTGAGGGAGTTTTCTGTACTTTAATTTTGAGATTTTTAGAACTCAATTTTCCTTGGACTTAAACATGGCAAACAATAATTAGTAATGTATCATACCATGCTTGCAGTATATTTCCCAAATTATTTAATTCTAGTGACTTTTAAAATTATTGATATAATTCATTTAGCATAAAATTTACCCTTTTAAAGTGTACAATTTAGTAGGTTTTTTTTTTTGTTTTTTTTGTTTTTTTTTGTCTTTGTGCCATTTCTTGGGCCGCTCCAGCGGCATATGGAGGTTCCCAGGCCTAGGGGTCGAATCAGAGCTGTAGCCGCTGGCCTATGCCAGAGCCACAGCAACGCAAGATCTGAGCCGCGTCTGCAACCTACACCACAGCTCATGGCAACGCTGGATCGTTAACCCACTGAGCAAGGGCAGGGATCGAACCCGCAACCTCATGGTTCCTAGTCAGATTCGTTAACCACTGCGCCACGATGAGAACTCCGAAATCAGTAGTTTTTAGTAAATTGACATACTTGGGCAGTGATCACAACTATTTAATTTCAGAACATTTCATCACTTCAAAAAGAACCCTGTAGTTCAGTAGAAGTTACTCTCCTTTCTCCCCTTTCCCCAACCTCTGTCAACCACTAATCGGTTTTCTATTTTTACGGATCTGCCTGTTCTGGACATTTCATGTAAATGGTATCATACAACATGTGGCCTTTTGTTGTCTGGCTTCTTCTACTAAGCATAATGTTTCTCAGTCCATATTATAGCATATATTAGTACCTCTTCTCGTTTTATGGATTAATAACATTTCTGTTGTATGCATGGATATATTTTATTTATTTATCTTTTGGCCATTGTATGTAGTGGCCTTTTTTTTTTTTTTGCTTTTTAGGGCGGCACCCATGGCACATGGGGGTTCCCAGGCTAGGAGTCCAGTTGGAGCTACAGCTGCTGACCTACACCACAGCCACAGCAGTGTAGGATCCGAGACACATCTGCAGCCTACACCACAGCTCAAGGCAAGACCAGATTTTTTTTTTTTAACTTTATATTTTTTTTAATTACTCAAATGAATTTATCACATCTGTAGTTGTATAATGATCATAACAACCTGATTTTGCAGGATTTCCATCCCACAGCCCAAGCACATCACCCCACCCCCCAAACTGTCTCCTCCGGAGACCATAAGTTTTTCAATGTCTGTGAGTCAGCATCTGTTCTGCAAAGCAGTTCAGTCTGTCCTTTTTTCAGATTCCACATGTCAGTGAAAGCATTTGATGTTGGTGTCTCATTGTATGGCTGACTTCACTTAGCATGATAGTTTCTAGGTCCATCCATGTTGCTAAGAATGCTGGTATTTCGTTCTTTTTGATGGCTGAGTAATATTCCATTGTGTATATGTACCACATCTTCTTGATCTACTCCTCTGTGGATGGACATTTAGGTTGTTTCCATGTCTTGGCTATTGAAAATAGTGTTGCAGTGAACACTGGAGTACATGTGTTTTTGTGAGTCGTGGTTTTCTCTGGATAGATGCCCAGGAGTGGGATTGCTGGATCAAATTTTTAGCAAATTTTCTATTTTTAGTTTTCTGAGGAATCTCCATACTGCTTTCCACAGTGGTTACACCAATTTACAATCCCACCAACAGTGTCATAGGGTTCCTTTTTCTCCACACCCTCTCTAGCACTTATTGTTTGTAGACTTTTTGATGCTGGCCATTCTGGCTGGTGTAAGAGGGTACCTCATAGTGGTTTTGATTTGCATTTCTCTAATAATGAGTGATGTTAAACATCTTTTCATGTGTTTCTCGGCCATCTGTATGTCTTCTTTGGAGAACTGTCTGTTTAGAAAGGCCAGATCCTTAACCCACTGAGTGAGGCCAGGGATTGAAGCCACAACCTCATGGTTCCTAGTGGGATTTGTTTCCGCTGAGCCACAATGGGAACTCCCTGTATGCAGTGGCTTGACATGGGATCTCAGTTCCAGATCAGGAATTGAACTCAGGCTACAACAGTGAAAGTGCCGGTTCCTAACCACTCGGCCACCAGGAAACTCCCGAATATACTACATTTTGTTCATTTATTCATCAGTTGATGAACATTTGAATGTACCTACTTTTTGGCTGTTGCAACTAATGCTGTTATGAACACTTATGCAAGAGTTTTAATTTTTCTTAGGTATATATTTAGGAGTGGAATTGCTGGGTCATATAGTTACTCTATGTTTAATATCTTTAGGGATTGCCAAACTGCTTTCCAAAGCTGCCATACCCATTTCATTTCTACTAGCAGCCTCGGAGAATTCCAGTTTCTGCACATCTTGGCCAACACTTGTTATTGTTTGTCTTTTTATTATCACTGTCCTAGTGGTTGTGAAGTGATATCTCATAGTTTTGATTTGGATTTCTTCAATGACTCATAATACTGAGTATCTTTTCATGTTTTTATGGGACATTGGAAATCACCTTTGGAGAGTTATCTATTGAAATCCTTTATCTATTTTTAAATTGGGTTTTTTATCTCTTTACTTTTGAGTTGTAAGAGTTCTTCATACATTCTGAGTACTAGACCTTTATCAGCTGTAGGATTTGCCATTTGCCATTCTGTCAGTTGTCTTTTCACTTTCTCATCAGAGTCCTTTGAAGCGCTAAAGTTTTTTGTTTTTTTTTGTCTTTTTGCCATTTCTTGGGCTGCTCTCATGGCACATGGAGGTTCCCAGGCTAGGGGTGGAATCAGAGCTGTAGCTGCTGGCCTACACCAGAGCCACAGCAACATGGGATCCGAGCCGCGTCTGCAACCTACACCACAGCTCACGGCAACGCAGGATCCTTAACCTACTGAGCAAGGCCAGGGATTGAACCCGCAACCTCATAGTTACTAGTTAGATTCGTTAACCACTGAGCCATGATGGGAACCCCATAAAAGTTTTAAATTCTGATGAAGTCCAACTAATTTCTTTGGTTTCTTTAGGTGTCATATCTTTTAAACCATTGCTTAATGGAAGTTCGTGGAGATTAACAGTTGAGTTTTAGCTCTTACATTTAAGTCTGTGATCCATTTTGAGTTAATTTTTACATACAGTTTGAAGTTCAACCTTACTCTTTGTATGTGGATACAGTTGTTCCAACACTATTTATTGAAAAGACTACCTTGTCTACTTTTTTCTGATTGAATTATTTGGGCACCCTGTTGAAAACCAGTTGCCTGTAAAAAATATGGGTTTATTTCTGGACTTAATCCTTATGCTAGTACTATACACAGTTTTGATTTCTGTTGCTTTGTAATGAGCTTTGAAACTGGGGATTGCGAGTCCTCCAATGTTCTTATTCTTTTCTAAGATTGTTTTGGTTATTTTAGTTTCCTTTTATTTCCATAGGAATTTTAGAATCAGCTTGTCGGTTTCTGCCACAAAGCCAGTTGGGATTTTGATAGGGGTTATATTGAAAAAGTAGATCAGTTTGGGGAGTATAACCAGTTATTGTAGTCTATTTACTATAACAAAAATACCATAGGCTGGGTGCCTTACACCACAGGCATTTATTTTTCATGTTCTAGAGGTTGGGAAGTCTGTGATAAGTGCCCTAGCAGATTTGGTCTGGCAAGGACCTGTTTTCTGGTTCATAGAAGGCTGTGTCTTCTCACTGTGTCCTCACATGGGAAATGGTGGGTGAACTCTTTGGAGTCTCTCTTATAAGGGCATAAATCCCATCATGGGAGCTCTATCCTTATGACCTGATTACTTCCCAAAGGTGCCACCTTCTAATACCATCACATTGGGGGTTAGGATTTCAACATATGAATTTGGAGGTCACTGAAATTCAGATCACTATACCATCCTAAAAATATTAAGCCTTCCAATCCATGAACATAGGATGCTTTTCCATTTATTTAGGTCTTTTATTTCTTTCAATGATGTTTTGTAGTTTTCATTGTACAAGTTTTGTACTACTTTTGTTAGATTTATTCCTAAGTATTTTTTTATTTCATTTGTAAATGAAATTATTTTCTTAATTTCATCTATGGATTGTTCTAGTGTCTTTTTAATGGAGTGATATTCATACTTTGTTACTTCATTTTTGCTTCTCAAGATCCATCAGTCTCAAATAATTCTACAAGTAAAAAGAAACCTGAGTCTACTACTTGCTGTTTAGCCAGAGACGCAAGCAAGGCTGGAAATGACTGTGATGCTGCAGCTTCATCTCCACTTCTTGTCAAAGATGTCATTTGTGAGGATGATAAGGGAAAAATCATGGAAGAAGTAATGAGAACTTATGTAAAACAACAGGAAAAACTGAACTCAATTTTGCAGAAGAAGCAACAACTTCAGATGGTAAAAATGTTGTCTAAATTATAGTCCATTATGAAAAGATACTTTTGCATATTTTTAGGAAAAGTCAAGATGAGATGGTGCAAATGCATTTAAGATTATTGTTTTACATTCATAAGAAAGATTAATATACTTTTAAATTTTTAGAGAAAATAGTTTTTCAGGATAATCACTTTTATATAGAATTGATATAACTGATTTTTTTTTTGTCTTTTTTTGCTATTTCTTGGGCCGCTCCCGTGGCATATGGAGGTTCCCAGGCTAGGGGTCGCATCAGAGCTGTAGCCGCTGGCCTACACCAGAGCCACAGCAACGCGGGATCCGAGCCGTGTCTGCGACCTACACCACAGTTCACGGCAATGCCAGATCCTTAACCCACTGAGCAAGGGCAGGGACCGAACCCACCACCTCATGGTTCCTAGTCGGATTCGTTAGCCACTGCGCCACAATGGGAAATCTGATATAACTGAATTTTATATATTTTCTGTCCTCTTTTTTCCTGAATTGAAAACTTTAACATGATGAAATAAAGTAAAAATTGTATTGTGATTCTTTAAATTACAGGAAGTTGAAATGTTGAGTAGTTCAAAAGCTATGAAGGAACTCACTGAAGAACAGCAGAATTTACAGAAAGAGCTTGAATCTTTGCAGAATGAACATGCTCAAAGAATGGAAGAATTTTACGTTGAACAGAAAGATTTAGAGAAAAAATTAGAGCAGGTAATGAAGCAAAAATGTACCTGTGACTCAAATTTAGAAAAAGATAAAGAGGCTGAATATGCAGCACAGGTAAGAATTACTCAGTTTGTGTAGTGTTGCCCTTTCAATGTGGAAATTGAAGCTGTTACTTTTTCCATTAAAGAAATTACTTTTTGTCAAGCTCATTAGGCTAGATTTCAAAATAGATAATTCTGTTAAATATAACTTTATGCCATATCATCCAAGATTTTTTATTTTTTTAACACAAATTTATTTCTCACAGTTCTGGAGACTGGAAGTCTAGGATCAGGGCACCAGGAGGTTTCATGTTTGGGAAGAACCCATTTTCTGGTTTATAGATGAAGTCTTCTCACTATGTTTTTATCTGTGGAAGGGGCCAGGGATCTCTGGGAGGTCTCTTTTTTCTTTTTTTTTGGCTTTTTAGGGTCACACCTACGGCATATGGAATTTCTCAGGCTAGGGGTCCAGCGGGAGCTACAGCTGCTGGCCTATGCCACAGCCACAGCAATGTGGGATGTGAGCTGTCTCTGTAACCTATACCACAGCTCACTGCAACGCTGGATCCTAACCCACTGAGCAAGGCCAGAGATAGAACTCTTGTCCTCATGGATACTAGTCAGATTCATTTCCACTTCGCCACAACAGGAATTCCTTTCAAGATGATTTTTTGACCTTGATTGCTTTATTACTTTAAATAAAACTTTATTGGGTTTCTGTAGTTTAGTTGTCCAAATTGCTAATCCCTAGCTGTCTGAATATCAAATGTAATGTTATTTTAATGTAGTATATGGGCTTTCAAATCAATGAATTTACGAACATGAACTGTTGTCCTCTGTGTTCATAAGCACTGGAACAAAAATGAATAGTAGCTGTCAACTTGGAGAAGATGAACAAACAACTCTTAGACTGAGTAGGCTGCGATGAGAGGTGTACTCAAGTGTAGGGCATAATGAAAGTGCTCTAGGTGTTCAGTTCTCTTGACTCTTTGTTTTTCCCTCATTTTAAGGTAATGTCAAAGTCAGATTAATAATATTAGATATTCATGTGTTTGTAGCATGCATGAAATAGTTCATTTTGTAAAAAGTAATTTGAAAGTAGGTTTTGTCATGATATGAGGAATAGATGGAAAAAAAAAAAAACAACTGAATGAGAACTGACACAGTCTTTTAAATCACACAGCTGGCAGAACTGAGACAGAGGTTGGACCACGCTGAGGCTGACAGGCAAGAGCTCCAAGATGAACTTAGACAGGAACGGGAGGCAAGACAGAAGTTAGAGATGATGATAAAAGAGCTAAAGCTGCAAATTTTGAAATCATCAAAGACTGCTAAAGAATAGAAATCTTTAAAGAGATTCATCTGTGTGTTCCCAACAGGGTTTATTTTTGTTTGTTTGTTTGCTTTGGTAATTGAATTCTGAACAGTTTATCTGCATGAAAATAACTAAGCATTCTATCCATTTGTAGAGCAGAGAAAGTGAAGAGATTATATATTAGTACATAAATTTTTACATTTTCCAAATGATTGAAAATGTGTTTCTTTATACTTTTTTTCAACCAGCTTGGTAACAATACTCTACAGTTTCAACTGTCAGATTATCCGACTATATTTCTAACGCAAATTTAGCAGTTGCATACTTTTTAAAAGCTGCATCGTGTGATGTACAATAATTGTGGTCAACTTTGTTATCCATATTTCAGACTGAATTTTAGATACAAAGGTGGCTTCATATTTCATATATAGAACTACTCAAGGAGTAGAATCTCCATTTTTTCATTAACAATCTCCTTTCTAAGTTGTTATAGTATACTCATTATTATAATCAAAATTTGCTTTTATTTTGTTCATATTGTGGAATGAATTTCCACTAGTTCTCTGCTATTGAGTGTCTCTTAAGAGACACCTTGTCAGTAGGGGAATTTCACTGATGAGTTTATAGCACACCCTGTGGGAAAGGATAACATGCTTTCTTACATACGGCTGCTAAATACAAGAAGCAGTTAAAATTAGACTTTCTGTTTAAATGTGGTTATATTTAGAAAAAACTTTTATTCAGCAAATTCAGAAGAGGGAATAAAATGTAATACTTTTGGACTTTGTTTATGTTGTTAATAGTGGTATGAAAATATTAATGTACTTGATAAAAACTGATACCATCGATATACATCAGTTTCTATACAATCCATAATCTTCCTGTACAGTTTTTATATGTAGCTGTGGGTCTTACTGAAATTTATATGACAGATTTGTTTTCCTTTCATTGTAAAATATTAAACACTTTGAAGGTTATTTTGGACTTTTGTATGTTTAAATGTTGTCTTAACCAAAATTTGCACGAATGGACCATTTTCAGTTACTATTTAATATCAAAATCAGAAATTTACAGTCAGCTGGTAGTATATGACAGGTTAATATAGGGAAGTTTAGTTATCTGCTACTAAACGGTTTTTAGATAATTTTTAGAAGACAGGAATGCCATAGTTTGGGGGGGAGGGGCAACTACTTCTGCACTTTTCTTTTTTTTTAATTTGCACAGAAAAGCCTGTCATTCTTTAAGGGCAAATTTCATATTAGTTAATTCTTGGCTTAAAAGATTCTAGGTAAAATTCTTAGAATGCATTTTTTAAAGAAAGTTTCCTGAAGCTACCATTAATTGACATTATTATCCCATGAATTTTATGTTTTGTTCTTGTGTAAGGTACTATATAAAATTACTTGAGAGCTAAATTTATTTTTAAATAAATTAGTTAGGATTAAGGTTATTTACTATTCCCATCATAGATGATAGATACTTAGTATAGAACTTCAAAAATAAGTAGGTTATCATTTAACCAGTTATTTTCATATTTTGCTTAATGGTACTTACATATCCTAAAAGAATTTTTGTACTTCCCAAAGTATAGTTTCTTTACTAGAGTATGGTCTAAATGTGTATTTTCTATTTTCCATTTAAATTTTACTGTATTTACCCTGAAATTTAATTTGTTGATTCTTGGAATCTCCTCAAGGAGGAAGACATGTTAAAATGACATACAGAAACAAAAATTAAAAACAATATACCCTCCTAATACCTTTTATTTATCTCTATCTAGAGAAAGAAAAATCACAAAGACATTTTATGATACAGTTTCATTTTAGTTGTGAATTAGTTGTGTCATAGCTAAGCTTTTTGGAAGATAAAACTCAAGCCCATATAGTTTCATTTATTTTTCAAATTTACTCAAAATCTACTATGTTACTTAGTTTAAATGATAAGTTTACTTAAGTTTCAACTCAAAGATTCTAAAATAAATTGCTTAATCTTTGAAATATTAAAAAATTTTGAGCAATGCTTAATCACCTTTAAGTCATCATAAACTCTTGAGTAAAGAACTATTTTTTCTAGTCCTTCACATAGGGGAAACTTGCCACATGATATTATATAGTCTTCATTTTCCTGAAGATACATTGGTGTGCCATAGGTTTCTGTCTAACTTCTTTGAAAATAGTTTTTTTTAGTCAATTGTAAATATTATGCCTATTCTAGTTAAAAGTAATTTTAAGTTAAACTGTACCACATAGCTTGAAAATAGAGAGACTTTGAAATTCTTTACAAGTGTCCTCTGCTTAAAATACCTTATCCATATAATTATTCTCTATCCTTTGCATGCTCATTTTGTGTGTTGGTTGCTAGCTTAAAGTTTGTTTCATTGTTAGTTTTTGTGTACCACAATTCATCAAGCAAACAGATTTTTCCCTCAGACTTCATTATTCTTTTTCAGAAACATATAAAAATATTCACTTTAAAAAGCTGCGTTAAAGGAACGGCCTATCAAAAGTGCTAGAGCACACTTAAAAGGAAGAAAAGATGAAATAATAGTTTACTGAGTGATGAGTGGAGTTTAGTTTGGGTGATTATAGTTTCTATACTCTAAACGTTTTGAGAAAAAGGTACTAAATCAAATATAGTAAACGTAAAACCTGCTGTCAATGAGGAAACTCTAACCAACCCTGATTTCACAAATGCAACTTGTAACACTATGAAAGGATTTGACCAACAGTGTAAGTTTGGCTTGTGCTTTAGTTTTTTAAAGCGTATTCTTATGCTTAAATTTCTGTGTCCAGGAGAGTTCAGATGTTTTATGCTTCTTAAACTAATTTTATAACATTTAATATATTACCAGTTGAGAAATGAAATAATTTGTACATACTGAATTAACAACCAATTTCTAATAAGTAGAGGTGATAGATTGAGTACAGTGATACTTGCCGGTTATCCATATATTTTAGAAGTCATGACACAACAACCAATATATTTGCACACCTATGGCTTCTATTTGAAGGAAAGTAAAATGATAAGGAAATTTGAGTAATATGGAACATGCTCAAGGTATTTCCCTAAAAGTCATAGTAAATCTGGTGCTGAGGGTTTTTGGTCAGTTTCTAAAATTTTTTTCTCAATGTCTTATGTTTTGATTGCTTAGGGAAGAATCCTCATTTTTATCTGCTCTTATGCATTTAATCTGCACGACAGGACATTAAAAATTAATATAATGAAAAGTTGTGCTCATACTGTACATCTATTTCTGTGCTTGGAACTACTTGTTATTAGTTTTTACTGAAGCTGTCAGCAATAAGGGACACATTACTGCTGTATTATACATTTGTGAGATTGAATAATTTAAACAGCTTAAATTTTTTTTTTTCTAGTGTAAGACACTTAAGCATTTCCATTATTGGAGGAAATTCGTATGGGTATTCTATATTGCATCTTGTTTAAAGGACAGTTTTTTTTTTTCCCCTTTTGTAAAATCTTCCCATTTAAATGGCTTCTAAACTACATAATGCAATTTGGAGCCTGTTTCTTTAGTGATAGAATTAAATGTCTCATATAGTGCTACTGTTTTTGAATTATAGTCAACAAATGTAAAAACTGAAATATAAAAATTAAGCCCAGAAAACAAAATAGTGTATTAAGTTAGTTGAATGTAAAAGAAATTTATAAGATTTTTTCTTCAATATAGATACCTCACTTGAAAATAAAGCACAGCATACTTAAAGTAGTTCTAGTTAAAAAAAAAAAAACCTACTAAAAGAATTGCTAAATCTTGAACACCTTTGGGGGAATTATAGTTTGGGAGAAATAAAATATACTTGCTTTTAACCATTCTGTTAGAAGTATTTATTTATCCTGATAATTTTTAAGCCAACACAGTAGTCTTAAATTATTTCTGAATTTCTCATCTGTGAAGGCAGTAAATGAAAGATCTGTTGTGCTACTGTTGAAACAAATTGTTGACTACATTGACCATAATTCAATTTAAATTTTGCCAATGATGTACAGTTTTATGGTTAAAATTGCTGTGGTTGGTTGCATTACATGACACACAAAACTGTCCTCTACCTCACATGAAATAAATATTTTATATGGTTTTACTATAAAACAAGACTCATCTATCTGGTCACTTAGTTTACAAATTTTGAATTATATTTATTGAAACATGACATACTGTGCTCTTAGCTTATACCTCAATTGTATTTTGTGCTGTTTTCCATTTTCATGCCTTGTAAATAACTTGTATAGATTGTGGATTAAATTCCAAATAAAAACTTTTAATGCCAATGAAATCAATTCAAGCCATCTTGGTATCCTTTGTGAGCTCAGTTTTCTTGTCTCTTAAGATTGACATTTCCTTCTCTTGTTCCACTACACAGCAAGTGACTCACTTGAGAAACTTTTTAAAAATTGTAAAATGTGAAATTTTGTGATATTTTTGGTGATGAACACACTAGCATTTTGTGATTATTTATTCTCTTTTATGATACATCGACTCTTGCTTTAATGTCTTTTCCTCAGCCCCACCTCTGGTATTTGTAATCAGTTACTACATAACAAATTATTCCAAAATTTAGCAACTTAAAAAAACAATATATTTCATACAGTATCTGAGCATAAGAAATCCAGAAGCCAGATTTCCCATTGTGGCTTAGCGGAAATGAATCTGACCAGTATCCATGAGGATGCAGTTTTGATCCCTGGCCTTGCTCAGTGGGTTAAGGATCAGGCATTGCCGTGAGTTGTGGTGCAGGTCTCAGACTTGGCTCTGATCCCATGTTGCTGTGGCTGTGGCATAGGGCAGCAGTTATGACTCTGATTCGACCCCTAGCCCGGGAAGCTCCATATGCCTTCAGTATGGCCCTAAAAAAAAAAAAAGAAATCCAGGAGCAGGTGATGTGATGTGATGGCTCAGGAATTTAAGAAGGGTGCATTTATGATTGATGGTGTTACCCGGGGCTGAAGTCTTGACAGTTGACAGGCTTTCAGTTCCTCACTGTATGGACGTGTCCATGGAGCTCTTCACAGTGTGGTGGATAAGTGATCCAAAGGAGAGAAATAGTGATGCTATAACTTCTTTTATGGCCTAAACTCTTAAGTCATAGATTGCTGCTTTTGCTTTATCCTATTTGTAGGAAGTGACTAAGTCCAGCCTGTACTCAATTGGAAAAGATACAAGTGTATGAATACCAGGAGGCAGGGATCATTGGACACTATCTTAGAGTCTGGTTCCCATACCCTCCAAATTTGTGTGTGTGTGTAAAAATGTATAAGCATTTTAATCATTTTAAAGTATATAATTCAGTGGCATTAAGTACATTCATGATGTTCTGAAAATATCATTACTATTCCAGAAAATTTTCACTTTCTCAAACAGAAACTTGTGCCAATTAAAAAATAATTCCAGGAGTTCCCGCCGTGGCTCAGTGGTTAACGAATCCGACTAGGAACCATGAGGTTGCGGGTTTGATCCCTGGCTTAGCTCAGTGGGTTAAGGATCTGGCGTTGCCATGAGCTGTGGTGTAGGTTGCAGACGCAGCTTGGATCCCGC
This sequence comes from Phacochoerus africanus, assembly GCF_016906955.1. NCBI lineage: Eukaryota > Metazoa > Chordata > Mammalia > Artiodactyla > Suidae > Phacochoerus > Phacochoerus africanus. Next base: position 189,424,749 of record NC_062544.1, read on the forward strand.
ATTGCTGTGGCTCTGGCGTAGGCTGGCAGCTACAGCTCCAATTAGACCCCTAGCCTGGGAACCTCCACATGCTGCAGGAGCGGCCCAAGAAATGACAAAAAGACAACAACAACAACAAATAATAATAATTCCAGCCCTTGTTATTCTTTATTATGCTTTTGATCTCTGAATTTGCTTATTCTAGGTAACTCATGTAAGTGGAATAAAAATATTTGCCCTTTTGTGTCTGACTTAGCATCGTGTTTCACTTAGAATAACATTTTCAAAGTACATCCATCCTGTAGCATATATCAATTTCATTTCCTTTTATGGCTGAATAATATATCTACTATATAATATATAATACACAATCACATTTGAGGGAACATCTATCCAGCTTCTTCACCCATTTTTATATTGGGTTGTTTGTTTTTTGTTGTTGAGGTGTAGGACTAATACATATTTTGGATAGTAATATCAGATATATGATTTGCAAATATGTCCTTCCATTCTTTGGGTTGTCTTTTCACTCTTAAAAGTGTCCTTTGATGCACAAAGATTTTAAATTTTGAACAAGTCCAGCTTATCTATTTTTTCTTTTGTTGTCTATACTTTTGGTGTTATATATAAGAAGTCACTGCCAAAAACAATGCCACGAAGCTTTCCCCCTATATTTTCTTCTAAAAGTTTTATGTTAGCTCTTACTGCAATTGTTTTCTTAGCTTCCATTTCAAATTGTTAATTGCCATTGTATAGAAAATGCAATTGGTTTTTGAGTGTTGATTTTGTATCCTGGAACTTCGCTAAAATTACTAGCTTTAACGGTTTGTGTGTGTAATCTTTAGGGTTTTCTATATATAAGATCACATTACTTGTGAATAGAGAATTTTACTTCTTCCTTTCCAATTTGTATGCTTTCAATTTCTTTTTCTTGTCTGATTGCTCTAGTTAGAACCTCCAATGCTATGCTGAATAGAAGTGGTGTAAGCAGGTGTCACTTGTTTTTAATATTGGAGGGAAAGCTTTGTCTTAACTTTGAGTATGATCTTAGCTGTTTTTTTCATATATGGCCTATTTATCATGTTGAAGAAGTTCCCTTCTATACCTAGTTGATTTTTTTTTAATCATGAAAGAGCATTGAATTTTGTCAAATGACTTTTCCTGCATCAAGTTAGGTAATAATGTAGTTTCTCCTTAATTTTATTGCTATGATGTATTATCACATTGCTTGGTTTTTATAAGTTGAACCATCTTGCATTCCAAGAATAAATCTCATTTGCTTATGGTGTATAATTCTTTTAATATGCTGTTATTTATTTATACATTTGAAATACATTTGATAATTATAATGTGGTAACTCTGGAAATCAGATTTTTTTTCCTCCATGTTTTGCTGTTTTGTTTTGTTTTTAATTATTATGGCTGAGGGCTGTGGTAGTCTATTTGCTTTGAGAATTCATGCACTATTTTGCAAAACCTATTTCTTATTTTATGTGGTCATGTGTTCCTTTCCCTTGTGTTCAGCTAATGTTTTGACAGATTTTCTGGAATGCCAGGAGCTAAACCACAAAATTACAACAAAAATTCACAAAATTTTTTTAAAAAGAGAAAAACAAACAAACCCCAAATCCAACTACTTCTTCCAGTCTTTGCAGCTTGGCTTTATGTTAAAACACTCTTTCCATGCTTAGATAGGCTTGCTCTGATCCTAGGAATTAGCCCAAAGTGAAAACTTAAGGCTTTTTCAGGTCTTTTCTGGGTATGCCTCTTGCTTGGGCATGTGTATCTTTCTAAATTCCTCCTATAGACAGCTGCTTTTGAATGTCTTAATTTCCCAAAATTAGTCAGAATCTCATCCTAACTTCCTCAGTTCTTAGTCTACTGTTTGTTTATACCTGTAATCTCTTGTCCCAGGGATCCGCATCTTTTCCCCCCCAGTCTTTTTTGACCACAACTGGAAGTTCCCTGGGTCAGGAATTGAATCTGAGCTGTGGTTGCGGCCTATGCCACAGCTGCAGCAATGCCAGATCCTTAACCCATTGTACCACAGTGGGAACTCTAACATCACAATTTTTTTATTCTTTTTTTTATTACTCAATGAATTTATTACATTTATAGTTGTACGGTGATCATCACAATCCAATTTTATAGGATTTCCATCCCACAACCCCAGCATATCTCCCTACCCCCTGAACTATCTCCTTTGGAAACCATTGTTCAAAGTCTGTGTGTCATTGTATGACTAACTTCACTTAGCATGATAATTTCTAGGTCCATCCATGTTGCTAAAAATGCTGAAATTTCATTCCTTTTAATGGATGAGTAATATTCCATTGTGTATATGTACCACATCTTCTTGATCCACTCCTCTGTTGATGGACATTTAGGTTGTTTCCATGTCTTGGCTATTGTATATAGTGCTGCAGTGAACACTGGAGTACATGTGTCTTTGTGAGTCATGGTTTTTTCTGGATAGATGCCCAGGAGTGGGATTGCTGGATCAAATGGTAGCTCTACTTTTAGTTTTCTGAGGCATCTCCATACTGTTTTCCACAGTGGTTGCACCAACTTACAATCCCACCAACAGTGTCATAGGGTTCCTTTTTCTTCACACCCTCTCTAGCACTTATTGTTTGTAGACATTTTTGTTTGTTTGTTTGCCATTTCTAGGGCTGCTCCTGCTGCACATGGAGGTTCCCAGGCCAGGGGTCGAATCGGAGCTCTAGCCCCCGAACTACGCCAGAGCCACAGCCACGTGGGATCCAAGCCACATCTGCAACCTACACCACAGCTCACGGCCACGTCGGATCCTTAACCCACTGAACAAGACCAGGGATTGAACCTGCAACCTCATGGTTCCTAATCGGATTCGTTAACCACTGTGCCACGAAGAGAACTCCTTATTGTTTGTAGACTTTCTGATGACGGCCATTCTGGCTGGCATAAGGTGGTACCTCAGAGTGGTTTTGATTTGCATTTCTCTAACAATGAGTGATGCTGAACATCTTTTCATGTGTTTTTTGGCCATCTATATGTCTTCTTTGGAGAATTGTCTGTTTAGATCTTCTGCCCATTTTTTGATGGGGTTGTTTGTTTTTTTGGTATGGAGCTGCAGAAGGTGTTTATAAATTTTGGAGATTAATCCCTTGTCAGTCAATTCATTTGCAAAGATTTTCTCTCATTCTGTGGGTTGCCTTTTTGTTTTGTTTAGGGTTTCCTTTGCTGTGCAGAAACTTTGAAGTTTGATTAGGTCCCATTTGTTTATTTTTGTTTTTACTGTCAGTACTCTAAGAGGTGGATCTGAGAAGGTGTTGCTGTTGTTTATGTCAGAGAGTGTTTGGGCTATGTTTTCCTTTAAGAGTTTGATAGTGTCTGGTCTTGTATCTAGGTCTTTAATCCATTTGGAGTTTATTTTTGTGTATGGTGTTAGGGAGTGTTCTAATTTCATTCTTTTGCATGTGGCTGTCCAGTTTTCCCAGCACCACTTATTGAACAAGCTGTCTTTTCTCCATTGTATATTCTTGCCTCCTTTGTCATTGACTAGTTGACTGTAGGTGTGTGGCTTAACTTTACATTTTTTAGATGCTTTTTCCATCTAAGATCCAAGTTAGATGAATTGAAGATGAGCGTCTTGTGTCAGTAGTTAAAGTATTCCCTAGAGAGGTCAGAACAGATGATTTTCTATTTTTTTCTTTTTCTTTTTAGGGCCACACCCGCAGCATATGGAGGTTCCCAGGCCAGGGGTCTAATTGGAGCTACAGCTGCCGGCCTACACCACAGCCGTAGCAATGTGAGATCTGAGCCACGTCTGGGACCTACACCGCAACTTAGTGCAATGCCGGATCCTTAACCCACTGAGTGATGTCAGGGATCGAACCCTTAAACTCATTGTTCCTTGTCAGATTCGTTGCTGCTCTGCCACAACAGGAACCCCAGAACAGATGATTTTCAAGTAAGGTCTGCTTTGTTCCCTTGTTTAAGAAAGGGAACTGGGAACTGGGCTCTTGCTGCTTCAAGATCAAGACTGCTGTTGCAACGGGGTGGGGAGATGAAAAGTGAATAAAAATGCTCCCAAACCTTCCTATCATTTTGAATATGGCTTTTTATTGATAGTTTTTGCTTGGCTGCTATAAACCTTTGACTGTTTGCCAGAGCACTAACAAAGTTGGTCCTGACATTTTTTTCTCTCTCTATTTTCGAATATTTGTGGAAGAATGAGAGCTTGGAGTTTCCTAGTTAATCATTTTTCTTACCACACTTTCATTTAGCTACAGTCCTTTTATAACCCGGTCTTGCAAATAATATACCATCACTCTGTCACATAGTATTGTTCATTCAGACTTACCCTGGAACAATGTTGGAGCAAGTATACAAGAGTGTGAATACCAGGATTTCCCACTATCCTTCCTGCATAGTGAGTTAAGGATCTGATATTTTCAGTGCTGTGGCTTGGGTCAGTGCTGTGGTGTGGATTTCATCCCTGGCCCCAGAATTTCTGCATGCTGTGGGTGCAGCACCCCCATCCCAAAACTGTGAATACCAGGAGGTGGAGATAACCGAGAGTCATCTTAGTGGTTGCTTACCAAAAGATGGGATTGGAAATTTCCTCCAAAATGATCTTGGTTGGAAGTTTCCTTTGTGGCTCAGTGGTAATGAGCCCAACTAGTATCCACGAGGATGTGGGTTCAATCCCCGGCCTTGGTCAATGGGTTAAGGATCTGTGTTGCCGTGAGCTGTGGGATAGGCCACAGACGCTGCTCAGATCCCACATTATTGTGGTTCAGGCTGGCGGCTACAGCTCCGATTTGACCCCTAGCTTGGGAACTTCCATATGCCGTGGGTGTGGCCCTAAAATAAAAAAAACCAAAAAACAGTGATCTTGGTTGAAACCACAAAATTTTAGACATTAAAGCTAGTACTTTAGCTTGGAAAGCTTTTTTTTCCCCCCTTTTTTGGCCACACTGTGGCATGTAGAAGATTCCAGGTCAGGGATTGAACATGTGCAAGAGCAGTGACCTGAGACACAGCAGTAACAACACCTATCTTTAACACGCTGAGCCACAAGAGAACTGGAAAGCTTTAAGAGGAAGTGTTTAGGTCAGATAACAATGATTACTGACTGTTTGCCCTGGTCGATACTTGGCTAGATATTGGACTTAGCGGAGTGAGTCAGGCACAGCTTCTGTGTCTGAAGAACTCCTAGACAGCTGAACAATAATTTTATTTTATATTTCATTTAAAAAAAATGATAGTTGCAATGTTTATTTTGGGTTCTCTCTTGTTTTTGTTTTGTTTTTTCTTTTTTTGTGACACAGGCAGTATGTGGAAGTTCCTGCACCAGGGATCAAACAAACGCCTTACAGCAGCAACCAGAGCCACAGCAACAAGAGCCACAGCAGTGAGAACGCAGGAGGCTCAACCCACTAGGCCATCAGAGAACTCCCTGAACAATAATTTTAAAACAGCATGACAAAGTCCTATACAGAGGGCTAGGGGAACATGAAGAGTTGACTTTGCTCAACCTGGAAGGTAAAGAGTGTTCCCGTTCCAAATGGCACCTGGACAGAACTTTAAAGGATGTGAGCTGAGGAGAGAGGGAGTGTGGCTGTGTGGGAAAGCATTCTAGGCAGAAGGATCTGCATGAGGATAGTTTGGAAGCTAGTAATGAATGAAATATTATATTTTCTGAGAAAATAATTCACGGGGTTAAATTAGAAACTAAAACAGCGTAACATGGGTAATTTATGTTTTGATAAACGCATGCACCAGGTGCTGTGGGAGCCCTCAGAACTCCATAGGAAGAGGTAGGAAAGCCCTGTCACAGGGGGCTCTTGGGCTAATTTGCCATGACTGGAAGGAAGCTGAGTGGAGAGGTCACTTCTTGCAGAATGAAGGGCATGTGTAAAGTGTAGGGGATGAGAAAGTGTGACGATTCTCTTTGAGGAATTGTGCAGGAGTTCATTATAATTGGTGTGGACATTGCATGTGGCAGGGGGCTGCTCAGTGGAGGGGTGGGGTTGTTGAGAGGGCTGTGTCATAAAGGGCCTGTGTGATTCTAGATCCTAAAAGTAAAGAGTATATTCTGAGACTAAGGAGTCCTGCCAGTGCGGTGGTAATAATCATCATCATCAGAATGGTTACATAGTGAGTATGAACATGAGTAGGCTTTATAGACCCTTGTGATAATTAATATGTTAAAATACTGAAAATGTTTCCAGTTAAAAAATAAATGTTTTTTTTCGTATTATAAAATCAACACATGTTCAGTACAGAACATTGGAAAATGTCTGAAGAACAAAAGAGAGAAAAGCCCCTCAGTCTCACCACTCCAAGGAACTGTTTGATAACATTTCGGGATATATCTTCCGAATGTATTTTTATATATTTGAAAACCAGTCTCCAATTGTGAGACATTTTGAAATGAAATTTAGCAATTTGCATTTTGAAATGAATGTTTTATGACATAGCATTTACTTCTTAGTTGAACATTTAATTGAAATGTAAATTGCAAAAGTTAATTGAACACTTTCATAATGAATTTTTAGAAGCTGGATCAAAGAATATACATATTTGACAGTCTTCACCAAGTGGTGCCGGGAAAGCTGGACAGCTGCATGTAAATCAATGAAACTGGAACATGCTTTCATACCATGCACAAAAATAAACTCAAAATGGCTCAAAGACTTAAATGTAAGAAAAGACGCCATCAAACTCTTGCAAGAGAACATAGCCAAAACATTCTCTGACATCAACCGTACAAACGTTTTCTCAGGTCAGTCTCCCAAAGCAACAGAAATAAAAGCAAAAATAAACCAATAGGACCTAATCAAACTGACGAGGTTTTGCACAGCAAAGGAAACCATTAAAAAAACCAAAAGGACAGCCTATGGAATGGGAGAAATAGTTTCAAATGATGCAAATGACAAGGCTTAATTTCTAAAATATACAAAAAACTTAAACAACTCAACAGCAGAAAAACCAACAATCCAATTGAAAAATGGGCAAAAGACCTGAATAGACATTTCTCCAAAGAAGATATACAGATGGCCAACAAGCACATGAAAAAGATGCTCAACATCACTGATTATTAGAGAAATGCAAATAAAAGCTACAGTGAGGTACCACCTCACATCTGCCAGAATGGCCATCATTAACAAGTCCACAAATAACAAATGCTGGCGAGGGTGAGGAGAAAAGGGTACCCTTCTGTACCATTGGTGGGAAAGCAAATTGAGACAACCACTATGGAAAACAGTATGGAGGTACTGCAGGAAACTAAATATAGAACCACTGTATGACCCAGCAATCCCACTCTTGGGCATATATCCAGACAAATCTTTCCTTGAAAATGATACATGCACCCATATGTTAATTGCAGCACTATTCACAATAAGCCAAGACGTGGAAACAACCCAAATGTCAATCCATTTTGAATGGATTAAGAAGGTGTAGTACACATCTACAATGGAATATTACTCAGCCATAAAAGAATAAGATAATGCCATTTGCAGCAACATGGATGGAATTAGAGACTCTCATACTAAGTGAAGTAAGTTAGAAAAAGAAAGAAAACTAACATATGATATCACTTATATCTGGAATCTAATATGTGGCACAAATGACCCTTTCCACAGAACAGAAACTCATGGTCTTGGAGAACAGACTTGTGGTTGCCAAGGGGGAGGGAGTGGGATGGATTGGGAATTTGGGGTTAATAGATGCAAACTATTGTATCTGGAGTGGATAAGCAATGAGATCCTGCTGTATAGCACAGGGAACTATAATCACTTTTTTTTTTTTTCCTTTTAGGGCCACACCCATGGCATATGGAGGTTCCCAGGCTAGGGGTCAAATCGGAGCTACTGCTGCCAGCCTACTCCACAGCCACAGCAATGCCAGATCTGAGCCACATCTGCAACCTACACCACAGCTCATGGCAATGCTGGATCCTTAACCCGCTGATCCAGCCCAGGGATTAAACTCACAACTCATGGTTCTTAGTTTGATTTGTTTCTGCTGCACCACGATGGCAACATCCTATCTAATCACTTATGATGGAGGATAATGTGAGAAAAGAATGTATGTTTGTATGTGTAACTAGGTCATTTTGCTGTACAGTAAAAATTGACAGAACACTGTAAACAAACTATAATGGAAAAAATAAAAAATATTAAAATAAAAATGAACATACATATTTTATTCTATTTGCTATATATTGCTGAATTACTTTTGAAAGATGGTTTATCGGTTGTGTTTGTGGTATTCTGGGATATTCATTCTTTGTGTAATTTTTATTGAACAGATTTAAAAAGCATTGATGAGAGGACATGAGAGCCCTCCAGTGGCCAAGCTAATTTCTGCAAAAGTATTATCAGTGGGTTAAAAAGGAATTGTATCTAGTTGTTAAATCTTAATGGCAAAAAGAGAGGAGTGGATAGAAATAATGTTGGCTCTTAAAAAGGCCCTATCCTGTAGTTAGAGATGCCATTTGCTTTTTTTCCCCCAAATTCTTGTTCATCAGCTATCAAACTATGAAATTTCACTGCTATTAAGATTATGTTGATTTCAAACAGTTTTACAATCAATTGATTGACTATTTTTGGTATAAAAGCTAATATTTATCAAGTACTTACTATGTTTTAGGCACTGCTCCAAGCATTTTACATTAAATAATTCCTTTTTTTTTTTTTTGCTTTTTAGGGCTGCACTCCTGGCATACAGACGTTCCAAGGCTAGGGGTTGAATCGGAACTACAGCTGCCGGCATACGCCACAGGCACAGCAATGCCAGATCTGAGCCACATCTGCAACCTACACCACGCAGGATCCTTAACTCACTGAGCCAGGCCAGGGATCGAACTCATAACCTCATGGTTCCTAGTTGGAGGTTCCTAGTTAGATTCGTTTCCTCTGCGCCACAAGGGGAACTCCATAATTACTATTTTTTTTTTGTCTTTTTGATATTTCTTGGGCCGCTCCTGCCGCATGTGGAGGTTCCCAGGCTAGGGGTCGAATCGGAGCTGTAGCCGCTGGCCTATGCCAGAGCCGCAGCAACGCGGGATCCGAGCCGCGTCTGCAACCTACACCACAGCTCAGGGCAACGCCGGATCATTAACCCACTGAGCAAGGGCAGGGACCGAACCCACAACCTCATGGTTCTTAGTCGGATTCGTTAACCACTGCGCCATGACGGGAACTCCCATAATTACTAACTTAATGCCATTTTACTGCCAGGAAATAGGGTATTAGTTATAAGCAGAGTTATTTAATAGAAAGGTTAAATAGATTTCCCAAGGCCGTACAACTAGTAAGTGATGGAGCCAAGATTCCAACTCAGTGCCATTAACTGCTTTGCTCAAATGTCTCCCCTGGATCTTGGTGTTGAAGAATGTTCCCATTCAGGATAATTTCATAAAATAGGATATTTATTTATATGGTTGAGACATAGGCTTCTCTTCTAGCCATTTTTAAATTGAAATAGTACAATATTGATAATTTATGATTTAATATTATTATTATTTAATTATTATTATTATTATTTAATATTCACATGTTAAAACCTAATCTCCAATGTGATGGTGTTTGAAGATGGGGGTTTTGGATGGTGCTTAAGTCATAAAGGTGGAACCCTCATGAATGGGATTAACGCCTTTGTAAAAAGAAACTCCAGAGAACTAACCCCAGTGTCCTCTCTACCGTGAGATGACACAGTGAGAAGACTGCTGTCTGTGGAGCAGTAAGACTCTCATGACACAGATTCTGCTAGCTGGTGACCTGATCTTAGATTTCCAGCCTCCAGAACTGAGCAAATAAGTTTCAGTTGTCTATGGTACTCTACCATAGTAGCCCAAACTGTGTAGGACACCATTCTAGTTAAACTTGGAGGCTTGCAACTCAGTACCATTCAATGGATATGTATTGAGTACAATTGTGTTTGCCAGGCACTGTGCCAGACTCAAATTTCTGTGATTAACCAAATAGACAAAGCCCCCAAACTTACAAAGCCCTTCTTTTTCTTCTCCTCCTCCCCCTCCTTTCCCTTCCTCTCTTCCCCTCCCCTCCACCTCTCCCTCCTCCTCCTCCCCTCTCGTGCTCCCTTTCTTCCTTCTTCTTCTTCCTCTTCTTTTTCTTTTGGGTCCTGAGTGCAGTTATGGCAAAGATTTATTTTAAATTTTTTTAAAATTTATTTTTGTCATATTTATTTTATTTTCCATTGCTTTATAATATTATATAAGTTTCATGTATATGATATTATATTTCTACTTCGGTATACCCTACGGTGTGCTCCCCACCAGAAATTTAGTTTCTATCCATCACCATATAGTTGACCCCCATTCCCACTTTGCCCTCTCTGTTCCCCTTCCCCTCTGATAATCACTATCCTGTTCTGTATATCTACATGTTTGTTTTTGTTTAGTTCAGTGTTCATTTGTTTATTTGTTCATTTGTTCCTTTACTTTGTTCATTTGTTTTATTCCACATATGAGTAAAATCATATAGTCTTTCTCTGTGTGAAATTTCACCAAACCTGATACCCTCAAAGTCCTTTCACGTTGTCACAAATCATCAGATTTTATCTTTTTTATGGCTAAATAGTATTCCATTGCATATATAACACATTTTTTGGGGTAAACATTATATAGGTCATTCTCTTTATTTCATTTTATTCAAAGTTTTATTGGAGTATAATTGATTTACAATATTGTGATAATTTTTTGCTGTACAACAAAGTGATTCAGTTATACTTATACATTTTTTTCTAGATTCTTTTCCCATGTAGTTCACCACAGAATATTGGGTAGAGTTCTCTGTGCTATACAGCAGGTGCCCATTGGCCAATCATTCCATATACCACAGTGTACATACACCAGTCCAAGCCCCCCAGTCCATCCCCCCCAACCTGTCCCCTTTGGTTAACTATAAGTTTGTTTTCAAAGTCTATGAGTCTGTTTCTGTTCTGCAAATAATTTCATTAGTACCTTTTTTAAGATTCCACATAAAAGTGATATATGATTTGTCTTTGTCCGACTTAGTTCACTTAGTGTGATAATCTCTAGGTCCATCCATGTTGCTGCAAATGGCATTATTTCATTCTTTTTTATAGTTGAGTAATATTCCGTTATATTTATTTACTACATCTTCTTTATCCATTCCTCTGTTTATGGACATTTAGGCTGCTAACATGTCTTTTGTAAATAGTGTTGCTCAAAAAATTAAAAAGAGAACTACCATATGATCCAGCAGTGCCACTTCTGGGCATCTACTCAGAGAAAACCATAATTCAAAAAAGATCCACATACCCCAATGTTCATTGTAGCATTTATACCACATATTTATCCATTCATCTGTTGATAGGTACTTAGGTTGTTTCCATATCTTAGCTGTTGTAAATGGCATTTCATTTTTTAAAAGCTTATGTTTTATATATTAGTTTACACTATGAATTTGTACTATAATATTTCTAAAAATATCTGTGTATGTGAAATTTTTGCACTACCAAATAGCAAAATCTACTAGAGAAATTTCTCCTTTTAAAAAGTAATTTCACGTATGTCCTGTTTTCATGCTTGGTTTCCTAAAGAGATGCATATTAATATATGAGGAAAGCTTTCACAAATAAATGTGCATTCTCTTTAGATGTAATGAGCACACATTTGGAATTTGCAGCTAATTGTTTTCCTACAAGTCATAGGCCCCTTTACACAGAAAATATTTTTATCAGCTATGCAGTGATAAATGACAACCACTAGTTGGCACTGCGAGTCCACTCCTTTGGCCCAAGCTTTGCTTTCAAAGTGGGCTTTTGACACCTGTCAGAAAAAGCAAATGCTCATGGTATTTGCCAGTATCATGAGCATTTGTGCTCTAATTGAATTACACTTAGTTTGATTAACTACTTTTAGGTATAAATGGTAGAACAGTTAACCAGGCTATTTCCTTTGTTCATTACACTTCTGGGGTTTAGGGCACTGATCATCTCTCTAATCCTCTCCTTTAAATATCTTTGAATAAGAATAAAGTTGAGGAAATTATACTCAAGCCACAGGAAAGACTCTTCTCATAGTTTTTGTAATGTAAAAATGAAAATAATATTGGACTTAGAAGGCCTTGAATCAGATTTCCAGTATACCTTATGTTATATACTATAGCAATGTGAAGAAAGGGTATGACATGTTTTTCTGAGAGAAAATTGACTGGAAAAGCCTCTGGGAAGTTTGGGGATGCATTGTTCACTTATTGTTCACTTATCTGGGGTGACTGGATTCTGGGAGACTGCTTCTCACAATTCAAAGGGTACCCAGAGCTGTGTAGACCTGGAATGTCAGCTTATTAAGTTAGGCTACATGGGAGGTCAGGTTCTAATCACAAGAAGGGCTTGAGGAGTAGAGTCACAACCAAAGAGTGTGGCTGATTTTAGGAAAGGTCCTTGGCTAACAGCTTGAGGGATTCTCCCACTTCATAGAGAGCTTGCCAAAGGGGCCACACCCTCTGATTCTGTGGCTACCATACCATTTCCATCTCCTATGTGTAGTAGAGGGGTCTCACAGCCTCTCTCTGCCTCTTGGCTCCCAGTTCTCTCTCCCACTTCCATGGCTGCCCAACTGACTTTCCAAAGAACATGCTACCTTTTTATTTATGGCTAATTCATTCAGTTTACAATCTGCTGGCTTCCCTTCAGTGGCCTTTTGTACATTTGTGTTGTGACCATTTAGACATTTATCTCAGGATTTTTTCTCCCATTAATAGACAATGGTAATAATAACCTAATCATTTTGATTTCAGTCTTTATCAAAGGCAACTCATATTTCCAATTGATCCGTATTGCCTGTGAATAATACTAACAGTAGCTAACATTTATGAGTGCTCATCTGTGCTGGGCATGTGCTCTGCACTTTGAATATATAATATATAATCATTTTATATATATACCACATATAATAGCAGCTCAGATTTCCTGAGGCCTTACTTTGTACCAGATATTGTTTAAGGCTCTGTATATATATTAACTCACATAATCAACAAGAAACTTATGAGTTAAGCACCATTTTAACCCTAGTTTTACAAATGAGAAAGCTGAGGCCCAGAGAGGTGAAGTAACTTGAACCCACAGCTAGTACATGGGAGAGACAAGATTTGAGGTCAGGCAGCCTGGCCTGCATTCTTAACCACTGTGCTCTCCTGAGTGATTACTGCAGGTCTTATACTTGACTCTCTGTCATCTATTACAGAGCCTTTTCTGTCTGTGCTCTCGATTTCTTTGGGTTCTCTTGAAGCCCAGTCTTTTCTAGAAGGCCTAGTGATTTGCCCTGACACACAGCATAGGTATGGGAAAGTTTAGTACCTATGATCTAAGATCCATATTTTAGAGTACTAATCAAGAAGTTTTGTGCTTGCTGAAATCCTTCTCATCTTAAAATATAATGGTTGGTAGAAGGCTGTAATAAGCCAAATGCATCAAAGGGAGTTAAACTATTTAAGATAAATATAGTCCAGGGAGGACTTCTCTCTGTGATAGAAAAGTACATATAATAGGTCTAATTTGAATACATGGAGAGAAGGGGGCTTGATATTGTTGTTGATGATGATGGTGATGATGACGACAACAATGATGATGATGACAGCTTACATTTTCAGAGCCCTCACTCTAGGCGTCTACTGTTCTCACTGGAGTACAGATACTAACTTATTTACAGTGAGCAGGAGCTGTCAGCCTAGCTTTAATGTAAAAAATGGGACACTTGAGCCTTTTAGGAATTTTCAGAAAGTGATAATCAGGACCGGTTCCCAAGAATGGTTAGGGAGGAGAGCTGAGATGTGCCCATGGAGTCTACCCCTTCCTTGCTAAGTGAACTTCGGCAACTTAAACTCTCTCATGCTGTTTCTTCGTGAGTACCATGTGTAAACAATTCTTCGGCCGCAAAGGGCTGTTAAGAGAATTAAATAAGGTAATACATACATATAAATGCATGCACAGAGTACATGACCCAGCTACATAAAAGTGAGTTGCTATTATTGCTGTCACCATTACTATGGCCATGGCCACCTCTGATGATTTTGGACCATGGGAAAGGGATCGTTTTCTTTCTACCAGTTACTGTATGCTGAATGTTTTGCGTCTATTCCTTAGGGCAATTCTCAGCTCATCAATTACAGTCCTGGGCCAAGGAGGAACTGTACTGGGTGCCTTGGGAGTACCAAGCTTCCAGCTCTCAGCTGGGAAGAAGGACTAGAGATAGGTTGAGGAGGGATGGAGCTAAGTGGAGCGACTCTGTCTAAGTGGGACAGAGATGAGAGAGGCGCATCAAGAAGAAAAATAATTCGCAGCAAAATAGAACTGGAGCCCGACGTGGGCTGTCTTGTAACTCTCCATTACTTGGACCTGAACTGAATCATTTTACTTTCCAACACTAACTGTGCGACGCTGGCTGGCGAGGCAGCGGGGATAGCTCTGCTCCCTAACCCGGCTCCCTTCCACACCCCACTCTGGACCCCATCCGGCCATTGGCCGGCTGGACCCCGGGACGTCGCGGATTGGCGTTCGCCGGCCGGGTCTGTGGGGTTTAAAGAGGGGGGCGGGGGCGTGCTGCCCAGCCGCTTTGCTGTCCCCGCCGTGCGCCCATCTCTGTCCCCGTTGTGCGCCCGTCGCGCCGTCGCAGCTGGGCTCTCGCAGCCTCTCCTGGCCTCCCGCTACCTCCAGCGTCCCGCATCGCGCCGTAGCATCTTGCCATCGCCGGCCAGCTGCTCGTGAGCGCGCGAGAGGGAGGACCAGGGCAGGCGCCGTTCAGCCCAGGAGCAGGCACAGCCACAGCTAGTGAAGGGCGAGGCGCGGTGAGGACTCCACGGTGGCCACGATGGTGGCCACATGCCTGCAGGTAGTGGGCTTCGTCACTAGCTTCGTCGGCTGGATCGGCATCATCGTTACCACGTCCACCAATGACTGGGTGGTGACCTGCGGCTACACTATTCCCACCTGCCGCAAGCTGGACGAGCTGGGCTCCAAGGGACTGTGGGCCGACTGTGTCATGGCCACTGGGCTGTACCACTGCAAGCCCCTGGTGGACATCCTCATCCTGCCGGGTAAGGACCCTACCTTGCAAGCTGCTGCCACTAAACCCTTACATTCTGGTCAGACGGGGGGTGAGGGGGGCTGGTTAGGTGGGTTCACAGGACCATTGGGGGGCTTGAAGACTTCTGGGCACATTTTGACACTTTAAGTCCCGCTTTGAGTGGAGGAATTAGGCAGCCCTGAACTTAATCTCTCAGCCTCAGTTTTCTGATTTGGAAATTGGGATGGCAGTGGTGACCACCAGCCCAGTCATCTGAGAAGGCAATGAACTGAGACATAGACAATTGGAACTCCGTGCTTGTTGATTACAGTCGCTCCACTTCCACTTCCCATCATCTGTGGATTAGAAGTACTTCAGCCCCTGCCCTCCTCCCGAAGGCCCCCTCCTTTCTGGTTAGAATCCACCTGCACGGAAGAGAAGGAAAGAGAGAGACAAAAGCATTCCAGCAATCAGGACAGGCTCAGGCTGAGTTTCCCCGTTCTTATGGGAAGGCCAAGTAGTCCTGGCCAAGTTAGGGTCCTCCCAGCTGCATCAGGTTGGTTTCAGCAGCCCCCAGAGCCTCATTTCTGCCATCCCTTACCCGCTCCCCCGACCCCACCGCAACTTTTTGGGGTGGGGGTGGGAGGGGGCTGCGGTGACTCCTCTCCACGTCTCCGCACCCTGGGGTCGGATAGGGAAGAGTAGGCGCCTCTGGGAAGGCCCAGGCACCCGGGGACAAGGCGCCCTGCCCGCCGCGAGTCGCCCCCTCCCCTCCTGCTGTGTCTCCGAGTGGGGAGGAGAGGAAAGAGTTAAGCCAGCCGGGAGCCGCATCCTCTCTTGCTGCCCCGTTGAAAAATTCTGGGCAAATTTCAACTCAGATTTAAACCTCGAGCCGGTTGGATGATTGGCAAGGTCATGGGAGCCCCTTCTGGTTTTCTGCTCAGAATTTTGGTATATTTCGGACTGGCCTAAGTGAAACTGCCTTCTGTCCCTAGCCTTTGAGGATGGTGCACCTTTGAAAACCTACATCAATTTCCTCAACAATGGAGTAACTGCTCTGCGCCCCACCCTCAGGCCCCCAGGCTGCCAGTCTGGGAACTTTTGGCATTGTGCCTCCTCTTGGGTGAGCCTTTTCACTCTCTGAAATTCCGCCTCTCTTTAAGCTTCCCCTCAAGTGCTTCCTATTTCCAGGTCCTTGTAGTCAGAATCTATCACCCCTTCCAAGTCCTTGCTGCCCTGGCATTTGATTCATCCCCATTAGCACATTTCGACTGTTTTGTTCTTTGTGAGTCAGGTTCTCCTACAGCATTTTAAGTTCCTCAAAGATATAGGTAACATCCTACCCTCTTTGGATCTTCTGCCCACATTGTCCTTGACACCCAGCAGGACAATGCATGCCAGTCCTGCCTTCTATTTTGGACTTTCCGAATGACAGAGGTCGGGGAACCCAGACCTGGATTCACCTTCAGCTAAAGCTGCTGTTAGTAGACCCAGATCACACTCTGGAATCCAGTGCTCACCATCTGGGTAATTTGGGATAAGTTACTAATCTCTATGAACCCCAGTTGTCTTTTAAAAGTTAAAATCAAACCAACCATCTGTCTTTCAGAGCTGTTTTGGGGATTAAAGGAGATGAGAAATGTAAGCCTCCTTAGGTGTAGTAGATGACCAGTCAATAGTAGCTATAATTGTTAAAAGCTGGGCATGGTATTTATAGGAATCTGACTGAAGCATAAAATTACTCTCTGCTTCCTTACCCTGAAATTTAGTTTCCTTAGCCTTCAGTGACAAGTGGTTGGTTTGTTTACAGAGAACATAGGCCATCCCACAGATGTTGTACATTTTAGGGAAGGCTTAATCTTTCCTTCGGTCCCCTCCTCCCTCACACTCTAGGTGGGACAGACAAATCTCAATCACCATCTTTAAATTCCCAGATGTGGCCTTGGAACCTATCGTGTAGACAGTTTGCACCATGAGTTTCAGAATCTGGGTCACTAGCTAACTCCTTTGTTCCAGCTGTGGCTCTGTGACCAGCCACAGGGGCATAGGGCGGTGGCCAGAGGTCTTGCATCAGACATCCTGTGGCTCCTTTCAGGGGGTTTTCGAGCCAACAGATACTTTATTGACAATTCAGAGTTGGGCAATGGTTGAGAGAGTGTTCCTGTAGAGCCTGAATTCAGGCAAAACACATCTTGCTAAGAGACAATCTTGCAGTTGGGTGTGAGGGTCCTGGCACATGAGGCAGAAACTGGGGCTCATCTTTGGCTTTGCCATTAACTACGCCTCCCCCAGGCCGCCAGCTCTACTTTCCTCTGAGCAAAGAGGGAGAGTAATACATACAACTCCTCTTCTCCTTTTTTTTAAATTCCTTGTTAATTTCTTCATTAGTAATTTTAATTCCCTGTTAATTCCTTCATTCATAATTATATGTTTACATCATCTGTTGTGGGAACTCTGTTAACTCCGTGAAGACCAAGGCAGGTGTCCTTCCTCCGAGAATCCCTGGGGCTGGGGAGATTCTTTTAAGGATAATGGAACATTGTGGAAGTATGCCCAGGGCACTGTCATGGAGCCAGGAGATGGAGCCTGACCATCTATAGGGGGCAAGATTCATGAGCAAAGCAGCCTTTGGGGAGCTATCAAGAGAGGAAGCCTGAGGCTTAGCTTAGTCTAGTTAGGGTCACACACTATACACAATGTGCATTAAAACACACGGTTAAGAGACAAAAACTACCTAGTACACCTGAACATAAAAGTACTGCCTTGAAAATAATACCAGTAATACCAGTAATAATAGCTAACCTTTTTTGGAGTACTTAATATGTGCTAGGCACTGTTCTGAGCACAGCATGAATTAAGTGATTTAATCTTAGCTGCATTCTGTTGGAAAGATGTAGGTACTATTATGATTTTTACTGAGTAGATGAGGAAAGTATCAAGACAAAGCAGTTCAGTAATTTGCCCCAGGTCACACAGGTAGATCGTATCAATAGTAGGCTGGAATCAATACAGACCATCATAGAAGATTTCTTGGAAGATTTGAATTTTAATCTGAATCTTTCACAAGGTGATGTGATTGTATAATTGGACTCTTGGCCTCTTCATCTCAGAAACTCAGACAAGTGGTGTGAGCCAGGGATCCCCATTCAGTCTTTCTGCCCCCCCCCTTTTCGTCACTGAGTCACTTTAAAAGTTGAACATGTGAAGGGATCTTGGAGAACATTTACATATTATAAGTCCTGCAGGAGGACAGGAGGGAGAGGAAGGTGGATGGTGCTGAATTCCCGTGAAGCAGGGTTCAGGAGCCAAGTGGACCCCTGGTCTAACCCATCCTGTCTGCTCTCTTCTTTCCAGGCTATGTTCAGGCTTGCCGAGCCCTGATGATTGCTGCCTCTGTCCTGGGTCTGCCAGCCATTCTCCTGCTGCTGACAGTTCTCCCCTGCATCCGGATGGGTCATGAGCCTGGCGTGGCCAAGTACAGGAGGGCCCAGCTAGCTGGTGTCATGCTCATTCTGCTGGGTAAGACAGCTTTCTATAGATCTCCCTGACTCTGAGTGAACCTGGGGAGTCTCAGGTCTTGCTGCTGCTTCATTCTGTTCAAGAGACGAGCATAAAGAAGGCATGGGAATCCACTGGGGAAAAGACCCACACAATGTTTATCCCTTTATGTTTCCTGAGTAGTTGATGCAGAAGGACAAGTAATGTCTGTGGGAGTCACTGAACATGAAAATAAGTTAAAAGGCAAACAAAGGATTTTGAGGGGGAGAGTTCCCGTAGTGGCTCAGGGGAAACGAATCTGACTAGCATCCATGAGGATGAAGGTTCGATCCCTGGCCTTGCTTAGTGGGTTAAGGATCTGGTGTTGCTATGAGCTGTGGTGTAGGTTGCAGATGTGGCTTGGATCTGGCATTGCTGTGTCTGTGATGTAGGCTGGTTACTACAGCTCCAATTCAACCCCTTGCCTGGGAACCTCCATCCATGTGCCACAGGTATGGCCCTAAAAGACAAAAAAAAAAAAAAAAAAGGGATTTTTGAGGGTATACCTAAGAAGGACAGAAGAGAATTCCAGGGTAGCTGGAATCAGACTTTGTGATGGAATCCCTTTTTGGAAACACCTGTGTCCAGCTCCCACTGCAGGTCCACTGAGTCAGAATTTCTGGGCATCAGGCCAGACAAAGGTATTTTTTGAAAACTTCCTGGGTAACTGTTAAGTGCAGCCAGGATTGAGAACTTTAGTTAATGTATAAAGAAGACCAGAGAAAGAGGAGGGCAAGAGAAAAGTAAGATGTTGAGGACCTTGGGTCACTATAGGTGATGATTCCATCTTTTATTCAATAAGTGTTTATTGAGCACCTGCTGGGTGCCAGGCACCTTGGTAGGCATTGGGAATATTGGCAAAGAGAAGGCAGTCTCTGCTTTGAGTGTTCTTGAACATGTCAATAGAATGTGGTATGTGCTCATCTGAAAAAGTACACAGGCTGTGCGCACACATAGGAAAGTCCCCGACCAGCCTGGAGGAATTTCCCAGAGCAGAAGACCCCAGCAATGAGTTCAGAAATTGGAGAGAAGATGGTCAGACCATGGCGTGGAGAGAGGGACAGCCCAGGCCAAGGACATGGCAGGTGCTTGCTGAGTTTTCCTGATTACGTCTCCACACAGGGGGCTTGATTTAACAACTAGGGAGGGTCCTTCTCGCTTTGCTCTCGTCAGTGATTTCATCTCTTTCTAGTTTTGTGAAGGCTAATTCCACCAGCACATTCTCAACCCTAATAGAAGATATATATTTTAAGAACGGCATCTCTTGTTGGCAAAATGCACTGATACATCAGTGAGGAGGCACAGGAGTAGATATAAAATCAGGTTCTCCTGGGACAAGGAGTTCCCATCCCCAAACTGGTATCAGACCATATGTTTGAGGGGGAAAGGTAAGGAGTCAGGGTTCTGTGTGGGTCAGTGCAACTTAGTGATGGTCTCACACAGTGACACGGGTGAGGTGAGGGGGCATGAGAAGCCACGGCACCATTTTCTTTGAATGCAAGGAGATGGTAGTTTTCAGGGGTTTGTGAAGCTATGGAGAATTCAGAGGAGGTGTGTGTGTAAATGGAATGCAAAGACCAGAAAATCTCTGTAATTTCCAGAGAAGAAATTGGGTATAGACATTTTGGTTCCAGCCACAGAGAATGTGTGTTGGAGGACCACATGGAACACACAGCATCATGTACTTCATTCTTTCTTGTAATATTTTTTGTTAGTCAGAACTTTGTACCTGAACTCCCTTTCCAGTAGTAGACCAAAGCCCTACAACTAACATGGTTTGCAGAATCCACATGAAACCCTTCACATCCTAGACATTTGCTGTTGTTTGTAACTTTCCTCACATTCTTACAGAAGCCCCAGAAGGCTCTCTCTTTGTCTCTGAGGATGCCAAAGCCAAAGGATGGGCCTCTTGTGTTGGGTGTTCATCTTTAGAAATTCTAGCCTTCCATCTGAGTCATGGAGTACCCCAAATAAGAGGATACATTAAAAACCCCAAGCCTAAACCCTGTAGAAAATAAAGATATAAAAGCAAAGTCATACAGACAGATAGGTGTCTAACCCCGCCTGAAAACAACTGAATTGTCCAGTTGAATATAATGGTTATTAAACAAATAGCAACCAGTTGTTCCTAGCTGAATTAAATAAAGTTTTATCTTTTTCAAGTGGGTTGGTAGACAGAATCAGAGAGAGGAAAGCTGATGGGGGAGGGGGGAGCAGGTAGTGGCTTCTCAGTCCCTGTTTACTTCCTGGAGGGAGACGATGGAGGGGGACATCGAGTGATCTGACACCTACGCCTCCCAGAGAGGCTGCCCCTTTCTGGCCACTTGATATTAGGATGGGGAGAGGGCACTGCTTCTTGCCCTTTGGTAGCCTCGCATCTACCATCTGCCAGTTACCTATGTCCTCTTTGATGGCTCCTGTCCAGATTTATCCTCAGTGGGTCACCACTTGCCTTTGGGTTGCAGAATTGTTTTGACTCCAACGGAGCTCGCTCTGGAAATGTAAAGCTCATTGTCTCAAGTGTGGCACCTGCTAGCCTCTTCTGGGTCTTCTTTGCAGGGAGCCCAAGTGCCTCATTTCCCTGCTGGGTGTGGGTGGGAGGAGCAGGAGGGAGTGAAGGCTCCCTTTGTGTGGCTGGGGATGCTGCCCCAGAGAAGCCAGTGTTGGGCTCGTGCTGGGTCCTGGGGCTAACTGACCATGCTCCAGTTGAGGTGTGGTCCCCAACCAAATGTGACTAGGCGCCTCAGGGGTATGAGGGCCTGGGAGTTGAAAACAGTGTGGAAGCTAATCTTGGGTTGAAAACTGCAAGCACGATTAATTAAAATCAGTTCTTCCTGACCCTGAAAATCTTGAATTATTTTTCTGAAAACTTAAATTGCATCCGTTGTACCACAGATTATCTTCTCAGCAGTCTAGGTTCACTGGTGTGAGGATTTCATACCTGCTGTTGGGGACAGAATGGGAACCTGATGCTGCTGGCTTCTTAAGCCACATGAGCAGCTGAAGGAGCAGCAGGCTCCTCAGATCCAGGATGGATCAGAGGTGAATCTAATCTGTGGCTTTTTAGGAGCCTCTGCCCAAGCAGGGGGTATCTATACCCTGAATTGTTTTATCTTATCATTTGGAGTGAGACCAACTGTATGTACTAAATCTCAGATCTACCACTTTTTAGCTGTGAGAGTAAGGGGTAGTTACTTAATGTTTCTGAGCCTGTATATAAAATGGAGACAATACTGCCTGCTTTTGATTGGTAAGAATAGTAAAATGATATATGTAAGTTATTCGGTGTGGTGTCTGGCACGTAGTAAGTGCTCAACAAATGCTTGCTTTTTTTATAGCTGTTGTTGGTTGGTGGAAATAAAGCGGTAACCCAGAAGGTAATTGGCTGTTCCTTCCGCCATATCCAATTTCTGCAGGGTCATCAACACCCATGGAACTGGTAGGGAGAGATGATGAGCTCTTCCTGGGAACACTAGGTCTCATCCTGGTCTAATGGGAATATTTCCTTTGTTTACTTTGAAGAAACCAGAGTATAGGCATCACTAGTTTGAGGTTTTTGCTTATTCCATAATGAAAAGACACAATAAGCTACCCAACTGAAAATGCTCAAGCTTAGTTCTGATTCAGTTTAATTCTCACCTGACTGTAAGTTAGAAACAACTTGATTTGGGTTTTTCTTGGGGAGATAGGAAGGAAATGGAAGGACAGGAAATGTATTTTCCTTCCTAAGTAGAATCCTTCATCTTCTCTCCTCCTTTTAAAAAAATATAGCCCCAGGAATCCTATCTGTATTGGAAAGTTTTTAACTTGGAAAGTGTAGGCTAATAATGAATTGCTGTAAAATACAGGGTGTATGCAAATTAGGGACACATTGAGCTTGCCACACACACAGAGAATCCTTGGGTGTGGATTAAAAAAAGATACCCTTAATCCCAGAGTGTTAAGAAAATAGTTAGAAAAAGTTTTCTTCCAAACTCATTAGCTTTACGTAAAAAAGTCCCTAATCTAAATCAAAGGAATTAATTGCTTTATGAGGTCTCTCCTGACTCTAAATTTGTGTGTTTTGAAAAGGATTAACAAATAATCTTAAAAAAAAGAATTAACAAATAACTGTGAAGCTGGCTTTAAAAAAAAAATTGTAGGAAAAAAAAGAGAATGATATGTGGAATAGAAATAAAGGGAAAAATTTTGGAAGCAGACCAGGAAAATAATGTACTCAAATATTCCATTGACTTGATGATTGTTATAAATATTAGATCTTCATAAAAGTCATTGTGTAAGAGGTGGATATCCTTTGGCAGTTATGTTTTAGGTCAAAATTTAGAGAATGACAGGTGAAAAAAAGGAAAACAAAACATTTTCTGGTTTCAAATGATAAAGAAACAACACATACATATGACTGACCAGTAGCTCATTATAAATCTCATCATTTGTTGCCTTGAGTTAACTGGCTTCTTTGTGAAAAAGCTAAAGTGAATTGCTAGTTAGATTGTGTGATATAATAGCATCAATTGTAGAAGACGGTGTTGAATGCATTGTAAAACGTTAACAGGAGGGGGATTAATTTTTTTTTATTGCGGAAAATTTCAAACATACCCCAAAGTAGAGAGAATAGTATAATGCACCCCCATGAACCCAAACTCATTCCCAGTAATGATCAACTCACAGCCATTCTGCTTCATCTATGCACTTCTCCTTTTCTTCCTGTCCAATTTTTTTTTTTTTTTTGGAAGCAAATCTAAGATATCAGATCAAGGAAGATTTTTTACCCAGTGTTACTAATGTAAGTCAGAGTAATTTAAGTGATTTTAATGAAAATATTGCTTTGTGCTAGAAATGATGCTTTCAAAAGTCCTTTCAGTGCTTCGTATGGAAATTGACAAAGCCTGAAAACAGAAGTGTTCATTGGAGGAAGGAAGAAGTGTCGGGGTCTCCTGTTCTGTCTGTTTGGGTTTCTCTGTCCTTCTCTCTCTCTCTAAGTTGTTGCCTCCAAAGCCAAACACCCCAGTACCAATTTTATTTAACTTTATCATTTATTTAACTCTCTATATTACCATGTACCATCTAATCCCTAAAGAGATGGAAAGCTTCACCTACATTTTATTATTCTAAAACTGCCTTTCCAAATATTTCCTGTGTTTGGCTACAGCAAGAGCATTGCTAACGTGAGTAAGGGTTTTCTGTCAACTAAAGTACTGATCATATTGAATTATTTGAAACTTATCAAAAGAGGCAAACAGTTTTATTCTGTAAAGAGAAAGGAATTCTGCTTGTGAGAGGACCAGGTGCAGCTGGGTCTATACCTACACAGTGAAACTTTCTTCTCCCCTTCTCCTTCCTTTTTTTAAAAGATGAAGATAACTCCAATTTCACTTTCTACTCTCCCACAAGTGGCAGAATTTTTTTCTCTTGTGCAGTTAACCATTGCATCTTCTGAATGTAGAAGAGGAGAAACAGATTGAAAAATCTGAGTATTAAAATTTCCCCTGTGTTGTTTTTAGAGACTTAATTTAAAAATTAATTCTGATGACATACAAAGCAATGAAAATTCCATTCCACTTATATTCCTTTGGTGTTTCTTACTTTATAGGTAATAGTGTCTTTTTAAGAAAAATATTTACTTTATTTTCCCCAAAGAGAAGAAGAGGATCATTACAGACCGCATGTGTGTGTGTGTGTGTGTGTGTGTGTGTGTGTCTGCAAATAGGAATAAATCTAGTAGGCCTTTCCCGCAAGGCTTTAAGAAAGCCAAAAATTGTTGCTAGTTCTAATATTTCACATCTTTTAGTTAATGATATGACCTGTATTTTTAACTTTACTGATTAAAACATATTCCCTTTTCCCTTTAAGCCATGATGAAATTGAGTAAACTCTTCTTTTTTAGTTTTTAAACTTCCTTTATTGTGAGTTCAATTGAAGGTCACTGTCCCAGTGAACCTCTGGTCCCCTTCATGTTGTGTGGTGGTCTGTCATCTTTTAGCGGTTTTGATGTGGTTCCTCTTTGAGGACCACAGGAATTCCACCCAGAATTGAATTATCTATTAGGAAATAAAGAGCCTGCTGGTGCTCATTTGCCTTGTTTTGCATGGATTATAAAAGAAGGAAATCCTTAACAAGGTAAATCATGAGCTTGTAGCTTTAAATGTGTTAAAAGCACATTCAGGTTTTCTAAGTTTGGAAGTCAGTTTGGTGTGGATGAGGTGGAGAATGGACTAGAATTCTCTCCATCTGTCTGTTCATCCATCCATCCATGCAGTCCAATAGCTTCATTATTTAAATGCTTAGGTGGTTTTCTGATTTTTCCTTTATCTAGTGACTTATACTGGAATAAAACTCAACAAAATCCCTGAAACACTCAAATTCAAGACTGATAACTACTTTTGGAATATCAAGACTGATTCTTTCCCTATATGAAGATAACCTTGTTTTATTACTTTGCTTAGGAGAAGGATTCAGTGAAATTAGAGGCAATTTTTAAGTCTTATTCTGTAAAACCTAAACTAAGCCTGAAAGTTAAGTGAGGTTTACATGAAATATGGAGAATGTTCTTGTGCATATGTGTGTGTGTGTGTGTGTTTGTGTGTTTGTGTGTGGTACGTTTAACTACAAAGTAATTGAAAACTATAAAACTTAATTTGAACCATGACTTGTTTTGAATCCAGCTAATTGTTTATAGTAAAGAGCGATTGGATTGAACCAAATAAATCAGTTGGAAGTCAAATCTTTTTTTCCTTATGGAAGTCAGTGTTCTCCTCCTCACCTTTCCCTCTAATCATGCCTGGGTGTTTGGAAGCCTTTGCTAAGTGGCCATTTTTGCCCATATTAGAATGAATGTCCCCTTTTGGTTTCTAAGGGCGTGTAGCTGGATCGTGTATTGATATGAAGAGTCTAGAGTAGTTCTCTCTGGCTCAAACACTCTAGAAGAAGTTTCTGCCCCTGTCCTGATAGAGAAAAGGCTTGTCTCTGTGCCTCACTGAGAGGATAACTATGACAATAGCCAAGCAGTCCTCCAAGGGTGTCAGATTTCAAATCTATGGACAGAGAAAGAGAAAGGAAAAATGTATCTCTGGTATTTGAGGTCCTGGGCTGGAAAGGGAAGATCCAATCAACCAGATCAGCTGGCCTTCTTGAAAATAGTTTATTCATAGAAGGAAAATACATCTTATCATGGTATCTTATGTAAAAATATAGAGAAGCTGGCGTGGAGGTGGTGCTTTACTCTTTAAGTAAAGTGAAGCCATTAACACCTGGATATATTTTGGCTTCTTTGATAATCCATATAAACTCCTTAAATATGTGAATAGTTCACAATTAATGGAATGAATTTAGGCTATTAGAAAGCCATTTGGAGCAATTCAAAAGCCTCCAATTCACCTTCTTACTTTTGACTTCTACTTGGGATGGATATATATATATATATATATCCATATATATATATATATATGTTTATGTATTTTTTTATGTATTATATATATGGATATATATATATATCCATTATGTATTATATATATGGATATATATATATATATCCATTATGTATTATATATATGGATATATATATATATATGTTTATGTATTTTTTTTCAGGATAAGATATCTATTTATATACAGCTATACCCACCTTGCGGGGATGGGCTTCATCTGTTGCCAACAAAAACATATGTTACAAGCTATACAAATGCAGTGAGATAGTTTAAAAGGTCTTTCAAAATGGGTAGACCTAATTTTTTTCTGCAGTTTAGAACTAATATACAGGGCTGTTAAATTTTAGTGATGTGTTAAAGAAAAATTACTCTTCTTCTCTGTGGGCATAGAGCTAAGTTAGAAAATTACTCAATAGGAGCAGAAATCGCTTGCTGAGTTGAAAGTGACAAGGGTACCCCAGGTAGCAAACATTGCAATGCCTGCCTCGAATCTATCAAAGGCTTTATGACTAATGATTGGCAACATATATATACATACATATATAGAGATATAGGTATGTTTATATATTTGGGGGGCTGTCAACTTTAATGTGCCATCCTAACTTAAAGCTTTAATTGAAATTTCTATCCTGCTGTAGTTTGTGAGAAATCAGATGATACCAAGGGAAGCATGGAGTTACTTTGTCTAGAGCTTTGTTGTTTAGTACATTAGCCACTAGCTACATGGAGTCATTTAAGTTTAAACTAATTAAAATTCAAAATTTGGCTTTCACTCTCACCAGCCTCATAAGAAACGTTCAATAGCCGATGTAGCTTGCAGCTTTCTTATTTGTCAGAGTTGGTGTAGAGGTTTCAAACGTTTTTTAAGTCTTCTTTTTTTTTTTTTGGTGGCACCCATGGCATGTGAAAGTTCCTGGGCCAGAGATTGAACCTACTCCATAGCAGTGACAATGCTGGATCATTAACTGCTAGGCCAGCAAGGAACTCCTATAGAGGCTGTTTCTTATTTCACTCTTTAAAATCTAAACCAAATCTGAAAGTTATGCAAGACTAAAAAGTTCTACCATTGTGACCCATCCCAACAAATGTCATCCCCATAAAATCCTTGAATGGGTAATTTTTTTTTACTCTGAGAACTGTTCATGTGTGTGTTGAGGTTTTGTAATTGTGAACAGTATAATACAAACTAAAACTCTTAAGTGATACTCCAGTGATGTCCAGCAGTATTCACCACAGCAAGAGAATTTCCGTAGCTTCTTCAGGTCTGGTCTTTGCATTGTAAATTGACCAATGGACCAATGGAAAAAAATAGAGTGGAAATTGAAGTGTTCACCCTCTTGTTTCTCATTTCTGAATAGCTCAGGTCATTCAGTCATTCAACTGGTGTACACTGAGCACATACTCTGTGCTTTGTGCTGAGCTAATCACTGACTTTACAAATGCAACTAAGACAGGGGCCCTGCCTTCAAGGAACTCAGAACTTGGAATGGGAAGTAGACATGTAAAGAGAAAATTAAAATGCAACTAGGTAAATGAAATAATAGAATTATAACCATAGGTATGTGTAGTCAAGATATATAAGTAAATGCAAATATATATTTTTTGGACTGAAACAATTTTTTTTGTAGGTTTTTTTTTTTAATTTTTGCCTCTGCCCTCAGCATACAGAAGTTCCTGGGCCAGGGATCAAACCAGCACCACAGCAGCAACTAGAGCTGCTGTAGTGACACCTGCCAGATCCTTTACTCTGATGTATCACGAGAACTCCATGCATTGTAGTTCTTTTGTTTCTACTACCTGTTGAAAAAAAAAAAAAAATCAGGGCCTAACAAGTTGACATAAGCTTTTGACCAGTTTATCCTTTAGATGCAAACTTTTAGTTTCAGATTGCCCCTGAGGGAGCAGAGCTGAGTGTATTGAGTTTGGGGAGTTGGTGAGAAGCCAGAGTGGGTGTGTGTGTGGAGTGAAGGGGAGGCTGCCCAAGGCTTGGTGTGTGTGGGGGATGCCCAGTCACAGCCCTCTCTGTGTCTCCCCAGCTCTCTGTGCCATGGTCGCCACCATCTGGTTTCCTGTGTGCGCCCACCGTGAGACCACCATCGTGAGCTTTGGCTACTCCCTGTATGCAGGCTGGATTGGTGCTGTGCTGTGCCTCGTGGGTGGCTGTGTCATCGTCTGCTGCGCCGGAGATGCCCAGGCGTTTGGTGAAAACCGTTTCTACTACTCTTCGGGTTCCAGTTCCCCCACTCATGCCAAGAGTGCCCACGTATAAGAGAGCTGTCAGCCTGCCCACGAGGTGCTGTAGATGCCGGGCCATGGCCCGAGGTTTGCGTTATCATGGTGAGGGGGTGGGAAGCCCACTCCTCTGCCAGGCTCCGAAGCCAAAAGTCTAGAAAAGCATCCTGTCTGGCATTTTGTAGCCTTAACACCCCCCTCTCTTTTCATTGCCTTAAAAGAAATCTTTAGCTCAGATAATGCCACACATTTTTTTCATGGTTTGGCCCATTATTAGCTCTTTTCTTGGGCATTGCTTTGTCATATATATATGCCTATGTATATGTCTATGTATATACATATATATATATGACAAATATATATGAAACAATTTTTCCTCTGTCTCTTTAAATTTTAAATATCTTGCAAACATTGCTGAGTTGGGTGTGGGGAGAGAAATAAAAGACACTTTCAAACTGTTACAGATGACAATGGGAGCCTCATAAAGATGCCTCTCTGTTCCCTCCCTCCTCTCAGCTCCAAGGTCATTTAGTTATAACTGATAGAAAAAGATAGAATTTCAGGGGGTGGGGGGGAGGGGACTCATGGAACTTTTCCTCCATGGGAAAGTTTCCCTTTTGTAAGTTGAGGGCAAAGGGTGGGGATATTTTTTAGTTTGTGATTTTACATTTATCTGTACATACTTTTTCAAGGTTGCTCATTTTTATAACCATAGTTTTCCTGAAATTCTTGATTCATCAGTATGAAGGAAATGAACCAAATAAACTTTAATGATACCATAAATAATAGTACAAGTGAGTATAACTCTGACATTCCACAAAACATTTTTGATTTCCAGGTTTGTATGATGTCATTTTTAATCCTATACTTGCATATGCTTTAAATTAACACATTTTTAAAGCTTTTACCCTGTTCTTTCAATTTTCAATCTGTTAGCCATCTTGAAGCAATATTGTCTAACATAAATTGTACTGTTGAATTTGGCTTTACGGGTGTAAACACTGATAGTGTATCAGTATCTGAGACCCCAAACTCTCCAAACATTGATGGTGCATTTTGTTCTTTAAATGAAATCTGTGCAATAAAATAACAGCCTGTCTGCAAAACTGGCCTTTAATATTCTGTTGTATCCAGAGGTATCATCCGTTGATGAAAAAATTTTTTATTAGTCTCTACTAGTAATTCATAGGGAACTTGGTCAGTGATTCAAGACCAAGGCATTATGCACTGCCCTGAATAATTAAAAAGTTATATTTTGTTCACTATATGGTGATGGTAATGTGTGGTCATACAAGTGTAACCTAGACTCTCTCTAGGTTTCTTAAATGGGGGTGTTACAGCTTCTTATATATAGGCAGCCATCAGATGCCAAGTGCTGAGTATCACACAGTTAAACTCCTTATCTATTTTGAATGCTTAGTAAAGGAATTGGCTCGGTATAAGGGGAACTAGAAAACAATCCCATTTTATTGGATCTTTAGGTAGTGATATCTAAATGGGTTTCATTCAGACATATGCATGTAGATGTTTTGAACAAAGGCAGATACATTGCATTGGTTTTTTGTTTGCTTTCTGTTCCAGAAACTGTCAAGTTATGAATCTGCTCTAACAAAAAAAGCAGATTACAATAAATTTTGGCAGTGTTTTTCCAAAAACACTAATTTCATTAGCCGTTAGTATAATAATTGGCAAATATTTCCTCTTTGGAAATATCCATTTGAGCTGGTTGTTTTTGTAGATATTTGTGTATGTTAGGAGATTATAACCTGGTGGAAACTAATTCTCAATTATTTATGGAAAAAAGTCTTCATGTTGACCAAAATATTTGCTTAGTTCTGATACAGTTTTTGTAAGGGCACGAGTCATGCGATTATATTAGAAGACCCTTCCTACCTAGTTAAAACTTGACAGTGTGTAACAATTGTGAACATGAATGGAGCAGGAGGCATTCAGGGGGCATGGGTGGGAAGGCTGGAGGTCTCCGCATTCCTTCCCCTCCTTACAACCACTGGCTCGAGTCAGAAGTGTCCTCTTATGAATGCACGTGCTCACTCACTGGTCTCTTTCCCTGAGGCTGCTGCTTGCTTTCTCACTTGAGGGGATGTGCTACAGGAGCCCCACTCTTCCCTGCAGCAGGGCAAGCGACAGCCCCAACCCCTCCTAGCTGATGGTTGCCCATCTATTTAGGGAATTCCATTTTGTAGGTGATAATGCCAGTGTTGGGTGTTATTATCAGTGATGATGGTGGGGGTAGCTCTTCCTCCAGAACAGCACTGTCCAGGAAAAATATAATACGTAATTTAAAATTTCCTAGGAGCCATATTAAAAAGCTCTAAGTAAACAAGTGAAACTAATTTTCATATATTTATTTTAATCCAATGCATCCAAACTATTATCATTTCATTATGTAATCAATTTTTTTTTTTGTCTTTGTCTTTTTCTATGGCCACACCTGCAGCATATGGAGGTTCCCAGGCTAGGGGTCCAATCGGAGCTGTAGCCTCCGGCCTGCACCAGAGCCACAGCAGTGCCAGATTCGAGCTGCGACTGTGACCTATACCACAGCTCATGGCAACACTGGATCCTTAACTGAGCGAGGCCAGGGATCAAACCCGCAACCTCATGGTTCCTAGTCAGATTCGTTAACCACTGCACCATGATGGGAACTCCATGTAATCAATTATTAATGAAATATTTTATGTTCCTTTTTGTATAAAGCCTTTGGATTCCAGCATGTATTTTACACTTAAAGCACATCTCCATGTGTACTAGCCTCATGTCAGTGTTCAGTGGCCACATATGGCTGGTGGCTATTGCATTGGACAGCACAGCCGTGGGAACAGCAGGTTCCGCTTTAGTCACAAAGGGGAGATGCAGTCCTGATGATTTTAGCCGCCCTCATTAAAGCTCCATTAAAACCTGGCTCTTTCAGCGACAGTAATTGTTAGCCAGGGGAGGACAGGGACCTCTAGTCACAGGTAAAATGTCAGACCCAAAGAGCTCTGCCTGAATAACAGGGAAAAGGGAAGTCCTCTTCTTGAGACTTGTTTTCGCCAAGAACTTCACACACTTAATCCTCCCCATGGTTCCCATTGTATAGGTGAGGAAAATGAGATGTAGAGTGTTTAGGTTATTTGTCAATGTCAGATCTCCCCTATATAGAACTAAAGTTGTATTTAAGTCTAACTCTAAAGCCCTTTTTCTCCAAGATAAGAATCACTATCAAGATATTAGATAAATTGAAGATTCACTCTCTTCATCCTGGATATCCCCGACTCAGTAGTTATGGGTTGTTAGCCAAGAATCTGCATTTTTATGTGCATCCCCAGTGATTCTGATGAGGTGGTCTCCACACCACACTTTGATGAACAGGGAAGGGAAGGGCCTTTGTAATGCAGCTGATTTCTTCCTTCGTCCCTCTTAGATGGTCCTTGGAGGCAAGATGACTCCGACAGTTACATTCAGTTTCCCCCACTCTTTGGCCTGTTCTAAAGGGACCACAGGCAGGGGATCTTTGGTTTGAAGTGAACCAGTTCTGCTCACGCTTTCTAAGAATTTGATATAAACCAAATTAGAGAAAGAGGGTTTCAAGGAAACCTCTGAATCCACAGATGCTTGTAACAAGAACAGGAAAAAAAAAAAAAAAGAGAAGATTGTGTATTTTAAGAATACAAGTTACAAACTTGTGCTGAATTGAAGGGCTAACAATAGAACAAGGTTTGGTTGTATCTCGCCCTGAGTATATGCTTTTTTAAAAAAAATTTCAAATCTGCGTGTCAGTGTTCCTCTATACAATGTACACAATGTGAACTGCAACATCTTAAATGTTTGGCAGGACATTTATGCTCATGACATCACATGCTGGGAGGACAGGGAGGCCACTGTAGGGCTGGCCCTGGGCAAAGGCAGCATCAGTGCTGCCATTGAGATGTCCCCACAAAAGAGTGTGTGACAGCCAGATGTGCAGCTTAAAGGAGACTGAGCCAGAATTGTGTGTGGAACATTGGCACATGCTGCTTATGTCTTGAATAGCAGCTCTTGAGGAATCTATATTTCTCTACCTCATGCAGAATCTCAGGGCTCAGGCTTTGTGGCCCCCATGGTTGGGGGAGGGCGTGGAGATGGAGGGACTTGTCACTGCTCCATGCCTCATTGTTGAAATGAAAAACGTGAAAATGGCAAGCCCAGTTGCCACAGTCTGGGACTTTCATTAAAATGTTATGTTGATTCAACCAAGCAGTACGTTAAGTTTATTCCCAAATAAATATATTGCATGGCTATACCTAAAGGTGATTATTTTATATCTATTTCTATTTTAAAATGAAAATAATAAATTCTTATCCTTTTAATTAAAAAAATGTTATGTTGAGTTATATTCAGCTTTGCTTTTCGAACTGTAATGTGCCTACAGATCCCCTGGAAGCCTGGTTAAAACAGATTCTGATTCAGCAGGTCTGGGGTTGGGCCTGGGATTCTGCATATCTAACCAACTCTCAGGGGTTGCTGATGCTGTTGGTCTAGACTCATACCTGGAGTAGTATACACTCATTAGAGAAAACGTGAACACTGTAGAAAAAGACAATTCACAAACTCTTAACAAAGAACTCATGGTCATCTTAAAATGGATTTTAAGAGCATCTGCTAAAATTGTTTATTTCTTCATTCATTAATTCATTTGTTAATTAGTTAAGTAATGAAGCAAACATTTGACATGCATTTGTTATGTGCTAGCCCTGCACTAGCCACAAGATATGAAAAAGAATCAGGAGTTCCCATCATGGCTCAGTGGTTAACAAACCCAACTATTGTCCATGAGGATGAGGGTTCAATCCATGGCCTTTCTCAGTGGGTTAAGGATCCTGCATTGCCATGAGTTGTGGTGTAAGTCACAGATGTGGCTCAGATCTGGCATTGCTGCGGCTCTGGAGTAGGCTGGCAGCTACAGCTCCTATTAGATCCCTAGCCTGGGAATCTCCACAGGTGTGGCCCTAAAAAGACAAAAGACAAAAAAATAAAAATAGAAAAGAATCACAAAGGCAATCCCAGCCCTCAGTTAACTCAGAGTCAAGTGGTGTTGTCAGGAACAACATAAATAATGATGCTGTTATCTTCTTATCATTGTCATATTTAATCTACTTTGGAAACTTACACCCTGACTGAGAGGGGAAAATAAGATACCAACAGAAGCACATTAGTGCACAGATTGAAGATAAGAGTTTATAGAAGATTTGATATATAAAGGCATATTGCCTAGATCTTCCCCCAACTTTGCACTTTTTTATGGGTATTAAAAGTCAGCCAATCCTGAAACTCCTTAAAGTCTATTGATTTAATTAGACTGTGAGGAATGGCAGTGAAAGCCTTCTCCGGGCTTCTGCTCAGGGTCCTGCTGAGACCTTCCACAGAGGAGCACGTTGTTTCTTGGGGCTAGAATTTAGTCAAAGATGTCAATCTTCTCTTGTTTGAGTGATTTAAAAACTTTCACTCTAGGTATCAGAACTCAGTTTTTACTATGATAGATGCAA
Organism: Phacochoerus africanus; assembly: GCF_016906955.1. Lineage (NCBI taxonomy): Eukaryota > Metazoa > Chordata > Mammalia > Artiodactyla > Suidae > Phacochoerus > Phacochoerus africanus. Next base: position 189,458,491 of record NC_062544.1, read on the forward strand.
CAGAAACAATGGAATCAGCTGGCACAGGCTTATACAAAAAATGCTCGGCCAGGTTCATTGGGCAGAATAAAGTGGAGCCTTGAAACAGTGACCCCCCCCAGCTGGGGATTGTAGGTGGTCTGAGGGTGCTGACTGTTCCCAAGAAAAATATGAAGAATAATATTTCTTTTCTTAGTTAACTGAAAAATAAACAAAAATCTAGGCATTCCTTGAATGACTAATATAGGTATGCACAATCACATGAGTCATTTCATGAAATTCATTCCCCACACTGTAAAAGTTTAGCAATCCACAGTCTTGCCCTGTATGGTTGTTCTTCTTCACAAAGCCCTCAGAGACCCCGACTCCTTCCAACTCACTGCTTCACCAACCCCAAGGGGTGACTCTTGAATTCATGGTCCAAAATGTCAGCATCTATGTTGCAGGTGGAGAAAGGATCAAAGAAAAAGCACTAAGGTGCATGCCCACCATCTCCTAAGGTAGTTTCTTGAAGCTACCACAGGAATCTGCCTACAGTCATTCACATGACTGCAAGAGAGGCTGGGAAATATGGTCTTTATCAAGGTTGTCTGCATAATTTGCAGTGCCTAGTGTAAAATGAAAAAAAAGCACCTCATTTTTCAAAAAGCAGGAAGAATAGTGTTGCTAAAGATACTTAAAATGTAAAGCTGTTTCCTTTTTTTCATGGTCTTTCTCTTGACTTGTCATGATTTTCCCCCCCATTTAATGTTTTTCTAAGTAAAGTTAAACTTTTTAATTACTAGCATGAATTTTGACCATTCTTCTTCCTATTGTGCAATGTCTGTTTTAAATACAAATAAGAGCATTTCACTTGTTTGTGGACACACCAAAATTCCACAATTTGTATTTAGGAGCACATAGATATATTAGTATTTCTTTTAGAACAGTGGACACATTGCATGACACTAACTCAATTATTTTTTATTTTACCTCTTGATATGCACACATTCTGCCATATGCTCTACCTTCAGTTTACTGATGAGTAAGGAAGAACTGAAGTGATCAGTTGCCCTATCTTTCCTTTTCCTTCTGTGTCACCATTTTCAGAGTAAAGTGGTTGGTGAAGACAGGGAAGTAACACAAGGATAATGTTTCTTGATCACTCATGTTTCTTAGAATTTCACTGCCTTCTTTCTTTTTTTGAAGAAAGTTGTGGATGAAATGGTAAGGGTGGCCTCTGGGGACTGTCGGAGCTCGGAGCATCTGTTTACTCAGGCTGCTGTAACAAAATACCACAGTCTGGGAGCTTATAAATAGCAGGAATTTTTTTTCTCACAGTTTGGGGAAGCCCAAGATCAAGGCACCAGCATGGCTGCCTTCTAATGAGGACCCTCTTCCTGGTTCATAGCTGGCGCCATCTCCCTGTGTCCTCACGCGGTGTTTTCTAAAAGCACTAATCCCCTTCACGAGGGCTCCATGCTCATCACCTAAGTACCTCCCAAAGGCCCCATTTCCGAATTCCATCACTTACTGGGGTTAGGATTTCAACACATGTATTTGGGGGGGACACAAATATTCAGACTATGGCACTCAGTCAAAGACATAACACACATATACCTCTGATCCTGCTTTGAGTCCTGCTGAACTCCCATACGTCGTGGGTCCATTGGAAGTCTGTGTTTATAGGGCATCATGAACACTGTGCAGATAAGATGGCAAGAAACGATGGACACGTGCATTGCACGCATTGTACGTATTTTCTCTGCTCATGCACTTGCCTGGTGAACCCATTAGACTTCACTTACAAATCACAAGTTCAATTATAAAATTATTTAGAATCCAAGACGCCAAGATTTGCTTGTGGGGCCTGTGAGACTATACATGTCGCATGTCCCTGAAGCTGGCCCTGGTCTTTATTCTGTCTGGCTCTGTGCCTGATTAAATTTTTGATTATGTCTATTAGAAGAAGAGACCATATTTTGAGGGAAACTCACAGCCCTATGTCATATTGTCTAACAATTCTATGAGGAAGGCATCTGTCTTAGTCAGTTTGGACTGCTAACCAAATACCATAGATTGGGTGGCTTAAACAATCCATATTTATTTTGCATAATTTTGGAGGCTGGGAAGTCCAAGATCAAGGAATTGGAAGATCTGGTGTCTGAGAAGGACTCTCTCCCTGGTTTGCAGATGGCTACCTTCTGTTGTGTCCTCACTTGGTGGAGAGAGAGAGGGAGAGAGGAAAGAAGGGGGAGGGAGTGTGCTAGAGTCTTTCTTTTTCCTACAAGGACACAAATTCCATTACTGGGTCTCCACCCTCATGACATCATCTAAACCTAATTACCTCCTGAAGGACCCACTTTCAAATAGCATCATATTGGGGATTAGGGCTTTAGCACACATATATTCAGTCCTTACAGCTAGCAGTCTCATCCCTTGTATCTACATTATGAAACTGGGGCTTAGGGAGATGAAGTAGTAAGTCTAGGCCTCAGAGCTAATGGGTATCAAGGTCAAGGTTTGAACCCATCTCTTCCAGTGCTAAGGCCAGTTCTCATTCTGTTATGGCATACTTGCAATTTATGAAATGAAACTAACTTACATTTAACAAAACACAGTAGAATGAAAATGTCAAAAGTATGCATCTTTCTCAGAGGATATCACGGACAAGCATAAATTTTTCTTAAAATATTAATGTACAGTGCATCACACATGTATTTGTTCATTTAATTCTTACAACAATTCTATGAGTTAAGGGCTTTCATATAGCCCTTTGACAGATGAGAAAACAGAAGCACAGAGAAGTTAAGTCAATTGCCTAAAGTTCCACAGCTTTGCATGTCTGACTGTAAAGCCTGAAGTATGAACTACTGCTCTAGCCTTCAAGTGGAATTTATTCCTTAAGAAAGGAGAATGAATAGCTATGGAAAGCCATTTAATGAAAGGACAAATTCAAAATTATCTTAAGATTCTTAAATATTCTACCAGTTGAAAATGTTAGTTTAGGGGTAGGTTTAAATTCTGGACCTGTTAGTCTTCAAAACAAATGTTCTTAGAAAGGTTATCTGTGGTCAACTGGAAAATAAAGGGAATTCGAGATCCTCTATAGTATAAGGGCTATTGAATATCTGTATCTCTGGAAAGAGGAAATGTAGACTCATATTCTCCACAAATGGATTTTCAGGAAATAAGGGGAATTAGCTACTGAGGGGAGTCTGATCTCTTGTGGGCTTTGAAGTCCTAATGAATGACAGAGATCATAATCTGTATGTAAAAAAGCAAAGTCACAGGAGAGTGCTTTTTCTAGGTCCAAGCCACTGTGGTGACTACTTGCTAGCAATTCCCAATGTTGTTAAGAGGGAGCAACAGACAGCGTGCAGACCTTGGGTTTGGTTTGCAAACTAATGCCAAGATGAGTGAGTACACTCTGTTTTTAGCACAGAAATCATCAGGCTGGAAAACCCTCAAAGTATCAATCATTTCCTAAGTCCTCCTTAGGAAAACAATGCTGTGGTTTTTGCACAGAGCCCCTTTGAAGTTAACCAGTTTGGGCTTAAAATCTGAAAATAAAAATAAAAAAGAGGTTGTAGGTCAGGAGGTCTTTCTGGGCTACTTTCTGCAAGCAACCTCGAAGGGAAGTAAGTCCTTGATTTTGTTTAAAAAGTATATTTGGGAGTTCCCGTGGTGGTGCAGCAGAAATGAATCTGACTAGGAACCATGAGGTTGCAGGTTCAATCCCTGGCCTCACTCAGTGGGTTAAGGATCTGGCATTGCCATGAGCTGTGGTGTAGGTTGCAGGCACGGCTTGGATCTGGCGTTGCTGTGGCTCTGGTGTAGGCCTGCAGCTGTAGCTTTGATTTGACCTCTAGCCTGGGAGCCTCCATATGCCTCAAGTACAGCCCTAAAAAGTAAAAAAAAAAAAAAAAAAAAAAAAAAGAAAAAGAAAAAAGAAAAAAGAAAAGTATATTTGGCTTCAGGATGAGAGGGAGAAAGAGAGTGAGCCAGGGTTTTGATTTCTTAGTCACCTACTTTCCTTCACAGCCCCCGGAGGGTGGGCAGTGCCAAGACCTGGGAGGCTATCAAGGATTCCCTCTTTGTAATAGGATTTTTTTTTTTTACATTTTTAAATTATAGTTTGATTTACAATGTTCTGTCAATTTCTGCTGTACAGCAAAGTGATCCAGTCAGTCATATATATATATATATATATATATATATATATATATATATATACATACATTTTTTAAGGTTTTTATTTTTTCTATTATAGGTGATTTACATCATTCTGTCAATTTCTGCTGTACAGCATAGTGACCCAGTCATATATATATACATACACACATTCACACATTCTTTTTCTCATACTATCTTCCATCACGTTCTACCACAAGAGATTGAATAGAGTTCCCTGTGCTGTACAGTAGGACCTCATTGCTTATCCATTCCAAATGTAATGGTTTGAATCTACCAACCCCAAACTCCCCATCCATCCCACTCCCTCCCCCAAGGATTGGGAATTTCATTCTGATGTCACTGTAAGAACAAAAGAATCTTGCTCCAACTCAGGCCTGAGTAGCCTCAGTACCAGAGACAGACAGAGGAGTGGGATTCATGTTTTCTGTGAGGTCCAGCTCCCGAACCTGGAGTTTTCCCTGAATAAACCTCATTTTCATTTCATAACCCTTTAGAAAGTAATTCTCTGGGAATGTATCTGAATCCTCCTTGAATCCATTTATGCTTCAGCTAGCACTGTCACATGGAGTTAACATTTTCCATATGCTTACCACCCTTATGGAAAGTAGCTGGTCCTTTTATTTATCCTCAAACTGTCTCCTCTGGGAAGCTGGTTGCTTTGTCTCATCAAGAGCTCATTTGGTGGCCTCCAAGTTTGTTCACCTCTTTTCATAGGTCAGCAAGCTGATATCAGCACCTGAGGAGGAACAGCCTTTGAGATGCAAGTCTGGAGAGGAAGATGGGGTAAATATTCCATAGTGATTGAAGATCTGAGCACAGCAACAAGTGCATTAGCTTCAAATGCATCCCTCTTCTAATTGTTAAATTGAAACAAAAGCTCTAAAGAGTCAGAGAAGAAAACAAAACATGTTTGAATCTCGTTTTCAAAGCACTGTATTGCTATATAATGATAAGTGATAAAAATTCTCTTATTTCCCTCTGAGCATTTTCTGGAAACAGAATTTCATCATATTCATTAATTCAAATTAGTGTGCTCTCAGGAAAGATATTAGAATGTGGCGTTGTTTGGTCAAGTGAATTTATCTAATGTTGAGATCTTGAGAGTGTCAGAAAATGCCACTAAACTTCAATATTTAATTCCTCTCTGATATATTTTCTTAATTGAGTATACAGTTTCACATTCTTATCTTTTACTCAGTCCTATAGCTTAAATTGTAGGACATCAATTTTTTTTTAGAGAGGATTTCTCTACTTTTGATGATTACAAAATAAACAGACCATGGCCTATGTAAAAGCTTCCCCCCTTTTAATGGTGTTTTTTTTTCATGTTCTATGCACAGGATCCGTGGACCCTTATACCTCTGCTCTTAAATCTTTTAAGGTTTTCATTCTACTTGCTTTTATTAACTATCTCTTCCATTTCCAGATATACCTGTGTATATTTACTTAATTCTATAGATGAACATGTGTATTAATACATTATATATGGCAAAAATGTACAAAAAATTGAAAGAATGGGAAAAATGAAAAAATGTTTTAATTTTATTTCATGTTATTAATTAATTTATTAATGATACACCCTTTTTTATTAGTAATAGTATGTTAAAGAGAGCAATGAGTTTCGGCCTATTTCATTATTTAATACTGGGATAAAAACATTCAGAAGTCTGAATCTTGGTTCAGTTAATTTTACTACCTTTTTTTTTTGTCTTTTTAGGGCTGCACCTGTGGCACATGGAGGTTCCCAGGCTAGGGGTCGAATCAGACCTGTAGCCGCTGGCCTAGGCCACAGCTACAGCAGCACCAGATCAGAGCCAAGTTTTTGACCTACACCACAGCTCACAGCAACCACAGAACCTTAACCCACTGAGCAAGGCCAGGGATGGAAACTACTTCCTCATGGATGCCAGTCAGATTCATTTCCACTGAGCCACGATGGGAACTCCCTACATGGTTTTAATAGCTACTTTGGCTGAACAAAATACTTCATATGAATACATGGAACCATTTAGTGAAGTATGTCATTGACTGTTTTCTCAGTCAGTCATACTCGTGTCAACTTCCTTCACCAACTTTGCAAAGATTTGTATTAAATTTTGGCAGTTCTCCATCTTTCTTGATACCTTTCAGTTGTTTTTTTTCAAATTAATCAGATAGGTGCAATGTTTTTATTGCTAAAAAATTATTTGAAAACCTATAGAGACTGAAAAATTTCTTAATTAGATTTTAAACTAAAAATTTTCTATAGGTACAGAACTGTTTTTATAGTTGATATATATTATTTTTCAGTAAGAATACCACATACTTGTCCAAATATCTTTTTTCAAAACAATCTCTCCATTGCATTAATTTCCTTCAAAAAGCAATTGCTTTCTCATGAACTGTATACATAGATTAACAATGTTTATTTTGCTTTAAAGTTTTGTCAGATAAGCAAACTTTTGTAATTTTGGCTTCACTGTTTTTGTTGCAGTGACTATTTCATGGTTTCTTTGCAGGAAATTTTTTAAATGACTAGCTCTTTGAATGGGGTTACTTTGGTTAAAAGCAGATAATGCAGTCTATAAATCCACTTAAATGGAATTTGTATTATACAAAATATCATAACTGGAATGAAATGGTGAGGGTGGTCAGGGTGGTGCTGTCACCCCTCTTCACTGAGGAGAAGCCTCTGGCCTCAGGAGCTCTTGAAGACCCAGATGGCATTAGACCCTCAGAGGGATGGTCTGATGAATATGTGGCTCAATAGAATCCATAATATGCTTTTCCACAGTTCAGTACAAATAAAATTATGCCTTATATTTAATGTATTCAATATATTATTATAACAATGCTCATATACATTATAATCAATGTATTACATTAATACTTTAATGTTATAATCAATACATTATAATATATATTAATTTATATAATATTATACTAAATATAAGGCTTAATTTTGTTATTATTTTTTAGATTAAAATATTTCATTATTTTATTTTTAATTTTTATTTTATTTATTTTTTTTGCCTTTTTTTTGTCTTTTTAGGGCCGCACCCACAGCATATGGAGGTTCCCAGGCTAGGTGTCTAATCAGAGCTGTTGCTGCTAGCCTACGCTAGAGCCATAGCAACGCCAGATCTGAGCCATGTCTGTGACCTAAACCACAGCTCATGGCAACGCTGGATCCTTAGCCCACTGAGTTAGGCCAGGGATCAAACCCGCAACTTCATAGTTCCCAGTCAGATTCATTTCCGCTGTGCCATGACAGGAACTCCAAGATTAAAATATTTTAGAAAAACAGTTCTAATATTTTCTTTTTTGTATCCATTTGGAGGCTTCTAACCTATAGCAAGAGAGAGACATAACACACAAAATAACTGTATTCAACATGTGAAATGCTATATACATGAGAAAACAGAATGCTAGGGGATCATGTGGTCGGGGGAAGAGAGGCTAGGGCAGAGATTAAATTCTAGAAGTTCAGAGAGGAGATACATTGGAGAGGAACTGGGAGGATGAATGGGAGTTTGTTGAGTGGACAAGGGGGTGAAGGACATTCAAGGGGACACAAGAAGACAGGAGAGTGTGTCTGGGAAACACTGAGGAGTCTGATGGGGTCAGAATACAGGACATCTAGGGGAGGTGGGTGGGATGCAGGCTGTGAAAGGCTTCGTTCTGTTGGTAAGTGGGAGCCACTGGAGATTTTAAGTAGAGGAATGACCTTATTGCAGGATGTATTTCATTTATAAGTCAAGAGCAACATGTACATTTGGAAAATAATTACATTTTTGCAGGTGTGGGTGAAATTTTGTTCAATCTAATTAAACAAGTGATTACGGACCATATTCTTTGTGACAGGGAGTATCCCCAAGGCAACAGAAAGATATGTTGGTATATATTTTACTTTGTAGAGGGATTAAGCTGAATATTTGCAACTAAATATGGAAATATCTGCATTTATCGTTTAACGGTGTGATGTCTTTTTGATATCCTTGACATCTGGAACAAATTAACCCTGGGTATTTAATACTTAACAATGCATATGTGAGCTAAGTATCCAAGCTTATGAACACCCTTGAGTATGGATTCCTTCTGCTGAAGGAATATAAGCATCTTACCTTTAATGTGACAATGTAGGGAAAGAAATCTGTCTATGGTATGGCTTTGAGGGGATGGCTATTATTTGTGTCATTACTTGGGGCAAGGAGGTGTTAAGGTGCCTTGTTGGTTTGCCATTTAGGACATGGCAAATATTTGAAAAAGTCCTTATGTCATAGGAAATGAACATTAATTACATTTTATTTTTTAAAATAAATTATGTTTTGAAGAACATTTAGAATAAACAGAAAGGGTATGGAAGAAGAAAATGTAAAACCACTCCAAATCAGACTTCTTAGAGGAAACAGTGGTTAATACTTAATATAGCCTCCTGAATAGTTTTCTATGTGCATATAGAAAATGCATATATTTTCAAAACTAATATATGTATAATCATTGCATCTTTAAAATTTAACATAATTAACTAAGATTTTTGTGTCATGAAACATTCTTTGAAGACTTTTTTTTTTTTTTTTTTGCTTTTTAGGGCCCACCCACAGCATATGGAAGTTCCCAGGCAAGGGGTTGAATTGGACATATACCACAGCTCATGGCAATGCTAGATCCCCGACCCACTAAGCAAGGCCAGGGGTTGAACCTGCATCCTCATGGATACTAGTTGGATTTGACTCTGCTGAGCCACAACAGGAACTCCATGAAGAACTTTTTTTTTTTTTTTGTCTTTCTGCCTTTTCTAGGGCTGCACCCATGGCATATGGAGTTTCCCAAGGCTAGGGGTCTAATCGGAGCTGCAGCCGCCGGCCTATGCCAGATCCACAGCAACGCGGGATCTGAGCTGCTTCTGCAACCTACACCACAGCACACGGAAACGCCAGATCCTTAACCCACTGAGCAAGGCCAGGGATCAAACCCTCAACCTCATGGTTCCCAGTCGGGTTCGTTAACCGCTGCGCCACAACGGGAACTCCTACCTGAAGAACTTTTTATATGATTGTGCAGTATTGAGAAATAAAGTTACACTACAGTTTATTTAAACAACCTCCAGTTTTGGATATTAGGTTGATTCCATATTTTTGGGTATTTTTTCCTGTAATTATAGAGATATTCTTTGGCATAAATCTTTGACCATATCTCTGATTTTTTATTTTCTTAGGATCAACTTCTTAAAGTGCTCAAAGGATCTAAAATCTGTCAGAGATGTGAGCTATCAAATACTTAAATAGAGTGATTGAAATTGTCCTTCACTTTGGCAAAAGCATAGGGAGGGCCTCTGGATGAAGGGAGAATACTTACTTTCTGTTAATCCATTCCTTCAACAAATATTCGTTGAATGCCTCTTGCATCCCAAGTTTTGCACAGGGGCCAAGGTGTGGCAGGAAGCAAGAGAGACATGGCAGTGATCTGGAAAGTTAGAAATCATGGGTCATCTTGTTTACAGATGAGAAAACAGGGGAAGTGGCTTGCCCAGTTTTACATGTCTGGCTGTGGAGAGCCAGGATTGGAATATAGGTTTCTCTCTTGCAGTGCAAGCCTCTTTGCACACCACCAGCCATTTTTCCCTTCAGAGTGATCTTGAGGGCATCAGTTCAGAATTGATTTATGATGTCTTCTGTACTTAGACCTAACTTTTGGCAAGGTTGTGAAGTGAATGAGACCAAGTGTGTCTTTGGGGCCCCGGCCTCTTGCCTCTGAGCCATTTCCCCTCCTGGAGCCCCAGCCCTCCCTCAGGCATTCAGAGACCTCACAATCTTTTCTCATGACTTGTGAAAACCTACTTTTTGGGAAGGAACTGATTCTCAGTCACTCATATCTCAATGTGGATGCATTAAGACACTGTGTTTCTTCTTCCAAAGGGAGTTAACCATGAAGGCATTTAAAGATCTCTTTCTTACTGAGGAATGCCAGACTTTGTTTCCAGTGGAGGCATTTTGGGCATCAGGGAGCAGATAGGGCAGAGGTGCCCTTCCTCCGCCGGTCCTCAAAGCTCACAGCACATCTTCCCACGCCCTTCCACCAAGCTTGGTTAGCCTAATCTCCACCTTCTTTAAGTACAAGATTGACAAGACTGGGTGAGAAAGTTGAGGACATTGTATGCACACCTTGAACTTATTTCCAGTCCACTAAAACAGGCTGCTTTGAACACAGAGCTTCAGAGAACAGGGAAACCCTATTGTTAGGAACCCCTCTTCCCCCTCCCCACCTGCCCTGTGAGGAGTTTTTCTGCTAGGAAGGAAATTCATTTACAGTCTTCCAGTCACTAGAATTGAATTTGGATGGACTATTTCCTCTTTGCATTCTGTTCCAAATTATATTCCTGTTGCTGTGTTTGAAGTTAATTAGAGTCACAAATCATTTGTATTTCCCTTCTCTGAGGGAAAGCCTGCCATAGTACTCATCCAGTTAATTGACTTCCAGAGGGCTCATCCCTTCCTGAAAACACTCTAAATGGCTCTGATGGGTAAGCATCAGGCTTACACTTATACGTAATAAAAGCTTGGAGAATTCAAACTCATAGAAAGGAGTATGTGCACTTTTCTCTCTGAGCCTCATAGCTGAGGTTTTTCTTTTTCTTTTTTAGGGCCACATGTATGGCTTTTGGAAGTTCCCAGATTAGGGGTCAAATTGGAGCTGTAGCTGCTGGCCTACAGCACAGCCACAGCAACACAGGATCCCAGCTGCATTTGCGACCCACACCACAGCTCATGGCAATGGCAGATTCTTAACCCACTAAGCAAGGCCAGGGGTCGAACCAAAGCCTCGTGGCTACTAGTCAGATTCGTTACAGCTGAGCCACAATGGGAACTCCAGCTGAGGGTTTTTCTTGATATGATTGAGCCCAATATGAGAATGGAAGAAAGCCGTCCTCAGGTAGGTTCATGTGGGTTAAGGAGAGGAAGGGAACTTGATGCAGAAAGGACCCCCTCTGCCAGTCAGTGAACTGCTGATGGGAATAAAACGTGTAATTGTGGTCAATTTAATGTTTGGAATATGGGAATTTCGTAAATTTCTTTCTTTCTTTTTTTTTTTTTAAAGGTCTTTGAACTTTTCTGGGCCGTGCCCGCGGCACATGGAAGTTCCCAGGCTAGGGGTCTAATCGGAGCTACAGCTGCTGGCTTATGCCACAGCCACAGCAACGCCAGATCCTAGCCACATCTGTGACCTACACCACAGCTCACGGCAACGCCGGATCCTCAACCAGCTGATGGAGGCCAGGGATCAAAGGGAAACCTCATGGTTCCTAGTTGGATTTTTTCACTCTGTGCCTTGGTGGGAATTCCCGGGAATTTCTTAAATTTCTGACAGGGTATTTAATTTTTAAAATTGTTTTGAGTTACAGACTAAGGAGAAGATGCCTCTAAAACAGCTTTGATGTTCTGAATAATCTTTCATTTAAAAAAATTTTTGGAATTATATAAAATGCAACAAAATTTACTATAGTAGTCATTTTTAAGAGCACAGTTCAGTGGTATTAAGTACATTCATATTGTTGTGTAACTATCACCACATCCTTTCTCAAACTCTCTTCATCTTGCAAAAGGAAAACTCTATATCCTTTAAACAATAACTCTGCACTCTTTTCTCCTTGAAGAACCTCCTCCTGGCAACCTCTATTCTTCTTACTATGAGTTTGACTACTTTAGGTAACTCATATAAGTGGTGTCAGATAGAATTTGTCTTTCTGTGATGGACTAATTTCCTTTAGCATAAAGTCTTCAAAGTTCATCCCTGTTGTAGCATATGTCAGAACTGTATTCCTTTTTAAGGCTGAATAATATTCTATTGCATATACAGATCATATTCTCTTTATTCATTCATTCTTTAATGAACACTTGGATTCCCTTTATGTTTTAGCCATGGTAAATATTGCTGCTGTGAACAAATACCTTCGAGACTCTGTTTTCATCATTTTTGGATATATGCCTAGAAGTTTTATTGTTGGATCATATGGTAGTTCTATCTTTAATTTTGGGGAGAATGGCCAAGCTATTTTCCATAGCAGCTGCATCATTTTACATTCTCACTAACAGTGTATGTGGGTTCGAATTTCTCCACATAGTTACCAGCACTTGTTGTTAAATAACTTTTTAACTTTAAGATCCATGTAATGAAGTTGTACTTTGGACTATAGATCAATTTTTTTGATCCTGATAATCCCTAGTTCCAGGTTGTGATTTTTCTTGGGTAATATGTGTAAGCAGGAAAATGGACAACTCCGGAGTTCCCTTTGTGGCTCAGTGGTTAACGAACCCAACTAGTAACCATGAAGTTTTGGGTTTGATCCCCGGCCTTGCTCAGTGGGTTAAGGATCTGGTGTTGCCATGAGCTGTGGTGTAGCCCGCCAGCTACAGCTCTGATTAGATGCCTAGCCTGGGAACCTCCATGTGCCGTGGGTGCGGCCCTCAAAAGCCAAAACAACAACAACAAATAGACAACTCTCCCACCAGTAAAACTAAATTACCAGGCTTATTGCCTCCAGGAAGGAGGGTAATATGTTAGGGAATACTTGTCAGACTAAACAAAGAGTAGAAAGCCCCTGCTGGTCCTGCTGGATGGTGGGGAGGGGAGGAAAAATAGAGGAAAGATGGAGAGGGAAAAATACCTGTTCAGACTTTTCCCTGCTCTGTGGGCAGGGGTGTGATAGGAGTGAGAGGGGTTATGGTATACTTAGCGGAAAAGAATATAAGCTATGGTGTGCTTATAAATGTTTAATAGACAGCTTTCTGGGAAACAAACAAATAAACCTGATTTTGTAGCATTTGCCAGTTTGCATGATGTAAATACTTCACCCATGGCCAATTTCAAGTTACCAATGTGAACTCACTGAACACGGAGTTGGGAAGAGATGTGAATAATATATCATTATACAGTATTTTTCCCATACAGATATAAGAGTTTTAATAACTTCAAAAGCATAGGTAACAGTTACACGAGGTAAAATAATTAGCTTTGAGTATTTATTACCTTTTTGTTTCCAGCTGTTACCTGAGGCATATGGAAGTTCCAGCGTTAGGGATTGAAGCCAAGCCGCAGCTTTGACCTACCCCATAGCTGCAGCAATGCTAGATCCTTAACCTGCTGTGCCACCTGTGCCATCAAAATGTAAAATAAATGAATGCTAATGTCATTAATTGGGTTTAAGATTATAGGCAGGATATGTTCCTGCAATTTGTCCATAAAATGAATGGGGACGATGACATATATTCTGTGGTGCTGAGGGTGGAGGGGTGTATGGCTGTGACCAGGAGCTTGAACTGGGAATGGGGTAGCTCACAAGGCAGCATGGTGAGCAGGGTCCTAGGTAGAAACCTGTACTTTGTTAGAAGAATGTGGTGAGAGGGAGACAGAATCACTTCATGTTCTCCTGAGTCTGCTATAGTGGAAGTTTTAGTTTCTTCATGGAAGTAAAGTGAATTTAAAAAGATAATGGCACTGGCTTTCTTCAAATTTAAATTTTAATAGTCGATTAGCTGTAATTTTTAAAATATTTTTATTTTGAAAATGAAGTTTCCACAATAATGCAATTTGTTCCAAAAAATGAGCTCATTTTTCTGGCTTTTCTACAAAGGACAATTGAAACATTTAAGGCAAGATTCACTTATTTATCTCCATTTTAGAATGGAAAAAAGTAGCAGACTTCAGGTACTGGCTGAGGTTAACAAAATATGGGAAAGCTCCTTTTTTTTTTTTTTTTTCCTTTTGGTCATCTCCTATGTAAGAATTTACATTACTATGGATATTTTATGGTAAGACACTTTTGTTTCTGACTTGCTTTATAAACCCATTTTTAAATTTAAAGGCACACAATAAAGCTTTATGCATTTATTAAAATATACACATTTTGGTAAATTTAGAATTTTCCCTTCACATCTTAATAAATCAATATATTGTCAACACTACAGTCATTTAAAAATAAAACACACTTCATAAAGTATCTATCTGTGTATTATTTTTCTTCATGACACTACACACCCCATTGTACAGTGCACCAATGGGAGTTAGAAACCACAAAACATACAAACTTCAACAAATACAACAAAGTTCATACCAAGAAAAGAAAAAAAAAAAAAGCAGAGAACACCACCAGAAGTTATCATCTGAAAAAAGCAAGCTGTACTTTTCAAGGACTAAACAAAAATGACACAAGTTAGTAAAATTTACAAGCCGTTTTGTAACTTTGGATATGAATTAAACAGAAACATTTCTTTTCCACAGTGAGAAAAGCTAGAATGTGACTCCTTGTCATTAGATGGTGTAACTACATGGGATTAATATAGCTGCTCCTTAAAAGACCTGCAGCCCCTTCTATAAGCCAGACAGTTGAGGTATTTGTGCGCCATCATAGCATTAACAGTATCTTTGCTTTGGAAAATGGGGGTGTATGATTTCCAGGGTAGGTTCTAGCTTTTGGGAGCATGAGTGAGGGAGTGAGACAAAATACCGGCAACTGCCAAACTCAGTCAGTGGGAATGTCCAAGGAACAGCTTCTTTAATGCAACTTGAACAAATTCCTTCATAGTCTGTATTTTCTGGGGAAATTTACGTGACCCACAATTCCATTTAGCCAGTGCCACCAATGTCAATATCAGGTAAATGGGAGAGGGGAAAAAACACTGAGGGAGTCCCTAACGAAAAAAATCTAGGCTGCTCCTGTTTCCTCGTTCTAATATCAAGCCATTTTCTTTCCTTATTGTATCGAAATATACTAAATGTTCTCATAGAGTAAGAAGTTACAGCTCCGGGCTTTCAGAAGATTTCAAGCCCAAAGCTGTCTTTGTGAACATCCCATGTGAATTTTGTAACACCATGCACGTAGCATACTGTTTAATGATTTTAAACATTATTTTAGTTTTACTACAGAATAGGTGTTCACTTTTGATGGGCTTCAAAACTTTAATCCCCTTTGGGCTTTAAGTCCTTCAAAAAAAAAAAAAAAAAAAAAAAAGGAAAAAAGAAAGATAGAAACTTTTTTTTTTTAGTGAAGTAGTTTTGGCAAAAGGCAAGTGCCTGAGTATTTCAGAACAACGTGTGAATTACTTCAGCCGGGTAAGAAGAGGAAAGCATTTTGGAAACGAAATTGCTCCTGAAGGGGAAAATTATCAGCCTTAGACAGTAAACGTAGACATAAGACTAACAATTTTGTACACGAAGGGGCTTCTTGTCATCCGTCACCTTTGGGTGGAGAACTACAAACTCCTTGGTGGAACAGCATCTGGGTTCCCGCTAAGGGTGGGTCCTGCGGGTTGGGATGCTTTTCCTGCGCTTGCGCAGTTGTTTGCGCCTTATTGGCTCTTTCATGGCGGCACCGCCACTGCAGAGCTGGTGGACCCTCTCTCTTTTAGGGACCCAGAGGGCTCCTGTGGACTACCAGGTGGTCAGTGTCAGGGGGGTGCATGCATACAGGAGAAACCGAGGCTCCGCGAAAATTTTGGAGAGAAAAACCCTCCTGGACAGCATGAAAATGGAGGGCAGTCTTGCGGCCCTTGTTGTGAATTCGGAGGGTGATTTTCGTTTGCTCCGCCCTCCCTGCCAGCATCAGAAGTTAAGGCAGTCTCCCGAGTGCTCCCTGACCCGAGAGCTTAAATCCAGGATTGGCTTTTAACTGCAGCCCAGACTTGGTGAGTTGACCCCAGCACTGGCTTCAGACGTATTTCCTGATTGTTGGCATCTCCACCCAACACGACATTCTAATGAGTTACACAATTAGGACACCTGTGGCTGACCCTCGGTGGGCTTCCACAGACATCTCGGCCCTAGTGAAACAGGCTCCTCTAGTTTTTTAGGCCAGTCTCAAACACCTGTAGCTTCTCTTTATGATTGGTAGAAGATTGGTAGATTGGTAGAAAATTGGTACCTTTGTAAGGTAGATTTCCGACTAGTGGGATGTGAAGGAGGTCAGGTTCATCAACCCTTTTCAGAATGAGAGAGACATTTTTTTTTGAAGGAGTTTGTGTTTTGTTTCTCCAATATTACGAGATTTATATCCTGACCAATCCACAGATTGTAGAGCAAGATGGATTGTTAAATTCGACAACGTTTTCTCCGTTTATTAAGCAAGCTCATCATGACCATTATGATGATATTTGATTAGCTAATAGTTTGTTGCTAAGAAGTAGAACTGGCTTCTTAGCCTAATTCTATCATTCCTTTCCTTTCACCTGTTTAAAGTGGCGTTGCACTGAAGTTGAGTAAAATCTTGAGCTGAGATTTTGACTGTTTAGATCAGATGGATATAAAACATTGTTAGGTTTGGTTATTTAAACTTATTGTTGAAAAATTTAAAGGGACTGTGAATAATTTTGTGTTGTTTGTGTGCCTCTTAAATGATTACACTTCCAGGTTAATGATGAAATCAGGACTCAAAGGAAGAATCGTACCGAGCTTTGATACGGATATTTTTTCCCCTTTAGTGTGTTAAATCTACTTGGAGTGTGTGATTTATTAGCTCCTTGCCTAGGCAGTTGAAGCCACTGCTCCAGCTTCTTCAAGTCCAGCCTTTCCTGACTCATACTTTCATCATTTCTTCAATGCCTCCCCAGCCAAGAAGAACCAGCCAGCTCACTTCAACATTCACAGACAGCTATCTGTGCCTCAGCCCCAACCTGCCTTCTCAGCATTATTCCTACAGTTCTATATATAAATCATGTGCCCCTGTCAAACTAGCTTCTTGCTTTTCCTTGAGGGAGGCACAGTACAAATTACTACTCGGGAGATAGCTATCAGCCACATTTACACCTCAATCATGCTGATCCTCCACTTGGTGAGCCTCTCCTTCATTTCTACTTGACAAAATTTACTCAATCCGCAAGGCTCAACACAAAGGCTGCATTCTCTCTGATCTTTCTGGCGGAGGGAGGTCTTTTCCATGTTTGGACTCCCACACACATTTAACTCCTTCATCTCACCTGTTACCTTCACTGTTGTTCTTTATTTATATAGCTTATTCTCCCTGTTTTTGATGCCACTGCATATAATCAGCTCTTCACAAAAGAATTGTTGAATAAATAATATTTCACTTTCCTTTCATCCATCCATCCATCTATCCATCACATCTGATCATATATTTATTGAACATCCACTGTTTGCCAGGCACATATATTTAGTAAAATCTAGCTCTGAAGCTTATTCGTGTGTTTCAATGATGTATGCTATTGTAATTCTCTGCCCTTGGGGGGAAAGAATTATTCTTATGTAGAAATACTTGCTGTCATTACCAACAATCCCATTAATTTTTAAGTTGCCCACTCATTGGCAAATTTAGCAATACATATCAAGGTTCTTCATTTGTGCACTAAATACACTTCTAGCCTTGTCTTATCTTTTCTATTTCCATTTTTATTTGCCTCAGGTTCCTCATTTAATTTTTTATATTATGTATATTTTACCAACCACCTCAAATCCTCTTGGAATGAAGCAGAGTACTAAGAAAACACAATTAAAATCAAATAATTGGCTCCAAACCACAAATCCACATGATGAAATCTCACTGGAATAGCTCTTGCTATAGAGAATTCAATAAAATATAGGTCTTCCTCGGGCTTCCTTTAAGGGGCTAAGTTTCTGAGGTATTAATAGGGTGCTCTTTCTTTTAACATTGTCTCACAAATGTGGTCTTAAGAAAACTAAGTTGGAAAAGCTAACATAATCACTCTAGTGATTAATAGTATTTTAAAACTGCATTGTGAAATCTGGGACTGTTTCACAGAGGCCAGGAAACATGTCTATCTTGAAAAACTTTTTCTGTCATATTTAGTAATTTTTTTAAAACCAAGGTCACTGGTGAGATGACTAATCAACTTTTGAGCAATAAAGAGGGCAAAGCTTAGAAAATATAGAATACTATTTGAGAGAAATGACTCCTGAAATGAGAGTGGTTAATAAAAAGGATCTTAAAATCAGTACCAACAAGATTTAGCAAAGCATGCATTCTCTCTTCTCATGCTGCAGGAACTGCATACATCAGCTACCAGACAATTGTTACCCTCATAGGTACACCTTACTAGTGAAAGGAATCTCATTCATGTTAAAATTTTGTTATTTTGCATTCATATTTCTCTTTGAAAACTTTTAATGAATACTGCCCATCCCATGTATATGGATCTATCTCAAATTTAACAGATTATATTTTAACTAGGCAGATTTGTTGAGTCCTAAGATCAGTTAAAAACTTTTTTTTACCACAAAAATTACTGATAATTAATTTAATTCCCAAGGATATACTTCATAGACCAGGCACTGTATCTTTATGGTTAAGGTTGGGGAGAGAAAACACGACATTGCCAAGCATTACATTAAAATGACAGAATAACCTTAGGAAACCAGAGTTCTAAACAATTAATATAGAGGAATGAAAAAGAAGATCTGGAAAATAGTAATTATTTGAATTTAAATGGTATACATTGGCTATGGGTGGGATATACAATTAATTAAAAAAACTAGTTTCAGTTGACTTTTTTTTTAATGTATGCTGTGTTAAAATCCAGTGAATCAACCAAGAGGACTTGTCAGGTTTGGTTGTTTTATCTACATTTATCAGGCCCCAGTGCTGCTCAGTCCTTGGGCTATGAGCTTCCTTGGGCCAATGTTACATTTCTTTTTAATCTCATTACTTAGAACTGGTACATTTTTGATCAGTGTTAGTTTCTTGAAAAAAATGGACTTCTGCCTCCTTTCTATAATCCTAAAGCATGCCAAGATGGCACAGACCTCAACCTTTAAGAAAGAATAGACTTAAGCATTAGTTGATGTTCTGGAAAATGTTTGGCATAACACTAGATTCAGGACACAGAGAGAGTAAAGAATTTGCTGTTTTGCCCCCCTTTCAGGAAATTCTCAGCTTGATCCAAATTGTGCTTCACATACATGTGTACACATCTCCAAGCAGCGTTGGAATCCCTATAACACCAGACTAGAATGCATTGACCATGTGTTTTTTCTTGTTGCAAATTTTCTCTTCTGGCTTGTTTCTGAGAAAATACCTTTAAGAGGCCCTCTTATGGCCCAAATTTAGACCTGATCAGGTAGATTTTTCTTTGGGCTTCAGTGAAACTGCTCTGGGAAATAGCAGGAAAAATACAAGTCTAAAAGTGAGCTATTCCAGCAGAATAAGTTTCAGAGTGAAACGTGATCTCATGGAATGCAATTACCTAAGTTGCTGTGCTTCCATATTTTTGTTTTCAGAGTAGCACCCACCAGTCAAGTGGCTGCATATCTCAAAAAACTACAAAATTTATAATTTTAGAAATCTGAAATAGAATTTGCAATGTGATCTCAGTGGCTGGGTCACTTCTCCTTGTAAAGATTTTTTTATCTGATCATAAAACAAACAGCCTACTTCTTGAAGGCATATTAGTGTCATGAAATCATGCTCCCACTTTGCCTCTTTCATCATATCAGCAGGAGCTTAGAGTCTAGTATTAGAGAAGGCATGACAGACAGTTAATTTCTGCCAGTGCCCTTCTGGCCTTCACTGTAAGAGATGATTATTTAGTTTTTTTCTGGGCATTAAGTAGAGCTTTGATGGTGCTTCTTACCATTTTGTTGAGTTTGCATGACTGTTTTATGGTGCATCTGAAATCTTTGGGGTTATGGTCTCAGAGTCCCTGACCTTTGCTGCATCCTGAAGTTCTAGTTTGGAGACTGTGAGAAACTTGGCAAATAAAAAGAAGCATGCATCTCCATGAATTTGTTTTTGTGAAATTTCAGGACAAAATGTTGCTTGCTGAGGAAGTGCCAAGTGCCACCTGACCTCAGTGAGCAGCTCACAGCCCAGCATGCTGAGAACAGCGCTTTGCCCTGTGGTCTCAGGTGATTGAGATGCTGCCTTGCGCCCACCCCCACCTGCTTTGGCACCTCTCCCAGAGGAGCTGCAGCCTCAGTGCAGTTCAAGAATTTTACTCCCTGCTTCTTGGGCCTTAGTAAAAAGTGAAAAGATTCAATCGGCAAAGCAAACGCCTGGGAAACATTTGCTGCTATCAGCTTTGGTGGTTGCACTTTAGAATTTCTTGTAGCTTTTTTTTTTTTTTTCTTACAAGGGGACCATTTATGGGACCTGTGTGAAACCCTTTGACAGAACTGTCCTGAAGAGCAGAAGTGGCAAATGACACGCTGTGACTAGGGACTGACTTTGGGGGAGGCTGGAATTTTGAAATGAGAGCCAAAGAAGTTTCTACCTCCTAGCCCACAGGTTACATTACTGAAAGTAAATCATCAACATTTCTACACCTTTCTTGGGTGTTTGCTCTTACTCTGGAGAGTAATCTAACTCATCGTTTGCAATCAGGGCCTCTGAGTTCTGTTTGTGTTTGCTTTTGCTCTTCGCTTTGCTGCTGGTCCGGGTGTTTGCCTGCGCATCTGACATCTGCTGGTAATAGAAGCCTTTGTCTTCAGCCGGCCCGCCCCAGTTCTCCTGGCTCTCACCCTCAGTGGCATAGGAGAAACCCTCCTCCACTGAGAAGGGGTCATCCACGTCGTAGCGCTGGTACATGCTTTGGTGCAGGGCTTCTTCTCGGGCACTGATTTCCAGGGTGCTGTTCCAGATGCCATACCCAAAATAAATGAGCATGCCTGCAGTGGGGGCGGGGGTGGGGGAAAGCACAAGTGAGTAGGCAGTTGCTTTGGAACCATAGGACAAGCAGGGAGATCACTCCTAATGGTGAAAGCAGAGCAGGTGGTTGGATGTGTTTTCCATAGTCTACACAGTGTTTTGTAAAGACCCCAATTAGATGCCATTTAAAAGTTGAGAGGTCTTACATTAAGCAACATACATTTACAGCTTCTCCTAAAAACGTCAGAAGGTCTGACAACACTGTACCCACACTCCTGTATGGAGACTTTTGGCTGGAGGCGAGAATTGGCTGCCTCTGTAGACAGGCTGTGGGCTGGTGAGGTCACCTTAGTCCCCACCTCCTCTTTGGATGTACAGGGTGCCACTATACTCACGAGGTACCAGCCAGGAATTTGCATTTTCTACCCTGGGTTAAATAGTTCCATGCCAACAGTATATTCCCACCTTTCTCATAGCATTTTATTAGCTCCCACTTAGGGACTCTTTTATTTCACTTCTTAGCAATATGCATATATTAGCCTATGATTTACTTTGCCGTTTTTCATTCACCAAAGACATACTACATTACTGCCACTCAGAGCTTTCACTTTTGGACTCTCAGAATGTCTATTGTGCCACCGTTATGGCCCTTAGAACATCAGTTGTGTGATAGTCTGTGTGCACAGGATGGTTCAGTTTTATAGACTCTGCAGAAATCTGGCACTTAATGAATGTTTGTTGAAGGAATGAATGAGAACTGATGAGCATGAAATATCCAGGGCAACCTCCTCATTTTTATATCATTCCAGGCAAAGGAAAGAAACCTGCCTTCCTAGTTAATATGTAGCATTAATATGGGCTAATGCTTCATTTCTATTAGAATTTTTAGGAAAAAATATATGAAGATAGTCTGAGAGCCTCCATATTTGACTTTGAAAAGCCCATGAAGGCTCAGGGCCTGGAACACTGAAAATCATAGCCTTTGAGGCCATGGGGCATGATGGTTAAGAGTGTGAGGCCTGGGTTCAAATCCTGCCTTCATCACTATTAGCTGATCAACCCTCGACCAGTTACAGAGTCCCTTGGTACCTCTGCTTCTATGAAGCCATGAGAGTATTGTCCCTATACGATGGGGTTGCTATGAGGAGGAAATGAGATAAGCAGTGGTTCTCAACCCTGGCTGCCCCTGGAGGGTCATGAGTTTTTGCACAACCCTGATACTGGAGATTCTGATTTAATTGGTCTGCAATGTGACCCAAGCATAAGTGTTTGTAGAACTTCACAGGTGATTCCAGTGGTCAGGTAAGGCTAAGAACCCCTGAGATCAAACACATTAAAGCTCCTGATGCGTATCTTCACTGCCAACTCCAGCCATTTTGTGGCCTGGCCACTGGGGGCCCCTCGGTTGTGCACCCTCCTTTCAGGCCCCAATACCCCCTTCTGGGTGGCACTAGTCTCTTTGATTTTGCTAACTCCGTGGGTATCTGCTGGGCTGTTTGCTTAGTATCACAAGGTGAAGCCTGTTTTCCGTTTTGGTGCTTGAGGTATCATGCTTCCTTTTGAATTTGAAGTGTGTCTTTTTAAGCTTGAATTTCTACCTCTTGGTCTCAAGTGGCTCACCCCCACCCCTCCCCCCATTGAAACCAACTTTCCAGGAGCCAAAGTAAGCAGAGATTTATAGTCCTAATTGGTAATAAATCCTGGAGCTAATCATTTGCAGATGTAGCCATTCTCAAATAGCGACTTCATTTTTCTGAGCATAAATCTTTATTCTTTCTTGTCTGAGGGTGGCTGATGGCCATGGGGGATAGTTACTATCCTTGTGAAGAACAAGGCACCAAATTAAGGCCTCTTATTAAAAGGCCAGCATGCAGCTTTTTAGAGAGTACCTCTGGTGGAAGCATGTTTGAGATCTCAGAATAAATTTCAGGGAACTGAGTTTATCATCAGGCACACACCTTCTTTTGCCCAGTTTTTCTTTCTTGCTATCTTTTCTCCTAGACATTCAGGCAGGTGCCAAGGCTTACCTCCTCCTGCTTGGTTATATCTATCTATATCTATATCTAAAATATCAATTCTTTCTCTCTTATCCCCTTCTCAGATTGTATTTATAAGCATGTTGTTTCCCTGCTAAACTTAATACTATTTTTTTTTCTTTCTTCCTTGCCCCTGGCTTCTCCCCTCTGTGCTACACATGTCATCTCCTCATTCAAGCACTGGTTTGATATCTATTCTGACAGACTTTCCTCTGCCCCTACCAGGTATTGGGGTGTCAGGTAGATTAGTTTATGGGAACTATCTGAGAGTCTTGGTGTGGTTCTTCATAGAATCATAATCGTGGATATTTAGAGCTGGAAAAGAGTCTATGTCATTAGTCTATTTGAATACCTTTATTTCACAGAAGAGGGAATAGAAACTGGGAAAGACTTAAGTCACTTGCCTGGGTCTGCGAGGGGCAGCACCAGCATTCTATGTGGATAGAGAGAAGGCTCTAGCTTATCCAACCCTTCATACCCCCATCCCTTGCTGGGTTATAAACTATGCATAGTGCAGTAAATATTCAGTAATAGGTCTTATTTGGGGAGTGGCCTGACCCAGAGGGAACATAAGTGTATGTGTGTACACAGGCACCTGTGTGCACACACATAAATATATGTCGGTACACAAATGTGTTGACTGTGATTCCTTTGCAAAAGCAATCCATGGAAACCTGCCACATAAATATTTATGGGCCTTTTAATGTTTGCTCTGAGCCCCCTATAGTTTCACAGGTATGTACCTCTGTCTTCAAAAATACATTTCAGATATGAGTGCTGTGAACCAAGAAGCCACTGCATGCATGCAGCCTGACAGCATGAATAGCTGGCTTGGGCAAACATGTTCTCCTAGGGCTTGGCATTCTGTCTGCATTTATCTTTCTTGCTGGCCCTTGAGTTAATTCAGGAACAGTGGTATGAGGTGGAGAAGGACTGGAGAAAAGGGAAGATGGAGGGGGACAAAGAAACAGAGGGGAACAAATGAAGGGAGGGAGCGAGGGAGGA
Source organism: Phacochoerus africanus (assembly GCF_016906955.1). Classification (NCBI taxonomy): domain Eukaryota; kingdom Metazoa; phylum Chordata; class Mammalia; order Artiodactyla; family Suidae; genus Phacochoerus; species Phacochoerus africanus. The sequence goes on from NC_062544.1 coordinate 189,482,275, forward strand.
GAGAGAGGAGAGAAACATGTATTACCATCTGTCGCACATAAACAAGGGCTTTGTATTGGAGGAGTAAACAGAGCTGCTAAAAGCCTCCTGTGTAGAAGTGTTTTGTTTCTGCTCCTTTTTTCAGTTGGCTTAGAGAACTAAGCATGAAGTAGTTTCTGAAAAATCTGTAGGGATTCTGGGAATCCTGAATCATCTGGACTAAACTTCACCCAACACCTCTGGGCACCTAGGTCCTGCAGTGATGAATCCTTTATGTTGCACCTTTCCCTCAAAATGTTATACAAATGTTATCTTTTAGATGCCTCCTAACTTGTTTGAGTGTGTGTGTGTGTGTGTGTGTGTGTGTGTGTGTAGGTTATGGTTATGTGTGTTTCACAGACGGGAAACTGGGGCACAAGACAAAACACAGGGTTTTCCACAGGCACACAGTCAATGTTTAGTGTTCGGACTGTGGATGGTTCTGTGCCCCTCTGTGTCCTCCTAATCCAGCTGCTTTCACCTGTTTGTTTCCCCCACCTAGCCATGGTAGCTGCCAAGTATAGACTGATTGGAAACAATATTGCTTTACTTTACTTTTGAAGAATTTAAAACATGTAGGAGTGGAGACAATGGTAATAAAGAAGCCCACATACTCATCATTAACCCCTTCCCTTCTGATACCCACCCCCCTGCCTCTTTCTCTTTAGATTATTTTGAAAAAAAAAAAAAACCATTTCATCCTGTTTCATCTGTAAATGTTTTAGTAGGTATCTTTAAAATAAACTCCTTTAAAAGACTTAGTCCATTATCACATCTGTAAACTAATATCATTTGATATCCAGGAGCATTAAAATTTCCCTAATTATTATATATATGGGGATAAACTCTTCACTTTTCTAGGCTACTTTTCTAGGCTATATACTTATTCCAGTGATGCTGTCATTGTGTGAAATAGCCTTTGTGTCCTGTTATTTAGGTTGTTGCTGAGATTGGCATCATACTTGTTTGTAAACCCTTACAGATGGCAAAGTTTTATCTTTTGAGAGTGGATTTGCTTTTGGCATAAGCCAGAAGTCATTTGGAACCAAGCTTCAAGAGTAAGATGGCTAATGGGTAAATAATATGATTTATTCCATTTGGACTTATTTAATTCTCTTGTTCCATAAAAATTGAGATCTACTGCTTTGTAGCTTCACATCTGATATGTGAATAAATGAAAGGCAGATGAGATGTTAAAAGTCAGAAGCAAATCAGCTTTGCACTACAGCAGGGTCTTGGAGGCCTCTCTGCTGGGCTGGAGTTAATTATTTAGTTCGTGGATCATGGGGGAAGGGAATTTTTTAGTTGGTGGATCATGGGGGAAGGGGGGCTCAGGCAGCACCTAGTTAGTAGTAGGCACAGAAGTGTTTCAATATTTTAATAGCACCTATAGCTTTACTGGTTGCTCAGTAATGGAATGAGTCCCTTGAGAGGCTGTTAGCACCGACGGGAAGCATTCAAAGGGAGGCTCTGGCTTCTTTTCCAGACAGAAGTTCCCATCTGGGAACTAGACAAGATGAAGAATCATGCCTTCAGCAATTGAATGGACTTTCTTTATGTAATATAACACCTTGTGATTGGAAACCCCTTTATACAAATGCCCTTTCTCATCCATCATCCCAGAGAAGTTAAGAACTAAGCAATATGTCAATGATGGAAATGGTACTGGAGCTTTCATCTCTTGAATCTAAGTGGAGGGTTGCTCCCATACTATCCAGGGGCCTCCAGGGAGGGTTTGGGGATGGCTGGCTGCCTTCAGGATGCTGGGGCACCTCAGAATCAGCTGGGGAAATACCTACTTATTCCACTTGTGTTGGTCCATCCTAAGCATATTAAACAAATGACTCCCAACCCTACAAGTGAGAGGGGTAGAGGTAGGGCGAGAGGGTCCTCTGGATCATGTGGGAGAAATCCTAGAACAAAAACTCAACTCTGAGAAGAGAGTGGGTGACCTGGGACTAGAGAGATTTCCAAGTCTGTAGGAACAAGCTAAAGTTGTGAAGCAGGTGCCTGACCTCTGGAGTCCCCTAGGAGCTTCCTGTCTACTGCATGCAGCTCCATGCTCAGGGCTCTTGGGCCAGAGGAGGTAGGTCACCTGACCTCAGGCTGGGTGGAGCTGCCTCTTCCTGGGGTGCACTTTCCATCAGGAAGCCCTGCCCGCTGCAGATAACTAAGGCGCTTTGTTATGTCCAGACCGTTTTCATTTTTACTACTCTGGGATCAACTTTCCAAAACAGACACTTGCTAATGCACACATGAAGACTGGATGGTAATGAGAAGGTGGCCTCACATCAGCACAGTCCCCACCAACTCCCACTTTACTGATTATTTTTAAAATCCCACCACAAGCCCTTTTGATTATAATAACAGTAAGGTTTGTTTAATATGGTGTGGCCAGGAAGAGCAGGCTCAGGATGAAATGGGGACCAGGGGAGCGTCTCTCCTGGCCCTGCAGCTGATCTAACATCAAGTCATGTTCTTTAGGCCTCAGTTTCCCATTTGCAAAATAGAGCTGGGGACCCTTATTTTACTTGAGGAGTGCAATGGCTATGAGACAGAATGTAGCCTTGTTAAGGAATATTAAAATGCTCAGTGATCCAAGTCAGCAATTCCATCTCTAACTCAGCAGAAGCCCAAGGGAAATGTGTCCGTGTGTTCACCAAAAACATGTACAAGAATGTTTGTAGCAGTTCTGCTTGTAACAACCCCAGACTGGAAGCATGCTCAATGTCCACGGACACTAGAACAGAGAAATCGATTGTGATATATCAACACAGTGGAACACTCGATGGCAAGGAGAACAAACAAATGGAAACAACAGGCATATGCGGATGAATCTCACAAATGTAAGGCTGAGGGAGAGAAGCCTATCACCTGCCCTTTCACTGTGGTGGCGGTGTCTGTTTTGGGTGCCCTGCACTGGTCCACTCCGCCTTCATTCTCAACTGCCTCCTTCTCCTGAGGCCTTTCCCTGTGCAGCCCAGCACTTTGCCAGCAGGCAGCCTCAGGTGTTGCAGGATTTATTTGCACCCTCTCTTCTTCTTGGAATCACCCTGGCCCTGTTGCCTCCTCATCCTGACCTCTGTGATTTTAGTTGCTCTTCTGGGCATGATTTGATGTTGAAGCTGTCAGTTGTTTTCTCTTTTCAAAGGAGAATTTCAAACTTATTTACAGGACATATCATCAGGAATTTATCTTGGTGCCCTCTCTGGTCCCAATTCATGGCCCCCTTCTCTCCTTCCTCTTCCCTTCATCACAGTGGCTGCTTTGGATTAGTTTCCAATAGGATTTCAGATGAGAGCTCAGGCAAAGGTGTACAGCATCTTCTCTTTGGGGGTATTTATGGTTTGGTATAGGATTTATGAGGGCCATTCCCAGATCACGAGTCCTATCTATTCTCTAAAGCTATAGACAAGAATTAAGTTTTCCTCAGAGGAACTGCAAAAATTCCAAATGAACACTTGGCAGTCCCCAGAGTAAGGGTGCCTTTGACGTGATTAATTTACAATAAAGGTGCACAGGGACCAGTAGACCTGACAGATGCCTGGAAAATACCATCGAACAGTCTTCTCACTGGTTCCAGCTGGTTTCATATTCTCTGAGATACTGCCCAACCCCTTGAGGTATCTTTTACAAAACTGCATCATCTAAGAGAAAAGGGAAATTAAGTCTGCTTTGTGCCCCTTTTGTTGGGATTTTTAAACATTTGCTCTTTTCTATTTCTCTTGTCTAAAGGGAAAGAAACAAGTGCTGGGTAATCTTATGGGGACTGTACCTCGTTTCATGCTATGAATTGTGCTCTTCTGAAGGTCGAATGTAGCAAAACATTGTTTAAAAATGCTGTAATTAAGATTCATTTAGAGAAGGTTGGGCAAAAAAATGTGTCTAAGAAGATTATCAAGTTATGACTCAGCCTAACCATGTAAATATTTTAAAAAAGTAGCTGATGTTTCATAAGAAGCTCCATTTAGAAATCTCTCTACTGTTCTCCCCAGGAAACTTGTGTTATGAATTGAGAGATTAAGAAGAATAATGTGACATTTTTTTGAGGCTCAGAATTTAGAGATGGGATATTTATTCTGTAAGGCTATTAAAGATTTTATAAACCAGTTTAGGGTTGTGGGATGGATATATTTTATATATGCAAAAATATGGAGCTTATAATTAAATTACCTGCCTTGCTTGCTAATATATTTTTTAAATGATTTTTTTTTCCATCATAGCTGGTTTACAGTGTGCTAATATCTTCTTTTCGTTAGATCAGTGGTTCTCAAATTTGAGCATGCATCAGAATTACCTGGAGGGCTTGGTAAATTGCCCTCAGAGGTTCTGATTCTGTCTGTTGGTCTGGGGTGGGGTCTGAAATTGGCATTTCAAACTAGTATCCACAAAATACTGATACTGCTGGTCTGGGACCACACTTTGAGAACCACTGTTCTAGATCATTGAAACCTGGCTATACTTTCAAATTACAAAAGGGAGCTTTAAAAATACTGCATGCTTGGCCTTATGAGACCAACTGAATCAGAGCATCTCTTTGGGGGGGATCCTGGGCATAGAATTTTTCAGATGTGACTCAGGTGATTCTGAGTGTATTCAGGGTTGCAAATCTTTGTTCTAGGTGAAGTTTACTCATGTACCAGCTTTCAAAGATCATGATACCAAAGCAGTTAGTGTCTAGCAGCTGTGTGCTTATTGAAGTACAGGCTCAAGTGCCCTCTGTCTGGCCAGCCCAGGCTGCAGGGTGGCATCCTCCCATGCCAAGGAGTCTCAGTTTCTAGAGCCAGTGTGAAATTTGTGCTATCAGCAAGATTACAAAAGGCTCTCTGGGAGTTGTCTTCTGCCTGATAACTAGAAGGGCAGCCTGAGTCAGAACAGGTTCACGTTGTACTTTAGCATGTGATAGCTAGTCTAGGGAACAATGAATCATTTTAGAGTTTTAAAAGGAAGTCAAGAAAGAAATAGTTCTTATTACTTTTCCTGACATTTTCAGCAACCAGATCAAGGTTAGAATTATCTGCAGTTTTACAGATGAGTAAACTGAGGCCCAAAGGAGTTAACTGAACTTTCCAAGGTCACAAGGAAGTGGCTATGATTTCAACTTGGTGCTGTCTGACTCCAAGGGCAATTGCCCCTGCCACCACCCTGCTTTTGCAAAACTCCTCTGGTGCTCCAGAAACATGGATATTATGTAGGACCAAGTACATAATTGGTGGGTTCCAGTGCAAAATGAAACCATGGACCCTCTTGTTAGAAAATTGTTAAGAATCGAAGAAGACAGCACCAGAGCATTAAACCAAGTGTGGGGCCCAGTGTGACTCCACAGATCATCTACCCATGAAGCCAGCTCTGATGTTATGTGTTAATCTGTACAGGCCACATATCAAACATTCTGGGCAAATAAAGTTGCTCAGAGGCACTCGGGTGGGGAGGTAGGAGCCCCAGATCTAAGCATGGAGATTTCTAAAGTATAGTAATAACTCTGTGAATAAGTTCCTATTACTCCTTTTGACTTCGAGCATATTATTTAACTTCTTGGAGGTTCAGTTTACTTCCTGTAAAATTGAGGGAGAAGTGGGGAAGTGGTGGACCATGTCAGTATTTCTCAAACTTTATATTTATTTAGATTTATATACTGTATTTTTAGTAGGGTGACTATGATCATGGACTCTGGACCCACACCACCAGTTCTAATTTGGCTTTGCAAATTCTAACTATCTGACCTCAGTCAAGTGCCTCAGTTTCCTTATCTGTAAAATGGAGGTGGTTGTGAGGATTAACTAAGTTAATATAAATAAAGCCCCTGGAATGATGACTGAAATGTGACAAATGTTGTATGTGTTAATTATTACTTTGAATCATATGGCACATGTATTAGTACTAATGTATTTCCTTAATTTGACGCACTTTTAAAATTTAAAAATAACCAGATTCATGTGAATAAGTGAAAGTAAATAATAACTATATAATATTAAATAATTCATTCATATACTTGCTAAAATCAGTCCAAATATTAGCAGTGGAATGGTCACTACACTCTGGGGAACATTGTATTAGATGTTGAAGGCTTCTTCTGGCTTGAATGACCCAGGAAAAAATGAGTAAATTCACGTGTATTTGCGTCTATGCCTTCATTCAATTGATAAATACGTGACTCTAATATTTCTACTGACTTCAGTCATTTCTATTGATAGTAGCATTTGTCCATTGCTTAGCTTCTTGTTCCAGTAGAAAAATGTTTAAACAGAAAAGAGAGATTTGTGAATAAATCACATAAATGCTTAGAATTTTTATAAGTCAGTGGGGTCCTCTCAAGAGATCCCTGAAGTCTAACAAAGGATGAGGCTTCGGGTAGTGAGAAATGGGTACACAGTGCTTCCAGGAAGGCAGAGGCTGGCCTCAGAGGTGAGGAATCTGCTGGGAGACATATGCCCTTTCCTTTGAGTACTGTTTCCCCCTCCTTCCCACTATCTGAATCCTGTCTTACAGCCCCAGTTCAGATGCTGCCTTCTCAAAGTCCTTTCCAGCTATTCTGATAGGAAGTTTCTTTTTTTTCTCATCTGGAGTGCTTTATAATCATAGGGCGGTATTTATTAAGCACAGACTATGTTCTGGGCACAGAAGGCACCAAGTTGAACCCATATCGTTGACCTGGAGGAGTGGATGGGCTACAACTCAGTGAGTCTCTATGATGCCTTCCCCATGTATCTGTCTTGCCCCTCCTTAAGATGGGGTTACTTATTCTTTACTTTCCTATTCCTTAAAGCACTCTAAGGATCCTTCTTAGCTAAGTATTTGTTGCCAGAGACCCCAGGGTTACCAAGTTGTATAGGAAATAGAAAAATAGTAACTTTAAAATTAGTTTTCACTTAAACATCCCTCTCAAGGTGTCATGAGCACCAATCACCAGCCATTTCATAAACATCAGTGACGGTCATAGAGGATAAATATTTAATGTGAATATAATATAAATTGGTCCTAAAGGAAAACTAGAAATCTTGGGAAAGATACAGGACATCCTGAAGCAATGAAAGTGAGTTTAGAGAGAGAAGTGGTACTTCACTCAAAGCTGTGGACATCAAGGACCCGACAGAGTCCTATTAGTTGTTGACAGAACAAGAGAAAATCAGTGGGATGATGTGTGATGGGTGCTTCCCAAGAGAATGATTGGAATATCAAAGGGTTAAGAAAGACGTTGGGAAAGAATGAAAAACTCTTGAATATTTTACAAAAGTCATTAAACAGTGAGGGCTGTTAAATGGTGTCATGATACACTTTTGTCTAAAAATTGTGCCAAAAACCTATGCTTAATTCATACTTTGCTTCTTTAAAAGTATGGCATGATTGCTATTTTAATTTTGTCAAATATAAGATAAATAAAATTTTTAATAATTTTTTAGTTTCATAATTTTTAGTTTTTAAGAATTCCACTCAACCTTTCCCACCCTTGCTTTTATATGTCATTTTTGTCATTTTTGAAATGTGGATTCATTTTAAATGGACTTTCTATGGTACTGATTATCCACAAGAACGTCCAGTAATAGTATTCAATGAAGTGAGGGACTGATCAGTATCATTCTTCAGAATCACCAACCAAGATCTTAACAGGCAGAAAGGGCACAGTTGGCTCTTTTGACCCTAAAGCAGAAAGCAAGAATCCACAGAAACAACCAGCCAGATTTCTCTTGGATTGGGGATGCTGAGTCCAGCTAGGAAGTAGTTTTGGGATAATCCTGGACAAGGCCTTAATAAGGGACCTCCCAAGGCTCCAAAGGAAGTTGCTTACCCACAAAGCACCAGACCGCGAACCGGATCCAGGTGATGGTGGAGAGCTTTAGCATGAGATAGATGTTCACCAGCATGGCAAAGGCAGGCACAAAGGGGAGGCAGGGAGCCATATAGGGCAGTTTCTTGGGGTTCTCCGGCTGCTGTAGGATCACAAATACCAGGGCACTGATCAGCAGCACCATTAGAACGACCAGAAGGATGGCCCACCAGCTCTGCTCCGAAATGTAGTCGGAACCAAAGATAATGAAGGAGCAGAAGATGAACATGAGGATGAAGAGCAGGAGCACACAGATGGTCACCGTGTGCCCTGTAGCTGCTGTGGGCCGATCCATCTTGCCTGGAAGGCCCAGCCGGATCCTCATGGTGTAGTAACGGGGCCCAATCAGCTTCTTTAACTTGATGAGATAAATGTTTTCAGATTCATCAGCTTCTATGCCTGTGGTCATGTCCACGGTGCCATAGTTTGGGTGGTTGACGTTGTAGGTTGACTTGTCTGATTTCCCTATGAGCATCTCATTGTCACCCAAGGATGGTAAGTTCTTGGCCCCACATGTGTTGGTGGCTGGGCCGGAAAACTCTTCCCCTTCACTCACAGGAGAACAAACTTCCTTTTCACAGTCAGCCAGAATCCCCTCCTTCTTCTTTGTGTGCTCCTCAGACAAGAACTTGACAAACCCATCAATGTCACTCTCTGGCTGGTATCGAAGGAGCAAGACGCAGACAGAGACCAAGGTGTAGGCAAGGAGGGTGCCGATGGACATCATCTCGATTAGGTCTCTCAGGCTGACTAATAGGGAGAGGAGAGCTGCCAGGAACCCTGACACGATGCAGGCCACCACTGGGGTCTCTGTGTAGGAGCTCACATGAGCCAGGAACCTGGAGGGAGGGGCAACAGAGGGTTAGTGGTGAGCTGCACTTGGTGATTGATTCAACCTGACTTAACACCTCCTGGTCCTGCTTCTCCAGTGTACTTCTGGATTCATTGCTTTAAATACAGCTGCTGTTCCTACCCCAGGGCTTGATTCCTGGAATGTAATTTAAACAGAATTTACTTTAATTCCTTGGATTTGAAGCAGACTTCTTTATTATAAAGTTCCTACTTCATTATGTGGTGTGATGGGCTTACTGAATCTAGGAGGTTTTCAGAAATCTCAATTGAAGCCCAGACATTGCGTTGAGGAAGGCATAGTTGAAGAAGTCACACACCTGCTTGGGGGTCTTCCACACCTGTGTTACCCAAAGTGTGGTCCATGGATCAGCAGCACTGGCATCACCTTGGAGCTTGTAAGAAATATGAATTTTCAGGTTTCAGCCTGAGACCTACTATATCAGACTCTGTGGGAGTGGGACCCAACAAATTATGCTTAAAAGAAAAACAAAAAACCCCAGAAGACTTACGCCAAAGCTTGCGAAACACTTGCTCTATAACAAAAGTACAGAGACTTATTTGGCAAAATAACATAGTCATTAAGAACATGTACTCATACATGAAGGCTAAATCTGGCCTGTTACTAACTGGAGAAGATAGAGAAGACCAACAAGATGGTTGAATGGCAGGGGCTTCTCTTAAAAGTTTCTGAGGGCTTAGGTAAGTTCCTGCCCTCCTCCTCTCTTCTCTTGGCACTCCCTCCTCCCTCCTCTTCGATTTCCCCCTGTATTTCCATGATTCACACAAGAGTCTAAACTGTGCTTGGAGCTCCAGTATCTTTCCTCTTGGTTTTCTTTGATATCAGAAGGGCCTTTTGGATATATGAAGCTGTCATACTCCACCATGATCAACCTCTTCTTGATCTGTCCCACTTCCCCAGGATCACAGCTCTGACCTAGTGGTTACTTCAGGGGGTATGCAGAGGAACTGGTGCTGAAGATGACAGATGATGGTAGAGATAAAAGTTCCTGAGCTGGATCCCTCTGCACCCCTGAGAGATTCTTGGCAGTTTACTTCTTGTTCTGTGCACTTGAAGAATACCTTCTCTGTAAGGCCCTCACACAGTGGGCACTAGGAACCAAGAGATGGGGCTACATCCCATTTCTATCATGGGCAGAAAGGCCACTTCATGGCCACCTTAGGGGGCTGGAAGTGTCAGTACATTGGTGTGGTTAAAAGTCTGGTTGTTGGGGTCAGATAGTCCTGGGTTCAAATCGTAACCCCCTCACCCAGCAGCTGGGGGATTTGGGAGCAAGGTTTTGTTTTTGTCTTTGTTTCTATTTTTTTTAACCTTTTTGAATATATTCATCTAGGGTACTTTTCTGTAAAATAGAGTTATTGTGACAAATAAATGGGATACTGTATATCTGGGGTACACAAATATTCAATAAGTGGTAACAATTGTTGCTCCTATTAGGTTCTGTTCAGAGAGTCTTTTCTTTAATTGTAACTTTGAATGTTTTCAACTTCAGAGGGGCAGTTATCAGGTTTCAATGTGAGGGCAAACCCAAGATGCCCTTGAGATGGATTTTTCCTTCTGGCCACTCAGTGTAGCATTTTGGCACCCATCATCTTTACAAAGGAGCACAGAATGTCAAATAAGAGGGGAAGGGGGAATTGGTGGGAACATACCAGTCTGTGCTAGACTGATAGATCCAGTCAAACTGAGGGGCTGTTTTAGGACCTACACTATTTTTACTCATATTCTTTGCCAAGATATGTGGCAAGTTCCATAGTCTGTGTGACAGGCACTTGCATCAAAATTACAATCAGGCTGACAGTAGGTGACAGTCTCCCTGGGCAGGTGTGGAAGAACAGAATAAATGCCACAGAGTATAACACTTACCTGAAAAGGAGCCCATCACCAGCCATGGCATAAATGACCCTTGGCATTGGGAAGAGGGAGCCCAGCAAGCTGACTGTCAGTCCTGCAACGGACCCGATGGCCACTACGAATTTTGCAGCATAGAATCCACGAGCCACAAACATCTCCATGAGCGGGGATTCTGTGTCGATGGCATCATATGGCACCATCAGAGTTAAGATCATGCTCACCTGTTAAAACAAAAGGAAACATGGCTGGAGGTAGAGGGGTCTGTCTGAAGCATAGGTGGAGGTTCTGTAGGAGAGGAAAGAGGTCTGGTCCTGCATGGGAGCTTGGATTTGCCACTTCTTAGCATGTGCCTTGATTTTATACTAGTTATTTGGCTTCCGGAGCTCTTGGTCTCGGTATTTTCTCCCCACATGCGAATTTAATGGACTGGACTAGATCATCTCTAATCTCTCTGTGACCCTTTCACATCTGAGGAGTAGGTACTGCAGCTCCATGAAAGCAGAACTACACTGATAGTTCAATGAAGGCCAGATATTATCAGATGGAAGGAGCTGTACCCAAAGGCACTGGAGCCAAGGCCTGGCAGGGACCATTAGCACCTTTCCCACATGGACAGGACCCTCATTTTTAAAATATTTTCAGGGTCCTGCAAGGTCACAACTGTACTACTTCTTACCTCAGAGACCAAAGATCAAAGCTCTACAAGTAAGTGCATAGGAGATCCACAGCCAATTAACTGACAGGATTCATATTTCCATTTCCTCTCTGTCACTCAGTCCTAGGAACCAGGCAGGCCAAGAAATAAACTATGGCATCAGGATGGAATCCAGTGCTACTCTGGGCTATAAGACCACTATGGCTTTGCTTAACCTGGATTTATTTCTCTTCATATGTCATTGATCTTCTCTAACACCCCTTCCTTCATAATTGGTCCCAGACGTTGGAGGTAGCAGTCATAAGGCCGGGGACCCCCTGCCAATCCTGGCATCAGGAAGGGAGTCCAGAGCCCGAAAAGGAGAATGGTTCACTTCTAGATCACTTTTTTTTTTCTTATTTCTCAGGAGCCAACATCTTCCAATGAATCCATGGGCCAATAGGGAGGACCACAGGATGAATTACTGTAGCTCAGCAGTTTGGCTCTTCTCTTGGTGGTAGAATGGCAGCCTGCTGACCAACACAAGACCAGACAACCCCCCAGGCATGGTTAGGGCCCGTGCATTTAAAAGGGAATCTTTCCCAGCAACATCACTACTTGTAACATCTTCTCTGGGGATACGGTGGGGTAGACTGGAAGAGAGTGGGATTGATTCTCATGGCAATTCTCTGTGAGTCTCGAACCCACATTAGGATGTGTAAAAATTTGGTAGTTGCATAGAAGTACTCTGTAGTCTATAAATCACTATTCTAAGGAAGGAACTGTGATTAATGATTTCGTTGTGTGTGCTATAACAGTTGGCTCCTGGAGGAAGGGGAAGTGTGAAGGAGGAACAGGAGGGGGAATGCAGAGCACAGTGTTTCTACTGCTCCCCCTGCCCGCCACACTCCCCTTCCCCCACCAGTTGTTTCTGAACATTCTGTCTGCAGTGATTATTAAGGTTGGTTAAGATGAAGTCAGTTGCATGTGTGTGCATAAGGGAGGTGATAGCTGACCCCACCATAAGCATTTGGGTGGGCAAACCATATCCAATGCTGCTCTCATGTTTTCCTTTGGCTTCCAGGGCAATCTTATTTTGCGGTTTGCCTTAATGATCAATTGGCCTAGCTTCTTCGGGTTGTGGCTAAAGATGTTGTTTCTTTTTTGGCAGGGGTTGAGGGGTGGAGATTCTTGCCACATGCTATGGCAGCAGGAATAGCAGGGCTGATGGGGGTTACCCCAGAGGCCAGCTCTTTCTAATCGTGGTGATTGAAGTGAGTGGGACCATCAGGACTTGGGAGGATTGTGTAACCACACACCTGTTGGCTTATCAACTGGTTCTCTCCATTGCCAGGGGCTCAGGAGATGTTGGATGTAGCTGAACTATTTCTGTGATAGAAATTCTGGGATGAGAGCTGAGAGATGACACCTCAGAAGTGTGAGGAGTGTTCCTGAGGAGAAAGCCTGAAGGCTTCATTCTGAGGACTTCCCTTGGGAAGGAAACCTGAAGGAGCAAACTTGAGCCAGTATAAAAAGAGGGAGCAACAGCGGAAAGAAATTGCCATCTCCTGTCTTTGCCTCTCCACCCTCAGATTTAAGGGAAAAGCGTTTCTAGAGGATGATGTATTCTCTTTCCCTACTCTGGGAGAGCCTTGCCTCTTTGCTGCTGGGAAGCTCCCAGAAGACAGAAGAGCATTGAGGAGGGTGCACAGAGGCCCACAATGCCTCTGCTTGCACACCCACCCGTTACTGCCAGCCTATGATCTGAGCTCCTTGGACGGCAGCCCACTCCCTGTACACTATCCTCTGGGCAGCAGCAGACACCAAAAGCCTGTGCATAGGGTGAAGCAGGGTTGGGGGCCATGGCTGAAGTGAGGGCCTGGGCCTTCTCCTGTCTCCAGTTTGGTGCCCTGATTTTCTTCTTGTCTTTGGTGGGTGGGGTGAGTTTGGGCCAGTGTAAAAAGAGGGAGAAACACGAAACAAAGTATACAAACATGAAGAAGGCATAAGGAAAGGATTCCTTCCTGGCAGAAGGAAACCCAGTCCAAGAGCCACGTCTTAAGGTCACTTATGAAAAGGCCATGTGGTGGGTCCCCTAAGCATTTGGTACTTACGGATACATATGCTGTTAGGCAGATGATCAAGGAGGCAGTGATTGCATAGGGGATGGATGTGTTGGGATTCTTGGCTTCCTCTCCAGTGGTGGCAATGATGTCAAAGCCAATGAAAGCATAGAAACATGTGGCTGCTCCTTGCAGCACCTGTAGGGATGAAGACATTTGTCACACCCAGAGTGTCAGAGCAGCACTGGGGCCTGGCATATGGTCCCCGCAATTGCCCAATGCCCAGCAGACATCACTGAGTGGTAGAGGGGATAACATGGTGGAACTTGTGCTAAATGCTTGAGTTCTAATCTCTGCTTTCTAGCTGTGTGACACCGGGCAATTCCCTCATGTGTAAAATTAAGGGTAAGGATAATTATACTCAAGTAAAAACTAGATCATTCAACCCATTCAAATCATTTTTGAAAATAATTGGGGTTATAGATAATAAATTGGCTATCCCTATGTCTTGGAAACTCATTAACTTTTTTGTGTTTCATTTTCATTCAGTGGTTTTCAGCCACGATCAGGGGCTGTGTGACTACTCTTAGGAAATGTTTGGAAATATGCGGAGGTACTTGTAGCTACACAGAGACATGGGTGGGCACTTCTGGTGTTTAGTGTAGGGAGCTCAGATGCTTTTGCACATACAGTCCTGACCAGATTACCATTAGTGACCCTGATAAATCACCTCCAGGGCAACTTTCAGATCTGAAATTATATAAAAGGTTTTCAGATCTTCAAATAGACTCTTGTCTTCCATGGGAAGATAGGTAGAGATAGTTTGAATTTTCTGCTCCTTTGGGGGGTTTGAGGGGCCTGGTTGGGCAACAAGGTAGGGGAAGGGATGAGGAGTGAGGCAGTATGAAGCTGGGGAGGTGGTGACCAGTGACATCTGCTGGATGTCTGCCTGACAGACACCTATGTGATTCTAAGGGTGGTTGGGGCTTGATGATTCAAAATGTCAGAAAAAAATCTTCCATTGGGGAATGTGTGACTTTCTTCCAAAGAATCTATTGAAGTTTAAATTTTGTTTTCCCATCTTAATATTCTCATTATCAGCTGAAGGTAAGAAATGTACCTCTTTGAATGCTCGGGGATCCCCTTTTAGGGGAAGTTGGGAGAGATTTTCCTGGACTTGTGTTTATGGGGTAAAAGGATTTGGCAACATGAAAGCTCTAGCCACGGATCTGGGAGTGAGGCTTATTGTGTACTGGACTGTTTTTTTCCCTCCATGTTTAGCTTATAAGTGATGAAATTCTAAACATGTGCCAAGCAGATACCTGTCCCTAAATTTTTACTCTTACCTTTCCCACTGACTTCTCAAGAAGTAAAAGAGGAAATACGCAGGACTAGAACCTGCAAGGTACATCGCAAAGTGGAAGATGGTCTCAAATTTTCCAAAGCAGCCTTTGCTCATCTGTAAAGTGAGTTCATCTCTTCTACAGTCTCTCCCATTAGGATTCTACTGTTTAAGTTCTCCAACTGGGGATTCTTATTCTGATGCTTATGTAATTCGGCGGGGGGGGGGGGGGGAGGGTCCTGAGAATTTTTCTGAGGAAAAAAATGTCTATTTTCATTAACTTCTGACTGAATATCATCATTTCTTTCAATTATGAGTGTAGGTGACAAACTAATAGTACCTATGACTTTGTAATCAATAGCAATAAGGTATTTTCCCACATATTAGTTGTTGCAGAGATCTTGAAATATCTCTTGTGCGCATGCTGCTTCCAATTTATGACCATTATTGGACATAGATATTAATATTTAAAGCACAATAAAGAAGCACTTTGTTATATCACATTCTAAAAATATTTTTGTAACTATATTTCAATATACAGTTGACCCTTGCATGATGTGGAGGTTAGGGGTGCTCACCCCAGCACAGTGGAAAATTAGAGTATAACTTATAGTGACTCTCTGTATCCATGACTCCTCTGTATCCTCAACCAACCACTGACCAATATAGCACTGTAATATTTACTACTTAAGTGGAACTTCTCCATTCAAACTTGTGTTGTTCTCAGGTCAACTGTAATTGATTTTTTCAATTTCCTATGTAATTAGGTTATTCATTTGTAAACACAATTTATACATGATATAAACACAATTCAGAGGAGTCCATCAGTTTCACCAGACTACCAAAGAGTCCACAGCACAAAACAAAACAAAAACCACCTTAAGAACTCCTGATCTGTTCTAGTAGCTCAGGTAGAAAGATCTTCTCAAACAAGCACTTCTCACCAGAGGAGATAATTCCCAGTTTCACTCCAGTGAAGTTCTTCATTTCAGGGCTTGGAGACTATCTTTGGTCTCCAGACAAGGATATTAAACAGATCTCACCTCATTGTACATGGGCATTCATAGGTTTGGAAATGCGCTTGTTTTCATGTGGTAAGTACAAAAGAAATGAAACTGTGTATGGGTGTGTTTCTACTCAAATAACCACTAAAACTGCTTTCCAGATCAGGACACTTTCATGCATGAAAGAGTGTGTGGTGCCTAGGGGTGAGCATCTGTGAATAAAACTGGTGTGTGTGTGCATGTATATCTGTTTCTTGATTCATTGGTATTTTATCTTAACTTTCCTTAATGTTTTATGCAAATAAAACACAGTAATGACTTTTTAACTTGATGACATACATGGAAATTCTTTTCCAGAGTCCACTTGGTGTAACTTCTCTGCTAGTTAATACAGGTTGGTCCTTCCCTCTACAGAGCTTTGTGGGGAAGCAGTATATGCCTCAGTTGCTAGAAGCCTGGCTGCTCAATTAGTTGTCAAAAGAATGTCATTGGTTGTCTGCTCCTTAGCATCTAGGATCCCTAAAAGCTGCCCTGTGCCTTGCTGATATTTGAGAGGTGTTAGGATGAGATGGCTCTCCATATTCTGCCTTGGTGAGTCTGCCAGAAGCCTAGGAGATAATTAGGCACCTTTATATAATCCTCTCCCAAGGTAACAAGACAAAACTCCAACTTTAACAGCATTTCCAAATATCCTTATGCTCCATATCTATTAGCAGTCTGTCCACAGGGACAATGGAATGTGCTAATGGGTCCCAACAAATGGATTCAAATGTGGAGACATGGAAAACAACTTTTGTTTGGAATCTGTCAGCATTCTGCACAAATACTTGCCCTGAACCATTTTCCTGGGAGCTGTTTGTGCTGGTAGAGTGTCTTATTTGGTTAAAGAGAAACCATAAGATAGCATCAGGAACAAATAACATGCAGTGAACACGCATCCAGCAATGTTCAGGGACTGAGGAATTGCAGATGGAAGCAGGGGGTTCAGCTGAGGGCCAGAAGTTACTTGATATAGGGGAAAAATGTTTGTTGTTCTTAAACTCTTCAAGACCAAAGCAGCATTTGACCCAGAACCTGTAAGTGAGTAAACTATTCCTTAAGCTGTTTTCTTTGGAAGGAAGTAGTTGAAGCAGGGAAAGAGTAGGCTTCTGAGGGGTCCATGGCCAGAGGATGGACTGACCATTAACCCTTTCAGAGTCCTTGAGAATTGTTTCAAGTCATGTAATGGTATAAACCATTCCCTCCACAATAGCTTCCTTCATCCCCTCCTACCTCAAGAGACTGAAGAATAAATAAAGTAGATTGGGACTCTGACTAGTCACCTGACCAATAGGGGTTAGGTTTTCCTTCAGGAGTGAAGAAGTTCATGCAGCTGCTAAGTAGGCAACTTGATTTTGTTGAGGATTGTTAGATAACAGAGTAGAGCATGTGTTTATTCACTTGGTGGATGACATGCTCATGAGAAGGTTTTAGACCTTAAAAAATAGCATCTTTATTCAAAGTGACCTTGTGGAACTGGAAAAGTGACCTGAAACCAAAGTTGAGCAAGAACAGGTCTAGGCAGTTGGCTGGGAAGGACGTGTACGATGCAGAAATCCAAGCCCGGGCAAATAGCAGAGAGAATGAGTCAGCATCATCCTCACACTGGGCTGTCCTTTGTGCTCAGATGATGTTTTTAGTTACAGAAACTAGCACACATTTTAATTTCCTGCAGGGAGAATGGGTTTGCAATGATAAATCCAAAATCCCAGCCAAGCTTTTTTTTTTTTTTTTTTTGTAATGACAAGCCTACTGTAGATTTGGGTTGGAGTGAGGTCAGTAATCAAAACTGTAGAAAAAGATAGTTGGTCCCAAGCATCCAAACATGAGGGTGGTGGAGGAAATATGGGCTATGGCTCATCCAGGACTGGAATTGGATGTCAACTCTATTACAATCTAGATCTGTGATCTTAACTTCTCTCAACTTAAGTTGTTTCAATGTAACGTGGAGATTACTGCATTTGTCTTGCAGGGGTGTGGTGGAGATTAAATGAAAAGTGTATATGAGAGTGTCATAAGGAAAAAGTGTCAGGGATGGCATCCCCCCCCCCCCTTTTAAAATATGCCTGTAATCCGATTTTCTTTTCTTGCTATAGAAGCTGGTGGGAACCTGGGTTGGGTTTAGTGGGGAGCCTCTAAAGCTGGCTTACTTAGCTTCTTCCTTGACGAGGCAGCTCCTGACTGAGGAAGGATTTGGAGCCCCTGAGGGGGAGAGGAGACCCCTAAAGAGAATAAAGACCCCAGAACAAAGCACAATGGGAAAGGCTGAGGACTTGTTCGTCTTCCTCAGTATGGACAAAGGGTATTCAACAGAGGATATTAACTCTTTCCAATCTTCACATGGGGCCTAGACTACGCCGTGTACCATTTAGATAAGCTGCTAGGAAAGTATGAAAATTAAACAAGATCTGAGTAATTAAGGGAAGTTTACAAATTGCTTTAATATGATGTCTTATAAACAGTGCACATTTGGCCTGGGCTGGCTTGACTATGTGCCTATCTTAATGCTCCTCCCAGCCCTGAGACTTTAGAAAGGCTTAAAGGAAATGAAATGTAACATGTCAGATTTTTAAAAAAAATTTTTTATTTTCCCACTGTACAGCAAGGGGGTCAGGTTATCCTTAACATGTCAGATTTTAATTACTTTTTTTTTAAAGTCTCGGAAGGAAGAGGTCATTATACACAAGGCACTCAGTGTAGTGGAAGGGGCTTTGGAGCCACACACACCTGGGCAGGAATTTCAGTCCTGGCACTGACTAGCTAAGTGACTTCAGGCAAGTTAACCAATCTCTCTGAGCCTTGTGTTCTCTGCCTGCAAGTTAGGGATAGAAGGACTTGCTTTCATGTTTTGTTATAAGAGTGAGATAATGTTCATAGAGTACAACACCAGCACACCCAGCAGGTAGTGGATAAATTCTAGCTCCTTCCTCCTGTCATGATTGCCGCTATTGCTAATAACTGCACAGTGTACACAGAGAAACATTTAAGATTTTATCCTATTTTGCAAACATTTGGTGCAATTTGTTTCACCACTTGATAGATGGGAAAACCTGAAAGCACAGAAATTTAACTGTTGGCCAAAGTCTTACAGTAAGTCCATGACCCAGTAATTTCTTACATTGTTAAGAAAATGGGGAGAATATTTTCATGTGCTGTGATGAAAATGCAGTTGAATTCCGGGAAAACATTCTTTCTTTGTTATAATTTGTTGTTTTTCTTATTTAATAGGAAAGGAACGATTTGTATCATAAGAAAATATAGACTTGGGAGTCCAGAATGGGGTCAACAATGTTTCTTTGTCTCTTCTTCTGATTTTAATCAGTTTCAGGATTTACTCATTTCAAGGAGGAGGGACGAACTTTGTAGTTCTGCGGAATTCTTACTGATAAGCAGAAGACTAGAAATCTTGGCTTAAATTGCTTCCTTGCTTATTTCTCTGCATTGAGCAGTATGGCATGGTTTAAAATTCACAGAAGTTATTTGTATACACTATAAATATATAATATTTGTATATATATATAATTTACAAATATATAATATTTATAATGTATTTTTATTTTGAGTCTTCTGTAAGAGTGATTTCTGGTTCCTGGACCTCTTGGAGGAAAACCAATCTAAGCAAAAATTACAAAAGTAAAACTGGTGGAATCTTGGACTTGCTTCTGCCTCTGGTCCTGGGAAGGTTTGCCTCTCTTGGCCTGTTAAATTTCTTCACCTGTTAAATGGGGGGATGGGACCAGGTTGCCCTCTAAGATCCCTTCTAGCTCAAAATGCTCTGATTTATGTTCTACTAGTTAAAAAAAAAAAAGAATAGGCTGGTGGGTTTTACCAATGAACTCCAAAAGCATTTTTTAGTCATACTAGAGAAAGAACCCAGGTGTGACTTAGAACTTGTACTTGTCAGTATAAAGGGTTTGCCACTCAGACCTTTCCATCTTTCTTTAGTATAAACCAGATCACAGGGATGAGGTCTGAAAATGTCCTTTTGGTCCAGTTCACTCTCTTGCCAACCCCCAGACCATACCAGGAGGGCTTCTGTTCTGTGAATCATGCCACTGGAAAGGGATCTATAACCAGTATTCACTGGGCCTGCTCAGCTGCTCTCCAACCCCAGTGGGACTCTCTACCTTGAGTCAAACATTGGGATTAGATTTAAAAACTTTATTTTTATAGTTCCATACCCAGGCAACACTCATCCCTTTCTCACCTGCCTACTGTCCTCTCCTTCTTTCCTGCCTTGTCTATTTATGGACTGTCTTGTCCCTCTGAATAGGTTATAGAGAGATTCCATAGGACTGAGCTTTTCAGGTTTCAGACAAAGCTTTGGGTCCTGACTTGCGTATTTACACTCTGTGCTAAATAGCAAGTCATTTGACTTCTGTGAACATGAGTTTTTTTCATCTGTAAGACCAGAATATAAATGTCATCCTTGCAAGGTAATTAGGGAGATTAAATGAGATACTACATACAGAGCACTTAGCATAGTTTTATGCATATTGCAGGTGACCAAAACTTCAAATCTATTATTGTTATCTGTATAAAATATGATCTCAGGAAATCTTTGTGAAACAACAAATAAAAAAGAACCACTTCTTCAGAACATTCTAATTCAATTCAGATAAAAGGAGATAAAGAGAGTGTCATTAAGGTTATGAAACAAGCTGCATTTTCTTGAGAGCATGTCTCAGACTTCTCACAGGGTGGAAGGCAGAGTATACGACAGGTACACTCGGATTTAGGAATGAACTCACCCCTGACCAGCCGTGGGGCAAGAACCGGCCCTCAGCCCAGTATTTCCCATTGATGAAGAAGAAGCCTGCAATCATGATGAACACCCACACCGCCAGGTTCAGCACGTTGAGTACGTTGTTGAAGCCCACGGAATTTTTCACCCCCAGTGCGACAATGACAGTGACGATGATTGCGATCACCAGTGCCAGAAGGTCTGGGTACGATTGTTCTCCTTTCCCTAGAGGGGAAAGACATGAGTTACTATTGTCTAGGGGAGAAAAACTCCCAGGCCCATCCCACTGCCTCTGCACTCAGTTTGGAGAAGGAGAAGGGTGGTCCATTTTTGGTGGAATGAGAAGGAACTCTGTGTGTGTGCACACATGCGTGTGTCTCCACTGTGGTCCACAGGTGTCTGTTTGCAAATGGGAAGATTATGATATTTAGGTGAAATGACCTGATATTATCCTGGACCAAAAATTAAGATACATGATATCACAGTTATAACAGTACCTATGGAACCATGGTATGGAACATCTGAAATCATGATTGTCCAAGGACATTCAGGTGTATATATGGATATAATATGTTATTTGAACTATTTTATTTGGTTACTATTTACTTTATAGTCCATAAATTTTCCATTTCATTCTAGTAGTCTTCTTTTTATTAGCAAATTAAAATATATGTGTCTTTGAAAATTACTGGAAGAAGGGTGTTCTCTCCATTTGTGCGAATACGGTTGCAGAGAAAATGGACCAAACACAGCCTGCCTGTTTGGTCTTGTCTGTTGGCTGGTGGACTCCTGCCCTCTATGGAGTGGAAATAGCACTGCCTTGGCATTTAGGCTCCTGATTTTCAGCTTCAGTTTTGCCGGTAACTATGTGGCCTTGGGCAAATCCCTCCTTTCTCTGGACCTCATCTGTAAAGTGAACCTGTTGGGTTACCTGATTTTG
This sequence comes from Phacochoerus africanus, assembly GCF_016906955.1. Lineage (NCBI taxonomy): Eukaryota > Metazoa > Chordata > Mammalia > Artiodactyla > Suidae > Phacochoerus > Phacochoerus africanus. The sequence goes on from NC_062544.1 coordinate 189,503,609, forward strand.
GAGGACTTTTTCAGACTAAAATTCTATGAAATCAGTATACTGAGAAGATGTGGTCTTCATTTTTACCTTCTCATGGTACCTGGGTACTCAGCATTTTGGTCAATTCTTTTGAGATAGGGCCACCAAGGTCAAATGACTTGCAAATGGCCACTGAATTAGTCCCTGGAAGTTCTGGGGCAAGTCCCCAAAGCTTCCTCAATTACTGTTTAGTTTCTCGTCAATGTAAAGTCAGACATCAGGATGGAAAGTGGGTGGTAAGTGAGCACAGAGCCTGAAGTCTCAAGATTTTTGTTCTGTGTGCTTCTGATTATTTAGTATTCACTCATTTTGGTTAGCCATCCATTTATTTCTTTTAAAAATATTTTTTCTGGAGTTTCTGTCATGGTGCAGCGGAAACGAATCAGACTATGAACCATGAAGTTGTGGGTTGGATCCTCAGCCTCGCTCAGTGGATTAAGGATCTGGCATTACCATGAGCTGTGGTGTAGGTGGCAGACACGGCTCAGATCCTGCATTGCTGAGGCTGTGGTGTAGGCTGGCAGCTGTAGTTCCGATTGGACCCCTTGTCTGGGAACCTCCATGTGCCACGGGTGTGGCCCTAAAAAGAAAAAAAAAAAATTTTTTTTCTCATTTAAAAATTATTGTATGCTTCTAAAGAGCACATAATTATCACTAATTCTCTGTAGCATTCAGTTGATTCATCACTGTTGTATTTAAATGGAGCCCAAGTGCTTGGGTTCAAATCCCAACTCCATCACCTCCAGGCTGTGTGACCTTGCACAAGCCATTTAATAACTCTGAGCCTCAGTTTCTTCATCTGTGATAGGTAATAATAATAATAATCTGTTTCATCATGAGAATTAAAAACAGTCATGTGTGTTAAATGCTTAGAATGCTACCTGGTACACAGTAAATAAATACACTAAATGTTTGTGAAAAAGAAAGTGAAATAAATTATAACCCCCCACATAAAAGTTATTGTATGCTTATTTATGAAAAATTAAAGAAATCTTCTGAGGAAATCATCAGATAAGTTCCTTACAGTTCTTTTTCCTGCATTAGTTTTATTTTTAAGATTTTTCTTTTTACAGCCGTACCTGCAGCATATGGAAGTTCTGGGCTAAGGGTCACATTGGAGCTGCAGCTGCCAGCCTTGCTGAAGCCACAGCAACGCTGGATCCAGGCTGCATCTAGACCTATACCGCATTGTAGCAAAGCTGGATCCTTGCAATGAGTGAGGCAAGGAATTGAATCCTCATCTTCACGGACAGACACTAGGTTGGTTTTTTTTTTTTTTTTTTTTTGGTCTTTTTGCCTTTTCTAGGGCTGCTCCCACAGCATATGGAGATTCCAAGGCTAGGGGTCTAATTGGAGCCGTAGCCATCGGCCTACACCAGAGCCACAGCAATGCGGGATCCAAGCCATGTCTGCAACCTACACCACAGCTCATGGCAACACCAGATCCTCAACCCACTGAACAAGGCCAGGGATCCAACCCGCAACCTCATGGTTCCTAGTTGGATTCATTAACCACTGTGCCACGACGGGAACTCCTAGGTTGGGTTCTTAACCCACTAAGCCATAATGGGAAATCTTGTTTTTATTTTTATATAGTTATTAACATGATGCATGTACAATATGTATCCTTTGTGATGTGGCATTACATCAAAAACATATTCCATATTAATTAAAATAGTCTTTCTGGTCATCCTTTAATTGCTAGGTCCAGAACACTCTGCCATAGTTTACTTAATCATTGTTCCATTGTAGAGTATTTAAGCTGTTTCTGATTTTTTGCTATTATAAGTAAGGCTGTGATGAACATTTTTTCATATAAAGCTTTTATAGAAATTAGAATGTTTTCCTTAAGATAGGTTTATCCGCGGGGAATTACTTGGCCAAAAAAGAGGTATTTAAGTATTTAAGGCCCTGGATGCCAAATTTCATCCTGAAAGAGGAACCCGTTTATTTGGCTCAACAAGCATTCATGTTGGGGTTAGAGGCTGTGGCAGTCTCACCTAGGCCATTGAGGGTTCCCACGCTGTCCACCATCCAGCGGCTGATGGTATGGTTGGCCAGTGAGTCAAACATGCTGCTCAGAGCGCTGGCACCAGCTGCAGTGCCAATCAGGTACTCCAGGATCAGGTTCCAGCCAATGAAAAATGCTACAAACTCCCCGACAGTGACGTAGCTGTAGGTGTAGGCTGATCCCGTGGTCTTGGGGACGCGGACTCCAAACTCTGCATAGCAGACGCCTGCATGGGACACACACACATGGATGGTGGATTTCAGGAGATGAGCTAATCTCTTGGTGGTTAACTGTCTTGGGTAGAAAATGCTGGAAATCTCTGAGGTTTTAGAACAAATATGCAAAGTTTTATGTATATGAATCAACTCAAAGCCAGTTCTAATGTTTTCCAGCTTCACTTCTGAAAAACTTTTTAACCTGAACACTAAAACTAATTCTAAGGAACTCTCAGAAACTGACCTTCTTTATTATAAAAACTCCCATTTATTATATGTGTCTCTGTCATTGTTCCCTAGGTGTCAGTTATCCTGAGTGAACATGGGTCTAACTCATTATGACCCCACAGTTGGTGGCAATAGGGTTAGATTACGCTAGCGTTCTTCTCTGTTGTTTTCACATCTTACAGAAAGTGTTCCTCATTTGACAGTGATACTTCAAGCAATTCTTGAAAATCCTGTGCTATATTTGGTGGTGGTAGGGGGTTAATAAAAATGCTAATATGAATAAATGACTAGTTATTAACTAGGAAATTTAGCACATGCAAAAGATAATTTAATGAGCACTTTTTTTTTTTTGTCTTTTTAAAGGCGTCACTTGAGGCATATGAAAGTTCCCAGGCTAGGAGTTGAATCCGAGCCACAGCTGTGGCCACAGCCACAGCCACAGCTTCGGGGAATCTGAGCTGCATCTGTAACCAACACTACAGCTCATGGCAATGCCAGATCCTTAACCCACTGAGTGAGGCCAGGGATCGAACTCACATCCTCATGGAGCCTAGTTGGGTTTGTTAACTGCTGAGCCACAAAGGGAACTCCTAATGAGCACTTTTAGAGTGCCTATTATGTGCTTGATTGGGTTCCAAGTTCTGGAAATAAAAAAAGACAAGTGGGGCATGGCCCTGCCCTCAAAGGGATCTATACCAGGAAATCAGTGCACAAGAGCTCAGTAATGCAAAGGTGTACAGAACAAAGAACAAAGATGATCCATGTACATTAGCTGGTTTCAAAGTATATGGAGGAATTAATTGGGCACAGAAGATGGAAGATGAGGCAAAGACTGGTGGGGTGAGAAAGTATGGAGTTTTGGGTGAAGGGGATGTGCATGAGGGGACTAGGAAGAGACGAGGTGGGAGAGGCAAGCAGAGCTGCATGTGTTTTCCAAAGCGAGTCAGGGCCCACTTCCACCAGAATCATTTATTGAATTGTAATTTCAGGAGATGGAGATGAGGAATCTGCATTTTTACAACCTTCCTGCTTATTTGAGAAATACCGGTATATTGTCTTATTTTTGTTTTATAAACTTAGAGATCAAATTAGAAAGAGACTAGGAATACACCAGACTTTTGGAAGTTGGGAAAGTATTCTGCAGAGTTCTAGGAACTCTGGGTTTGGAGCCAGTGGGTGGGGTACCAAGTGGGAGGACAGACATAAGACAGCTTGGAGAAAACAACAGGAATGGCATGTAGGAGGATGTAGAGGGGAACCCAAAGTAAACTTTACTTTCAGTCCCAGTTTTGTTAAGGGCCAGCCCTGAGGTTCTCTCATCACAAATCAGCAGACAGTAGTTCACTCTTTTGTGATTAAAGACAGCAATTTTTTTCTTCTTTTGAAGGTAGTGAAATGCAAGGAAGCAAAAACAGAGATGGCAGAAATAACGACACATTGAATAACTAAATGCGATGCCTTCTCTCTCTTCCATCCCCTCAGTGGCAACAGTGTCAAGGCGTCCATTTGGAAGGAGGACCTGACCAGCCTGCTGCCCTCTTGTCTCGACTCTACCTTGAACTTGTGTACCCCTTTACAATGTTTCCTTCCTTGTAAAGTAGAAGAATTAGGCTGGGATACGCTCAAGGGTTTTCCTACTCTGACAATCTAGGACTCTATAGGATTCTGTCATTATATTGAATTTTGCTACAAAGTATATTGAGCATAATTTACTTCTTTAAATTTTATTTTTATTATAGTTGATTTACAATGTGTCAATTTCTGCTGTACAGCATAGTGACCTAGTCATTTATATCTATCTATCTATCTATCTATCTATCTATCTATCTATCTATCTATCTATCTATATCTATCTATCTGCACACTTTTTTTCTCGTAGTACTTTTTCTTTCACATCAGTTGCTGTATTATTACAGTTCTGTATTATGGAGATGCTCTCTAGGCTAGCAAAGCTGTCTGTCCTTACCTTGAATGGCCCAGACCGGTATTTCTTTTAAGTTTCTCTGTCAGCCCCCTTTCCTTCACTTTGTAAAGTACTTTTCCATCTCCTTCCTGGTGGTCAGACCATCACTCCTTCCTTCTTGTTGCTGCTGTGGGGCTTACCTGGAGAAATCCGACCTCTTCCTTTTCTAAATTGCTGCTTCCAGCACCTGTTGTTTAAATCGTTAGAGTGAGTCTAAAATTAAGAGGAAGTGGTCTCGAAAGGAAGGCCTGAGGAACTCCTTGGTGAGGAAAGTATGGAGTGTGTTAAGTGCTGTGTGTGAGGACCTGGTGATGCTTTCTTGGAAGCTTGGGGGTTTGTGTGTTCTCTTTTCCTAAAGGGAGCTGAGTTTGCACATAAAGAGTAGGTTTCTCTTTAAGTGCAGTGTGAAGAAGAAATTAGGAGGCAACTAACCTATTCAGGGTAGGAGACACAGCATTCTTTATCCAGTCGTTCTTATACCCAGTGAACTTCTTCTCTCCATCATTCTTTACCCCCTGATAATGTAAAAGGCTTAGAAATAGAACTTTCTCTAGGCAGTGCTTTTGAAACAGGGATTGATTTGATTGCAGATTTAATTTGAAGAGCCAGTATTGTAGAGTTTGAGTAATCAGACTTTCTCCCCTTAATATTTCATTTGCAAATTAAATTTAAAAACACCCAATTCACCATCAGAACCCACTGGCCAAGGGCAATTAGCCAAGAGCCATGTCTTCTTTAGGTCTCTGTCCTGAGTGAGAGGAGGAGACCCTGTGCTGTGCACAGTGCAGGAGCATATGGAATCTTAGCCATTCATTTCCCCAAACCTGCATGGATCCTAATGACTGGAGTTTGGGAAGAACAGTGGGAAAATCAGTTACCCACTAAGAGTGTAAGACAATTTTCTGCCCCCAGAAATCAATCTTTGGGACACTTTCTCTCTCTCTCTTTTTTTTTTAGGGCCACATCTTCAGCATATAGAGGTTCCCAGGCTAGGGGTCGAATTGGAGCTACAGCTGTCAGCCTATACTGCAGGCACAGCAACACAAGATCTGAGCTGCATCTGCAACCTACACCACAGCTCATAGAAACGCTGGATCCTTAACCCATTGAGCAAGGCCAGGGATCAAACCTGCAACCTCATGGTTTCTAGTCAGATTTATTTCTGCTGTGCCATGACAGGAACTCTACTTTCTCATTTTGAATGCACTGTAAGGGGTTTTATCTTTGAAACCTTCTGATTTATTTGTATGCAGGAATCCAAGCTTTTAGTGGGCACTGGGGAGTATCCAGCCTTCAGGCACTGAAGCTCTGTGGTGAGGAGTGAGTGAGTTCAACCCCAGGTATGCTGTAAAAAACTGGAAAATGTCAGTCATTCAGCTTTTCCCCCCAAGTATCTCCTGTGTAAGGGAGACCCACTCAAAGTATCTTTATAATTTCAATAAGAAATAAAAACCTCAGAACAGTGCCTCTCCACTTCTGTTAGAATTAGCCATGGCAAGTTGGCATGAAACAGGGAAGAATAATGAAGTGCTGCAAGCATAGGCTCTGGAGTTAGACTGCCTAGACTTCAACCCACCCACCTCCACCATTTACTAGTCAGTGTCTTTGGGGAAGTCCATGTCTCAGTTTCATCTTCTTTAAAACGAGGATAGGGAGGCGGGATTAAGATGGTGGAATGGAAGGACTGGAGCTCAACTTCTCTCCTGAAAACAACAAAATTTACAACGAAATGCTGAGCACTCTTCAACCAAATAGACCGAAGACTTTCAAAAAGATATTCTACTCCAGAAGATAAAGAGGAGGCCACATAAAGAGGTAGGAGGGGAGATTACACAGTATAAGCAACCCCATACCTCCTGGGTGGGAAGCCCCATAGACTGGAAGGTAACTCTTTCACAGAGACTCACCTATAGGATTGAGAATTCTGAGCCCCACATCAAACTCCCATGTGTGCGGATCTGACACTGGGAGAAAGAGTGCCTGGAGCATCTGATATTGAAGGCCAGTGGGGCTTGTGCACAGGAGCTCAATGGGACTGGGGGAAATGGAGACTCCATTCTTAAAAGGTGTACAGAGACTCTCACGTGCACTGGGTCCCAGGGAAAAGCAAAGTCTCCATAGGAATCTGGGTCAAACCTGACTGCAGTTCTTGGAGGACCTCCTGGGAAAACAGGGGTGAATTTGGCTTGTTGTGGGGGAAGGCCATTGGAAGCAAAGTGCTCTGGAGTATTCATCAGCGTGCCTTTCTCTGGAGGTGGACATTTTGGGAAAATCTGGCTCCACCCATCAGTGCTGAGGAGCCCCAGGCCAAACAACAATCCAGGTGAGCCAGGGCCCTCAGTAAACAGGCTGCCTAAAGACTCCCCAGGCACACAGCCACTTCTAATCTCACAAAACCCCACCCATCAGAGGGATAGGAATCAGATCCACCTACCAGTGGGCAGGCATCAGTGCCTCCCATCAGGAAGCCTACAGCAAGCCCCCTTACCAACTTTAGCCACAAGAGGGGCAGATACCAGAAGTAAGAGAGGCTACAACTCTATTATCTGTAAAAAGGTCACCACACCAAAAACCTATAAAAATGAAAAGACAGAGGAGAACTATAACTCAGAAGAGGGAGAAAGAAAAAACCCCAGAAAATCAGCTAAGTGATCAGGAGATTTTCAGTCTCCAGAAAAAAGACTTTAGACTGTTGATGCTGAAAATGATGCAAGACATTGGAAATAAACTGTAGGCATAATTTACAGGAAACATTGAGCAAAGAGATACAAGATATAAAACTTAGGAAGAGATGCAAAATACAACAACTGAAATAAAAAATTCATTAGAAGCAGCCAACAGCAGAATACAGGAGGCAGAAGAACAAATAAGCAAGGTGGAGGACAGATTACTAGAAAGTATGGATGTAGAACAGAAAAGAGAAAAAAGAGTGAAAACAAATGAAGGGATTCTCAGAGAACTCTGGGACAACGTTAAACACATCAACATCCATATTATAGGGGTGCCAGAAGGAGAAGAGAGAAAGGGACAGAAAAAAACTTCCAAGAGATAATGGCCAAAAACTTCCCTAACATGGGAAAGGAACCACTCACTCAAATCCAGGAAGCATGAGTACCATATAAAATAAACCCAAGGAGGAACACCCTGAGACACATATTAATTGAACTGACCAAAATTAAAGACAGAGAAAATCTTGAAAGCAGCTAGGGAAAAGAAACAAATAACATACAAGGGAACCCTGATAAGGTTATTGGCAGATTTTTCAATGGAAACTCTGCAGGCCAGAAGGGAGTGGCATGATGTACTTAACATGATGGGAGGAAAAAACCTTCAACCAAGAGTCCTTTACCCAGCAAGGCTCTCACTCAGATTTGAAGGAGAAATCAAAAGCTTCACATAGAAGCAAAAGCTAAGAGAATTCAGCAATACTAAACCAGCTTTACAACAAATACTAAAGGAACTTCTCTAGGCAGAAAAGAAAAGGCCACAGCAAAAATACCACAAATGACAAGGCTCACCAGTAAAGGCATATATACAGTGAAGATATGAAATCATCCACGCACAATTATGCTACTGAAATCAGAAATCATGAGAAGAGGAGAGTGCAAATGCAGGACACTGGAGATGCACTTGCAATTAAGAGACCAACAACTTAAAACAATCTTGTATATATAGACTCATATCAAAACTTCAGAGTAACTGCAAACCAAAAATCTACAATTGATACACAAACAAATAAGAAAAATCAACTCAAATACAACACTAAAGATAGTCATCAAACCAGAAGAGGAGAGAACAAGAGAAGAAGGGAAGAAAAAAAAGCAACAAAAACAAACCCAAGCAATTATTAAAATGGCAATAAAAACATACATATCAATAATTACCTCAAATGTAAATGGACTAAACACCCAACCAAAAGACATAGACTGGCTGAATGGATACAAAAACAAGACCCATATAGATGCTATCTTCAAGAGACCCACTTCACTTCTAGGGACACATACAAATTGAAAGTGAGAGGATGGAAGAAAGTACTCCACGCAAATGGGAATCAAAAGAAACCTGGAGTAGCAATACTCATATCAGACAAAATAGACTTTAAAATGAATATTTTGAGGGAGAAGGAAGGTTACTACATAATGATCAAAGAATCAATCCAAGAAGAAGATACAACAATTTTAAGTATCTATGCACCCAACATATGTTCACCACAATATATAAGCAACTGCTAAAAACCTTAAAAGGAGAATTCAAGAATAACACAATAATAGTGGTGGACTTTAACACCCCACTTACGGCAATGGACAGAACCTCCAGACAGAAAATCAATAAGGAAACGCAGGCCCTGAATGAAGTGTTAGGTCAGATGGACTTAATAGATATTTATAGGACATTCCATCCAAAAGCAACAGAATACACATTCTTCTCAAGTGCACATGGAACATCCTCTAAGATCACATCCTGGGCTACAAATCAAGCCTCGGTAACTTTAAGAAAACTGAAATCACATCAAAAATCCTTTCTGACCACAACACTATATGACTGGAAATCCACAACAAGAAAAAAACTGCTAAAAACACAAACACGTGGAGACTAAACAACATGCCTCTAAACAACCAGTGGATCACTGAAGAAATCAGAGGAAATTAAAAAATACCTAGAAGCAAATGACAACAAATGTACACACTCCAAAACCTATGGGATTCAGCAAAAGCCATTCTAAGAGGAAAGTTTATAGCAATACCAGCCCACCTCAGGAAACAAGAAACAGCTCAAATAAACAAGCTAACTTTACATTTCAAGCAGCTAGAGAGAGAACAGACAAGACCTAAAGTTAGCAGAAGGAAAGAAATCATAAATTTGGAGCAGAAGTCAATGAAATAGAAAAGAAAACCATAGAAAAGATCAATTAAACAAAAACCTGGTTCTAAGAAAAGATCAACAGAATTGATAAACCGTTAGCCAGACTATCAAGAAAAAAGAGGACTCAATCAATAAAATTAGAAATGAAAAAGGAGAAGTAACAAGAGACATCACAGAAATACAAAGGATCATGAGAGGCTACTATATGCAACTATACGCCAATAAAACAGAAAACCTAGAAGAAATGGACAAGTTCTTGGAAAAGTACAATCTTCCAAGACTAAACCAAGATGAAGCAGAAAAGAAGAACAGACCAATCAGAAGAACTGAAATTGAAACTATGATTTAAAAACTTCCAACAAACAAAAGTGCAGGACCAGATGGCTTCACAGGCAAATTCTATCAAACATTTAGAGAAGAGCTAACACCTCTCCTTATGAAACTATGTCAAAAAATTGCAGAGGAAGGGATACTCCCAAACTCATTCTATGAGGCCACCATCACCCTGGTACCAAAAACAGAAAAGGTACCACAAAAAAAAGAAAACTACAGGCCAATTTCACTGATGAACATCAATGCAAAAATCCTCAACAAAATCCTAGCAAACCAAATCCAGCAATGCATCAAAAGGATTGTACATCATGATCAAGTGGGATGTATCCCAGGGAGGCAAAAGTTCTTCAATATATGCAAATCCATCAGTGTGACACACCACATTAACAAACTGAAGAATAAAAACCATATATGATCTTCTCAATAGACATGGAAAAAGCCTTTGACAAAATCCAACACTCATTTCTGATAAAAACCCTTCAGAAAGTGGGCATAACGGGAACCTGCCTCAACATGATAAAGGCCATATATGACAAACCCACAGCGAACATCATTCTCAATGGTGAAAAGCTGAAAGAATTCCCGCTGAGATTAGGAATAAGACAAGGATGTCCACTCCCACCACTACTATTCAACATAGTTTTGGAAGTCCTATCCAACAGCAGTCAGAGAAGTAAAAGAGATAAAAGGAATCCAAATTGGAAAGGAAGAAGTAAAAGGATCACTATTTGCAGATGACATGATTCTATACCTAGAGAATCCTAAAGACTCTACCAGAAAACTGTTAGAGCTCATCCATGAATTTGGCAAAGTCGCAGGATACAAAATTATTACACAGAAATAGACTGCATTTCTATGTACTAACAATGAAAGAGCAGAAAGAGAAATTAGGGAAGCAATCCCGTTTACCATTGCATCCAAAAGAATAAAATACCTAGGAGTAAACCTGCCTAAAGAGACAAAAGACCTGTACTCTGAAAACTATAAGACACTGATGAAAGAAATCAGAGACGGCACAAATAGGTGGAAAGACATAACATGCTCTTGGATTGGAAAAGTCAGTATTTTCAAAATGACTATACTACCCAAGGCAATCTACACATTCAGTGCAATCCCTACCAAATTACCAATGTCATTTTTCACTCGAACTTGAACAAAATATTTTAAAGTTTGTTTGGAAGTACAAAAGACCCAGAATAGCCAAAGCCATCCTGAAAAAGAAAAATGGAGCTGGAGGAATCAGGATCCCTGACTTCAGACTAACTATAAAGCAACAGTCATCAAAACCGTATGGTACTGGCACAAAGACAGAAATATAGATCAGTGGAACAGGATAGAAAGCCCAGAATTCAACCCACGCACCTACACCCAACTAATCCATGATGAAGGAGGCAAGAATATACAAGGGAGAAAAGACAGCTTGTTCAATAAGCAGTGCTGGGAAAACTGGACAGCCACATGCAAAAGAATAAAATTAGAACACTCCCTAACACCATACACAAAAATAAACTCCAAATGGATTAAGGACCTAGATACAAGACCAGATACTATAAAACTCTTAGAGGAAAACATAGGCTAAACACTCTCTGACATAAACAACAGCAACATCTGCTCAGATCCACCTTTTAGAGTACTGACAGTAAAAAGAAAAATAAACAAGTGGGACCTAATCAAACTGAAAGGTTTCTGCACAGCAAAGGAAACCCTAAACAAAACGAAAAGACAACCCATAGAATGGGAGGAAATCTTTGCAAATGAAGCAACTGACAAGGGATTAATCTCCAAAATTTATAAACACCTTCTGCAGCTCCATACCAAAAAAACAAACAACCCCATCAAAAAATGGGTGGAGGATCTAAGCAGACAAGTCTCCAAAGAAGACATGCAGATGGCCAAAAAATACATGAAAAGATGTTCAACATCACTCATTATTAGAGAAATGAAAATAAAACCACTCTGAGGTACCACCTTACACCAGCCAGAATGGCCATCATCCAAAAGTCTACAAACAATAAGTGCTGGAGAGGGTGTGGGGAAAAGGGAACCCTATTACACTGTTAGTGGGAAAGTAAATTGGTGCAACCACTGTGGAAAACTATATGGAGATTCCTCAGAAAACTAAACATAGAACTACCATCTGATCCAGCAATCCCACTCCTGGGCATCTATCCAGAGAAAACCATGACTCGAAAAGACACAAGTACTCTGATGTTCATTGCAGCACTATATACAATAGCCAAGACATGGAAACAACCTAAATGCCTATCGACAGAGGAGTGGATCCAGAAGATGTGGCACATATACACAATGGAATATTACTCAGCCATTAAAAGGACAAAAATAAATGGCATTTTTAGCAACATGGATGGACCTAGAAACTATCATGTCAGTGATGTCAGTCATACAATGAGACACCAACACCAAATGCTTTCACTGACATGTGGAATCTGAAAAAAGGACAAACTGAACTTCTTTGCAGAACAGATGCTGACTCACAGACATTGAAAAACTCATGATTTCCAAAGGCGACAGTTCGAGGGTTTGGGGAATGTGCTGGGGTTGTGGGATGGAAATCCTATAAAATTGGATTGTGATAATCACTGTACAACTATAAATGTAATAAATTCATTGAGTTAAAAAAAAAAACACCTCAGGAAGGGAAACCTTAGTTTTTATCCTAGATTAAGTGGTAACTGAGTGTCCAAAGGCAAGTTACTTACCTCCCATGAGTAAAATGAGGGGCATTCAGAGAACATTCAGTCTCTCTTCTTGTGCTCTTGTTCTTTGGTTTCATAGCTTGAATTGGCTTTTAATCATTTAGGTCAGTGGGGAAAGCCCTGTGGGAAATACTGTAAGCCAGTGGTCTCGGCAAAGGTAGTATCGCCTCCTAGGAGGAATTTTGGAAATCTGTGGGTTTGTCTGTGGCTTTTATGATTATTGTGGGCACTGTAGCATTAAATGCGCAGGTGCCTAGGCTGTTAGAAATTCTGCAGTGTGTGGGACCGTCCGATAGAATGAGGCAGTATCTTGTGTCTTACATGACTCCAAAGGTCCTGGTGGATGTTCATGTAAGTCTAAACCTGTTTATAATTGCTGAAATTGAATCTATATTCATTTTACATGTTAATACAAAGATTTTTTTTGCATAGTTTTATGTTCCTTGAATTTTCCAGGGCTGTAACCACTAGGTAAATTGAGGGACAGTTGGCATTTAGCAAGAGTTGGTCATCATTTGGGAAAACCACAACATCAGCAGCTCAGGACTCATGGTCTTTGAGTACTAAATAGCACACCTACCTGAGTGTGCATTTGTAGCATTTGAATTCATAGTGGTTCTACACATGACTTCAGGCAAATGATGACTTCATTGTGTTCCCTAGTGTACTTATGACCCAGCATTCACATGTAGAAGTATTCTTTTTATTAGACATTACTTTTATTTATCTTCCATACAGAAGGCATAGTGATTTTTTTTAATAAAAAAGTTAAGTGCATAGGAAGGTAACATTATCTCTAGTTTGAACTGCAGAATAGTAAAACAAAAAAAGAATCTAAAGTTGATTTGGTATACCAGGATGGAGAGTCTCTATTCTAAATGAGAGAGAAGTTTATAAATAATCTCTACTCAGTTTTGTACTGCATTTCAAAAGTTTCTTGCCCCAGAGTTACCTTGCCAATCATATCTGCCTCGTATTGTTATCAAAGTCATTTTTCATTTCTTGGCTATTCATCAAGTGATTGGAGAGGGAGAGGCGTATTGATTCCAAAAGCATAACCATGTAGCTGGAGAAAATCAATGTAGAGTACAGTGTCAGGCTGCAGATGGCCATCAACGAGTGACTGTGTGCCACAGACAGCATGATGGAAGTTTTTGCATTACAGTTGTTCAGAGATGGCAAGTCTAGGTCCTTGAGAAATATGGAGGATTCATTGCAGCAGGACTAGAGAGAATAGGAGTGATTCCTCAGAGCCCGCCACTCTGATGCCCTTTTTCAGTTATCCACCTTTTAAATATAGTATAAACATACCCCTATTCTCATTTTGTAATATCCCTAGTGTTTTGCTTTATTTCTATAACTAGAACTATTTTTGGTTAAATTGACTAATTACTAGCCAAAAAGCAGTCCCACTTAGGACTTACATATTAAAAGGAGAGTTGGAACAAGATACCAGAAGATTCCCTATTTGAAACATTCTCTGTCAGTCCCCTTGTGTGTACCCCAAATGATGTGTGATTTGAAGTTCAGAAAAATTTGGTACCTTTCAATGTGAATTTCTTTTTATTAACTCTGAGATGGTCCTATCATATGTAGGTATAATAAGCCATACTTTGTTTAGATACTCCCAGAGAGCCTATAATGTAGAACTTTCCAAACTGTGCTCAAGATAGCACTGCCCACTAGTAAAGATAATTGCTATGTGTTCCTCCTCCTCACATGTCATCCTGTCACTCACAGCCTGCCCTGGGTCTCCAGTGCCCTCTGTAGAAGTGGAAGGCAAAGATTCTCCACCCTAGGAGGGTTAAAGGAGAGAGATCCAACTGGGAGCAGACAAAAGGTAGAGAAGGATTTCTCCACTTGAGAAATACATTTCCCTCCATCTTCCACCAAAGACAGCCATCAGACAAAAAGTACTTTTTAAAAGTGTACTTGTGCCTGGAAAGATTAAATCTAGTGTTTGTTTACATCCGAATGCCACTTACCCAGATAGAGGTTTTCCCATTGCATGTAGTTTAACTTGACTAATTCCCTAATCTACTGATCAGTAAATTTACTAACTTCCTGAATAACTTCTGACTTCCTAATTTCATTCCTTTAGTGCCTATGAAATCAAGCACTGTGGTGAATATTAGAGACATAAACAGTAAGTCAGGCAGATCTCCTGACCTTGAAGTGTCTGTATTCCAATAAGGAAAGAGTTTAATAAATATTAATAAATATGTTACTCTATATGGCTGGTATTTAATACTATGGAATACCTATGAGGTGCTCTGGGAGCCCAGTGAGGTGAGTGCGGTTTTTAGGGAGCATGGTTCTTTGGTTGCTGGGAAAGTGGGGATGAAGGGGGGAGGCTTTTGAGTTGCATTTTGAAGGGTGAGCTGGGCTTTGCTAGGCATAAAAAATGGGAAAGGGTGGTCTGGGGCAGGTGAAAGGCATAGCTAGAATGGCATATGCAGGCTACTCTGGGATTGAGGAGGATGAGTCTGCAGGGGTGGACTGGGATCAAGTGTCAAGGAAGTAGGACCTATTTAATAGTTTGGTGGAACTAAGTGAAAAGGATGGTACAGTTCAGCTACTATAGTTGTAAAGCTTCCTCTTGGTTGTAAAACACATTCTGTACACCAAGTCTTATTTGAGAGCCTAAATACATAAACCAGTAAAAGCAGCATGGTTCTCTCTAAGGAGGGAGTGGGAGACCTGAGACTCGTCTGCTCAGGATCTTCCTCATCACACACCTCTGACCGTCCTCTGTGGACCTACAGGCTGTGCTGAGCAGGGTGTGGAGAGGGATAGCAGCTGCTCATGTGGGTTGTTCACTTACTTGACAGATGATCCAACTGAGCTGTGTATTCAGTTAATGACGGAGCTGGGGCTAAAAAGGAAGTCTCCTAATACTCAGTTCCAGGAGCTGTCCGATTTCACTTACCCCAAACATTTACAAGGTACCATCTCAATGCATCTGTTAGGTTTTAGGGACATAAAGGTGAATGGGAATAATACATTTCTTTTTTATGTGTCTTATAGTCTAGTGGAAAAGATAGACCAGAAAAGCAACAATATAGTAAAACAAGAAAGGAGATATTAGTTGCGGTGTGTGTGGGAAAATGCATGGGCTGCTTTAAAGAACTGACACTGAGTTCCGAAGTGAGGCCTTTGAACATTCAGAAGGACTGTCCACAGGGACAGAGGGCATCAGGAGGTATGAGAAGGAGTGGAGAGGAGCATCCAAGAAAACAGTTAGCCAACTCTGCAATTTCATTCAGGCCTCTGGGATCAGTCCCATCCTGCGTGTTACACAGAGGGTCCATCAGGTCTGATTAGTTGTTTTGAACATGCCAGCAATTCCTCGTATAAGAAGTCAGTTCTTCCTGAGTGCCAATTACCTGCTGTCTCCCAGACCCAGGAAGGAATCAGCCAGCCATTGGATGATACCAGTGCAACTCACCGCTTAGGCCCAAATATGTCTTTTTTTTTTTTAGGGCCGCACTCATGGCATATGGAAGTTCCCAGGCTAGGGGTCGAATCAGAGTTACAGGGGCTGACCTATGCCACAGCTATAGTAATTCAGGATCCAAGCTGAGCCTGCGACCTACACCATAGCTCAAGGCAACGTGGGATCTTTAGCCCACAGAGCAGGGCCAGGGATCGAACCTGCTTCCTCATGGATGCTAGTAAGATTTGTTTCTGTTGTGCCATGATGGGAACTCCCCAAATATGTCTTCAAGGAAGTTCTCATCAAAGATAGCATTTCGCTGAGGTGGTTGTTACCTATTTCATCCTCATTTTCATGTTTTTAAGAAAATGTCTCTGTTCCATTTATAAATTCACAGTAGGACTATACATGTTGTATATATTGCCATGGTTGCTAGTACTGCTTATAATCACAGAACCTTAGACAGAAATAAGAGTGTGAATTCTCCTGGAAACATTTGTTTTCTCTGCAGCACTGAATTCCAGATGGTGGTAATGAAGTACCTCCACTGCCACTGTCCTCCCTGAGAAGCAGGTTGCTGGATCCTGAGAAACATCTATTCTGCCCTGTGTTGAATGTCGTAGGATGCTGTGGTCCTGCACCAATGTCCTCTTCCCAGTGCTCTTGATCAACCAAGAAAAGTATGGTTTTTTTTCCCCCCCTCAGGGAGTAATCCATCAGTCTCTCTCTTCCTTCCACCTCGACTGACTCTTCTACCTGAATAACCTTGGTCATTCCATCACCTGTCAGTGAAGCCCAGGCTATTTTTATAAATGCGTCTGGAAGAAAAGCAATTTGTCTGGGAAATGCCTGTTTCTTTGTGTCTGAGAAGAGACTTAAAATTTTTCTGCCAAAGCGGGCTCCAGGTGGACAGTAAGAGCCCGTGTTTAGGGGATAGGCAGCACTTTTAATCAGTGGGTGGGCAACACTCTTACTTACTGAACCTGATAGGCCTTCAATTAAATTTGCATAGGAAATAGAGACCTGGAAGGTTCCCCAGCCTATAGTACCAATACATCAATATAGAAACAGGAAGGAAAGAAGCTGTCCTCACAGCCAAAGAAGTGACCCCCCAAATAGGTCAAGAAAGTTTAAAACTTATTGATTAATTGGGACCAGACTATTTGTTTACTCTCTTGTCTAGATCTCCCTCTCTGAAAATATTTTAGAGGTTGTTGGAGGTTGTTTCCATAATGTGATGAATTCCAGTATTATAATTGTCTGATCATGCCACTGTTAGTATCATCACTAGTGTATATTATTTTATTTTATTGCTTTATCAAATGATAATAAAGATAAAATAAAAATAAAGATAATGTTCATGTGGTTGCTTTCACCTAAAGAATCTACAGAGTTAGCTATTCCCTGAGCTCATTTTCTGGCCCAGATTGGTTCCCCTTCGTTCCAGAGGTGGCAGGTGGGCTAGAAGTGCCCTTTTTTCTACTCCTAACATTTTTATATAGGTGACCTCAGGTTAACATCAAGGCAGCCTTGGAGGGGAAAAGATGTTACAAAGGGGAAAGGTATATGTTCGGTGACAGTACCTACACTAGGCACGTTGTACGTGGTTCCTCATCTGATGCTCAGGTAAGCTGCGAGGGAGAGCTGGGGCCTTCATGAGCAGCCCCTGTTTGCTTTAAGAAGCTGTGAGGTGTCATAGGAGCCACACAGCCTCTGAAGAGAGACCCAGAGAGCCCTTACACCAATCCAATGAGATAATGCACACAGGTCAATTTTTCCAGTGCCTGGCACACAGCAAGTGCTTAACTAAATGACAGCTAGAATTATTACTAACTGTGGCCTTGAGCAAGTACCTGATTCACCGAGCCTTAGTTTCTCCACCTGGAAAATGGCGATGATGTTGCCTACACTGCAGGTTGTCATAGGTCTTAGCATCTATCAGGCATTCCTCCAGCGGAAGCTGTGGTTATTATTGCAGTTGGGGAAAAGGAATCTCAGACAGCTTTACCTAACAGTAGCTTTTGGAGTGTTTATGCAAGAGCCTTTTTCTTGCAGGTGGGATGAAAAAGACTAGAAGTGAGTATTGTTGGCTGATAGTTTTAGAAACTCAGCATTGTCAGGGAGATCATCTAGAGTCTAGACCAAGCTCTATGTGTGCTTGATTCACTTCTAAATCAGAACCTGGAAACATTTCTTTCTAGGTTCTTAATCTTTCATCTAGAAATATTTGTTCTTTTCTACAAGTCCAGTTAGAAATTGTGAGGGTGAAGAGAAAGTTCTCATTTCCTCACTCAGCCTTTTTTTTGTCTTTTGTCTTTTTTTTTGTTGTTGTTGTTGCTATTTCTTGGGCCGCTCCTGCGGCATATGGAGGTTCCCAGGCTAGGGGTTGAATCGGAGCTGTAGCCACTGGCCTACGCCAGAGCCACAGCAACGCGGGATCCGAGCTGCGTCTGCAACCTACACCACAGCTCACGGCAACGCCGGATCGTTAACCCACTGAGCAAGGGCAGGGACCGAACCCGCAACCTCATGCTTCCTAGTCGGATTCGTTAACCACTGCGCCACGACGGGAACTCCTCAGCCTTTCTTTATGAGGCCAACTGCCCCACGTCCAGATGCATCTGGTGACTGGACCAAAAAGCGTTGTGGAGAAAGGCAAGGAGAGCAGGCATTGAAGTGACAGCCAGTTAAAAATCTTCCATCTCCTCTCTTTCTAGGAGTAGGGAGTGCCGCCATTTCTAAAGCATAAGAAAGTGGCACTGACAGAGATGAGAGTCTAAGAAGCTTCTGTGAGGGGAGCAGGCCACCACCCCCTGGCCTTGAAAATTTAATGGGCAGGATTAAAAGTGAATGCTAAGAGAACACATTTGAGGTCTTGTAGGGCCTCCTCAGTCCATTTGACAAGCAGGTGGGACCAGGTTCCACTGGGGCAGACTGGGTTCTCAGTGGATGCCCGGGAGAGTGAGACCCAGAGACTCTTTCATGGGCCTAGACCTGCTCTCAGTGGAGGACCTTCCCAGAGACACAAGAAACCCCTCATACGAGAGGGGCCATCTTAACTTTTTTCCAAACTGGGCCAATGTGTAGGGAGGGCAGAGCAGGGCCAGAGACTCAGGATTTAGGAGAGACTCTAAATAGAGAGAGACTCTTCTGGATGTGGGGATTTTGTTACAGTGCATACGTCTTTCTAGTTCTCCTCTCTGCTGGGATACAAACGCCTACCATTTTTACCTCCCTCCCTCCCTTTCATTTCCCCTTTCTTTAAAAGGGACTTTACAAATCTTTCCCCTCCCTGGGTTCTTTTTCACCCTAACGTGTAAGGCAGTCTAATCTAAACTCTTCATTTTGCAGAGGAGGAAGCTGAGGTTGAGAGATGTAAGTGACTTGCTCCAGGGTCCCAAGCTGCTGCAGGACAGGGCTAGAACTAGATCCCAGAAGCCCTGACTTCTTTCTTTTTTTTTTTTTTTTTCCTGATCCAGGCCCTTTGTCTCTTGCAGTGCTCACAGTCTGCTTATTTCTTTGCATTGATGCTGAGCCTTTTATCTCAGTTCTTTCCTGTCTTTTGCAGCACCTCTACCATGCTGAGCCCAGAGCAGGCAGCAGTCCCTCCCACAGCTGTGCTGAGTGGTCTTGGTCTGCACTGTCCACTCCAGCAGGTGCTGGAGAAGACATAAAAGAAGCCCAGGTTTTCTGGAGGAAACTCATTTTCACAATCAGCAGTTTAATTTCTATTAAATTGCGCTCACCTTTTCTGAACTGGTAACTGACATCCTTCCTACAGGGCTGTCAATCCAGCCCCACATAGAAGAGCTACATGCACTTTACAACCCCCTTCTCCAGGTGACAGGTGACAGAAAGGCACTGAGCTTAGAAGTCATTTTTATGACCCAGGTTGCAGAAGTTTTGATCTAGAAAAATGCTCTTCTAATCAATAGAATAGAGTGAGCTACAGGCTCTTTTGAAAACCAGTAAGCGTGAGAGTTTCCTTGATTCATTCAGTTCTCTCTGGCAAGTTTTAAAATTTTGAAGAGTGTATCTGCATGAAGCAACATGGGGATAGCAGTCTCTGGAGAAGGCAGAATTGGATTTAGGCTTGCCTTTTTCTGCTGACTGCTCTGTGGTCCTAGACAGGTCACCCAACCTCTCTGAGCCTCAGTTTTATCATCTGCAAAATGAATCTGACAGTGGTACTTATTTTGTAGAATTTGTTGCAGGCGGGAATGGATTATGCAGCTGGTGTTTAGCTAGTGCCAGACATTTTTTCAGTCCTTGATTATTATGATCCGTCAGACAGTGGGAGCAGTACTATCACCAATCAGGGAGGGTGTATATGCATGAGTGTAGGGCACAGTATTGGCTTAATAATAATGAGAACAACAATAATAATGTATTGAGCATTTACAAACTTATCTCTCAGAGATTTTTCAACCCTGCCATCATTATTAAGGTTTCAACCTCTGGAGTTCCCGTTGTGGCGCAGCAGAAATGAATCCAACTAGGAACCATGCAGATTCGATCCCTGGCCTCGCTCAGTAGGTTAAGGATCCGGTGTTGCTGTGAGCTGTGGTGTGGGTTGCAGATGCAGTTAGGATCCTATGTTGCTGCACCTGTGGCTAGGCTGGCATCTGTAGCTCTGATTGGATCCCTAGCCTGGGAACCTCCCTATGCTGTAAGTGTGGCCCTAAAAAGCAAAAAAAAAAAAAAAAAAAAAAAAAAAAGTTAAAAAAATCAAAAAAAAAGAAAAGATTTCAACCTCTCATCCCTCCAGTTAAGAGCAGTTCTCATATGTTTGGGGGAACAAATAAATGCAAGCTTTTGGCATGAATGAGTGATCTTAGATCACTGAAAATAGGTTGCAAAAGGACCAACCCTCTTGGTGGTTGCCTCTCAAGTCTGCTTTCAATTTGAAGAGAGAAAATGGTTTGTTCTGAAAAACAAAACAAGGAAACTCATCAGACTATCTAAATAGACCCTAAATACTTACAGCTCTTCCTCAGTCATGAAAATCCAGCCTTAGATGATCACTGGAATGGAGAGACTTTGCTGAAACCTTCTGTTATAAACATATATACATTCTTTTAGTATTCCTTTCCATTATGGTTTATAGCAGGAAATTGGATAGAGTTTCCTGTACCATACAGCAGGACCTCATTGCGTATCCATTCTAAATGGAATAATTTGCATCTACTGACCCCAAACTTCCTGCCCCTCTTGGCAACCACAAGTCTGTTCTCTGTGTCTGTGAGTCTGTTTCTGTTTTGTAGGTAGGTCCATTTGTGCCACATTTTAGATTCTCCATATGAGTGATATCATACGGTTTGCAGTATTTTAAACACAAAGATTAATTTACTATCCTCTTGGTGTTCTATGGGGGGGGTCCTCTTTACTAGAGTTTTCTGTTTCTCCTTTTGCTTTCTGTCACTGGGATGGTATGATAAATCCATTATTCTAATGACATTATCTCAAAAACGTTCTCATTTATTATGTCTTTTCTTGGCTAGAAAGAACATTTATCTTCACATTTCCTCATCCAGCCATGTCCAGATCCTCTCCATCCTAGGCTTCTTGTCAACCTCCATATCAGAGCCTAAGGCGTCTTAATCTCTGGCATGTTCTAAGCAATATGCTTACAACCAGACTCCCTACCTCTATCTCTCCTCACTGCATTACTAAAATACAGATTTGGTCATGCCACTGAGCTTCTCAATGACTACAGAATGAGAGCTAGCCTTCCTGCCCAGGCTCCTAAATCCTTCCTCTAGAACCCACTTTGTTTAAATGAATGACCTTGGTGGACCATTTTGGTTAAGGGATGATAGTCTTTGGAGAATGGCCAGGATGAACTTGAAGGGAGATGGAGAGATGTGCAGACCACTCTGGATAAGATATGGACAAGAATTTTAGGGCTTGATTTGAGTAGGCTAAGGAGTAGAAGGTGAGTTTGGAGGAGAAAGGCTGCCCATCAGTGGGGCTGGAGGATGGAGTCAAGAAGAAAAGAAGGTTGGTGGACATCCTCTAAAGGCGGGGAGAATTAGAACATCCTCTTTTCAGTTGTAAGCTTGTTGTCTGCTAGCATGGACTGCATTATACCTCTCTTCTCTGGCCCAAACTTTCCATGAAGTTCACTGCACATACAGCCTTAACTTGCTGTTATTTGGAGGACAGGAGAGAGTGGGGTATCATCTAGTTGGTTGATGAAGTGAAGAAAAGGGCAGAAGCAAATGAAACGTGGAATGGAGTAAACTTTAAGCAAATTATCAAATTTTTCAGAAGCCTCCTTTTTCTCATCTTTAATATGAAGATAACCACTTGCCACATAGGGTTGTTGTGAAGATTGAGTAAAATAATGTTTAAAGCAGTTAGAACTCTTTTAGTACATAGTAAGTGCTTAATAAATGGTAGCTGCTGCTGCTACCATTACTACTATTATTACTATTACTGTCATAATTACTTATCAGGTTTACTGTTTGTCTTCATCAGTGGAGATAAAGCCAGTAAATGATGTTTTTTTTTTTTTGTCTTCTGTCCTTTTAGGGCCACACCCGCAGTACATGGAGGTTCCCAGGCTAAGGGTCTAATCAGAGCTACAGCTGCCAGCCTATGCTGGAGTCACAGAAATGCCAGATCCGAGCCGCATCTGCGATCCACACCAAAGCTCACAGCCAGATCCTTAACCCACTCAGTGAGGCCAGGGATTGAACCCGCAACCTCATGGTTCCTAGTCCAATTTGCTTCTGCTGAGCCATGACGGGAACTCCAAGTGATGTATTCTTTAGGGTAAAGACAATTTCTTATTTTTTTTAATTAAAAAAAATTTTTTTTTGCCTTTCTCTAGGGCCACTCCTGCGGCATATGGAGATTCCCAGGCTAGGGTCTAATTGGAGCCATAGGCACCAGCCTACATCAGAGCCACAGCAATGTGGGATTCAAGCCACATATGCAACCTACACCACAGCTCACAGCAATGCCTGATCCTTAACCCACTGAGTGAGGCCAGGGATTGAACCCGTACCCTCATGGTTCCTAGTCGGATTCGTTAACCACTGCACCATGATGGGAATTCCAATTTCTTATTTTTCTTACTGCCCTAGGACTGGCATATGGTGGAGACCCAATACAGCTTTCCTGAATCATATCTTATTAGATTTTTGCCACTATTTCTTATGGGCAGATGATCAAAATTAGTGGTATTGTGCACCAGGCAGGGGGCTGATACTGTGTGTGCAAACTGCCACTTAATCTTTATTCAAATCACCTGCGATATGGGCTGAAAGGGTTATAGTAGAAAGTACATGAGCTTAGGAGTCATTCTGACCTATATATTCTGTTAGAGGTTCAATTTTATTAATATGAAAAGAACTAGAAATAAACAAGTTTTCCTTCCCCACTTGTGTTCATGGGAACCTCTTGGGGCAGATGGCTTTGAATGGCCAGATGTCACTGGCATGGAGGCTTTGCTTTGTGTTTCATCCCAAGTTAGCTGAATCTCTATAAACCATCCTGCTTCCATCCCTCATCTCTCAATAAGGCTATAGGTGGGAACCAGGAAGGAAAAGCTATTTCCCCTATCTGGTTTATACAATCTGAAATATATGAAAGGGTTTTTAAGTTTTGGCTTGGGCATGAGGTCTGGTTTTGGGCTGCTGAGCTGTTCAACTGTAGATAAGACCTCAACAAAGGGTAAAGGTTATAGCACAAGCTGCTTCCTCTGATAAGTGCCCCTCCACCCGGGATAGGGTTGTGGGCAGTGATGGTGTTGGGGAAGGAATGCTAGGAGGCATCTAGGAAGTCATTATAACTTCGGGTCTTATGAAATTATAGAGAAAGTGGCTCTTTCTCTTAGTCACATTTGTTTTATGTTATAAGCTGATTTGCATGGCATGGGGGATGATTCTACAGGGCAAACTCTCTTAAGAATCCACTGGCCAAGTAGTTTCTATCTTAACATATGTGTCCACTTCTCATAGGTCATGGCTGTTCCAGAGGTAGGTCCTGGTTCCCACAATGGAGGCGTTCTTAACCCTGGCTGCATATTAGAATTCTCTGGGGAACTTTAAAAAATGCTGACCCCTGGGCTCTACCCCAGGCCAATTGAATTAGAATCTCTAGAGGTGGAGCCTGAGCATTACTTTTATAAAAAGAAAAAGAGAAATTAAAAGAAATGTTAAAATGAATTACAAACTGAGAAAATATTTGCAAAACCTCAAATCTAATAAAGGGCTTGTATCCAAAATAAAGAAAGAACTCTTAAACGTTAATAAGAAAATGAACACTCCAATTAAATAATACAGAAAAGATTTGAACAAATACTTTACCAAAGAATATATATGCATGGCAAATAAATACATGAAAAGATGCTTGAAATATTCATAATTAGGGAAGTGCAAATTAAAACCATATTGAAATATCACTATATACCTTTTTAAAATGGCAAACAAACAAAACAACCACAAAAAATAACACCTAATAATTCTCAGTGCTGAGGAGGAATAGAGCAACTGGAACTCTCATGCATAGCTGGTGAAAATAAAAAATAATATTGCCACTTTGGAAAAAAGCTTGGCAATTTATTATAAAGTTAAATATACACTTGCAATGCAACCCAGCGATTCTACTTCTAGGTACTTAATCAAGAGATATGGCAACTTGTGTTCACACAAAAACCTGTACATTAATACTTATAATGACTTTATTCACAATGGCCCTGGTCTGGAAAAAACCCAATTGTCATTCAACTAGTAAATGAATAAACAAACTGTGGAGTATCCCTACAATGGATACACAACCTAACTTAATCTTAGATGCATCATACTAAGTAAAAAAAAATGAACTCAAAAGGGATATGGAATGATTCCATTTATGTGAGATTCTGGAAAAGGCAAGGATAGAAATAGAAAACAGATCAGGAGTTTCCATTGTGGCACAGCAGATGAACCCAACTAGTATCCATGAGGACGCAGGTTTGATCCCTGGCCTCACTCAGTGCGTTAAGGACTCAGCATTGCCATGAGCTGTGGTGTAGGATGCAGATGTGGCTAGAATCTGGCATTGCTGTGGTTGTGGCAGCGTCGGACAGCGGCTACAGCTCTGATTTGACCCCTAGCCTGAGATCCTCCATATGCTGCGAGTGAGGCCCTAAAAAGCAAAAAAAAAAAAAAAAAAAAAAAAAGAAAAAAGAAAGAAAACAGATCAGTGGTTTCCAAGGTTGGGGGTGTGTTGAGGGGAAAAAAATCACAAAGAGATATAACATAAAGGAATTATTTGGGGATGACGGAACTCTTCTGTATCTTGATTTTAGGGGAGGTTACACAATTGTGTGTATTGGTCAAAACTCATAGAATTGTATGTTTAAAATGGTCCCTGTTATTGTATGTAATTACAACTTATAAGGCCTCCCCTCCCCTCTCCCAACCCATTATTCAGAAACAAGTTTCCCAAGTAATTTAAATTCATAGAAAGGGTTGAAAAATATTGCTTGCATAACAAATTTGAATCTAGGTTCTGTTATTTAAACCTCAGTTTCCTCATATGCAAAACTGGAGATAATAAAACCTACCTAGAAGAGGCATTATGAGTGTTAAATGTGATAATGTATGGCAAGCTCCTAATACAGAAACACAAAATAATAATAACCACTTATTAGGCACTTTGTGCCAGGTGTTGTATAAACATTGTACATGGCAGATATCTTCAAGGAACAAAGGAACAAGGAACAAACTAAGTGAAGACCTGTGAATTGAGTGGGACTTGAAAAGAGCAGTGAAAGTGCAAAAAAGTAATTGAGAAGATTTGATAAAGGGCAAATGGAAGAACTCCTGGGCTCAGCTGAGCGAGACTGGAAATCGTAACTCTGTGGCAAGCTCCTCTGCGGGGCTGTATGACCTTTCTCAGGGGCCTTTTTACCAGGTGCAGACTTGGAAAGGCAAAGATTCTGGGGTAGACTTTTCTGGGTAGTTTTTGAGGTGAAGTGTTGCATAAGTAAGTCAAGGGGCTTAGAGAATTCTTGATAAAGATTAGAAGCAAATTATGATAGCAGTGAGGGAATGGTCCAAGAGTGGGGTTTTAGTTTAAGGTTCTTGAGACAAAGCAGTTCTAAGTGATGACAGTGCCAGGATGTGGCCAGGAGAGTGGTGGCTGATGTGACACCAGTGGTGGTGAGGGCTGTGGGCATGCCAGTGTCCAGTTATGTCTGGGCTCGGGTGATGGATGGGTTTATCCACCTGGATGTTCAAATTGCCTAGGGTCATGGTAGATGCTGGGTTGGGGAGGTACAGGGTGAGAGCAAATTGACTGGGAGGTAAGGAGATCAGGGGACATCACAGGCCAGGGGGCACTAACACCAGGAAGATGAATTTTAATGGACGCTTGCCACTGACAAGCATTGTGCCAAGAGCTTTGCATGTACTTTCACATTTACTCCACAACAACACCAGAGTTAAGCACTATTATTTTTATTTTGCAGATGAGGAAAATAGAACTTTGCAAGCTTTGGGAGATTAGTAACTTGCCAAAGATGGTAGAGCTAGGCAGAGGTGGAGCTTTGGTGTGACAGGGAAGGACAGGGATCTGGAAGGGGCAGCGGGAGGCAGAGCCTCCTGACCCTGTGAATGGGTGAGGAGCATGAGAATGGCAGCCTCTCCAGACTGGGCAGCAGGGCAACTGTGTTCTCAGGCTTGAGCGAGATTCTAGTTAAGGCCAGAGGAGAAAAGGACCATGTATTAAAAAGTGTGAGGATAGAGGAGAGCATGGTTGCTGTGATAAGGAGAAGCAATGAGAAGATGGATCCAGGGAGAGGCAGTACGGAGATGATTATGGGAGTGGAAAGAAAATGGTCGAGGGGGACTTTCTTTGGTTTAGTGACAAAGGATCATAGAGTGAGAGGCCTGGTTGAAGAAATTTGATATAAATATGCTAACTTTGGCACAGTTATTTTGGTCCTGGCCTGGCTGAGGGCTCTAAGAGGATTCTGGCTGGCCTCAGCTGGCCATGAGCCAGTTACAAAGTGTTGAGAAGTGTTACAGATGAGACCATATGCAGAGAAGGGCATCCCTAACTGGAGGAGAAGCAGGGTTTTCTTTTGATGTCTGGTGCAATGGTGAAGGCCTCAGTTACTGACCAGTACCAGGGCCTTTGGTGGATCTGGGCCAGTGAAGTACTGGTAAGTGTTTAACGACTCTCTGAAAACAAACAGCAAATAAATAAACTCTGATTTATAGCATTTGCCAATTTCTGTGGTATAAATACTCCCACCATAGCTCCAGCCTAGGTTACCTATATAGCAGCACCCATGAGCATGGTGTCAGGGAGGCGGGCTTCTAGCCTGTGACCGTGCCTTGTTTTAATTTCCAAATGTAATGTAGCACCATGAAGGACAGGATATGTGTGACTGATCTGTGAGAATTGTCTGTGGACCAGACCACAATAGGATGGGATTTAGAGGAGACCGTGCAGTCTGAATTTGCTGGACAGGACTCTCAGCCACCTGCCCTGTGCCCCTTGTAGGACCCCTTGGTTATATGTCTGCCTTTTGTCCTACCATTGCTATTCTGTTCTTCATGCTAACATTTTTAGATTTATAAAATTAATGGTGAGTAAGATTCTGGCACCTTCCCCCAAATAATTTATTTGCCAAAGAAGTTTGAAAATGATTGCAATCAGGTTAATAGAATTTCAAGCATCCACAAAATTTATTCATGTGAATAATTTATTTTCATCTATAAGAAAAAAATCCTCTATTATGCCAGAATTATTCTCAATAATTAGAATATTCGTGTATATCAGAGAATGACTTCAGGAAAAGATAGTGGTAAAACCACCAAGGGTATAAGCTATGACAGGAGATAAGTAAAATCAATCTGGAAATATTTTCCTCATTCAATTAAATGTCAAATATAAACCAGTGCATTTCTGGTTGCACAACCCTAGTCTGTGCAGCCCACATGGGTGAAGACTACTTAGTCTGGATGTATGATACTAACGCAGAACTTTTCTTGCAATGGCATGTATTATCACACAGAACTCTGGATGTAAAATAGCATTCCTGCTTCTCCAGGAACATTTGAAGAGGCCACGACATTCACTGCCAGTACATGGGTTGACCTACATGATCTGCCACCCCTAAATTCAGCAAACCCTCATGCTTTTGTAGTATAACCACCAAGAAGCAGGAAGTTTTCCTTCTCTTTTTTTTTTCAAGTTGTTCATTGACCCATCCCTGGCATGCCAGATCCCTTCCTTCCTGGCATCTGGGAAGATACTGTGAATTGCAACTCAAGAGGAGGTAAGGGGAAAAGGAAATAGGAGAGTTGTTTTCACAAGCTATTAATGTGTAAGTCATGGTACCTAATTAAAAAAAAAAAAACCAATGAGTTTTATGATTCTTTCTCAAGAAGAGGGAAGCACTAGCTGAGCTACCTTTGCAGAATGTCAGTCTGTTGAACTGCTTGTGACAGATGGTGCTTTGTGATTATCACAATGGCTTTATATTTCCTAGCTTTGTTTCCTCCTGCTTGGAGCTCACAATGCCAGTTTGAGGCTCATCAAATCCCAATCATAGATTTACACTTGTCATTTTGCTACTTTGCTGGCTACATCCACCCCCTACAAAGGGATTGGCCTATCTTCTCATGAAAGGGAAAGTTAGAATAAAAATAGAGCCATTAGGACATGACAGGGAGTGAGAAGTTGGGCAATGGCTAGGCACCAGTATAATTATTCAGATTGAAAAAGCAAAGAAAAGGAAGCTACTACAATTGAGCCAAAACTCAATGCTGAACTCCCTGGTAGTCCAGGCAAAGAAGGAGCATGATAACCACTTTTCTACTGCTTCCTATATCTCACCACTAATACATTAGAAGAGTGGGGAGAACAGTCATTTGTCAGCAAGCATGCACTCCACAGACCTTCACCTGCACCAAGACACCTACCTGATAATATGGACGCGAGGGCTGCAATGATGAAGGACACGATGACACCAGGTCCTGCCATTTCCTTGGCCACCAGGCCAGACACCACGTACATCCCAGTGCCCACGCAGCTGCCAACACCAAGTGAGATGAGGTCCATGGTGGTGAGCACCTGGGCTAGCTTGGTGCCATGTGCTGTGGTTGTCCCAGTTCCCTCCAGCATGGACTCCACTGGTTTGGTGCGCAGGATCCTGGAGTACATTGCATACCAGGCAGCCCCCCACTGCACTCGCCGTGGGTCCAGGGAGGTAAGGAAGCCACTCATCCTGAGCGATGCAGGTTGTGGTGAAGGTCAATTGATGGAAGAGTATACAGGAGCCTTAGTGGATGTTTCTGGAACTCATCTAGCGAACAGGGATCTCTCGTTTAAGAAAGGTCCGGAGGGACCCAAAGCAGCCTTCTCCTGGGCATGAATGTCTGCAGGAAAAACACAAGAAAGAGGAAGATGAGACCAAGTGAGATATAAACCATGACTTGGAGGCATGAGTGGAGGTCAGTGTACTGAATTGATAGGACTGATCTATCCTGTGTATTTGTATCTCAGGAAGGTTGCATTTCCCCCTTTGTGTCCTTGACCATCTGTGGTCAGCACTGTGTTGCCTAGTTGTTTGGAAGAGGATGGTCTGAGTCAGGGCTCTGCCACTTATGGCTCTGGGGCCGTGGGTAAGCTACTTCTCTCTGCTTCAGTTTCAGCAGCGTAATGGGATAATAAAGAGCTTAAGACAATGCCTGGCATGTGGAAAATGCTCTCTGTCAAACTCTTAACTGCTTCCTACCTGGCTCTGCCAAGGCTTGGTCTGTGATTTGTGGACATATTCTTTGGACAGATCCTCATTTTTTACATAAGGATATAAAACTGGGGGGAGTTTCTGTCGTGGTGCATTGGTTAACGACCCGACTAGGAACCATGAGGGTGCGGGTTCAATCCCTGGCCTTGCTCAGTGGGTTAAGGATCTGGCGTTGCCATGAGCTGTGGTGTAGGTTGCAGAGGAGGCTCAGATCCTGTGTTGCTGTGGCTGTGGCATAGGCCGGTGGCTACAGCTCCAATTAGACTCCTAGCCTGGGAACCTCCATGTGCCACGAGTGCGGACGTAGAAAAGATAAATAAATAAATAAAAAATTGGATCTATGACTCTCAAGAGGGCAGTGCTACCCCATGGGATTGTCTTGGAACTTTGCTCTCAAATGAAATGAAAAATGTTTTGAGAATTTTTTTGCTCTCCAAGGTTTGGGTTGGGGGAGTGTTCATGGCATTTGGTGACTAGGCCCCAGAGATGCTTAATGTGTGGGATGGTGTCATACTACTCTCAGATATCTCATTGGACATTCTTTTTTTTTTTTTTTTTTTTCCTTTTATGGCTGCACCTGTGGCACATGGAAGTTCCTGGGCTAAGGGTTGAATTGGAACTGTAGCTGCTAGCCTATGCCAGAGCCACTCTGGATCCTTTTTTTTTGGATTTTTTAAAATTTATTTTTTATTTTTATTTTTCCCACTATACGGCATGGGGATCAAGTTACTCTTACATGTATACATTTTTTTCCCCCCATACTCTGGATCCTTAACCCACTGAGTGAAACCAGGGATTGAACCCACATCCTCACAGAGACAATGTTGGGTCCTTGAGCTGCTGAGCTACATTGGGAACTCCTCATTGGACATTCTTGTGGATGAAAATTCTGGTTATTATGATCTGAGCCTAAAACCTAACTCTGTTTTACATGTAAGTACATGAGACTATTTTGGATGATTTTAATATACAAGTATCTTGATTTTTCCAGAAAGGCAATCATAGAATAAACTGAAGGAAGATTGTAAATTCTTTAGTTTGGAACTTAAGGAAACCAAGGCCCCCTTTCAGTACAATCCATGGTGCTACATCTCCACCTGTTAGAGCCTGCCATTTGAAACTGGCACATTTACACTGATTTTTCATATAGTGCAAGCATCTGATGACTTCATTGGTAATTGCCTCAGTTTACATACTGAAATATGTTACAAGTAGGTTACCCATGAATTTTGCTTTAGGATATTAAAGAGGGGTGTGTCAAAAATTTATTACAAAAGAAGAGGTGTTGGGACTGATAGACTTGAGAATTATTGTATTAGATGATTTCTGAAATTTTGTCAGGTTAGAAAATGCCAAAATGAAGCTACTTTCTTTGGAAGCCAGAAACTTTATAAAATTATGTAAAGAATTTTTAAAGTACAGCTGGAACATTGATTTGAAGTACTATGCTGATAAGCCTAGGGCATTTACATTTACAGAAAGTACCAGGCCATGTAATCTACCAATATTATTAATTAATACTACTTAACACTTAATGTAACACCTGTCTGCTTCTAAAGGCTTTGCAAACGTGACCTAATTAGGTGAAATGTGGCAGTTTGGTTCACAAGGGTTGGACCTATTGGTTTAATTTCTTCCTAGATTTGACAGTACTTGCTTCATGCTATGTGTTAATTCTTGACAACTTCTTAAATATTAATACAGTTGGATAGTGCCATTGTATATGTCAGAGTCATTCAAAAGCCTAGATGCCAGCATTTAAAAAGAAAAAAGATTTTTCAGATCTGTGAGAAAATGTATACCAGGAAGGCTGCAAAAACAACTGCTTTACTTGAGCTATTGAGCTCTTGTGGGGAAATCAGTGTACATATCCATTTAATTTAAACCCACTGGTATGTACTGAGCACCTTTTGTGTGCCAGGCCTGGTCTTTGCAAAGACATGGCCCCTACTCTCATGGAACCTCCAGTCTAGAATAAGAGATGATAGATACCCAAATCACAATGCAAGGGAGAAAGTTTTTTTTTTCTTTTCTGAAAAACCTGCCTTTTATTATTGTTCTTAATACAAAGGTATAGCATGGCCATTGTAGAAAAATCAGACAATGTAAACAATAACATTCAGTGAGGAAAGACAGGACAAGTCAGTACATAGGTAGAAAAATAAAACCAGATTGTTCTAGAGAGGGATAAGGGGTGTGGTATGGGTTGAATTATATCCTCTCAAAATTTATATGTTGAAGCCCCTAACCTTCAGCACCTCAGAATATGACCTTATTTGGAAAAAGAGTCACGGCAGATATAGTTAATTAAGATGAAGTCATAGTGGGATGCTGTAAAAGCAGTTCTTAGAGGGAAGTTCACAGTGATACAGGCCTTCCTCCAAAAAAAGAAAAAGAAAAATCTCGAATCAGCAACATAACCTACAACCTAAAAGAATTAGAAAAAGAACAAACAAAACCTAAAGTCAGCAGAATGAAGGGACTCATAAAGATCAGAGAGGAGATCAATAAAATAAAGATAAAAAAATAGGAAAAAATCAGTAAAACCAAGAGCTGCTTCTTTGAAAGAGTAAACAAAATTGGCAAACCTCTGGCCAGACTCATCAAAAAGAAAAGAGAGAGAACCTAAACAAACAAAATAATAAATGAAAAAAGAGACATCTCAATGGGTACTGCAGAAATACAAAAAAAAAAAAAAAGAGAATAGAACAATTATATGTCAACATATTTGCAACCTAGAAGAAATGGACAGCTTTCTAGAGACATACAGCCCACCAAAACTGAATCAAGAAGAAACAGAGCATTTAAACAGACCAATCACTAGAAATGAAAGTGAATATGTGATTAAAAAAAAAAAGAAAACTCCTTACAAACGAAAGTCCAGGACCAGATGGCTTAACAGGTGAATTCTACCAAGCATACAAATAAGAATTTAAACTGATTCTTCTTAAATTCTTCCAAAAGACTGAAGAAGAAGGAACACTCCCAAAGATATCCTATAAAGCCCCCATTACTCTAATACCAAAACCAAAGACATTACCAAAAAAGAAAATTATAGGCCAATATCTTTGATGAATATAGATGCTAAAATTGTCAGCAAAATTTTTAGCAAACCAAATCCAACAACACATAAAAAAGATCACATACCACGACCAAGTGGGATTCATCCCAAGTTCACAAGAATGGTTCAACATATGCAGATCATTCTGTGTCATACACCACATTAACAAAAGTCAAAAACCACATGATCATCTCAATAGATACAGAAAAAGCATTTGACAAAATTCAATATCCATTCATGATTAAAAACTCTTACCAAAATGGGTGTAGAGGGAATTTATCTCAACATAATAAAAGCCATTTATGAGAAACCCACAGCCAATATAATAACTCAATGAAGAAAAGCTGAAAGCCTTGCTGCTAAAATCTGGAGCAAGACGAAAATGCCCACTCTCACCACTTTTATTCAGCATAGTGTTGAAAGTCCTAGCCATAGCAATCAGACAAACAAAACAAAGCAAAAGAAATAAAAGGTATCCAAATTGGAAAAGGTAATATTGTCACTATATGCAAATGACATGATATATGGAAAACCCTAATTACTCAAATTAATAAACTAATTCAGCAAAGTAAATTTTCAGCAACATACATGATTAACATTCAGGAATCAGTTGCATTTCTTTGTACTAACAATGAAATATTAGAAAAGGAATATAAAAATTACCTTTTAAAATCACACCCCCCAAAATAAAATACCTAAGAATAAATTGACCAAGAAAGTGAAAGATTTATACATGGAGAACTATAAAACATTAATAAAAGGAATTAAAAAGGATTCAAAGAAATGGAAAGATATCCTATGCTCCTAGATTGGAAGGAGGAATTAGTATTGTTAAAAGAGCCATACTACCCAAAGCAATCTATAGATTTAATGTGATCCCTATCAAATTACCCATGACATTTCTCACAGAACTGGAACAAATAATCCAGAAATTTATATGGATCCGTAAAAGACCCAGAATTGCCAGAGAAATCCTGAGGAAAAAAACCCAAAGTAGGAGGCATAACTCTTCTGGACTTCAGACAATATTACAAAGCTACAGTAATCAAGACAGTGTGTTGCTAGTATAAAAACAGACATATGGATCAGTGGAACAGAATGGAGAGCCTGGAGATAAACCCAGACACCTATGGTCAATTAATATTTGACAAAGGCAAGAATATAAAAATGGGAAAAAGACAGTCTCTTCAGTAAGTGGTGCTGGGAAAACTGGACAGCTTAATGTGAATCAATGAAACTAGAACGCACTCTCACACCATGCCAAAAATAAACTCAAAATGGCTTAAAGACTTTAAACATAAGGCATGACACCATAAAACTCCTAGAAGAGAATATAGGCAAAACATTCTCTGACATAAACCACAAAAATGTTTTCTTAGGTCAGTCTACCAAGGCAATAGAAATAAAAACAAAAATAAACAACCGGGACCTAATCAAACTTTCAAGCTTTTGCACAGCAAAGGAAACCATTAAAAAAGAAAAGAAAAGAAAAGAAAAGACAGCCTATGGAATTGGAGAAAAAAGCTGCAAAAGGGGCAACCAATGAGGGTTTAATCTCCAAAATATACAAACAACTCATACAACTCAACAAGAAAAAAACTAACAAGGCAATCAAAAAATGGGAAGAAGACCTAAATAGACATTTCTCCAAAGAAGACATAGAGATGGCCAGTAGGCACATGAAGAGATCCTCAACATTACTAATGATTAGAGAAATGCAGACCAAAACTACAGTGAGGTACCACCTCACATCAGTCATAATGGTCATCATTAAGAAGTCTACAAATAACAGATGCTGGAAAGGGTGTGGAGAAAAGGGAATGTAAATTGGTACAACCACTATGGAAAACAATATGGAGGTTCCTCAGAAAACAATATGGAACTATCATATGATCCAGCAACCCCATTCTTGGGCATATATTTGGAAAAAAATTTAACTTGAAAAGATATCTGCACTCCTATGTTCATTGCTGCACTATTCACAATAGCCAAAACATGGAAACAACCTAAATGTCAGAAAGAGAAGAACAAATACCACATGCTATCACTTGTATGTGGAATCTAAAATATGGCATAAATGAACCTATCTACAAAACAGAAACAGACTCACAGACATGAAGAATAGATTCGTGGTTTCCAAGGAGGAGGGTGGAGGGAGTGGAGTGGACTGGGAGTTTGGGGTTAAATAGATGCAAACTGTTACATTTAGAATGGCTAGGCAATAAGGTCCTACTGTATAGCACAAAAAACTATATCCAGTCTCCTGGGATAGACTATGATGGAAAATAATATTTTAAAAATTGTGTGTGTGTGTGTGTGTGTGTGTGACCGAGTCACTTTGCTGTTCAGCAGAAATTGGCACAACATTGTAAATAAACTATACTTTAATGAAAAGATATTTTTAAAAAAGATGAGCTCGTACTGGAGTTGGATGGAGTCAGCAGGGTTGGTTCCTTTTGAGGGCTATGAGGTTCCTTTTAAATATTTTAAAAAATATTTTAAAATATTTTAAAAGATATTTTAAAAAAAGAGGAACTCATACTAGAGTAGGATGGAGTCAGCAGGTTGGTTGCTTCGAGGAATAGAGCTCATTCCTAGCTTCTGGTGGTTTGCTTGCAGTCCTTGGTGTTCCCTTGCTTGTAGATTCATCACCCTGATGTCTGCTTTCATTTTCACATCTTACTCTCCCTGAGTGTGGCTCTGTAGCCAAATTTCCTCTTTTTGTAAGGACATCAGTCATATTGGATTATGAGGCAGAGGAGACTGGGAGAGGTCCAGTAACTTCCCAGAAGGGCAGAGCTGGCCATTGGCCCACTTGCAAACCTCTTACTCCTGGCTCTCCTTCATGAGGTATGCAGGGTCAGACCACTGAGGGTCGTGCAAGCCAAGACAAGGGGCTTGCATTTATTCTAAGAGCCATGAGAAGCCAGTGGAAGGTTTTATTCAGGTGGGCCACATGGTAGGATTTACATTTTAAAAGCTCATTGTAACTGCTGCACAGTTAACTGAAGACTGAAGCCCTGTGATTAGTCAATCCCAGATGGATGTGCAAAGGGGAGTGGGGTGTGTACCTGCTGCTGAGGGCAGCCATGCATCTCCAACTTGGCTGCACAGTGGAATTACCAGGGGATCTTTCAGGACACTGGTGCCTGGCCCCAACCCCAGAAACCCCAGTTTAATTGGTCTGAGGTGTGGCTTAGATATAGGGATTCATTCCTTAAAGCTCTCCAGGTGGTTCTAGCACTGCAGGGCTTAGGGGCCACTGCCCTGTGAGTAATGACTAAAGTGTTGGTGTAGAAAACCAGACACTACCTGTGATGGTTAATTTTATATAACCATTTTATGTAACCTGGGCTAAGGAATGTCACATACCTGGTAAAATATTATTTCTGGGTGTGTTTGTGAGGGTGTCTCCAGAAGAGATTAGAATTTGAGTTGGTGGGCTGAGCAAAGATCCCTTCATACTATTTGCTAAGGGCAGAGGAAGGGTAACTTCACTGATTTGGCTTGAGCTGGGATGTCCCCTTACTCTCTCCTCAGGCATTGGTGCTTCTGGCTCTTGAACTTTCAGACTCAGATGGGGATTCAGTGCCACTGGCCCCTCCCAATAATTCTCAGGCCTTCAGGCTCAGACTGAATGACACCACCAGCCTTCCTGGTTCTCCAGCTTGAAGACAGCTGATCATGGGATTTCTCAGCCTCCGTAACATGTGAGCCAATTCCTACAAGAAATCCTCTCATATATATCTGTATAAATCCTATTGGTGCTCTTTCTCTGGAGAACCATGACTGACCCATTTTCATTTTTCACATGGGGCTCCAAGTCTGATGCGAACTTCCTGTTTCTCTTCCTGGGCAAGTAACTGGGCCTCTTAGCAGCTGGCTTCTGCAGGCAGTGACTGTGAATGCTGTGCTGTCTGGAGAGACACCCTTTTGGATATTTGTCATGATTGGCCCTTCATCAGAAACTGTCACCAGAACATTGAGAAAAGAGCCAGGCTGTATAGGGAGGTGACAGCTTCTATTTGATAATTAGAAATTGTGGTGAAGACATAGAGAATCAACAAGAATAAAGGTTGAAGGTGGTGAGAATTCCTTCTTGGCTCTCTTGCCTACATGTAATTCCTCTGAGTGCTTGCTTTATTAATACAAATGGGCTTCGGGCATTCTCCTTCTTGGTTGGAAATTTACTGGAGAGAACAAAACATACAAAGGAAAACATGCTTCTAAGTGACTGCTGATAATATCCATATTCATTACCCCTAGATTATGTTAATCAAAGAGAGTTTTGGAAGCTCATTGCTGTTGTCTTTCCAAGATGAGCAATAAAAGTGTGTTGTGCTTTCTCTAGCACTTTAATTCAGGTTTCTCAAAATACTTCACAGCTATAACTAAGGGAGGCTTGCAGGGCCTCTAGGAGAAGGGAGTCATCGCTGTGGTGTTTGCCAGCATGCTTGAGGGTTCGGTGGATTGCAAGCGTAATGATGGTAAGAGCAGGTTTATGTGAGGATGAAAATAGTTATGGTCTGGAAGTTCACTGATTAGGTAGGATTATTGAATTAGGTTGGAGCCTACCTTTGAAGGCGAGGAGAGGAAGGAAACGAAGGCTAACAAAATAGTGAACAGCTTCAAATCATTCCTGCTTGATTTTGCATATCCACTAAGGGATTACAAAAATCCCTTCCCAACACTCCCCATTAGTGGACGTCCAGCCTTTGCTGGGACATCTGGAGCAGTGGGGAACCTTGCCTGATGGAAGCAGACCCTTCACATGGCTGGACACTTAGGATTGTGACAGAATTCTTCTAATCAGTGTTGTCAGGCAAAAGAAGGTTACAGTTAGAGCAAAAGGTGCTGGGTTTGATGAGCCCGTCCTGGCACCTGCAGGATTCAGAGGGGCCTTCTGAGGCCCCTCCCAGCTCACCCTCCTTTCTACCAGCCTTGCTGATTCTCCTCTTCTGGGCTCAGTTCCTCCTTGGCTCCTGGTTAAGGACCTAATTCAGGAGCCATGTTCTCTGGTTTCAAACTCTGGCTCTGCCCTTACTATCTAAGAGACTTTGGGCAAAGCCTCTCTATGTTTCAGGTTTGCCATCTATAAAATGGGATAATAAGGGCACTAACTAGCTCACAGAGCAATGATGAGAAGTCAAGGAGTTTAACGTGTGTGGAGCTTTTAGCACATTGCCTGGCACATGTGAGTGCCAGGAAGTGGTAGCCCACTAGCGTCACCCTGCTCTGGCTGCTGACCAGGTCTTTTTGTCCCTTGTTGCTGACATCCCCTCCTACCTCCTTAGGCAGCTCCAAGAGGACCCTTGGCTTGCTTCCCAGCCCTTACCCAGGGCTCTTCTCTGCTGAAACTCCCCTGGATTCTCCAGCTGCAGACCGTACATCCTGGTATTTCACTTCTACACATTCTTGCTTGCCTTTCTCATACTTGTAGGGAAGGGTCTCCTTTCCTGTGTTTTGTTATCTAAAGGGGATCCTTAGCAGATTTGCTTGGGCCTTTGGATGTTACATCTCTTCTCATTCCTTTACACCATTGACTTTCCTGCTCCAAATGAACACACAACATTGGGAGGTTCACCTACAGTCACCACTCTATCCCTGAAAGCACAACCTCCTTCTGACCTTCATGCCTGTGGTTTTCTGTGGCTCAAGCAGTCAGTCTTTGATGGCAGATTCTCAGCTGAGGTCCTGGCCTTTGTTGCTCTTCTGTTTCTTCCAAGCTTGCCAGTTTTGGTTCCATGTTTATACCCTAATTGTGGAGTCACTTGCCTGTCAGTGACTATGATTTTACATGGGGTGGCCAGATACAGGTCAGGTATATGTGGATCCCACAGTCTGTGCTATCCAAACAGAACACCCTAGCAAATTGAATTAATATCTATGTCCTGGCAAATTTCTCCTGTTGTTCCTAGTTTTGTTCTCTGTAGCTATACAGTTTAGGGCTAATCTGTTTATAGAAAAGTTTTCAAGTTTTTGAAGGCAACTAACATATCTCTAGGAGTCTTATCTTCCTCAGACTAAACATCTTCAATTTCTTCAGTGATCAGCAATGTCTCACATGGTACATCTTCTACAACAATCACATTCTGATTTGCACTTCTTGAGCAGGCTGCAGTTTATCATGGTTGTTGTTTTTGGACCATAACAGAGTGGTAAGGGAAATGTTTTTGATAGGTTTGGCTTTGTGTGTGTGTGTGTGTGTGTGTGTGCGTGCGCACGCGCGTATGCACCTCCTAAGTCATACAATGCTGGTGCCTGACAAATTCGCTCAGATGTACAATTGGTTTTAAACCCAGAGTTCCTGATTTTCAGATTGCCAGTCATTCCTATTACGTCTTTGCTAAGTGTTTGATTGAAAAGACCCACTTCAAGTATTTCTTGGTCTCCTACCACTTTCCTTACCAATGTGTTAGCTCATTTACATTGTATGTGGGATCTCAAACACAGCTTGCTTTGTTTTGCTTGGACTCTGTGACAACTGAATAGTTATGCAAAAGGTTGTGTCATTTCAGCTTCCTTTACAAAGCTTGCTATTTCTTTTTCTGTTTCTAAAGTTATTGAGTACATTAATAAGCTTTTGCTGCAGTAACAAACAGCTCTAAATTTCACAATGTTGCAACAATGACTTACCTCTTTTTTCCTTATAAAGATTAAAAAATTAAAAAAATTATATCGAAGTATTGTTGATTTACAGTGTCGTGTTAGTTTCAGGTATGTATATATATATATATATATATATATATATATATATATATATATACTCTTTTTCAGATTCTTTTCCATTAGAAGTTATTACAATATATTGAGTATAATTCCCTATGCTATACGGAAGGTCTTTATTATTTATTTATTTTATATATATTAGTGTGTATCTGTTAATCCCAAATTCCTAATTTATCTGTCTCCACCTTTTTCCCCTTTGGAAACCATAAGTTTGTTTTTTCATGTCTGTGAGACTGTTTCTGTTTTGTAAACAAGTTCATTTGTATTGTTTGTTTAGATTCCCCATATATGTGATATCATACAATATTTGTCTTTGTCTGACTTACTTCACTTAATATGATAATCTCTTCATCTGCGTTGCTGCAGATGACATTATTTCATTCTTTTTTATGGCTGTATGTGTGTGTATATACGTGTATATATAATACACACCCCCCATCTTCTTTATCCATTCATTTGTCAGTGGATACTTAGGTTGCTTCCATGTTTTGGCCATTGTAAGCAGTGTTGTAATGAACATTGGGGTACATGTATCTTATGTTTTTTTCTTTGTTGGTGGTGTTTTTTGTTTTTGTCTTATTAAAGTACAGTTGATTTACAAGTTGTACCAATTTCTGCTGTGCAGCAAAGTGACTCAGTCATACAAATGCAATTTTTTAAACATTATTTTCCATCACGGTTTATCCCAGGAGATTGAATATAGTTCCCTGTGCTATATAGTATGACCTTGTTGTTTATCCATTCTGAATGATAAATAACTAATCTCATACTCCCAGTGAGGTGCATGTACCTTTTTTTTTGTCTTTTTTTGTCTTTTGTCTGTTGTTGTTGTTGTTGCTATTTCTTGGGCCGCTCCCGCAGCATATGGAGATTCCCAGGCTAGGGGTTGAATCGGAGCTGTAGCCACCGGCCTACGCCAGAGCCACAGCAACGCGGGATCCGAGCCGCGTCTGCAACCTACACCACAGCTCACGGCAACACCGGATCGTTAACCCACTGAGCAAGGGCAGGGACCGAACCCGCAACCTCATGCTTCCTAGTCGGATTCGTTAACCACTGCGCCACGACGGGAACTCCCATGTACCTTTTTGAATTAGAGTTTTCAGCTTTTCCAGTTATATGCTCAGAAATGGGATTGCTGGATGATATGGTAACTCTGTTTTTCATTTTTTAAGGAGCCTCCAGACTGTTCATAGAGGCTACACCAATTTATATTCCCACCAACAGTGCATTGTAGGAGGGTTCCCTTTTCTCCACATCCTCTCCAGCATTTATTTGTAGACTTTTTGATGATGACAAAGTGTGAAGTGGTACCTCATTGTAGTTTTAATTTGCATTTCTTTACTAATTAGTGATGTTGAGCCTCTTTTCATGTGCCTGTTGGCCATCTGTAATGACATCTATCTCTTGCTATGACTCTACTTCAGGCTTTGGATTGACTTCAGGTCTTTTCCTCAGTCTGAACTATGAGTCTCCATGTGTCTTCTTGTCCTGGGATTCATGCTAAAGGAGCAATCCCTACCTGACCTATGCTGTTCTTTTCTGGCACAGGCCAAGAACAAGGGACTGGGGAAAAGTGCAGTGCCTCTTCTGCTTCGGCTTGAAAATGGCATTTCCACAAACTTTCCATTGGCTAAAAGTAAGTCAAGTGATCAGGACCAAAAGTTAATGGGGTATGTAGTATGTTCCTCCCATAGAAGCCAAGTGATTCACATGGCAAAGGGTGAGATTGTATACTTTTTAAAAGGAGGATGTGAATAGTTGTGATGAGAATATAACTTATATCGCTGAGTGTTTGCTATGTACTAGGCAGAGCAATTGCATTTTGTTTTTGAAGCTTTTTTTTTTTTCTGAAATGATCAGAAATTTATACATCTAAGATATAAATGTAAAGAGACTTTATTTTACTCATTCCTGTACTTCCACAATTAATTCTGTAAAGGTATAAAGATCGATTTTCTTTAATGAGCAGTGTAGATCCAAAATTCATATCTGCTTCCAACACCATGTAGAACAAAATAATAAGTCATTTTAACTTTATTTGCCTGAAATAAACTAATCTTCAAATTTTTGTTTCAGCCTTATGGGGCTAATTGATCTTTACCTAGTCTGGGACAATATTTTGGCTTAAAAATTTCCCATTCTGCTTCCCAGTTTGTCAACAACACTTCAGGGGTTGAGAATATTATCTGTATGTATTTGGCAGAAACTGTTGTGAAAACACTCTCAAGAGAATGTCTGGTGCCTGCTTAGGGCAGAAGGGAGGGAAACTTGTTCAGAGATCCTGTTTTTCCATCACTGAGATACCACTTTCTCCCCCAACACCCTGGTCAGAGAAGCTGTCACGGCCCAATGTCACCCTCCTCTCTTTGTCACCCTCCCCCTTTCCTCCCTCTGACATCACACCGGTGCTCTTTCCACTGCTCCATATTTAAGAAGGTGAACAGAGCTGCCTGCATTTTCTTTGTATGATCTTTCTGTCTTGTCAGGCTGGGGATGATCCCCAAAGGAGAGTGAGACCTTTACCTAGTTGTCTATGTGGTAATGTTCCTTTACAGGAGCTGAGGGAAAGTAAAAGGATGTGTAATGTACCTCAAAACTCTTCCTAGTGTCTTGGCTTCAGTGGGGTTTTCCTCATTGCAATTTGGAGAAGCAGGAGTCTGCTAAATGCTTTTCATTATTAGCCAGCTGGCTCCCTTAGCATTGTTCAGGAAAATCCTTAAGTAGATACATCCCTGAAGCGTCTCTTCCTGGATATGCTAACAGGAAAAGCTTAGCCCACATGAGAAGCTCCCTCACAAATTCCTAACTGCAATTTGGAGAACTGACTTTGTACCTTTGGGTTTGGAGCTCATATTTGAAACTGCTTTTGTGTTCCCTATTCACACCCAGGCCTCTTTGTACTTTGATTTGGTTATTCTGGAGGCTGGCCGTCTATCTCTAAGATCCCTTCCAGTGCCCCCAAAGGAAATTTCTGCTATTCTAAAGGGTCTGCATTTTAAGTCAGGTGATTTCAAGCAGACCCTCCACATTTTAATAATGGCCATTTCTATGTGATACAGCAATAAACAGACAAGTGGACAGAATCTTAATTTTATAGATATAGCTAGGTTTTTTTTTTTTTTTAAGATGAAAGCAGGTTTATTGAGAGGTACACATTCCATAGGTAGAATATGGTCCGTCTCAAAAGGTGAGATCAGCCTATTGATGTAGGT
This sequence comes from Phacochoerus africanus, assembly GCF_016906955.1. Taxonomy (NCBI): domain Eukaryota; kingdom Metazoa; phylum Chordata; class Mammalia; order Artiodactyla; family Suidae; genus Phacochoerus; species Phacochoerus africanus. The sequence continues at coordinate 189,546,151 of NC_062544.1, forward strand.
TTTTATACATGCTTCATGAACTTTCATTTCTCAACAAAGCCTGGCTCTATATACCCATCCTCCTTCTATGCTTGGTAGCACTGTTCTCAGTACACATTATCTGCTTTAGTGGGTTCAGAACACCTACTAAATGTCTGGCACCGTGTGTGCATGATGCACAGATGGAAAGAGGAGGAAGATGACCCCTTGTTCTTAGAGCACCCAGGCTGGCCGGGAAGACAGTCGTGACATGAAATGACTGTCCAGTGTGGTACAGCAGGTCTCCCGCCTGACTACAGTGATTTTACTTGTTAGCCATTTTCCTTGTTGTTTTCCCCACCTTTCCCACTAAACTATCCGCATTTTCATGTTTCCTATTCATTTTAGCTCATATCCCATCTGTCGTTAAATGTGTTAACCACTTGGGCCTCCTCTTCTCTGATTTCCTAGGAGACTCCAAATCAGCATATTTTAAATTGTGTCTTGCCACCAATTGTTATACATTTGGAGGCTTGGATTTCCTTAAACCCTCCAAATGGTTTTGTTTTGGAAAGAAAATGAAATCCAAATTCCCTAAATGGCCTCAGGGCCCTAAGCCATCTAGGGTCCACTTCCTCTCAGAGTTCATTGCCTGCTACCCTCTCTTTAGTTTCAGCTACAGTGACTTCCTCTCTGTTCTTGAAACACACGAAACTCTTCAGGACCTTTGTACTTGTTTCCCCTATGTGGAATCTCCTCCTCAGATCTTTGCATGACTCTCTTTTGATTCTGATCTCAGCTGAAATGTCGTCTCTGCACAGGAGTCCCTCTGGGACCACCTGGGCTAAAAGTAGCCCTGGTCTTTCAGACTCTTTCTCTCAAGTTCTATCATCTGTCTGTCTGTTTATCTATCTATCTGTCTATCTATCCATCTATTTATTTATTTTTGTGTAAGATATCTCTATTTGACATTTATTTATTCATGTTTTCATTGTCTTTATCTTCTCTCCAGACTGTAAACTCCTTGAAGGTACGTATTTGTCTGTTTTGTTCTTTGCTTAATCCCCAGGGACCACAGCATGGACTAGCAAACAGTAGGTAATTGACAAATGTTTGTAGAATGAAGATTTTTCCACAGTGCTAAAAATAGTATTTGGCATAAAATATTTCTTTATACAAGGTATCATTTACAATAGCAGTTTGTAATAATCCTTGATCTCTTGAGACATCTGTTACAACAGACGAATGACTTCCTTTGTTGAATACCCTTTGCACACAAAATCAAAGAACACAAAACCTCAGAAATCATTTAATATAAACCTCAGATTTTATAAATGATTAAACTCTATTTTCATTGATTGCCTCCACAAATCCCTTTGGGGAACCAAATTATATATATTACCTAGATATAGAAATTATCTATATTACCTATTAATTAGTTATAAATAAATTATCTTTCTGTGTTTTTGATCCTTTAATATTAACTCAAGGGAAGACAATTAAAAATCCACAATATTATAATATTAAAACATTTAACATTAAAACATTAACATGTAGTTAAAGTTAGAGTTGTACTTTTTGATGTAGATGGTTTGAGACCTTGAACAATCTTTCATCCAATCAGAGCTATAAAAATCTCATAAATCATGGAGTATGTACCATAGAAGATAAGGTATAATTTTTAGTTTGCATCATTCTTTTTTTTTTTTTTCCAATCTGGGAGGAAAATAGTTGAGAACTTTGACAGCCTGGAATTCAATATGTTTTTGAAAAATGGAAATTGCTTTGCCCTGTGGATGCACTGTTCACTTCTAGCTTGAGTCTGCTTTGAGGATAGCACTCACCCAAGGTCTGCAGGCCCTTGGCTATGCCCTGGATCCACAGCCCAGTGAACTCTCTGGAGGCAGGTTCCTTTCCTGACTACCAGCATGTCTTTTCATTAGGAAATCTGAGAACTGGGAGAGCATATTTTGGTTCCAGCAGCACTTAACTCACAGAGGAATGCCAGATATCATTTGGGGACTTTGAAACACATTTCCAACCTACAAGCTATTTGGCTAAAAAAGGTTTGCTTTTAAGCTTTTGAGTTAAAACCGCAAGTTCTTGAGTTCGAGTATATTCCTTATAGAGCACTTTAAGGTGCAAAAGTTAGTGAAAATATAGTCAATAACATGAATCAAAGAAATGGGTCAAATAAATAATACTTCTATATACTGGTGGTGGGAATGTGAAGTGACAGATATTTTTGGAAAGTAAATCTATTATGTGAAAATAATTAGGTGCAAAAAAAGTTTTTTCCCCCCAAAGGGCCATTGCAATGCCATTTATAGTGGTAAAAACTAATCTAAATGTCTAAAAATAGGGACAGAGATAAATGAGGCATTCAAAGAATAAAATAATTGTTCTTAAACAATATTTAATGACATAAATTGTTCAGAAGATATTAAAGTAAAACAGTTATGACAATAAGGGATATAAACTGGATATTGTGTATGATCCAATTTCATTCTCTTCTAAAGGCAGAGCACTTAAATGTAAAAAGGAGGGATCAGTGGTGGTAGAATTGGGAATGACTTCTCTTTTCATCATTTCTATGTTCAGCACATATTTTCTTTAAATCAGGATAAAATATTTAATTAAAAAGCAAAACAGAACACAGAAGGTCCCAGAATAATGAGCACCCTCCTCTTCCTTGTTTTTTGTAGTTTTGCTTCTATGCATCTCCACTACTGGAACTGTTTTAGGTTCTGTTTTTCCTGTGGCATTAGATTAGCCAATATTGTATCACTTGCTTCACTTTGGAGATAGACTTTTCAGGGAATTTTCAAGGAAACTCTGACTTGGTTACAGAATCAGCAGATTGGAATCACCAGATACTTGGAGGTGGGATTCTCCCAGTTGATGCACAAAGCTCAGGCCAGTGCAGGAAGGTAGAATCTGTCCTTGAAGCAAACTTTAGTCTTGTGACCCTGGCTTCTCCTAGACTGGTTTTCTTTCTTCGCATGTTGACTATCCCCCAACCCCCAAAGGCAAGTAGTTCTGACAATTTCTTGTCAGACTGTTCTAAGAATTTGAATTAGTCTTAACAGGCTCATCTTAACAAAGCAAACAAGCAAAGACACCCCTCCTCCTCTTCAGGTATTGTCACACTTTAGCTATTGTCGTCCAGGCTGTCTCCACTTCTTATCTTGTCCGTTGCAGGCCTTCTCTGTTCTGCTTTCTGCAGCTTCCTTGCCACCAAAATTGCATTTCTGAAGTCATCAGTGGCTTCTGTGTTGCTAAATTCAACAGACATATTTTAGCCCCCATCTCCCTCCCTTGACCTGTCAGAGGTATTCAATGGGTTGTTCATGTCCTCCTTCTCAAACACTCTTACTTCATCTTAGAGCAGTGAGATCCATGGGTGTAGGTATGTCATGTGCAAGCTTCATGGTGATCTCCTATCATTCTTTTAGGAATAAGCTGTTGTGATTTTCTTCTTCTTCAGTGTAATGAGATTTAAAAGGAAGAATGCATCCTAGAAGATCCTCACTGCTGGTACATTTTTAGTCCTTAATATGGTGTCTGTTATTAAATGGAATTATAGAATGGTATCTACAATGACAATGGATTGGTCAGTGTGGGTCAACATCAAGAAACCATTATGTTATGATGCTGGAACGTCTTTGCTGAAAGAGTGGTCTAGAAGGGGAAGAGACACCCTTTAGTTGAACATGAAAGAGAAGTGGGAGAATCTGCTTAACAAATATAAAAGAGAATTAAAAATATTACTTGAGGTAGAGGGTTAGATGGTTTACAGTCTTTCAGGTCCATCTGGACTTTTGGTCATTTGTGCATCTTGACCCCTACTTAGAGCTGACCTGTCTGAGACTATTGTCGTCTCTGAGATGTGAAGATTGAAAGTGCAAAGTTTCTTTGCCAAGTGAGGCTGATGGACCTGCTGCCCTAGTACCTTTGACCTCCTCCCTTCTCCCGGGAGATACCAGCCCAGATCTGACCTCCTCTTTTATGTTTCCCCTAGAAGAGAAGGCCATGATGTCTGGTGTTTAGAACCAGCCCCAGAAGACCCATTTACTATGTTCTGTATCAATAAGATCCATCAGAAATAAAATATCTCTAGGACCAAGGATTGGGGTGGTAAATGGGATAGATTATATTCATATTTGGTAGCTGAAGAGTATTCCAACAAAGAGCCTTTGTGTTGAGAGTCTGGAATTGAGAACACTTATTTAATTGGTTCCATGTGTCATAGGCAAGTGCTGAGAGTATAATTTCTTCCTACCTGGATTTGGGTCTGACGAGGACCCCCATCCCATTTTAGTTAATGAAAAATCTCCAAGTAAAAAGGGAACACATAAAAGGACTAAAACAGCCCACTTGCTAGTTTGAACTCTAGGTCTTATTCTGTTGCAAGTTGATAAAGGGTAAAATAAAAAAAAAGAGAATCTCATTGTGATGCTAAAAACGGGGAGGTCACATGGTTATATGTCTAAAATGCAAGTGATAGTGCTTAACAAAGAGGGTCTTCCAGAGTTCCTGTCATGGCTCAGTGGTTAATGAATCCGACTAGGAACCATGAGGTTGCAGGTTCAATCCCTGGCCTTGCTCAGTGGGTAAAGGATCCAGCATTGCCCTGAGCTGTGGTGTAGGTCACAGACGTGGCTTGGATCCCACGGTGCTGTGGCCCTGGCTAGGCCAGCAGCTACAGCTCCGATTAGACCCCTAGCCTGGAAAACTCCATATGCCACGGGAGTGGCCCCAGAAAAAGGCAAAAAAAAAAAAAAAAAGAGGGTCTTCCCTTTCTGCCTTCTCTATTCACACACCTCAGGTAGAAATGTTTGCCCATCTCTTTCTGTGTGCCAAATGCTGCCCATACCCTACCTTGGGTAACCTTCACTTATGTCATAGTATCCCTATATGATGGTTACTGTGTACCAGGCATGATTTAAACTGATATATAAATTCTTACAACAGCCCTTTGAAGGAGATATTATTTTTAACCATCTCCAGTTGAAAGATGAGGAAACTGAAGCATGGAGCAGTTAAGGCATTTGTTCAGAGTGACACAGCTGCTAAGTGGCAGAGCTGGGACTTGAATCCAGGCAGTGTGGCTCCAGAGCAGGGGCTGGTCTAGAGCAGCGCTGTCCAGCAGAGCCCTATGATGACATGTTCTTTGCAGTGTTCCATATGGTAGCCATAACCACACGTGGCTCCTGTGCATTTGAAATGTGACTAGTGCAGCAAAATAGCCAAATTTAACATTTTATTTAATTTCAGTGATTTAAATTTAGACGGTCACCCATGGTTAGTGGCTATTATACTGGACAACATAGTTGTAGAATCTGCATTTAATAACTTCCCAAAATAATATCAGAAAGGTGGTGGTGTCTTTCACAGGTGAGGACAGTGAGTGTCAGGGAAGTTGGAAAAATAACGCTTTTACCCAAGGCTCTGAAGATGGAATGTGAAGGAGCCAGGATGCCAGTCTCTAAAATCACATGCTCTGGTCACCAGAGATGTACCCGTCACCCCCATCCACTCTCCCACCTCTTCATCTCTTTCCAAACAGGATGGGAAAGCATATCTTTCTTCCTTCACCCTTATCAAAGCGTCTCTTTTTCCCTTCCTCTATTATTAACGCAGTAATAGTAGAACAGCCCTTTGTGACAGAACATCATGCTACATGTGTGGGGGATGTGGCATTACCCTGGCTATACTGGAACAGCTTAACTTGGTAGGAAGTGTATACCCATTCTTAACCTTAAGGGCTTATCTCAAACTGTTATTTCATTGTCTCTTTCTTCTTGGTTATGCCTTGCAAATCATAACAGCCTTTGGTTAAAAGTACTAAAGTTATGTCTACCTCAAGCTTTGCTGTTTAGTGGGAACCCTACCCCCTACAGAAAGCCCTAAAACAAAACAGCAAAACCTCTTTCAATTAGGTTCACATTAAATAATATTATTATTAAATTATATATATATATATGTATATATGTGTGTGTATATCTATATCATGCATGATTTGGGAGACTGTCATTTTCCTAAGGCACAGTTTTGAAAAAACCAACCTTATGTTAACCTGGGGTGAGCCAAGAACAGTGTCTTGTCCTCACTCAGTAATCTCTCAACAACTATTAATGTTTCATTGATTTTCCTTCCTCTATCTCCCTTTAGTAACTTAGGACTTCTCTGAATAGGAAGTCTCATTTTAACTGCTGGGTATGAACAAAGACAACAGAACTATGTTCAACCAAGAAAACCCTAATTCAAATACTGGTGCACCCAGGCTTTAGGCACCCAGGCAGTCCTTTCTGGCATCAGAAGAGAAGAAATGCTGTGACTTTGTCAGATAGCAGCCTACTCATCTGATCACAAAATGTGATTGCTGTCTTATCTGGAGACAAGACTCATCCAGCTCCCAGACAGGCGGCAGAATCTAATGTTTCCTGGTGGGGAGGAGCATGCCAGTATTTCCAATGACCTGGAAAGTAGGAGTTCATTGGAAAACAGCTTGAGAAGAGACTGAGGAGGACTCTAAGGGCATTGAAAAATGGGGAGAAAGTGTATCTGTGTTTGCATCTCCTCACTGCTTCCAGTTCCTCTGTGACATATCCTGGACTCTGTGGGTCTCAAATAATGATTGAGTTATGCAACTACAGCCAACCTGATGATACTTAAAAATCCAGAGCATTGACGTAAATTAGTGTTCTCATTTCCACTGACTCACTCAGAGGGAACAAATAGAGAGGGAGAAAGGGATAAGAAGGCATTTTATAATTTCTCAAGATATGAAATCTAGCACTGTGCTATTTAATAGAAGCTCTTTCTACTCCCAAGTAATCAGACCTCCAAGCTACCTCCTGGAGCAATTCCACTATCAAAACATGCTGTTCCCTTTGCACCTACCAGTAAAGCAGTCGGGGGTGGTTGTGTCCCCTCACACTAATGGACAGCTGGCTCTAGAAGGTGATTTAGATCAGCCTTTCACTTGTCAAATCATTTTTTTCTCCGTGAAGGCTGGACTTGAACTAATATTGCTGTGAGAGCCACAGCACCATGAATAACATCACATGTAGGTGGGTGATACACAGATATCTCTGGTCTTTCAAGTTAGGCCCCCAGGGATTCTCAGCCTTACAATCATTTAGAACAATTTGAGTCACTTCAGGAGCTTCAGTCCCACTCCTACTCCCAAGAGATTTATCTGACACAGGGACTTGGCCTTAGTGATATTGGGGGGCTTCCAGGTGATTCCATTTTGCAGCCAGGGCAGAGACCCTAGATGGACCAGCTAGCACTCTCAGGTCAGCAGGCTCCCTTCCTTCTTCTCTTCCTCCTCCCTTTTCCTTCTCCTCATTTCTCCAATGATTCAAGCCAAATAAGTGGCTTTCTGAAGTGGATGGTTTTATTTTCTTTTATGAACATGATAATATTTTTCATCTCCTTAAAACAATATATACCTATTGTAAATAATTTCTACATGGCTTATGGAGGTCTAAAAAAGAAAGTCACAATGACTCATTTTCCACTAGAAATAAGAACTCTGTTTTGGTGTATGACTTTTTAGATCATTTTCTAGAAATATATATGTGTGTGTGTGTGTATACATATATATTTCTTTTTAGCCCACTCACAGACACACACATGCACACATTTTTTTTTTTTACAAAATTGAGGTATTGTCTTATGATTTTTTTCACTTAGTGTTATCAGAGATATTGATACAGTAAATGCAGAAGTCCAGCATTTTAAAGTACTATAAGATTTGCTAATTTTATGTATACAGACTGTCCCCATCTTATGATGGTTTGACTTATGATGGTGTGAAAACAATACATATTTAGTAGAAACAATACTTTGAATTTTGAATTTTAATCTTTTCCCAGACTAGCGATACGGGTACAATACTGTCCCATGATGCTGGGCAGCAGAAATCAGCCACAGGATCTGAGTGTGAATAGCTGATACACTTACAACCATTCTGTACCACACGACCATCCTATTGTTCACTTTTAGTACAGTTTTCAGTAAGTTACATGAGCTGTTCAATACTTTACTATAAAACAGGCTTTGTGTCAGATGATTTTGCCCAATTGTAGGCTAATTTATGTGTTATAAGCACATTTAAGGTAGGCTAGGCTGAGGTATGCCTTTTGGTATGTTAGGTGTTTTTAATGCATATTCACCTTATGATGGATTTCTTGGGATGTAATTCCATCATAAGTAGAGGAAGATCTGTAATCAGCAATTAGTTTAATTCTTCTTTTAATGGACATTGAAGCTCTTCTCATTATTTTGCTCTTATAAACAGTGACACAGTGGACATATATTCTGCAGATATTTCCATACAATCCCTTACCTTAAGTTCCTAGAAGTGGAGTTGCCAAGTTAATAGATATGCATCTTTTACAATCTGGTGACTTTGCCAGACTGTCCTTTCAAAAGATTGTGTCGCTTTAAATGCTCCTCATTTAATATGCCTGTGCCCATGTACTATCAATTTCATATCTTCTGAAATTGGAAGCACCCATAAATAAAAATTTGCATCTGCAAAACTTGATTCAGGCTGCACTTACAGAGTGCCTAATATGTGCCAGGTGCTAAGAATACTAAGACACATAAGCCAGAGTTCTTGCCTTCTCCTACCTGGACACTTTTGTGTATGTAACTATTACCTGGGGCATCCTGTGAAAATGAAATTTCTGCCTCAGTAAGTCTGAGATGGGCCCTGAAATTCTGCTTTTCTAGGAAGCTTGCAGAAGTTGCCAGTGTCTGTGCAGTTGGTCTGCATCTAGCAGCAAGGCTCCATCCCACTTCTGGGCCTTTGCAGTAGCTCTTCTCTTTACCTGCTTTGATCTTCCCACTCTTTGCTAAGCTCAGTTGTTCCCACACATGGCTGCACATGAAAATCACCTGGGAAATTACAAAACCAAAAACACAGACACAGCTCCTTAGGCTTTTCCATGAAGCTATTAAATCCACATTTCTGGGAATGGAGTATAAGAATCACTATTTGAAGCAAAATCACAGACCAGACTCTTGGAGCTGGTGGTTAGTTTGCTCCTACTGACCCCCAGACCTCATGCTGAGCATCATTTCTCATCTATAAATGAGTTCATCCCTGTCCCCCCTCTATAAGCTGTTGTAGCATGCTGCACTTCTCCTTTGGAGCACTCCATGGAATAAATAAATTAATTGTGTCATTATTCATTAGCATCTGTGCCCTTTTTAGTCTGAGTTTCATGAGGGCAGAGTTGTGTCTGTCTTAGTCACTGTAGTGTCCTCAGCACCAAGCCAGGGACTTCTGGCAAATAGGTGGCACTCAGTACACAGGAATGAATAAATGAATTGATGTTATCTTCTAAAGCGCTTTGTAAATATTTTCACATTCAGTTCTCATAAGTGTGTAAGGCAGGAAGTACAGACATTAATATCCCTAACCTACAAATGAAAAAGATGTTTGGAGACTCATGAAGTGACTCATTCATGATGACATAGCTTAGGTCCAGACTTGGACACTGGCTTTCTGTCCCCTCTCTGTCTATCCAGGCTGCTCCTCGACAGCTTTTGTACTCAGCTTGAGCTGAGGAAATTTATTTAAATGTTCCCAATGTGACACTTATTATGACCTCAGAAATTAAGAATGCTAACAGTTATCCCTACCTGACATCCTGTGGAAAGGCACTTGGCTTGAACAGTGACATGAAGAATGCATCCTTGGAGAATAAACAATGGTTCCTGCAGTCACTTCCACATTATGTTTTAAATCACAAACAGGGGAGAAAACAGGCATAGATCAATCAGAAGAAAATCACCTTCCCCCAAACCCATGGAGGCATGGAGAGTCTGAATGAAAGTGAAAACAGAAAAGCAATTTAAGCTTTTTACAGGAAATTTTTGTAATACCAGGGGCAGAGGCCTGATGGGTGATGGCTTCTTTAAGGAAATGATGAAGCTGGTGCTACTATGGTTTCACTTGCCTATAATTTTATGTGCAGAGAGGAAAAGAGGAAGCTCTTGGCTTATAATTAAATGATGATGATGATGGTTGTGACTGGGCATATATACAACGAGGGGTTGATTTGAAAATAGGTCAGGGGTCCTCAATTCTATTAGCCTCAGTGCCACCTTTTTTATAGCACATATTGCATTATAAATGTGATGGCAAAATCACACCCATTCCTAACCTGATGTGAAATTCATAGATAATATAATTAACCCACAAACATTATTTAAGAAAAATCAATATAGTTCATTCATAGTATGAAGAACTATAAGGCAGTTAATTTATAACAAAAATGCTCTTCAAACTGTAAATGCTCAAGCACAGTAGACTGAAGTGCTCAAACTTGCAATCTGTGCCCAGAATCACTATGATCCCAAGAGACACAAATGATAAAATTGTGGGGTATTGGCAGTCCACATAGTACTGATGGGGGTTTGTGGGTGAAATGATTTTCTGAAAACTTTCAGATTAAACCTAATACTGTTTTTCCTTGATTTGTATGTTAATTACCTTTCTTTCTTTCTTTTTTTTTTTGTCTTTTAAATTTTTTTTTATGGCCGCATCTGTGGCATATGGAGGTTCCCAGGCTAAGGATAGAATCAGAGCTACACCTGCTGGCCTACACCACAGCCACAGCAACACAAGATCTGAGCCACCTCTCAACCTGCACCACAGCTCATGGCAATGCCAGATCCTTAACCCACTGAGTAAGACCAGGGATTGAACTTGTATCCTTTGCTGAGCCAGGATGGGAACTCCCGTCCTTTCTGAAAAATTCACTACATATAAATTTTTAAATTGAGGTATAATTCACATGTCATAAAATTCATTTTTCAAAGTGTGTGATTCAGTGGTTTTTGGTTGCATACCTATCACAATTGTCTAATTTCAGAATATTTTATCACCCCTAAAAGAAACCGACACTCCATTTCCCCTTCCCCCAACTCCTGGAAATCACAAAGACACTTTCTGTCTCCATGGATTTGCGTATTTTGAACATTCCACGTTGTAATAATACCTGTGCCTTTTGTGTCTGTCTTCTTTCACTTATAATGTTTTCAAAGTTCATCTGTGTCATATCATGTATCAGAACTTCATTTTTTATGGCTGAATAATGTTCTATGATATGGATACACCATATTTTGTTTGTCCATTCATTGGTTGATACCATTTTTAGATGTTTACACTTTTTTGGTTATTATGAATAATGTTGCTGTGAATATTTGTGCACAAATTTTTATTGGGATATATGATTTCAAGTCCATTGGATATCTACTAGGAGTGGAATTTTTGGGTCACATGGAAACTCTATGTTTAACATTTTGAGGAACTGCCAGACTGTCTTCCAATGCAACAGCAGCATTTTGCTTTCCTCCCAGCACATATAAAATTTCCAGTTTCTCCACATCTTCAACAGTTGTTCTTGTCCATCTTTTTTACTATCACTATCTTAGTGAGCATGAATTGGTATCTGATTGTGGCACTGATTTTGCATTTACTTAAAACTAACGAACATCTTTCCATGTGCTCACTGGTCATTTGCATATCTCCTTCAGAGAAATGTCTGTTCAAATTCTTTTGCTCATTTTTAAGTTGAATATTTGTCTTTTTATTGTTGATCCCTGAGAGTTCTTTATATATTCGGGATGCTAGATCTTTATCAGATATGTGATTTGCATAAAAATTTTTTTTAATGGCTGCAGGGTGGCATATGGAAGTTCCCGGGTTAGGGGTCACATTGGAGCTAAAGCTGCTGGCCTGTGTCACAGCCACTGGAACACCAGATCTGAGACATGTTTGTACACCACAGCTCACAGCAATGCCAGATCCTTAACCCACTAAGCAAGGCCAGGGATTGAACCTGCATCCTCATGGATACTAGTCGAGTTTGTTTCTGCTGAGCCACAATGAGAAGTCTGTATCTGCAAATGTTTTCTCCCATTCTGGACTGTCTTTTCACTTTCTTTCTTTCTTTTTTTTGTCTTTTTGCTATTTCTTGGGCCACTCCTGCGGCATATGGAGGTTCCCAGGCTAGGGGTTGAATCGGAGCTGTAGCCACCGGCCTACGCCAGAGCCACAGGAACGCGGGATCCGAGCCACGTCTGCAACCTACACCACAGCTCACGGCAATGCCGGATCATTAACCCACTGAGCAAGGGCAGGGACCGAACCCGCAACCTCATGGTTCCCAGTCAGATTCGTTAAGCACTGCGCCACGATGGGAACTCCCTCTTTTCACTTTCTTGATGGTATCATTTGCAATGCAGAAGTTTTTGGTTTTGTTGTAGTCTGATTTGTATTTTTTTCTTTTATTGCTTATGCTTTTGGTGTCATATCTAAGAAACTATTACCTAATCCAAGGTCATGAAGATTTATGCTTATGTTTTCTTCTAAGACTTTTATAGTTTTAACTCTTATATTTAGGTCCATTTGGATCTAATGGATCCATTATATTTAGATCCATTTGGAGCTAATGGATCTTTGATCCATTCTGAGTTAATTTTTGTATATGGTCTAAGATAAGATTCTTTCATATGTGGATATCCACTTGCCCCAGCACCATTTGTTAAAAAGACTATACTTTTCTTATTGAATTGTATTGATATCCTAGTCAAAATGAATTCCCCATAAATGTAAGGGTTTAATTCTGGTCTCTCAATTCTATTCCATTGAATAGATCTGTATGTCTATACTTATGGCATATATAAAATTTATGCACAATATTTTCATATAAAAGAGAATTATGTTCTGGGCTCAGATAATTGTCAATAGATTTTTCATCTGTATGATGGTCTAGTAGGACATTTGAAAGTCATATGAGATACAGAGCTATTCTTCCTCCTCTGAGACTGCACTGCCCATTGCAGTACATCTGGCATAATTAGCTCCTGCCAACTAAATGCCAGTGTGCCCCTCAATCATTTTGAAAGCTAAAATATCTCACAGATTTTTAGACTGTCCATCAGGAAGCAGTATTCCCATTGAGAACCACTTCTCTAAAGGTATCTTCTGTACCCTTCAGCCTCGTTCCTTCTCTGCCTTCTCCAGCCCATCTCCTACATGGCTAAAATATGAGTCTTTCCAGGTTTCCTTGTTTAAAAGCTCTTGATAACTTTTTATGTTCTGTGAAATGAAGTTCAAGCTTTCTAACATGACCTATCAGCTCAATTACCCTACACATCCCCATCCTGAATGCCACCTGGCCTGTGGAACTGCCCGTGCCACTACATGCTGCCTCTCCATAAGGCACACTGACAGCTCTTGGGAAATCACATCATTTTTCAGAATCAGCTCCATCAGCTCCTCTGGAAGCTTTGTGGGTCTTCTCTCCAGCTGGTGGTACCCTGCCTTGTCTTCCCAACGTGCTTTTGGACTTTGAGTTTTGCTCATCTGGCATTTCTGGCTCCACTTCTGTCCCAAGCACATTGCTTGGCACACTGTCAGGGTCAGCGAATTTGGTTGAAAGAATGAATCCTCCCATAAGTACTCCCATAAGTTCTTATTCCCTAGAAAACTAACTGTTCAGTTTCTCCAGAGTCATTGATTAGTCTTGCAGCTCATAAAGATTTATTATCATTTATTTATATTATATATACCTTTATGAGCTACAAGGCTAATCAATGACTCTGGAGAAACTGAACAGTTAGTTTCCTAGGGAATAAGAACTTATACTGAAGTGGAGCCAGAGATGCCAGATGAACAAAACACAAAGTCCAAAAGCATGTTGGGAATGCAAGGGTCTGTATGTATAGTTCCAGGGAGTAAGGAAAAGAAACTTCCAGGTGAAAACATCAACTTCATCAGCAGCGGCATCATCAACATCAACAACAGAAAGTCTTCCAAATGCTAGAAGTTCTCTAATGGGCCAAAAAACCTTTTGGTTCCATAAGGGAGGAGACAGTTTCCCAAATATCCCACGTGAGATATTCAGGGACAGTGGAACTCTCTGATGGAAGATAAGTAGAAGCAATGGAGTGATGAGGAAGCCCTGGAGAGATGAGGACCTGAAAGCAGCCACAGTGCAGGGAATGTTTGGAAGAATAAGTTTGTCTGAAGTGGTAGCTGCTGTGTTTAAATTACTTGTGTGCAAACATTGGCACTGGAGTCAGCCTTGGGACACCAGGCCTCCTGATGCCCAAGTCACTGTTAAAATTTTTTTGGTATGATTTGATATTTAAAAATGACTTTTTTCATTCCAAAAGTAATACACCTTAGTTGGGAAAATCTTAAGAAATATGGTTAAATAAAAAGAAACAGATGGCATTGTGAATATTCTTGGGTACAGGTTTCTACTAACTTTCTCTCCAGTATATTTAACCCCTCCTTGGTGTGACTTTGATATTCAGTCATCGGGGAAAACTGCACATTTCAGAGCTAAAAAAGGGGCAAGAGCAGGAAGAGGGTAAACAAGAAATGGCAAGGAGTTTGCCAGCTGTTTTCTCTGTCTGAGACTGTGCTAGGCATGGCTGGGAGCGATTAGAGTATTGATTCTATTACATCTTGCACTGCACAGCTGTGACGTCAGCATCGCAGTTCAGAATGACCAGAACAAAATTAACCATGAGTCAGATGGCAGCTCCTGGCTTTTTAAGCTAGGGAGAAATGATTTTTGTTGGGGTTTATTAGTTCAATATTTTCTCTTCTATGTTTTTGTTTCATTTATTCAGTATGAAGTCCAAGGGGCCATTTCGAAACTGCACCTTAACTGATATTCAGCATTTTCTTCTTCACAAACAGCTGGCACTAAGCCTGCGCAATCTCTCTGGCATGGCTCCCTTCCTTCTTCCCACAGTCCTCACACACTTCTGTCTTCAGGAGCCACAGCTGCCCTGACCACTTCTGACAGCCCATCGGCTTCTGCTTTCAGTTACTTCCTCCCTGTTCTCTGCCCCGTGGTAGATGCTGCTCCTAAAGCCCAGTCCTAGTTATTACCTACTTGCCCAGAAATCTTCAACAGGTCCCTGATACAAAAGGACTGTGTGTCCCCTTAGCAGGTTATTTGCCCTAGTCCGCCTTTCCAGCAAAATGCAAAATGAACTTGCTTGCATATATTATCTATGACCACATTTTAAAATATTTGCTTAGACGAGATTCCTAGAGGATGACACCTTATAACTCTTCTGCCTATTATTGGATAACTGACATATTTATCTCCTTTATTAAGTATATTTCTACCCCGTGCAAACTGGCACAAAATTCTGCCTGAAGTGTGTATACTACAACTGTTGGTTGAATTAAAAGCCAGTTCACCTCCCTGGGTCTCAGTTTCTGTGTTTGTAAAATGGAGGCATCGAATTATGTTATCTTTTAAGCCATGACATTCCAAGGTTTTTGTAACTTTAGGTTTTAGCTAATAACATATATTTAAGATATGATATCCACAAACAGTTGAGATCACGGTGCATTTCTCATTACGTTAACTAATGAACAATGTCCCATGGGGCTCAGGATAGCCTGCAGCCTGTGTGTGTGTGTGTGTGTGTGGCGGGGTTAGATGTGTGTGTGTGTGTGTGTGTGGCGGGGTTAGATGTGTGTGTGTGTGTGTGTGTGTGTGTGTGTGTGTGGTTAGATGTTGGGAGGCAGTATGGCAATGTGGGAAATCCACAGAGTTTCATTCCCTTAGTCCTGGCTTCCATTTCTCCTCTGTGCGACCTTGGGCAAAGTACCTTAGCCTCTCTGGATTTGAGGTCTTCTTTTGTAAACACTATTAATCATGTCAACTTTGATGGGAGGACTAAATGGGATAATGTACATAGGGCTCCTTGTAAGGATGGGCTTTAATAGTCATGCTATTTTTGTGATACACATTTCAGAGACTCACTTAGGCACCATGTGGCCTGGATGATGACACACTAGTTTGATATAAAAGGGTTGCTTTTTGAGGAAGGCCTTAATCCTCTTTTTCAACATCAGCCCAGTGAATGGTGAGTCACCTCATAAGCCTCTTTTCTGTATGTGTATTTTTAATAGTAGAATCTAGACACAAGGGCTGTTTTAAGCATTCCCCAGAAAACCTGGAGGAATTAGGTATCAATTTTGCCCTATCCTAGATAGATGCAGACACAGCTAAGGAAACCAATTCATTGATTTTTTTCAGGTAAATTATTTCAAGATCTATGTGATCCTACTGGCTCTCCCCCACTCCCATCATAGCCTTCTAACAAAAGCAATATTAAGACCACTAAGATACTAAATGAGAAAAACAAGAGGACCCTAGAAGAGGCCAGAGGAATAAATGCATAAATGGGAGCCTCACTAAAAATATAGTGTTCATGAGGCCTCTCTGGTCCCTCAAGGAATTCCTTTCGTTTCACCTGTCTCTCAGTCCTGATGAGTCAGAGAGGTGGATCAGGCCTTGAATGGTTCTCACTGCCTGCTCTTTCCAGTGGTTCTAGGTGGATTATGGAGCACAGTTCTCCTCTTTAGTGTATTTCTGTGCTCCTGCCTTTTTGGGGATGAACTGGTTGGACTTCTTACTGGGTATAGGTTGTCCTGCATGTGTTATGGGGGTTCATTGGTAAGCTCATCCTTTGGAATGTGGAGCCAACTTTCCCAGAAGGCACATGATGACCTGTGGTTCTTTTGCGCAGTTGAGCCTGTGTCCACAGGGATCTGGTGGGGAGAGGTAGGCACCCCATCAACAGAGGCTGACCCGGGTTCAGTAAAGGAGGAAAATGTGGCAGAGAGGAAAGCAAGTTATAAATAAGATAAGTGCTTGCTGATTGGACATTGTCTTACTGTTTGTATGTCAGAACCATGCTCTCTAAAGGGAGATTGGCCTGCCCCTCTCCTCAGCTGGCACTGCTTTTGCACCTTCCTCTTTCTAGCTGCTGAGGCCCAAGGATCATTCTGTTTAGCTGGGATCTTCAACATGAATATTTATATCAACAAACTGTTAATAAATTTTGGTAAAATAGTCAAAATGGCTCTATTAACACACATTTTATATTTATAGTAGAAAATGGCACACTTTGGAATGAAACATTTCTGTGCTAAAAGTCTATCTCTAGGATTAATCTCCAAAATATATAAACACCTCTTGCACCTCAGTATCAAAAAACCAAACAAACCAATCAAAAAATGGGCAAAAGATCTAAATATCTCCAAAGAAGACATGCAGATGGCCAAAAAACACATGAAAAGATGTTCAACATCGCTAATTATTGGAGAAATGCAAATCAAAACCACAATGAGGTACCACCATACACCAGCCAGAATGGCCATTATCAAAAAGTTTACAGACAATATATGCTGGAGAGGGTGCAGAGAAAAGGGAACCCTCTTACACTGCTGGTAGAAATGTAAATTGGTGCAACCACTATGGAAAACAGTATGGTGGTTCCTCAAAAAACTAAAAGTAGAACTACTGTATAATCTAGCAATCCCACTCTTGGGCATCTATCTAGAGAAAGCCATGATTTGAAAAGATACATGCACCCCAATGTTCATTGCAGCACTATTTACAGTAGTTGAGACATGGATGCAACCTAAGTGTCCATCAACAGAGGAATGCATAAAGATGTGGTACATATATACATTGGAATATTACTCAGCTATAAAAAAGAGTGAAATAATGTCATTTGCAGCAATATGGATGGACCTAGAAATTATCATACTAAATGAAGTTAGACATTGAGAGAAAAACATCAGGGAGTTCCTGTTGTGGCTCAGCAGAAACAAACCCAACTAGTATCCATGAGAATGCAGGTTTGATTCCTGGCCTCTCTCAGTGGGTTAAGTATCTGGCATTGCTGTGAGCTGTGGTGTATAGGTTGCAGATGTGGCTTGGATCCCACATTGCTGTAGCTATGGTGTAGGCCAGCAGCTGTAGCTCCCATGTGACCCCTAGCCTGGAAACTTTCATATGCTGTACCCGTGGCCCTGAAAAATAAAATAAAAGAAAAAAAATCATATGATATCACTTATATGTGGAATCTAAAAAAGGATACAAATGAACCTATTTGCAGAACAGAAGCAGACACACAGATTTTGAAAAACTTATGGTTACCAAAGGGGACAGGTGTGGGGGGTTGGAGGGAGGAATGGATTGGGGTTTGAGATTGGCATATGCACACTGAGATATATGGAATGATTGGCCAATAGGGACCTGCTGTATAGCACAGAGAACTCTACCCAATATTCTGTGATAATATTTGTGGGAAAAGAATCTGAACGAGTAGGTATGTGTACATGTATAACTGAATTACTTTGTTGTACAGCAGAAATAATCACAACATTGTAAATCAACTATACTTCAATAAAACTTTAAAAAATGAAAAAAAAAAAAGCCTGTACCTAGCCTGAACTAGTATGTAGTTTTAGGCAAGTTACTTTAGCCCCCCCAACCCTAAACTTTAGTTTTCTCAAGTATAAACTGGGGGATTTAAAGCACCTGTGTTACAGGGTGGTTGTGAGTAATTATATCAAATAATGTACATGAAGTGCTTAGGATAGCTGAGGCACATTGGAAGTACTAAGGAAACAAACCCAAACAAGCCCCCAAACCAAACCTTTTATGATTTCATATATCATGTCTTCAGGCCAGGAAGTTTTCAATTAGCCTTCATTTGTCACTTTTGGTGAGTTATGTAATTCCATGTTGATTTTAAGAACAGTGAATGCATCTGGAGTTGCCTAATTCTGTTACCTAGAGAAGCTTAATCCCATTTATCAAACTCTTAACCAAGCACAGATTCTGTGTCAGGTACTGTGCTGGGTGCTGAGGCAGGAGTGAAGGGGTGGGACCCCTTTGAGCCTGTGTAGTGGAAATGTCATTGTATTGGGAGATGTAGATGGGAAGGAAGTAGTAAGACCTCGTGGATAAGAGTGGAAGTCTGGCATCCAACTACCTCTGTTCACATCCCAGCCCTGTCACTGGCCAATCTTGTGATCTTGTAA
Source organism: Phacochoerus africanus (assembly GCF_016906955.1). Classification (NCBI taxonomy): domain Eukaryota; kingdom Metazoa; phylum Chordata; class Mammalia; order Artiodactyla; family Suidae; genus Phacochoerus; species Phacochoerus africanus. Next base: position 189,565,013 of record NC_062544.1, read on the forward strand.
CTTGTGCTCTTCACATTTCAGTTGGATTTTTTTCCTTTTGTAAAATGGGGGCAATAATAGCATCTCCCCTAAAAGTGCTGTTGTAGAGACTAGATGAGATGCTCATGGAACTTGCTTAGAAAATGAAGGGCTGATAGTAAGCATCAGTAAATGCTGTTTGTTCCTATCTATTGAGAGGCAATAGTCTTAAGGTCTAGTCCTTTCTTTCTCACCAAATAGTTTTATAGTCTTGTGCAAGACTCATGTCTCTGAATCAAAAGGGAAGGAAGTGGGTATTGGCTGGGCTTATTGGTCCTGATGTCAAGGGAAAATTTCATTGTACTACACACTGGGGGCAAAAAGGCTACATCTGGAATAGAGGGAAGAGCTCCCCTAGGGCACCTCAGTACTCCCCCGTCCTGAGTTAAAGTCCCTGGGAAAGGGCAACAATCCAATTGAGGCAGGATTGCTTGGAGCCTTGGTATTTTCAATTCAGAAAATAAAAGGGCTGGGTGGGAGGGATTAACTACTTACATTCCCTTTTAGATTTACAATTCCCAAGTTCTAAATCCCAGTTTTCCTTCTAACTTGCTGTGTTTTGTACACTGAGGTATCTGGGCAAATAGTTTTATTTTCAGATCACCATGGTAGATGTGAGTAGCTCAGTAATAAGACTGTGTGGGTGAAATTCAGACACACCCACTTGGTATGAAAAACATCAAATGACAGGGTTGAACATGATGTTTTTCCTATAGTGTCGTTCTGAATGGAGAATTACAAAGTTGGATTTCAATGACCGGGCTTTTTCACTGGCTGTAAATATAAGGTTATAGTATAAGAATGGCTTGTTTAAGCTTCTCCTTACACCTAAGCAGAATGGGGTGGCAATTCCTTCCTGTTATAACAGTGCTTATACTGATATAAATAATTCTCCCTGCATGTGGCCCCGTTCAGGTAAAGAATGTGAGCTGTTGTTTTTCACGCTAGTAACTGCTTGGCTGAGTAACTGTCCTGGGAGGTTTATATAGGAGTCTAATTGCGTGAAAGTCTGTTTCATAAAACCCACAAATGACAGTGCTTTCTAAACCTGTACCTCACAAAGTTACTCATTAATGTGTTCCTACCAATTGCCAGTATTAATGCTGATAAAGAGCCCGTTTAAACAGAACATTAGTGACTTCAAAGGGTTGTTTCAATTGTTGAATTAGTTCATGGCAGAAGAAGATAGAATGCGGTTCTTTCTTTTTTAGAAAGGTAGATTATCATTAATTAAAATTTGATTTCTTAAGCAATTGTAAGATTTTTTCATAATCAGAAAAGATCTATTTCTCTTAATCAGTAGAACCAATTGATTTCAGAAATACTATGTTACTTTTTCTTAAAACTTTACTATAAAAGTGGTAATAAACTATCATTATAGAAAATTTAAAAGGTAGGAGAAAGACCTATAATCTATCACCTTAACATGCCTACTATTTTACCAGTTTAAAAAATTATTTTTATGTAAGAGGTCTAGCGTTCACAAAGTAAGTTTTCGTTCCTTTCTTTTTCTCTAGCAAAAGATTTTTTTTACTTTGAACACTCAATATTTTGCTTGATTCAAGAATGGGATATTGATTAATACCTGTTCTAATTGAATGCCATAGACTTTTTTTTTTAAAAAATTACTAATTCTAATACCTAGGTTATAAAACAAGCAAATAGATTCAACTGACAACATGCAGAGTTTCTTTCTATCTCTCTTGAATTTGGGAGGCCACATTTTGGTTGACTTTATTAGGTGTGACTCCAGTCTCACACAGTGTGTGATTAACAACAAAATCAAACTGAACCTGTTCAGTCTACTGGCATTTCAGAGGTGAGAAGGACCAGCTCAGGCCATTGTCCAGAGAGGCTGAGTCATCCATCAGGACCAGGAGCTTCCTTCCATAACGTAGCATCTGTGCTGGTAGCTGTGATCTCCAGTCTGAAGAAACAGGCACTGATAGGACTGGGCTGGTGGAGGTGGGTGAGAGCCCTGCCTAGGGTGCCTGATGGTCTTATTCCGCATCTCCCCATGGAGCTGTGACCTCCAAAATTCCACTCTCTCTCATGAATTGTTAGGAAGACTTTTTTCTAATCCACCCCCCACTGCCCTCACAGACTCCCTGAGGCCTTCTTGGTGCTCTGGTATGGGGCGGGCACAGTTCCTCAACTTTAAAAACAAAACATTAAAAAATTTAAATTATGAAATATTTCAGACATATGCAAAAGTATAGAAAGCAATATCATAGCCACTCCTATTTAGCAGACTTTTACTAATTTTGCTGTATATCTCTCTTTTGGAAAATAAAAGGTAGCAGCTGATAGCTAAGACTCTCCTATTTCATCTCTTCCCTCTTCCTCCATAGAGGTAACTACTATCCTGGAGATGATATATATCATTCCCATGTTTTAAGTATTTTTTAAAACACATAAGTTGTATCCTCATTGATTATTGTTTTGTATGTGTTCAAAATGTTTAACCATAGTATCAACTAGCTTTTTTGCTCAAAAAAATTTTTTTGTTTTCTTTTTAGGGCTGCACCCATGGCATATTAAATTTGTTAATTTGTTTTTCTATTCTTCTTTTTTTTAACCATATGGGTTTCATTTTCTGTGAATTGCTTGTTTCTAATGATTGCCCATTTTTTGCTGTGTTGTTTTTTATACATCTGTAGGGATTTAAAAATACATATGATTTATACCAATCCTTTAATAGTTATATGCATTGAATATATCTTTTCTAGGTTCCTTTTCTTTTTTGTGAAGTTCATTTTATCGTGGTGTCAAGGAGACTGTTGACTATAGTACTTTTGCTGATAGAAACCTCACATTAAAAGGGGAGTTTTCTTTCCATTGAAACTTGGTTTTCAGAACCTAAAACAGAAGATGCTAAAATATCATAGCAAATGTAGACCTCCTATGCTGTTTCTCTCCATCTTGGACAGCTAATATAAAATTTTCTTCAAAAGAGAATTTAATAAAGCTTAAAGTCATTCAGTTATTATGAAAATACTGAGGAGAGAAATTTTACCAAAAGAAGGAACTATGGGGGTTGGATTTTCTTTATGCAGTTAGCTGTGCTGTTTATTATTTAAAAAAATTTTTTTTTGGTCTTTTTTAGGACTGCACCCACGGCAAATGGAGGTTCCCAGGCTAGGGGTTGAATCAGAAGTGTAGCTGCCGGCCTACGCCACAGCCATAGCAATGCAGGATCCTTAACCCCCTGGGCAAGGCCAAGGATTGAACCTGCATCCTCATGGATACTAGTTGGGCTCATTAACCACTAAGCCACGATGGGAACTCCAGCCATGCTCTTTAAAAAATTTTTGGCTAAAACATTTTTTTTTGTTAAAAAAAACAAAGAAGTCACTTAACTAGGAGATGAACCTCTTTCCTGAGAGACAACTCAAGCATTGCCTCTTCACAGAACCTCTCATAATCTGCACATAATGGACCAAAGTTTTGGTTTATGGGTAAAAATAGCAAGGGCAGAGAGTGGCCCAGCATTTGCAGCTCTTCCTAATAACAGAAGGAAATCCTGAATATCGTTGGGTGGTGTTTTTAACTTCCAGTAAAAAAATATATTCAATTAATCTGTTTGACTTATTTAGCTTATGCATTGATATTGCCTGACTCACATATATAACTACTTTCACCATGGGTCTAGAACAATACATAGCAGAAAAGACACGCACACATTTAACTGTGCAGTGTTGACTTGTAAAAAACAGTACCAGCCTGTTCTCTAAATTTTTCTTTTATTCTTACACATATAAGAAAGAAATGAGCTATGAGAGCTAACCTTCTTTTCTATTTTAACATTTATTCTGCATTCTAATATTTTTTATGTGGTTCATAATGTGGCTTGTCTTTTTTAAAAATAGCATCTTTTATTGTATAGAAATCCTTAATGTTAATGTAGTCAATTTATCAGTGTTTTTGCTTATGATCTACAGATTGTGTAAGAAATCTTTCCTTATTCTGACATCATAAAGATTTTATTTTATATATTTATCTAAAATTTTTTTCAAAACAACTTGTTATTGAAGTATAGTTGATTTACAATGTTGTTTCCAAATTTTTTTACATTTAGTTTTTCATATTTGGGAATTTAATCCATTTGGCATTTGCTTTATATATTTTGAGATTGTAATATTCGGGTTATACAGGTTCAGAATTATTAATATATTCCTGGTAAGTTGTTCCTTTTATCATTATTTTATAGTAATTTTTGTTTATAATAATTGTATTTTTATACTACAATTATTTTGTTCAATTTTTTTTTTGCTTTTTTTAGGACCACACCCATGGCATATGGAGGTTCCCAGGCTAGGGATTGAATCAGAGGTGTAGTTGCTGGCCTACGCCACAGCCATAGCAATGCCGGATCCTTAACCCACTGAGCAAGGCCAGGGATCAAACCCACATCCTCATGGATCCTAGTCAGTTTCGTTAATGGCTTAGCAATGAAGGGAACTCATTATTTTGTCCAATATTAACAGCTATAACATCCTCTTTTGATTAGTATTTGAATATGTTAATTACATTTTTTTCTATTCCCTTAATGTTGGAACCTTCTGTATCTTTAGTTTTTTAAGTATATCCCTTAAATAAAATATTAAAAATCCACCATATAACTTTAAAATTACTCATTTAATATGTTTATATTTTTGGATTACTGGAATATTCAGACTTTTTCCACATATTATTATGTGTTGTGTATTTACCATGTCCTTCTTTTTTTTCTCCTCCTCCTCCTTTTTAAAAAATTTCCATTAGGACTGAATAAGTTTTCATTTTTACTCATTTGGTTGTTATACAAGCTGTTATTTTTGTTAGTTTTATTAGTTTTGTTAGTTTTTGTTAGTTACTTAATGTATGTAATATAATGTATTAATGTAAAATATGGAGCTAGTTAATATCTTTGTCTACATTCTGCATGAAACAATTGCGTTTAACTCCTTTTGTTCTTATCAATTTCCCTCACTCTTCAGTGTTATTGTTGGCTACTATTTTATTTCTGCCTTGTTTTTAAGTCCTCACTGCCTTGGTCATTATCCTTTATTTTTGTTTATTTATTTATTTTTGATAAAGAGGTATTTATTTATGTTTAACCCACAAGTTGCCAATTTCTTTCCTTGCTCATTATTCTTCTGGGTTCAATATTCTTCCTCTAGAAGAATATTCTTTAGTTGTTCTTTCATTGGAGGTCTCTGAATGACTAACTATTCTGTTTGTTGGAAAATGTCTTTATTTCAGGCTTACTCCAAAAGTATATAAAATACTAATTGACAGTTATTTTCCCCCAGTATTTTGAATGTATTATTTTGTTGTCTTCTGATATTTATTGTTGCCATTGAAAAGAGTGCTGAGATTTCACTATTGTTCTTTTCTAGGTAATCTTTTTATACACATTGTCTACACTTAGGATTTTTTTTTTGTCTTTTTGCCATTTCCTGGGCTGCTTCTGCAGCATATGGAGGTTCCCAGGCTAGGGGTCGAAACGGAGCTGTAGCTGCCGGCCTACGCCACAGCCACAGCAATGCGGGATCTGAGCTGCGTCTGTAACCTACACCACAGCTCACCGCAACACCAGATCCTTAACCCACTGAGCAAGGCCAGGGATCTGAACCTGCAACCTCATGGTTCTTAGTCGGATTTGTTAACCACTGAGCCACGATGGGAACTCCTAGGATTTTTTTTGTCTTGTCTTTGGGATTCTGAAGTTTATTACATGTATCTAGGTGTGGGTTTATTTTCATTTATCCTGCTCAGAACTGGTGGTTATCTATATGTGAGAATTCATATCTTTATGAAATTCTGGAAAGTTTTCGGGAATTATATTTTCGAATAGTATTGCCTACATGTTTCTTTCTTACTTCTTATTCTCCTTGTCTTTTAATGGTGTTTTCATATATCGGACTCTTTTATCTTTCTTTCCTTTTTTTAGGGCCACACCCACAGTATACAGTGGTTCCCAGGCTAGGGGTCAAATCGGAGCTATAGCTGCTGGCCTACACCACAGCCACAGCAACGTGAGATCTGAGCCGTATCTGAGACCCCCACCAAGTGAGCCCAGGGATCAAACCTACGTCCTCATGGATGCTAGTCAGATTCGTTAACTGCTGAGCTGAAACGGGAACTCCCCCTTTTATCTTTCTTTATTGCATCCTGTATAATTGCCTTAAATCTGTTTTTCAGTTCACTGATTCTCTCTCTTACCATGTCATATTGACTTCTTAAGCTTAAAACTTTAATGATTATATTTCCATTTCTAAAAATTCAGTTGGTTCTTTTGCAAATCCATTTATTTATTTTTCTCTCATGACATCTTGTTCTTTCTTTGTGGTCTCTTCCCCACTTTATTTTAGTTTTTAGATTATTTTAAACACACTTATTTCATAGTCTCCTTCAGCTTTTCTGTTATCTCAGGTTATTGGGATAAGCTCTAGTTCTTTGTGTTTACTCATTCTGACTCATGGGAGAGTATTTTTTATGTGTTTTATAATTTTCAATTGTGAGCAAACTTAAGCGGAGTTTGTTGTGTCTGGGCTATCCCATCTCACCTTGTTGTGGGAGTAACCTTCCAGAGGTGTTTTTCATTTTTCTTCTGCCAGGTGCCTCATGGGTATTTGTGGCCCAACTTTTATGTTAAATTCTCAGCCTTTTATGTTAGATTCTCATACCAAGTGAATAATGTGAATCTAGACTCCACTCTTGCATGGAAAGGCTTGAGGTTTTGATTTCTCATGCAAGACTTTATTTGTTCTCTATTCAGAACACTGGGCAGAGACAAGAGTCCTTGATGATCACTAATGTGGTGAGTAGGATTTTTCTTGTCTCTCCTTTCACTGAGAATTAGGTCTTTTGAGGGTCCTAAATCTATTTAGGGGGTTTCAGTTCCAACTCCCCTCTTCCAGTGGGCCTAAATCTACAATTCTTCCTGTATGGACCTTCAATGCCAAGTTCTTAAGCATTAGTGCCCCGTCTTGGGTCTTATAACCCTTCTTCCCCTCACTCGTCCATGTTTTTCTTCTGACTCTCTCACCTCTTCATTACCTGAGCCTTAACTATTACTAATACCACTTCTGATTATACATATTGTGGCCTTAAGTTCCTTCACAGTCTAGGCCCCACAGCTGTCAGCTTTCTGAGGATGTGACCCATGTTTTAGTCTTTTTCAGAGTTAATATAAAAACCTAGCAAACTTCTTGCAACAAATGTTTGTTAATTGATTCACAAACTTGCCTGTGTGGGCAATTGCTGTGTGTGTATATAAGCTGTTTTCCACTTGAACTGATATAGTTGGAGGTTCCCTAAGCCTCAGAACCTACTGGGGTATTGTGGAGAGAGCACTGGATTAAGAGTCAGAAGTCCAGGGCTTTAGACTAATCTTTAGACAAATTATTCTACCTTTTTGAACCTCAGTTTGTCTACACAATGAAGATAGTATATTTGTTCTGCTTACGTTGCAGGGTTGTAAAGAGGATTAAATAAGAAATACCATGTAGAAAAGTGGTATAAACCTTAAAAGGCTATCCATGGGGTACTGTTGATAATGTATTGTTGTTTGTGGGTCAGGATATGGTGAACCACAGAGGCAGTAATAAGATTTCCTGATTCTTCCTGGGAAGTACTGTTTATGTTGGCATCATCTGGTTGCTGGCCTTGCTACAAGAAATACTGATTTTGCTTGTCAAACTCTCTTTAATGTCTAACATGTTGACCAAAGGAGCCATATTGATATTCTAAATGGCTTAGACAAAGTTTCATTTTTGGTTGTTAAATTCAAAGAATTGCATCATATTTTATCCTCTCCTCTAGTAACATACTTCTTCTTTCCTTTTTTTTTTTTTAAAGTCTATAGAGTATTTTCTCCCATGTTGCCTGTCTAAGCAGAAATGGGGCTCCCTCACGTCTTGCCTCCATTTCCCTTTCTTCCTTTCTCACCAGGGTGCATCCAGCCCCTCTGTATAGATTTGTACCCATAAAAAAAGTACATTCACATGTACATTCACAGTTCAGCAAATACTGGTTCCTAAAAGTTGTAAGTAAAGCAAACTTATGCAAATAGAATATTCTATTTTCACATTAATTAACACATGTTCCCCCTTTGGTTTTTTTTTTAAAACTATTTATTATTATTTTTTTCCCACTGTACAGCAAGGGGGTCAGGTTATCCTTACATGTATACATTACAATTACATTTTTCCCCCAGCCTTTGTTCTGTTGCAACATGAGTATCTAGACAAAGTTCTCAATGCTATTCAGCAGGATCTCCTTGTAAATCTATTCTAAGTTGTGTCTGATAAGCCCAAGCTCCCGATCCCTCCCACTCCCTCCCTCTCCCATCAGGCAGCCACAAGTCTATTCTCCAAGTCCATGATTTTCTTTTCTAGGGAGATGTTCATTTGTGCTGGATATTAGATTCCAGTTATAAGTGATATCATATGGTATTTGTCTTTGTCTTTCTGGCTCATTTCACTCAGTATGAGGTTCTCTAGCTCCATTCATGTTGCTGCAAATGGCATTATGTCATTCTTTTTCATGGCTGAGTAGTATTCCATTGTGTATATATACCACATCTTCTGAATCCAATCATCTGTCGATGGACATTTGGGTTGTTTCCATGTCTTGGCTATTGTGAATAGTGCTGCAATGAACATGCGGGTGCACGTGTCTCTTTTAAGTAGAGTTTTGTCCGGATATATGCCCAAGAGTGGGATTGCGGGGTCATATGGAAGTTCTATGTATAGATGTCTAAGGTATCTCCAAACTGTTCTCCATAGTGGCTGTACCAGTTTACATTCCCACCAGCAGTGCAGGAGGGTTCCCTTTTCTCCACACCCCCTCCAGCACTTGTTATTTGTGGATTTATTAATGATGGCCATTCTGACTGGTGTGAGGTGGTATCTCATGGTAGTTTTGATTTGCATTTCTCTTATAATCAGCGATGTTGAGCATTTTTTCATGTGTTTGTTGGCCATCTGTATATCTTCTTTGGAGAAATGTCTATTCAGGTCTTTTGCCCATTTTTCCATTGATTGATTGGCTTTTTTGCTGCTGGGTTGTATAAGTTGTTTAGAGCAAAAATAAACCCATGGGACCTCATCAAACTGAAAAGCTTTTGCACAGCAAAGGAAACCAAAAAGAAAACAAAAAGACAACTTACAGAATGGGAGAAAATAGTTTCAAATGATGCAACCGACAAGGGCTTAATCTCTAGAATATATAAACAACTTATACAACCCCCTTTGGTTTTGAGCTGCATTCAGTCAGCATTGAATTTAATATCTGTCTCTCCTTCAAGTTCAGTCTCTGATAAACTGTAAACAGACACTATTTAGGAATCTTGGTGGTTCCTTTTTTTTTTTTTTGTCTTTTTGCCATTTCTTGGGCCGCTCCTGCAGAATATGGAGGGTCCCAGGCTAGGGGTCAAATCAGAGCCATAGCCGCCGGCCTACGCCAGAGCCACAGCAACTCGGGATCCGAGCCACGTCTGCAACCTACACCACAGCTCACAGTAACACTGGATCCTTAACCCACTGAGCAAGGCCAGGGATCTAAACCCGCAACCTCATGGTTCTTAGTCGGATTCATTAACCACTGAGCCATGATGGGAATTCCTTGGTGGTTCCTTTCATTAAATGAAAAATCCTTGCCTATAAATAACCCTAGCACTAGCTACTGTTAAAGTGTTCTTGTAGTGGGTTTTCACATAAGAGGTATGTGTGGGTGTGTAATCTTTTATCCTGTCTCATTTTTGAGTCACTATCCCCTTTAAACACATGAGTGACAGAAAATTGAGCACAGAGCCTCTCCAACTTCATCAGCATGCTGTGGCGTGGAATGCTGGTGGAATAAACAGTGGTGAATGTTGCCTAGACTGGCCCTAATCAGTGGGTAATCATGGTCACATAAATTATAGGTTCTCTCTGGAGAACAGAATGATTTTTTTTTTTGAGTCATTTCCAGAGCCTTTGAAGTGCCACCTCCTGTTGTTAGAGATCTATTGTGGTGAGGTAAGATTTTATCTGCTGGCTCTTGTGGAAGAGACACACAGGGACTAGAAAGCATACTGACAGGTGCTGGAGCTGGAAGAAGTAATTGGATCTGAAACCCTCATTTCATAGACAAGGAGAAGGTGTACCCAGGGTCACACCCTGGTTAGAGGTAGCAGTCCCAGGATCCAGGAGGTCTGCCTCCGTTTCATCGGTTTTGGTTTTATTTCACTAAGTTTTAAGTTCTAGCAGTTTATCCTTTTGCAAAAGTATTAGGCTATAGTCTCTGAGGTCAGACAGATCTGTGTTAGAGACTCTCTCCCACCTGTTACAAGTTTATAGTTTTTCTGAGCCTTGGTTTCTTTATCTAAAAAATGGGCATAAAATGCTCACCTAATAGGATTATTGTGCTCATTCATTTTAATATATATGAACTGCCTGGTACATACTAGATTAAAATACAGATATTATTGTTATTACTCTAGGAGATGGGGCTGGACAAACTGCTACCTCTACATGTTCTATAGTACTTTCTTTGGAAACTAAGTTTTTCCTCATCTTTCCAGATTTGGGCTCTAGGTAGATTGATATAGGCCTTTCTTGGGTATCAAGTGCTTTATTTTTATTTTTTTATTTGTTGTCTTTTTAGGGCCACACCCACGGCATATGGAGGTTCCCAGGCTAGGGGTTGAATCTGAGCTGTAGCCCCGGCCCTACACCACAGCCACAGCAATGCCAGATCCGACCTGCATCTGAGACCTACACCACAGCTTACAGTAACGCTGGATCCCCAGCCCACTGAGCGAGGCCAGGGATTGAACCTGTGTCCTCATGGATGCTAATCAGATTCATTTCTGCTGAGCCACGACAGGACCTCCGAGTGTTTTATTTTTAAAGTATTTCTAGCCGTCAAGTCTGGTTCTCATTGCAGAGTCCTGGATTGTTAGGGGGCAATCTCTAAGCTATGAGGACCAGGAGAAATAGATTTTTACTTCCTATGCCAGCCTGGTTCTCTCTCTTGAGATAACCAAGTTGCTCTTAGAATATTAACTGGGCTGGTATAGGGAGTGAGACACTGGAGTAGGGCGTTGGAAGCTGTGTACTGGAGGTGGGGGTGGAGCAAGGCAGCAAAATGGGGGAGACTAGCTGAGCTCAGCTCCAACTGAAATGAGGAAGACAAGGAGCTGATGGTTCTCAAGTGCAATAGTAGTTCAAGGGACTAAAAGATAAGTGACTAATTCAGAGTCTGGTCCTTTCCTTGGAAATGAGGCCTCCATGGCTCTGCTGACTGGCTGATTTTGGCCAAGGTTAAACAGGCAGTTGTAGATAGTCTGGGGCTGTGTGTGTAATGTGCATGTGCATATTAATTATTGTCAAGTTGAACTACAACAAGACTTGTGTAAATCACCTCCATCTTTATTACTTTTCCTAGGGAAAGGGGAGTGGCAACAGTTACCTCGCTTGGTTTGCATGCAGGCAGTAAGGGAGAAAGTTGTCTAGAACATCGGGGAGCCTACAGTTTGGTGGAGAAAGCAGTGATTAAAAAAAAAAAATCATGGAGTTACTCCATGGCTCAGGAGTAACGAGCCTGACTAGTATCCATGAGGATGCAGGTTTGATGCCTGGCCTCACCCAGTAGGTTAAGGATTGGGCCTTGCCGTGAGCTGTGGAGTAGGTCGCAGAGGCAGCTCGGATCTGGCAATACTGTGGCTGTGGTGTAGGCCGGCAGCTGCAGCTCTGATTTGACTTGAACTTCTATATGCTGCAGGTGCAGCCCTAAAAAGACAAAAAAAAAAAAAAAGTCATAAGGGAGCCTGAGTCCAGCCCTGCACCTCTTCTTGCTTGTGCAGGGCTGAGGGGCACCAGCAGAATGATGTGGAAAAGAGCTGGCTGTCTAGGCCCTGGCTTTTCTATGTGCTATCAATAAACAGATGATCTCAGCTTCTTGTCCTATTGAAACAGCCCCTTCCCTGCTGCCACCAGAAAATGAAGAAAAAAATGGATGAGGGGAAAACTAATGAATCAGAAAAATAATGGAAAAATACAAGAAATGGAGGAAAGAAAAATAAAGGGAGGCAATCAAACCCCAAAGAGCTTTGGCATTTTCTATAGTGGTCCACACTAGAACTGAATTGAATTGAATGTGGTCCATGAAATGAATCTTTAGATTAATATTATACTGCTGATGTTATAAATGTTCAAGCTGGGAAGAACCATGGCAATCATCCATGCATGGTAACCTTTCTGTCTTAGAGGAGGCATCTCGGGCCTAGAAAAGCAAAGAGACCTGTGCGAGGTGAAGCACACACAGCTAGAGAGAGGCTGACCTTATACTGCCACCCAGATTCTACTTCCCCATGGTGTGTCTTTGGCACCATTTTGGTTTCAGGCAGGCAAAACTCATCTGATTCCCTCCTCACATACCCCCCTCCCCATCTGCACTTCCGGCCATCCCCACCAACCCTTTCACTAGAAGTGAGGAGGGGCTTTTGTCAGCTGAAAGGGGGGGCCCATGAGTCAGGTCGAAGCCCAGGAGAGAGGGCACTCACTCTCTCTCTGCAGTCCTGGGAGCTGTGCTCATCTCAAGATCCAGGCGACGTGGTTCAACACCAGCCAAGAAATAGCAACAATGGTCCCTCATTCTATAGCTATGAAATGCTTTTTCTTGTACACTTTTTTCACAGTTTTACTCTCCTGACTTGACTTTTCTATTTCCACCCCCTCTCTGTTTTCCTCATCTTCCCACTCACTGTTGCCTGAACCTTCTGTCACTCTTCTGGTCTCAACTTCACTGTACCAAAACCTGTGGTGGCTCTCACTGCTGTGGCTTAAAGTCTAATCTCCTTAGCTCAACAATCAAGGACCAGGAGAGATGAGTTTTACTGATTTTTTGGTGTGTGTGTCTTTTTGTCTTTTTCTAGGGCCATACCCACAGCCTATGGAGGTTCCCAGGCTAGGGGTCCAATCAGAGCTGTAGCCGCCGGCCTATGCCAGAGCCACAGCAACACCAGATCTGAGCCTCGTCTGCGACCTACACCACAGTTCACAGCAACGCTGGATCCTTAACCCACAAAGCAAGGCCAGGGATCGAACCGGAAACCTCATGGTTCCTAGTTGGATTCGTTAACCACTGAGCCATGATGGGAACTCCAAGTTTTACTGATCTTACAGCCATTGAGCTTATAACAAATCAGTTCTCCAAAAAACTCTAAATAGCTGAGCAGCAAACAAATTCTGGTGAAGATCACCTTATAGTTCATTAAAAAACCAAAAAGCCGACACTGAGACCTTTGCTTTACATTAAAGCAAAGTTAAAACAGACCATCCTGAGTGATGTGATGCAGTCACCTCTAAGCTACATCTTAACATTCCATTTACAGCTGATATTATCCTACTTTTTGATTAGAAACTGGCTCTGCAAATGATCTAAGCTGTGAGATTAGCTGGCAAATTTACTTCATTTTCTAGTGGCAGTGGTTCCCCCTTGATTTTTTGAGTTTATTTTTGTTTTGGCCTTTTGCCAGGGAAGGCTTGATGTCTCTTGTCTTAAGAAGAGAAAATTACCTTAAAATCCAAATAGTTTCCTGTATATAAATTAGGCTTCTGGGCTTGGTGAATCTGGATCATTAGTTAAGAGCTTCGTGATGATGCCTTTTGCAAGTAACTTCCGAAAATTGGGGACAAATTGAATGATTCAGAACTGAGAAAGGACCATCTGCTTATTTATGTGTGAGATATACCTCTTACTCCCAAGCCAGGAACACTGATAAAGACTTTGACTGGGGGAAAAGAAATGCATCTCACTTTTCACTGTGCAGCACATGTCCCCATGCCTTCCACTCCAGCTCTTCCTGTGAAGGAAAGTACTTTAGAAAGAATGCAGTCTTTTCCCCTTCCTTCTTTGTAGACTTAATTTTCCTTTTTTACTCTCATTCAACATTTTCTTAGTATCCATTAGTCTATCAAGATTAAACTTTAGAATTCTCTTAAATGGATCAAAATGGCCTTTCAAGTTACTTCCCTTCCTTTCAAATCCCCCTTTCTGTTTTGCTTAATAAATATCCCTTTGCCATTACAGCTTATTAGTTTTCCTGTACTATGTTCTTGCTTTGGGGTAATCACATAATCTCAGCCATCATGGAAAGAAATGAGTTCCTGTAGGCAAATGAAAATGCACTTTGAAGTTCTATAACCTTAATTTATTTCAAGTCTAAAGATGTATTATTGTGCATCGTTGACTGTTTAGAACAAATTTGTCTTCAGAAACCATTCACAAGAACCTTGAGGGTCCACGCCATTGTTTTTGTAAGTAGTAACTGGCATTACATTGGTCAGTTGGGCCTGTAATTTTGTTTGTTTGACAGTTACATGAAAGAATTCAAATCACTTCTCTGATTAAGAAGACTAAATCAAAGCAATAAATCATAAATGCAAACCTAGGCAATTGGGATTAGTCATTTTTTGTTATTCTTGTTTTGTTTTCTTTTTATGGCTATACCTATGACCTATGCCATATCTGCGGCAATGTGGATCCTTTAACCCACTGTACTGGTCTGATTGAACCTGCACCTTCACAGTGACCCGAGCTGCTGCAGTCAGGTTCTTAACCCACCGCGCTGCAGCAGAAACTCCAGTGTTTTTATTTTAGCAACAATATACTGAGCAGAGGTTCCTATTTTTATTAACAGCTCCTCTGTATTTTTTCCCATTGTAGCTTCAGTTTTTAGTATATTTGTTGAATGAGTGAATAACTGAATGAATAGAGAGCCACTATTTTTCTCTTTCTGAGATAGAGTGTCTGAAACCTAGAAAATGTATGAGTAGCCCAAGGTTCTACACCAAGTCTTTGGAACTCTGGGTCTAGTCCTCTGATAAAGCCATGAGGGTAAACCTGCCAAGTCATTTTTATCATCCAGCACTTATGTAAGATACATTAGGATTAGCCTGTTTCAGAAAGAATTTTAATGTTGTGGATGAGTAGTAGGAATGGAGAGGATTTTGGTGTCATATGGTACAGCAGTTGAATCTGGCTGTGAGACCTTGGACAAGTCATTTAAACTCGATAATTCTCATTTGTAGAACTGGAATAATCTTACATCATAGGATTAAATGAGTAAATGTGAGCTGTTGTTACTATGATCAGAAGTGTTATGGTGTATGATTATAATGTAATTACCCTTGACTTTGAGAAGAACACTCAGTAACCTGCCATTTTGGAATTACATCTATAAAGAACCTCAAAAGGCTCAGTTGACAAATTCTCCCCAAATTCCTATTGTACTGTGTTGACACCATAGTATTTATCTACAACTGTGGTTTGGAATGGACTTGGGGGCAGAAAAGAACACAGGCTAGTCACTGAGACAGTACTGAAACAGAAGTCTTGTTTCTGTTTTGACAGTTAAGTTCTATAGTGGCATGTTTTCATTGTCTATATTAAGAATTTATTTCTGGCACAACCATCTATACTCATTCAGATATTTTCTTCCTCTATGTTTTGATGCTGGAATAGAAAGTGTGTCAAAAGTCTGTGTGACTAGAAAAAAAGCTTAAAATGAATCCCAACCGTCTGTGTAGTTTGTGTCTGCTTGGAACCAGAATAACTAGTCAGCCCAAGGGGAGAAGAAAAATAGATAAAATGATTGTCAGACCTCTTTCAGAGGTAATGATATTGTCTGATTTTTAAAGAACCTTTTGAGAGTTGATTCTTTGGCATTTTTGTGGATGAGTCATAGTCACCCCATGAATGTTTTCTGTATTGAAAGTGACTAATGAATACAGTTTCAAATGTCAGGGTCCACATGCGAAGATGACTGACAAAGATAAACCAGACCTGGTGCTCTCAGAGCAGGGTCAGATCACAGCACCCTCTGAAGTGGAATAAACAGAATCAGCACATAGTACAAGAGATTTGCCCCTTACAGAAATAACTCAACCACTAGGGTGGCTTATTCATGACTGGTGGTTAAACTGAAACATCTATGAGAACTCCTTAAAGGAGACTAGCATGTTAACTGATAAAAGACAGGCTATGAATTAAGAAGTTATAACATGTATGAAATAATGTCCTAACAGACAATGGATGATACATAAAGACTAGATAAAGTCTTTACCTTCCACTGAAATAATTTTCCAAAGTTTCTTCAACACTAGGAAAGGGGAAACAAGACCTCCTACTGAAAAGCACAACTATTCTAGCAACCTGAAAAGTATTCTTGAGTGGAATTTGAAAGAAATCTCTAGTCCCTGTTGCAGCCTGGCTTGGCAAATTTCATGAAACTGTCTGTCCAACTCCATTGATCCCAATGTTGTGCTCACAGGTCAGCTTTGATCACTCATTCAGTTTTCCTGATTCTGCAGAGCTAGAAGACTTGATAAAACTGATAAAAATAAAATTTCTATATCTAATGAGCTTGGTCAGATTGTGAAACAATCATGACCCCATGAAGCCCTGCCTGAGAAGCCAGTTCTTAGATTTCTTCCCTAATTCTCTTTTCAATACAGTTTTTACGGAAACACCACATGTTTTTGTCTTTATTATTATTTTATTTATTTATTTATTTATTTTTTGTCTTTTTGCTATTTCTTGGGCCACTCTCACGGCATATAGAGGTTCCCAGGCTAGGGGTCGAATCGGAGCTGTAGCTGCCAGCCTACGTCAGAGTCACAGCAATGCAGGATCCGAGCCGCGTCTGCAACCTACACCACAGCTCATGGCAACGCCAGATCGTTAACCCACTGAGCAAGGGCAGGGACCGAACCCGCAACCTCATGGTTCCTAGTCGGATTCATTAACCACTGTGCCACAACGGGAACTCCGTTTTTGTCTTTAAATGACTCTTCAGAATGAATTTAAACAGAAAATGTGAGTTTCCTTGATTTTCTAAGAAAGAAAAACCCTATCACTGTATACCTAGTGTACATTAAATTAAATGCACCATGCTGATCAATTTATGCAAAACACTTTGTCCTTGAAGCAGAATTGGTTTGGTTTGGGAGTTGTCTTTTTTTTTTTTTTTTTTAATTGGCAACTACCAATCTTGCTTAAATTTATCCAGTTACCCACTTATCTGGTCTCTGGGATAAGGAGTCTAGTAACCTGCTACTTACAGTGAATTTAGGATAAACTTTGCTTCGTTATCAAATGATAGGAGTCATGGACCCTGCCCTCTTTTTTCTTGGGCACACTGTTTTCTATGGTAATCTCTACCTTGATGGCATTGATCACATATATCCTCTAGACTAGAAAGTGCCCTCCATAATCAGCTTCTTAGTATGATAGGTGGATCATTACAATGTGGGGGATGATAAGTTGTGGGTATTCTAAACAAGGTCCTGGAATATGCATCTGAGCACAGTGCATCCATCCTTATGTGGTTATGCAGTGAATGGGAGGTATGGAGAATGGGAAGATGATCTGTTATCTACCCTTGAAAAGCAGCAGCTTGTTGTGGAGGAAAAGCATAGGACTGGGAGTCAGAGAATCTAGTCTGGTTACACTGCTGTTTTTAGCTGTGCAAGCTTAAGCAGGTGGCTTCCCCTCTCTGGCCTTCAGCTTCATCTCTTGTAAAATGAGTGGATTTACTTAGATGATCTCTATTGGATGTATATTGGAAGTGAGGTGGAGGGAAGGTGGCCAGAGAAAGAGGTGGGAAATAAGCAATTTCAGAACCTAAATATGCACAGACTAACTTGACCATGGGGTGAAATTTAAGAACATAAGTCTGGGAGTTCTCGTTTGGCTCAGTGGAAACAAATCTGATTAGTATTCATGAGCACACAGGTTCCATCCCTGGCCTCACCAGTGGATTAAGGATCTGGCATTGCCCTGACGTTTGATGTAGGTCGCCGACACGGCTTGGATCCCAAGTTGCTGTGGCGCAGGCTGGCAGCTGTAGCTCCAATTTGACCGCTAGTCTGGGAACTTCCATATGCTGTACCTGCAGCCCTAAAAAGCAGAGAAAAAGAGAGAAAGAGAGAGAGAGAGAGAGAGAGAGAGAACAAAAACAAACATAAGCTTGGATAAATCACTAGGAGTGTGGAGGTGGGTGAAAAATTTAACCCTGCTATGAAGAGGGTTGGTTCTCTGGAGCCTGAAATCCTATCTCTGAAATGCTCTGTGTACAGGCAACTTCATCTTTTTGAAGTCTCCTTCATCTGGAAAATAGAGAGGCTGTGATCATTTATATGCAAGTATGAACAGCATATTATTTACAGAATCACCAGAGATTAAGACGCCTTCTGTTCAGGCTGTGCCTCTATAATCTCTGGCAGTTTGAAACGAGGAGGCAGAGGAGGGTGTGTGAGGCGGGGGAAGAATGCCATGCCCATGTGTTGGGTGTGCTGCTTGTCTGTGTTTCTGAAGAGAATGCTCTCATATAGAAGTAGCTCAGGGTCTGATCTATCACCTGGTTGTTATGAAGGAACCATGTCTTAATAGTGAGCAATGGAAAATGTGCAGTTTCATAAATACTTTAATAATCACATTGTGTGTTACACTGGATTGTGCTTCAGTGATGAGTAAAATTCCTGAAGGCAGTACAGAGCAGGACACAATGCTATGAACTAAGAGGATAGATGCGGCTCTAGTCTGTCCTATCCCTAATTTGCTGACTGACCTTGGGCAAGTCACTTAACATCTCTGTTTTAATTACTTCAGCTGTAAAACATAAGGAAAGGAGAAGGCTGGCTGGGGTGATTTCTGAAGTACCTTTTAGCTATAAGATTAGACTTCATGATTCTGATGTCGGCCATGAACCGGCCTTGAGTTCAGTGACATTCCCCAAATATTCATAAAAATCCTATTCAAAGGATAAGCTCTAGGCTGAAAAAATACATCCACTCAGCTGTATTCAAGTTTCTTCAGAGTCTTTCCAATAAGAACTTTTACCATTCTCCAGGCAGGTCTACTTAACCACATCAGTCTGCACATATGTCATTTTCATCCACACTTCCAGCATTTGCTTATGTTGTTCCCATTTCTACAATAGCTTTCCATCTCATTTTCCACATGAGAAAATATTACATATCGTTCAAAGTATGATTTAATTGTAATTTCTCTGTGGAGGTGAGTCATTCTCTGGTCTCTTTCTGGAGGCCCCCTCATAACATGTTAGAGCATTTATGTCACATTGCATAGATAATTAGAGGAGTTTACATGTCTGACTGCTGGAGTGTTGGTGATTTGAGGACAGGGATTGTGCCAGTGCTGAGCTAGATGCATGCTTGTCACAAAGTAAGAGCATAACCCAGTGTTTCTCCAGTGAACTGCAAAAGTGGTGTTTTTCAGAATCATATTCACTAGTTTGGGGTCCTCAAATGCCAGTGTTTGCTCTGGGTCTTGCAATATGGGCATGTTTCTCTATTGGACCTCCTTGCCCCTACTGAAGTTGAAAGTGGCTTCTATATAAACTTCTGAAGGCCAGTTTGAAAACCACTGATTTGACACTATATTTTACTTAATAAAATTACTGGAACCCAAGAAATACTTCTGAGCTGCTGTAGACCTCACATGAGTATGTCTGGATTTCACCTGGGTAAGGATACCAAAAGTAAAATTGTCTCTGTCTGTATTAGTTGGGGAATTAGGAAGCATGAACAGCATTTCACTTTAAGCACTATTTCTCATTGGAGGGGCAGTGCTATTGGCACTTTGGGTGGGTTTTTTTTTTTTATTGTACAGGTTGTCTTGGGCAGGATAGTTAGCGTTCCTGATCCCAGTCCACCAAAACCAGTAGTAATAACCCCTCCCTAGTGTCTATAACAGTAAAAAAACAAACAAAACCAAAAAAAACAACCCTCTAATGAGACAGCACTGCCCTGAGGTTGAGAACCACTAATTTTAGAAGAAATCAGGAAGCCTCCCATATTGTAATTACCATTTTCTAGACATGCAAGCTTAGATCTAAGATCTTCTTAATACTAAAGACTTTGAGCTGTCAACCCTGGTTCAGGACTGATATAAGCAAGTTGAGAGTCACTTTTGACTAAGAACTGAAAGGAAAAGCCATTCCTTTCTTTTGTAAAGACTTTATGGTTTAGGGAGTTCCTATCATGGTACAGCAGAAACGAATCCGACTAGGAACCATGAGGTTGCAGGTTCGATCTGTGGCCTTGATCAGTGGGTTAAGGATCCAGTGTTGCCATGAGCTGTGGTGTAGGTCACAGATATGGCTTGGATCTGGCATTGCTGTGGCTGTGGCATAGGCTGGCAGCCGTAGCTCCAATTAGACCCCTAGCCTGGGAACCTCCATGCGCTGTGAGTACGGCCCTAAAAAGACAGAAGACAAAAAAAAAAAAAGACTTTATGGTATACAAGGAGTTTTAACAAATGCTATCTCATTGGCCCTTCTTGTGATATGAGGGGTAGATTTAGCACATATTAAAATCCATGGAGAGATAGATGGATACTGTAAGGTATTCTATTTGACTAATTTGGTAAGGTAGGTTTAAGAAAAAACAATCCAAAAATTTATATGGAACCATTAAAGACTCAGAATTGCCAAAGCAATCCCGAGGGGGAAAAAACAAGCAGGAGACATAACTCTCCCAGACTTCATACAATATTACAAAGCTACAGTCGTCAAGACAGTGTGGTACTGGTACAAAAACAGACATACAGGCCAATGGAACAGAATAGAGAACCCAGAAATAAACCCAGACACCTCTGGTCAATTAATCTTCAACAAAGGAGGAAAGAATATAATATAGGAACAAGACAGTCTCTTTAGAAAGTGGTGCTGGGAAAACTGGACAGCTGAATGTAAATCAATAAAACTAGAACACACCCTCACACCATGCACAGAAATAAACTCGAGATGGTTTAAAGACTTAAACATGAGACAAGATACCATCAAACTCCTAGAAGAGAACATTGGCAAAACATTCTCTGACAGCAACAGTACAAATATTTTCCTAGGTCAGTCTCCCAAAGCAACAGAAATAAAAACAAAAATAAACCAATTTTACCTAACCAAACTTACAAGCTTTTGCACAGCAAAGGAAACCATAAAAAGAACCCTACAGAATGGTAGAAAATAGTTTCTTTTTTTTTTAATAATTTTTTTATTTTCCCACTGTACAGCAAGGGGGTCAGGTTATCCTTACATGTATACATTACAATTACATTTTTTCCCCCACCCTTTGTTCTGTTGCAACATGAGTATCTAGACAAAGTTCTCAATGCTATTCAGCAGGATCTCCTTGTAAATCTATTCTAAGTTTTGTCTGATAAGCCCAAGCTCCCAATCCCTCCCACTACCTCCCCCTCCCATCAGGCAGCCACAAGTCTCTTCTCCAAGTCCATGATTTTCTTAGAAAATAGTTTCAAAAGATGAAACCAACAAGGGCTTGATCTCTAAAATATACAAACAACTTATACAACTTGACATCAAAAAAACCAACAGCCCAATTGAAAAATGAGCAGAAGACCTGAATAGACATTTCTCCAAAGAAGATATTCAGATGGCACATGAATAAATGCTCAATATTACTGATTATTAGAGAAATGCAAATCAGAACTACAATGAGGTACCACCTCACACTGGTCAGAATGGCCATCATTAACAAATCAACAAATAAAAAATGCTGGAGAGGGTGTGGAGAAAAGGGTACCCTCGCTCACTGGTGGTGGGAATGTAAATTGATACAACCACCATGGAAAACAGTATGGAGGTACCACAGAAAACTAAATATAGAACTATAATATGACTCAGCAATCCCACTCCTGGGCCAGATAAAATTTTCATTGAAAAAGATACATTCACCCCTGTGTTAATTGCAGCACTATTCACAATAGCCAAGACATGGAAACAACCTAAACAGATGAATGGATTAAGAAGATGCAGTATATATATGAAATGGAATACTACTCAGCCATAAAAAAGAATGTTGCCATTTGTAGCAACATGGATGGAACTAGAGACTCTCATACTAAGTGAAGTAAGTCAGAAAGAGAAAGACAGATACCATATGATATCACATATCTAGAATCTAATACATGGTACAAATGAACATATCTGCAGAAAAGAAACAAACTCATGGACATAGAGAAAAGACCAGTGATTCCCAAGGGGGAGGGGGAGGGAGTGGGATGGACTGGGAGTTTGGGGTTCGTAGATGGAAACTATTGCATTTGGAATGGATAAGTAATGAGATTCTTCTGTATAGCACAGGAAAATATATCTAGTAACTTGTGATGGAACATGATGGAGGATAAAGTAAGAAAAAGAATGTTTGTATATATACATACACCTGGGTCACTTTGCTGTATAGTATAAACTGATAGAACATTGTAAATAAACTATAAAAATTTTTAAAAAGAAAATTAATTTCACATGTGATTTTTAAAGTTTTAATCTTACATTTAATTGAAACTCACCACAAGGAAATAACACTCTGGAAACTCTCCCTCTCTGCCTTAAAAGCTGTCTGGATTGTCACTCAGTCAAAAACCTAGAGGCAAAAGCCAGAAAACTCCATCAAATGGTGAAGATGTGGTAGATGGAAGCTGTAGAAGGTACTGGATCCTGCACCAACATCCATTCATTTCTGTCAATGCAGGCAGTTCATACTTTCTAAGAAAAACACATCCTGCAAAGCACCCACATTCAATACTGATCCATTGAAACAATTGATCTATGGCCTAACTTGCAAAAGAACAGGAGTCATCTTGCAGAAAGAGAACGAAAATTCCTGTATAGTTGCATAAGAACTAATGACCCAAAGTTCTATTTACCCTCTTGATTGCTATTCTAGCTAGAAAATGTAGGTAAAGTTAAAAATCTCTCAGAGAAAAGGACTTGTGTTTGAAGTGGCCTAAAAAGGATGCATTTCAGTTACTGAGGAACTAATGGTTTTCAAAGAGGTAGTGTAGCATGGTACTTAAAAGCACAAACTTTGTTAGGTGTTTGAATTTGGGCATGTTATTTATCTACTTTGGGATCCAGTTTTTTCATCTGTGAAAAGAGGATAATAATATTATCAACATTATAGGGTCAGAGTAAATATAAATTGGTATTAGCTAGTATTATCAGTGTCATTATTATTGTTATTGAGTGAAGTGCTAGCATGAAATATCAGAACTTCCAATAAATAATGAAGTAAAAATAAGAATCTTCATTTACTTTTGATTATTTGGGTTAAATGAGACAGAATATGGGTTATTCAAATTCTTGGCCTCATTTCATGGAAACATAGAATGTTATAGCTTGCAGGATTTGCAACAGTGTTTAATGCAAATTTCTTGTATTAGAGCTGAAGATGATGAAGGTAAGAGGAGTTAAATCCCTGCTCAAATTCTTGCATTCTGAAGTTTGAATGCTTTTTTTCTGATTCGTTATTCTACCCAAGAAATTTCTGTTTGTTGACTATCTTTGAACAGTGGTTCACCTGTGGGTGTGAAGGAAATAATACGAAATTCAAATACATCCATTTTTCTACTTTTATCAGTTCTGGAAAAAGTTTAGTGGCTAAATTCATCGATAAAACAAGTTTTCATGATGTTAAAATCAGTGGATTGAGAGAGAAGGCTCAAGCCTTGCTTCTGCCTTTGCTGTTTGAATGACCATTCTCAGCTTTGATCTCTCTGTTTACAAAATGAGAGAGGTGGGTTATGTGATTGTTACAGAATATTGGCACAATAATATATAAATATATTCTCTAATGAACAATTACATCTTTATAATTATGATAACTAATTGTCATCAGAATATTCAAACACCTGGATGCAACTGTTTTTTAAATTGATAATTAATTTAAAAACAAAGGAAATAAAACAATTTTAAAAAATGAGCAGGCCATGGAAACTGCCTTGCTCATTTGTAGGACAGTTTATTGGGTTGGAATATTTTGCTTTTGGCAAATAAGAATCGGTTAATTCCAGGCATTTGGTTATTGACTTGCTAGAATAGAATGATCTGTTTTTCTTTCATTTTTTGTCAGTAATCACCAGTTAAAACTTTTAAGTGAGGCCCAGTTATTCCTGGAAAAGGATAATATTATGTGATCTGACAGGTAGTGATGTCATCAGCTCTTGACCTTAATTAATATCTGAGTTTTCATTCTAAGCTAAGCTCTTTCCGAATTTAGGAACAATAGTCATTGTGTGCAACAATCATGAAGGCCAATCAAATACTTTCTAAAGGAAACAAATATCTGTCTAAAGTAAAAGTGAAAAATAACATATAACTCTATTTAAGCATTAAGTTTATGAAGTTGCCTCATCAGAGTGAAATGCAAGAGCCTTGGGCTGATGTGTCCCTTGTTCCACAATTCTCAGTTGCAGTCTGTCTTGGCCATCACTACCTATGTCCCCAGAGGTGCTAGGCATATGGATGTCAGGGTAAGATATGATGTTCTGGGTTTGTCTCCTGTTTCATTAATGAAAGGGAAATGCTTATTTCTTGACTTGATAAGTTTATGGCATGAACTGACTTGGAACAGCAAGTATTGAATTCAGCAAATATTTATCAAGCTCCCATGTGCCAATCTATAGTAGTTCCAAACATCTGAGACCACAGCATTTCTGTGCTAATATAGGACATGCCTCAATCAATTGATTAAGTGAATGATTGTGTGCTACCAGCATGAGCTTCAAAGGTACATTGTTGATTGTATTTATTTCCTGGGATAGAAAATCATTTAAATCTCTCAAGCTAAAGACAGTGAAAATTAAATTTTTTCAACTCCGAGGTAATGTATTTTCTCTCTTCCAAAATACAAGTCCTTCCAAAAGATAAATGGTTCCCATGAAATGAAGAAACCGTGATTGCCAACAACTGATGTTTATTATTAAAGCCGATGTAATAATAAGGCCAAAGTTGACAATCTCCCTAAGTTCCCCTTTAATTCCTTATGCAACAATGGTCTGAGAATGGCATGCTTGACCAGCATCAGGCTGAGAGTATATCTCAGCCATTTCTCTGGCAGAGTATCTTACAAGTTATCATCCATTCCTTTGTTAAGACTGTGTTAAGAGCTGCTTATCTATCTAGCTTAAGATATATACATAATATATACTTATGTACATATATATATGTATGAATAAGAGCCTTTAGGTTTTTCTAAGTTGGAATTCAGGAAAGCAGCAGGACAGTGCAAAGAAACATTTACTTTACTTTATTGTAAAATGGAATCCATGTGAAGCAACTCCAGAGGTCACCAGCTCCTTTAGTGAGACATGTGCTGTCCTTGCTAGCCTTATTGTCTTGAACATCTTTGGGCTTTTGAGGATGTCCTAGGCACAAATGGTTTTTTCTCCTTCCTTGGCAGAAGTTTCAAAGCCAAGTCTCAAGTCCATAGTCCCAATTTCATGTTCTCAGTTGCTGTGAGGTTGTTTTAAGCATCTTCCAAAGCAGCACAGTCCAGTGGAACTTTATGCAATGTTGGAAATTATCTATACCTGCACTATCCAATAAGGCAGTCACTGGCCAAGCACACCAGCAGTAGCATCCTTGCAGTTTCACCCAGTGAGGATTCAATAGAAGTTATGCATTTAATTGTGAGTTATGACTTAATTGGTTTTACAGGGGATTTGAAGAAGAATGTTAGTCTTAGCACTAAGAAGGCAAAAAGGGGTCTTTAAGTAAAGGATAACAAATGGGAGGAATATGTTGTAAATATTGTGATAGAAAAGCAGAACAGTGCCATTTGAACTGAATTTGAATTTGAATTTCTAAATTATACATATTGGAGTGGAATAGAACTACCCAATTCAATATAAAAATTTCATCCTTGCCAATGCAATTACTAGGGCTATAAAAATACACTTAATGAAGGTGAGGATTTACTATGGGCTGAAAGAGAAGCTAGCAGAAATGGATAGAATATCATGGTTTCTGTATGTTAGAATAGACTAGAACTCTAGGGCCATCTGTAATAAAATTATGCTTGGCAGAATTGTGAAAATTCAATGAAATGATTTATGGAAAAACCTAGCAAAGTGCTTAGGATTTGATAGATATTAGCACTAGGTCTTTTATTTCTGACTATATTTTTTGAAGCCTCTTCCAAGTATCAGTGAGAACATAGGAAGATGCTTAGGGTAGTTGAATTTGATGAAAGGGGATAAGCTCAAGTTCTTCCATTTTGCCATCTTGTCTGGAATCCTGAATTTGCAAAAATTATTTTGTTAAGAATAGATCATAAAAGAGGAAATACAGACAACATAAAGGCAAGTAGAGAAATACCACAGCACTATCCCCATTTGCAAATTATTGCCATAGGAAAAACAGTTACTAAAGAAGGTGTGTCAAGTAGCTCAGTTATGTTGGGTCTAACACTGGAATAGCAAGGCCAGAGGGAAAAGAGCAGGAGGGAAAAGTAGGTAAGAGGTCTGCATGTATTTTAAGTGTTAATAATTACTGAATACAGTTGACTTATGCTGATGTTCTTGTTAAAGATAACCGAAGAAGACATCATGGAAGAATATTTGAGGCACCATGGGAGTAGTGGAAAGGGCACTGGCCTTGGAGTCAAGTCAGCTGGGTTCCAATCCTAACTTTACAGTCACGTGACTTAGACTAATAATAATTTTTTTTGGTTTTCAAATTCTCCTTTTTGTAAAACAATGATGTTTAATTATCTTTAAGGTTATTCCAGCTCTGTAACTCAAGGGTATAATTCTAAATGTGAAAACACAAGTGGGTTCTAGTCTTCCAGATTCCCTGAAGCCCTGCTGTTCTTTCAGGAAAGGCTGCTGTTTTAGTCCTCTAATGTGTTTCTGCTATCCTGAAGCTCAAGTTGTGTGAAAAGTGGCATCTCAAGCAGCGTGCACAAAAGCAGTTGGTATGGTGGGAGTGAGTGACAGTGGGTGGGTGAACAGATTAAAGAAGAAAGAGTTGGAAGAGAGAGTAGTGTGTGTGGAACAGAAAGCAGGCCCTTTGACAGACTATTGTTATATTCTCCAATAACAGCAATCCAAAACCAAATGCCAAAATGAGGACATGAAAATAGCTTGGACTTCAGAGTTAAGCAGACTTGAATTTGAATACAAGCTCTGGATTTGAGATACATAACTTCAGTTTTCTTAACTTTGTGATACTATGGTTAGCAGCTGTTTTGAGGCTTGAATGAGATAATATGACATACCAAATAATAGGTTCTTACTAAATACACTCTTGGTCTCCCAAAATTGGCTTAGTTCCTTCCTCATCTAGCCCATAATGTAAAAGACTAGTCAAAAGGAACACACAGGGCTGTTTAGAGATCTAAATAACGTGTCATGGAGAGAGAAGTGTGCTGAAGAGAGAAAAACCTTAGTCAGGAAAAGAAAGCTCAGTCTCTCTGTAAATGAAGCCACTTCCTATGTGCAGCCTCACAATTCTCTGGTTCCTGACAGCCACAGAAGTGTTTATCGGAACAGAAACCCTAACTGCATTTACAACACTTTACCAACAGAGAGATTCACCGCGCAGGCAGAGGAAACAGAATGAGCTACCACATTCTTTACCGTCAAGTCAGTTAAAGCTGAACCCTGGAGTGACACCTGTCCCTTGCTCCTCTACCCAGGAGTGCGAGGAAACCTCCTTTCAAACAAAGTCCGGGGGAAGGCAGAGAACCAGGGAATGCATAACACCTTTACCGGCTTGCTCCACCTGAACCCCTTTACGTGATTCTAACGCAGTTTCTGTTAGGAGAAATGTTGGCAAGCAGCGAGCCGCCAGGCTCTAGGCGGTATTAGCTCATAGCCACAAAGAACTTTCAGCACCACGGACAGCGCCACCTCGGCTGTCCTGTTTGTGGCCCAGGCTTCTGACCAGTGCTATCCTTATCCTGTCGTTCTCCCAGACCCCTTACTGGAGGGGGCTCGGGTCGGGGGTGGGGAAGGGAGAGGAGACGGGTTATCATTCTGTCAACTCCGGCCAGTGACCAGCCCTGCCACTTTGGCGAGAATCCCTCCCATGGGCCGGTTCGTTTTTCCCCTCTTAGTTCAAGGCTTCAATGGCACAGGTAGAGGAGCTCCAGGAAGAGGTCAGAGCTGTGGAGTTCCAGCCTTCCCGCGTCTTTACTCCGCCTTCACTTTGCTTCTAGTCATTTGGGGACTTCTATTTACTTTTCATTTACAATACAAAATACATGTTAGGGTGGGCGACTCAAGATCGAGAAGGAGGTTCAGCACTCCTCCTCGGAGGTCGCGCGAGGCTACACTGTCCTACTCTGGCCCTCTGTATTCCTAGCACCGTGCTTTGGGAGGGAGAAGGCGAGGAGGGTCTGACTAGGTGGGGGTGAGAATCCTTTCCCCAGGGCAGCCCTCTCTGGCCAGGGAGCTTTCCTGGACACTTCGCACATCACGTCTTCCTCGTCGCCCCCAGCGTGTCACCGCTCTCTGGGGACCTGTGTGCCCCTCGGAGCGCACTGGCCTGGCCAGGTCACTGGGCTCAGCTACAGTCCCTTTGAAGAGTTAGCTCTCAGGTAAAAGGGCCGATGTTTCCCTGCCCTCCCCTCGGTCTTAGGCGTCTCTTTCTTTCCGTAGGCTCTTTCCGAGGTTGAGAGCCGAGCTGCGCGGGCCGGGTGTGTGCCAGGGGCTGGAGGAGCACCGGGGGCGAGGGGCGGGCGGCGAGGGAGGACAGGCCCAGCGTCTGTGGAGACCCGGGCTGCCAGGATGCTGCTCGCAGCTCCTACCTCCGCCTCTAGCTCGCGCCGCGCCGGAGCTGCATTTGTATCATCCCCACCAGACAGCCCTGCGAGTTGGAGCCTGGCGCCCCCCAACTCGGACGTGGATGCTGTCCAGGCCCCATTCCGGGTCAGAGCCGGAGAGACCCTGATCCAGGTCCTTCCTTCTACCAGGAGATCCCTTCCCTGAGGGCACACTCAGCCTCCGCGCCATGTTCCCGCTTCCCCCCTCCCGGTGGCTCCGGCTCTACGGTTCATTCAACGAGAGGCTATCATCCCATTCGCAGGGCTTCAGCTAGGATGCTAGGAGGGGGACAGACTGCGGCGAAGGGGAATGTTCACTCACCAGAGGACTGGAGGAGATGAACTGGCTGCCAGAGCTGATGGCTGGCGGTCACACTTAGAGCGCCGAGCTCTGTCTCTCCCACTGTGATGCAGGGTGGTGGTGGCGAAGGAAGGCAGGAGGCAGCCACTGCTGCCGAACACCTCCTCAATTATTCAGATTGTCCCCTCTACCCCGCACCCCTCCCCACGGCCTGTCAGTCCTCCCTCCAGCTACCCTATCTCCGCCTTCGTAGAGTCACGTGGGCTGCCCAACCCCTTACATTACAGAGCCGAAGCCTCTCACCAGACGCCCACCCCCCACCATGCGCGGGCATGCGCGCGCGCGCACAGGAAAACACACACACAAACGCACTCAGCCGCCTGCCACTCTCAACTCCTGTATAGCCTGCTGAACCTCAGGGTGCCGCTTCCAGTTGTTTCGGGCTTTCAGAGGCTGAAGAGGAAGAGATGGCAATTCTTTGCCCTGGGAAAGTATCAGGCAGGATTCTGCAGTGTGGATGGGTTGTGAATGCACAGCCTCTTCCAGAAGCGTCACCCCTGCTGGATTTGGCATTAGAAAAGCTGGTTACCCAGACCTGCTTCTTGCCCTCTGAAAGCTCCCCCCTCCCCCACCTCCCCACCGTCCTCCACTGAGCCCTTGCTGCTCTTGAACTTCTTCCACCTCCCTCAGCCTTACTGAAAAGAAAGGATGGGAAAGATTCATTTCCCCTCCCCTCCTAAAAAAGACAGGACCTTCCTCCTCCTTTCAAGCTCAAGTAGGCCAAGTTTATCTTTGGGTTCTCAACATCTTATGAGTAGAAAGATTTGAGGATTTGAGATTTGAAGACTGACCAAGAATTTCAGTCTATGTGACCTTGGGGGATTAACATCTAGCCTTTCTTCTCTCAAATATGAAATGACTCCCTCATGGAACTGAATATTCTTAAAATTCCTGACTTAGTGCTGGACACATATTTGGAACTCAATAAATGAGGGTACTTCCCTTCTCTCTGTTAAAATATATTTCAGAAAACAAGGAGATTGTGATTTGTGCCAGTAGAATGGAAGTATCTTTTGTATACTGAGAGTTCAGGCTAGACAAATATCATCTGAATGGAGACAAGAGATACACAAGGCTTATAGTTTTTCACTGGTTCTATTAAGATGACTATCCCAACCTTAGAAATCTATACATAGAACTTCCATATGACCCCGCAATCCTACTCTTGGGCATATATCCAGACAAAACTCTACTTAAAAGAGACACATGCACCCGCATGTTCATTGCAACACTACTCACAATAGCCAGGACATGGAAAAATGTATACATGTAAGGATAACTTGATCCCCTTGCTGTACAGTGGAAAAAAAAAAGATGACTATCCCAGAGCTATGTTATGCCTCAAAAGGATGAGGACTACATGGTACAAACCCAGACATGTTTGACTTAATCAGAGAATGAATTATTTAACATGCTTTGAATATACTGATTTAGATACAAAGTATATGAATTCTTGCATCTTCGGTCTAAGCCCTCAAAATACCTGGGACCTAATGAGACATAACTCTCCATCCTTGGAAACAAATTCACTGGGCTTATGTTTGAGAAGAACACTGGCTGTCTGACACCTCCTCCTTAGAATGGGGCCATTCAATTCTACCTTTACGTTGTATTCTAGCTCAAAGGTCCTGCATCCTCCCCAGAAAAATGAGCAGTGCCGGGACAATCTGGGAAAGTCCACCTAGCTTAGGTTCATTACTGCCTTGGACCAGCATCCAGGTCTGAAGTCTTAAGACATCATAATAATTTGAGCTTATGAAAGTCCTGCAGGGTATATCAGATCTTATGGGATACCCAAGAACCTGTGAAACATTTTAGGAAAAGCATAGAGTTAAAGAATCAGAGGTTTGGAGTCTTAATGCAGTCTCTGCCAGTTATTTATTGTATGATGTTTGGCAAATCACTAAAGCTCTCAGAGTCTTAGTTTTACAATGGAAAAGATGTCTGCCCACTTTCTTCATGAGCTAGTTGTAATGTTCAAATGGGATAATGTATGAGAAGCCATACCATGAAGGGTAAAAAGTGAGTAAATGAAAGCTGTTAACATTATGGACTAGAGAAAACCTTCAGTTTATTCTAGTCAAGATGCACTATGGGCGTGAAGGGATAGGAAGATGGGATTTGTCATGGAATGGGCCGCTACTAAAATGTCAATGTTTTCCTCTAGGTCTGTGAGTGTGCATGCAATTCAAGGTGTGTTGTATTTTGAGCTTTATATTTTCATTTTCTCTGTATTCTATGATGGGTTTCTGGATCAAATCTCATTTTTTCCCCTAGCTTTTCATTTTTAAAACAATATTAGCCACAATCACCATGGTTATGAGTATTTAATATCTGAGATAAGTTTGTGCCTGTGTTTCAGGTTAGGTTTAGAATTTTCTGCCTTTCCTAGGTAAAACTGATTTGGGTTAGAAATTCAAAATGGGTTTAATTTCAAAGAAAAAATATTCAGCATCCAGGAGAAATTTTTGGTTAGTTATCAGCACCTTGAATGGTGATAGGAGTCACCAATCCCCCCAAAACCCAATGAAGTCATCATACAGCCAGGAATTCTTGCAGAACTCCCCACCTGTAAGCAGATTCTAGTCCACTTTCCTGGTTTATGTCCTTTTGGTATCTTTCAGAAAGTGTCAATCTTGACCTCTTTATAGGGACATCAAAAGACCAGAAGGTGCCAACTCATGCTCTTATGTATCACTTTTAAAAAATTGTCCAGGCTAGGTAACGGACTCCTACTTACCTCTGTGTTATCATGGGGAAACATGGAAAATGGAAGCCTAAGCATGAAATTATTTAAGTTTGCCTCAAAAATGGTACCTTTAGGAGGAGTTACTTGGAAGAGTATAATTAAAAAAATTTTGGACACTTCCACCAGAAATTGCTCTGGGACTTCGAATAACTTTTTCAAAGCAGTTTTCAATGTCCAAGTCACGTTTCCCAGCACAGGCAGAAAAATGCTTTGGGGACAGATCTTGCATAGATTGCAATAGAAAGTTACACCTTAACAACAATTTCTTGATAAGGTTTCCCTGGGGTCCTGCTCCTTTACTTAGAAGCTCTTATCTTTTACCTGTCGAGTGTTGCCTTTATGGCCCACTGCAGACACAGCTGTAGACAGAGCATTAATGAACCAATGAATGGGAATGTAATAGATAAAAATGTAGCTGGGCATTTAGAGCCACACATAGCAAGAACAATTGATACATATCTCAGTTCCAGGGCTAAGCAATGATACTACAAAGTGACTGCTAATTAGATCTTGAAAGTACACATCCTAGTTTTCTTTTTCCAACAATTAGAATATGGGACTATTAGCTGATTTATTCAGTGTGTTCTAGACACTTGAGATACAGCTGCAAACAACACAGAAATGATTCCTGCTCTCCTTGAGCTTACAGTCTAGTGGTGGTGGGTGGTGGGGGGAGGGGGGGAGGTCAGACCTAATCAAGTAAACAGAGAAGTGGAGATAAGTACCATGATGAGAACAAAATAGAGTGATGTAACAACAAGTGAAATGTACCACTTCCATTCACTGGTGGAGATCTGACAAAAGCAAATGCAGGGGTCTAGACATACAAGTTATTACTTGCCAAGGAAGGGGCAGTGCCCTCTTACCTAAGGCCTTTTGCCAAAAGTCTACATCGTTAGCAGGGTAATCACTAATTTTATGTGGGTAGATTATGGTTAGGCCTATAGGAGATGGACCAGACATCTTAATGACAATTACCTGTTTTTTTTTTTTTGTCTCATAATTCATGATAATGAATACCTGATGCTTTCTTCTTGAAGGATCTCAAGCTCATCAGTGCACCCTGACATTTGCCTCTAAGCAGATTCAGAAGCTAAAAAACCAAAAACACCAATAGCCTGGCCAGAGGCTTGTCAAGAGCCCTCTCATAGAGGGCTTCTTCTGGGCAGCAAAAGAAGAAGAGAAGATACAGAACTAGATTCCAACATATCATAGACACACAATAAAATATATTAAATAAATAACCTGCTGCTAGGATTCTACCAATTAGACTGGGAATTTATAAGCCAACTGTCTATGAGTAATTATCTTCTGGGTATCTAAATTCCAAGAGTAAGAAGGGGGATGATAACTGAATCATGTTCATTTCATTCCTCACAAATTTACAATGAGGAATAGCGCTCTCCCTACCTCCATCCCAAACTGCATGAATAAATTTCCTTAATGATGAAGCTGTGGAAAGAAGCCAAGAGTGTCTGTCAAACCAATGGAATTCTCTGACATGGAAGGAAACCTTAAAGCAATCACCTCTTCCCATTTACTATACATTTTCTTTAAATACATTCACTTTTCTACTTTATTTTAGAGAGGTTTCTAGCACTTTAAATAGAAAACTGGTATCAGTTGTCATAAATAAGATACTCATTTAAATATGTATAATGAAAATAAAACGATGCTATTATAGTTAAGCCAAATACTTTTGCCTGCCCAGGAACCTGAAGCTTGCTTTCTTTATCTTTTAAAAGAAAATTAGCAACTGCTAAAGAGGTGTTAAATACATATTGGCACCAAACTGAGATTTCTCCATGAAGTAATCAGAAACATTGAAAGACAAATAGAAAAGGATAACTTTCTTACTGTATGATTACAGGTCATTTAGTGCTGATGAGTTCTAGTACTATTTAAAGCAGTATTTCTCCCAATTTTATGATGCTTAGGAATCACGTGGGGGTCTTATTTAAAATGCAGAATTGGATTCAGTAGGTCTTGGGTGAGACCCAAAGACTTGCATTTCTAACACAATCTTAGTGATGCTGATTGTGCTGGTTCCTGGACCACACTCTTTGAGTAGCAAGGATCCAAAGTATCAATGATGGTATGTATCTCACATTTTGGGATATGTCAATTCTTATGTATAGATGAGAAAAGTGAGGACTTAGAGGTTGCAAATAACCTAAGGTCCTGTAGTTAGCTGGTAGATGAGCCAGGTCTAAAACTCATTTCACAGGCTTCCTGTCTCTTAGCCCACTGTTCTTTTTCAAATAATCTATATGGTCACTGCTTTGCTAATAGAGTCCCCAAAACTCTTTTTCAAGGGGCTATGACATGAACACCGAAGTTTGGACTGCTGTATTCTATAGACTGCTCTGTGGTTAACAGACAAGTTCAAACTCTTAGCAGCTTAAAATAACAATACTAATTGTTCACATTTGGTCTTCACTGTGGATCACTATGGGTTTTGCTCCATGTAAGTCACTTTACATCATTTTATGATGCCCCATCTAAACATGATTCTTCAGAGTTGACCTTAGCTGGCAGGACCGAAACTGGAGGACCTTGCACCAGCAACTAAATTCTCTGGCTTAGACGTGATGCATATCACTGTTGCCCACAATCTATTGACCAGAACCTGGCCCCACTCAACTGCAATTATAAGCAAGCATTGGAGAAAATGACTGGAATAAGAGTAGAATCAGATCCAGTGAATATTAAAAATCTACCAAATGTAGTTTTTCTATCAGTTGATTGATAATAACCCTTGATTCTGTTATCTCAATCTTTTCTGTCTTCTCAGGATCTCCCATATCTAATAGTCCTAGGGCAAAGGGGGCCACTATTAGCTGCACCCCCAAGTCCTCTGTATCATGAAAAAGCAAAGGGCAGTATAATTGTAGAGGGAATGCAGGATGCTAGGAATCTTTCCTGGTAGCAGGGGCATCAAAAAAGACAGGCCAAGTCAGGGAAAGTGGCCATGGTGACTGGGAGAGAGAATAGGGTAGAGAAAAAGAGAAGTAAGGGACAGGAGAGGAAGCAAACATTTCTTGAGAGGCTACTAAATGTTAGGCTCTGTGTTAGGATGTTTGCGTGATTTTGTCCTCATAACATTCCTGTCAGGTTGTTATCAGCCTGTTTTATACTCAAGGAGATGGAGGCTCAGAGGGCTTATATAACTTGTCAAGGTCAACACAGAGGATAAACCAAGATCGATGCCAGACTGTAAGCCTAGAATCTCTCCCAGGATATCTTAGAAATCACTCTCACAAAGCAAGGCAGGACTTGTCCTAAAGACTATACTGCTTGTTCATACTGACATTGGAATTCCTGAGTTTGGCTTGGCTGTAGTAGTCATGTGCAGACAAAAAGCTGAAATGTCCTGATCCATAGTGGCCACTATTTGCTTGTACAGTTTTCCTGGGAGATGAACTTCTGAAGCCACTGAGGGGAGAATGTAATTGTTAAGGTCAGTGTGGGTGTTGGGGAGTCTAGCTATGGAGCCTTAGAGTGATGGGGGCTAGAATTATCCCATGTACATTTGAGGTCAAGATGGGAAGGAGCAGGGACTCTGGAGTAAGACAGACCTAGGTTTGTATCCAAACTCAGACTTATTAGAGACGTGGTATTTTGCAAATCGTTCAAGTTCTCAGAGTCTCAGTATTACAACCTATAAAAGGGTAGTGCCTTAATGCCTAACTGAAGAGTTGTAATGAAGCCTGGAAATAACATACACAAAGTGCCCAGCACAGGTAGTTGCTCTATGTCAGTGGCCAGTCTTAGTATTATCAGTAATAAGAAGATGCTTCTACCTACCCAAGTAAGTTCAGCAATGACAGTTTCCTGTTCTGAGCCTCATGTTCTCTATATACCTGAGGGATTAGGAGCATATATCCTCTAAGAGCTCTTCTATAGACTCAAGTCAGTGTACCAGGAGTCATGGGGTTCTCCTGGGGACACCTGGGGAATGGCCCTGGTGAGCAGACACACCCAGTGCAGCACCGAGAAGGGAAACAGCTTATGCTGAATGAAAAGTCCTCTGGGCCCACTGGCAGGGTTCCTGAGCCCCAGACAGTGGCAGACTTCCTTTTGTTGCCATTGCCACCAACCAATGACCTGCTACAACAATAGGCAGTATAAGGATGACTATGGGTCCAGAGGTGGTCTTTTAGCCACCTTTGCATATAGGAAAGGTCATGCTGCTAACAGAAGCAGTGCTTGCTAAGGCAGCAACTACAGCAGCAGCTTTGAATACAGAACAAAAATGTCTTATTGCACCAGAGAGAATTGGAGGGAGAGGAATGCCATTCACACTAACGGCATTGTTAGCTTACTCCAGTCTCAGCAGCCCATGCTGTTGCCACCAAGTGGAGGATGGATTATACTGGTAGTGGGTCAATTATGTCCACAGAAGATTCTCTTCATGAGATAGGCAGGCAAATCGCTACCCTCTGAGTAAGCATCTATCATGTAAAACAGTGATTATTTTATTGTCAGCCTTTTAAAGATATGTATTCACCTGCTGTGTATAAGCTTTCTTCTGTTTAATTCAGTGACTTTTAGAAAATATTTCATTCCATTTACTCATTTCTTAAAGCTCTTAAGATGACCAAAGACTCTATAAAGCATTCCAGTGCATTAGATGAGGGTGATTTAGAAAAGAGAATGAAACTCCAGTCTCTGTCTCTTCCCCGTCTTAGCTGGGGAAGGTCTAAATCCTCAACCACAGATGTCTCTTTTCAGACTCCCCAGGGAAGGAGAGGTCAACTGCCCCATCTCCCTCCTTCCACAAAATGTTATAGTGTTTAATTATCCTTTGCATTAAGATTTTTGTCTCATTGCCTATGTCGGGTACCAAGAGTGCCTTTAAGATGATTCAAGGCAAGGATCACTATGTCCTACTTGGAGGATTCTGTCATCCCAGTCCCTGCAGGTCTCTTGTCTTCAAATTGGTGATCCCTCTGGGCACTGGCCATGGACTCTAGGTTCATCTTGGCCTGAGACACCTTCTCCATGTGGTTTGGAGTAACTACCTATGAACCTCAGAGCTTGAAACATGACTCGGACTCTTGGATCAAGTCCTGAACCAGACACCAGCTCACTGCTTTCTAGGTTCTCACCCTGCAGGCCCCACTTTTAATTATCTAGCCAAGTCCTGTGTTATTGCACAGGAGATACACTGAATTTGAATATCTTCTTGTTTTTATCTATGTTTATATACTTTGTTCAGTAGAGGCTTGAACATCTATGGAAATGGTCTTCAAACAGAAGGCACTAGTGATGTATAAAAATGCTGTTATGAGAAATAAGTATATTTCTTATAAGACTCCCTTTATCCCTGCCCTGTCCTGATAAGTAATTGTATAGGTTTGCTTCATTCATGAGCTCTGTTTCCAGTCTTGAGCTTTCCTTTCTGTTTTCTGGGATCTCCACCTTCTGATGTGGAGCCAGGGTGATACAGATGATGATGGCAGTGCAGTGCCTTTCCTCCCACTCCCTGAACCTCAAGCCCCCTACTCTGGCTGAATCAGCTGCTGCTCTTTTCACTATGTTTAGTCTAGGAAACATTTGTACCAATTAATGTATCATTATAACAAGTACTTTAAGCTGTAATGGGAAATGAGGCAAACTTAATCCCATCTCACAATAGCTTCAAGACTTTGTTTTGTCCAGAACAGATGCTGACAATGGCTGGTTTAACAACCAAGTGCCCATCTCCTTTGAATTCTGTAAGTGGCTTTAACATCCCTGATTCTTTACTAAATGTACTCTGCATAAAACTTGGGCTGTCACACACATTTTAATGCTTTTGGTTGGTTAGGAATCCTCATAGCACAAGAGAAAGAGGGTCAATGTGAAGGAGAGCAACAATAGAATGCTTGCCCTGTTCAGGAAGGTGATGCGACCTCTGGCTTTGAGAGAGGTGTGTGTCTAGTCAAAGGAATAAAACAGAATCTTTAGAGTATTGGGTCTTTCTCTCATGTTGGGTAAGTGAATTACAAGATAAAGAAATCCCAAGTTTTGCATATTGTGTTTATGGAGTGTGAAGGTTAACCTTCAGTAATGTGAGGTGTGGAAATGATTGCTATGCCCTGAGGCCTCCCCTGATAAGCCTTGGGGTGGATTTAGGACAGTTGTTGGGGGAGCTGTTTATTTGAGAAAAATGAAGAAGATGAAAATAAAACAAACAAAAACAATGGGGAAGTGATATCAGCCTGGTCAAGCAGAACAGAAGACTTTTTAAAAATAAAAAATATAATGGCTCATTTATTGGGTGCTGACTAGATGGGGTTCGGTAAAGTCAAGGATATCAGTCATTTATTGAATAGTCAAAATAAATTCTGAATGATCACATTAGTGGTAGAATCTGATGTGTGAATTTCAAGGAGAACTTCAGAATAGCTACCCTGTGGAAAATTCATTTAACGAACCTCAAATAGATATTTCCCAAGAGCTGACTATATGCATGGTGACCAAGTTGGGCCTTTGTGATAAAGGAAAAGAGGAGAAACAGAATTGCTTAAAACTGAGTTGTTGAGTAGAAGTGAGAATATTTTTTGGCTGTAGACCCTAGGATGGTGTGTATGAATGAATATGAGATAGAGATAAAGGGAAATCGATGTCTAGCAGTCTGTGATCTGACATTGAGTGGCCAATA
The DNA here is from genome assembly GCF_016906955.1 of Phacochoerus africanus. Classification (NCBI taxonomy): domain Eukaryota; kingdom Metazoa; phylum Chordata; class Mammalia; order Artiodactyla; family Suidae; genus Phacochoerus; species Phacochoerus africanus. Next base: position 189,603,412 of record NC_062544.1, read on the forward strand.
GAGAGAATGTATGTGGCTGTGACCTGGACTTTTCAGACTTCCCTATGAAAGTCCTTCTAAATGTAAGGCTCGTGTAACTGAAAAGTTGGGGACTTCAGGCACACCTGGGTGCAGGTGCTGAGAGAATATCATGAGGGGTCTGTCATCATTTCTCAGTTCTGTTTGTTTCTGAGTTGGCTTCATCCTTCGTCCTCAGGTTCTCCTCAAGGGTGGCAAATGGCTGCCAGTGGCCCCAGACCCACTTTTTTTTACCAGGTTAACAACCCCAATAGAAGGAGAGTATCTTTTTTTCTAATAGTTCCAGCACAAGTCCCAGGGCTAACTCTCATTGGATTGACTGATGTCATTTGCTCATTCACTGATTAATCACTAAGTTCAGGGAAATGGAATGTGATAATTGGTTAGTCTATTTCTTGTGCTCACTATAGTTCTGGGAGGTGGAGTTAGCACCACATAAGCCACATGGAATGGGTGTGAAGATAAGACACTCTTATTAGGAGAAAGAAATAGATTCTAGGCAGGTGAAAACAATGGAGCATTTCCCAACATTTATTTGTGAAATAATCCTTTTGTGTGTGTGTGTGTGTGTGTGTGTGTGTGTGTGTGTGTGTGTTTAGGGCCATACCTGTGGCACATGGAAGTTCCCAGGCTAGGGGTCAAATCAGAGCTACAGCTGCCGGCCTGTGCCACAGCCACAATAACGTGGGATTCAAGCAGCATCTGCAACCTACACTGCAGCTTGCAGCAATGCCAGATCCTTAACCCACTACTAGGGATCCAACCTGCATCCTAATGGATACTAGTTGGGTTTTTAACCTGCTGAGCCACAACGGGAATTGTCCTCTTTTCTTGAGAATTTTATTTTATAGAACATACTTGGGGAAATGCAGCCTCAAGTGATCAGATCCTTAAAAATGTCTCATAATATTCATGGTCTTGTGCATAGAGATTCTTATCTGACCACATTAAGGTTATTTTAAATAAAGATGAAAAGCGCATTGCCTGATTTTTTTTATACCCCTCGGAACTGCCATACTGACAACGACAATAGTGATTAAATTTGTACTTTAAAGTACCACTGTGCATTTTTTCAGTACTGTACATGTTATCAAGTTTTTCCCCATATGCCATTTCATTAGCTCTGAGATGCTGTCTACTATAGTTAATTATTCAATGACCTCAGCTACCAGACATCAGTCTTCTTGTCATTAATTGTCAAAATATCATACCTGATTTCCAGCTCCCTTTCGCTTTACCTGTCACCTTGCCAGGCTCAAATACTCTTAATGAAGATGTTAAGTGTGCTAATTAACTTTACCTTGGTGAAAATATCTTTTATTTTAGTGCTATAAGAAATTAACAGAGGAAAGTTCTGCTTGAAGGAAGAAGACTGGCAAATTGCTCCCGCTGTCAGTCTGAAAAGTAACAGAAGGCAAAGGTCCAGATTCCAAGCTATTTATGTTCAAAAGCAGTGGTGTTGGGATGGCTTAGTTGAAGCTGCCACTGAACACTGGGTAATTCATTTCTCCCCAAGAATATATAAATGTATGCATGCATTTATCTGTGACAATGTGTTTGGTTGCAAGTAAAGGAAAGTCCAACTCAAACTGACTTGAAAATAAAGGGAATTTATGGCTCTTATAGCCCTATGTCTACCTTAGATCCTATTTAGGACAAAGATAGATAGATAGATAGATAGATAGATAGATAGATAGATAGATCGATCATATTATATGTAGGGTAGTATTCAAGATTTGGTTGATTCAGTGGCTTAACACAGTCATCAGAAAGAGTTTCTTTTTCGTGTGTCAGAATGGCCACAGTGGATCCAGACTGCATCATATGCCATTCAGAAGAAGAGAGCATGTCTTTCTTTGCTATGAGCCCCCAGCAATCACCCGCTCTAGTCTCACTGGCCTCAGTTAGATCTTATGCCCCTTTCTGATCAAAAGCCCTAGCCGTAAGTTTGAATTATGCCAATTAATATTCTACCCCTGAAGCCAGACTTGAAGTTATTTTCCCGTCCATCTTATGGGGGCTGAGTGAACTGGGTTGTTATCAAGGAATGAGAAGTGCATATGAGGGAGGCAACCTTAACAAAACCTATTAGAGTAGGAATATATTATTGTATTCCCTCTCATTCCCTCTCTACTTCTCTGTCCTTTGAAATGTTATCTATTTATCCTCATTCTACAAAGGATTTCAGGCAGACATAGGCCATCCCTAGGAGGGGCTTGGGGATAACAGAAAGAGCACTGGATTGGAATGAAGTGATGCCATATCTGATCTCTATGACCTTGGGAAAGTATCATATCTCGTATCTAAAATTCAACCTCTCTCATTGGACAAGTGAGAATAATATTTAACCTATTATCTCACAAGGTTGTTGTGATCAAAGAAAGATCATGAATTTAGTAGCATTTTCTAGTTTACAATTCAAATGTAAATTATTACTATTTTTTTATGGCTGGCATTATTTAATGAGGAATAGAGATTTCAGAGCAATCACTCAGAACAGAAGATTTGCTTTGGAAAGTGTTCTGTCCCAAACCTCCATTTGCAGAAAAAAGCAGCAGCAGTAGCTTTTAGATATATGGTGCTAAGCACGGGAAACAATGACTTTGGAATAGCTGGAGAAAGACCAGATGGATGCCTTTATGATCAAAAGAGTTATTTTTAGAAACATTTTCAGTATCCTAGGACAGTGTCATGTGGGGAGAAAGTATGCTCTGTAGCATAAAGTATTATACTAGTATTCTCCTTGGAATATCCAGAGATAAAAAATATGGGCTTCGGAACAAACACCAAATTATCACATAACCTAAGCCAATCAGTAACCTCGTTGATCCTCAGCTTTCTCACAGGACAAAGGAGATAATATTCCTGACTTGATAGTATTTGGGGATGGTTATAAAAATTGGTGTAAGTTGGTGACATATAGTGCCAAATGGTGCCTGGCACATAGTAGCTGCTTACTAAATGATAATGCCTCTTGTTGCCTGAAGTAATCAGTAAATGGATAAGTGGATAAAAATAGGAGGACCTAATGCCTGAGGCCTTCTTCTTTAACCCTCAGATGTCCATAAATATCTTTAAGAGAATTCTTTATATTCTTAACCCTGGAAAAATGGTTTAGAGATGGTGCTAGGATATTTAAAACCAGATGGTGATTCCTGAACTTCTTAAAGTCTCTTAGCATGCTTGGCTCTTTGTTTCCAAGTCAACTTCTATTACCAGAGTGATTTGGATATAAAATACAAACAGGTAGCCATTCATTTAGTTATCAATTAGGTCGACTTATAGACCTAATTCTCACACTTTGAAAAGTTTATAGGGTTCTTTTAGAAAATAGCTATCCTTCTTCAAAATTCAAGAAATCTCAATGGTTGTTAAAAATTTGGAAAATCAGTTTTGACCTTTATACCCTGGAAATATCTGCTGGCCAGTGTATCTATGAATTAATACTTTGATGTTGGTTAATATTTATAATTGTGAACCAAGACATTGCTAGTACTTCTGAATCATCAGGTATAGGCTAACATTCAAAATAGATTTGGTATTAAATGCATTTTGTTCCATTTGAATTCTTTGAAATCTGTATTCATAGTACAAATTCTGTCCTATCACTAGACTTTTTTTTTTTTTTAAGGGCTATAACCAAGGCATATGGAGGTTCCCAGGTTAGGGGTTGAATAGGAGCTACAGCCGCTGGTCTACACCACAGCCACAGCAATGCAAGATCTGAGCCGGGTCTGTGACCTACACCACAGCTCATGGCAATGCCGCTGGATCCTTAACCCACTGAGCAGGGCCAGGGATCTAACCCACATCCTCAAGGTTCCTAGTTGGATTCGTTTCTGCTGCGCCACGGAAGGAACTCCACTAGATGTTTTTAATAGGCTGAGCTTGAGAACTTTGTTTCTGGACCTGGAAATAATATAGAAATCTCAATCCAATTGGAAATTCCAAGTAGACTTTGTACTCTAATAAAAACTGTAGTGATATGCAAAGGAATAGAAGTTCATGTTTAAAGAAGACTGTAAACATTATAAACAGTAATAATCACCAAATACTGTGGGCTAATAGATCACAGGATAAAGAGTTAGGAGGTGTAGGTTCTAAATCCTAAGTATTTTCATAACCTTGAGAAAATCACTTAACCTCCCTGGCTTCCACTTCTTTATCCGTAAAATAAAGGAGTTGTACTAGATGATTGCTGAGATGCCTTTAGATTTTAACATTTTATGTTTCTGTTCTGATGTGTAGTAGGTAGTGTGTGCTTTTAATACAGAACTGAGTTAGGCTACAGTTAGAAAACTAGGAACAGCTTGTGGCAAATTTATTAACTGTTACTGCCCAAATGTTACTGTTTTTAATTTTAAGACATTTTACCTTTATAAAAACAATCACCATTTAAAACTATTCAGTAAGCACAAACTTCAGGGAGCAAACTCCAAATGTACGTAATTCATTAGTATTTCTGAGATTGAAGTACCTTATTTTGGATAGGCATTTTGGACTATATAGCAAGCTATATTGATAACTGAAATGTGAATTTGTCTGTTTTGAGCAAATTTGCTATCTTGCCTCATTAATAAAAATTGCATTCTTCAATCTTGAAGTAAACAAATAACTTCAATTATAGACACATTTATTTATGTATATGCTGTTAACACATTTACATCAACTGACTGAAATTCATTAATAATTTTCTAATCAGTATTTTTGTATTTGTTGACACATCTGCTTACAATCTCTAATGGTCTGTCTCTTATTTAATGACTAATCATAAAAAATACTTAGGACAACAACAAAAAAAATCTTTAAAATGTCCAATTGTGATAAGCACTGGGATCAACCTATGTTGGATGTGTAGACAGCTATCAGTAAAGATGGCTTGTGGACAATTCTAAAAAGCCAGCATTGATAGGCATTAATCTGTTGGTGGACTTTGGTCATGGCATGTTCATTCAAGCTGCAATAGTTTTGTGATGGAAACTCCTCCAGGAGCCAATGTAGCAGCATCAATTTCAGCTGATTAGATTGCTGCCTTAAATATGCACCAGCAAGTAACAATTTAAGGAGACAGCTGACATGGTACAGGAGCCAGAGATCAGACACAATGAGAAATGTATTCAGACTTAAGCAGTGGAAAGTCAAGAGATGTATGATCTGTGTCAAGCAGCAAAGTTTGAAGAAGGCATGCTGTAACCCTTATCATGATACCAGGCTTTAGTGGCGAATGCAAACACACTTTCTGTGAAAGCAGAAAAAGGGAAACTTTAATTGTAGTTACTGTGGTGAATAGCTAAATATAGAATAAATTCAAGAAAGCATTTATTATTAATCATATGAACTGCATGTTATGTTCAAAGTACTGTCAGGCCCTAAGATCTTATTAGTATGGCTCTCATTATAGAAAAAAAAAGTCTTTTAGGATAGTTTAGGCAAATAAGTAGGGTCCAATGCCAAACCAGGTGTGTCTGACAAACACAGTAACAACAAGAACCACTAAAATCAAATCATTGTAAAGAATAAGGATATTTACCCATAACCCAGAGGTAAATATAACCTGTATTAACTTAATCCACTTGCTCTTTGTTTTCCTTCTCTTTTCTTGGTTCTTCTTTCTTCCCTGCTTTGTAGTTTCATGCTGGTATTAAGGGGTTGTCCCAGAATTAAATATTACATCTTCTAAAGAGAAAATACAAAGGGAGAAGAGATATTGCTTCTGGAGACCTCCTTCAGGATATCAAGAAATAAAGAAGCCACGAGAAAACTTCTTTTTGCATCTAATTGACCCAGATGACATCATGTGACTAGTGTGTAGCCAGTTATAGCAAGGAAGATCGAATGGCCTTAAATGAATCAAGCCCACCTCTCAGGCTAAGTGTGTAGACACCTTCTGTCAATACAAGGGTACCTTGTGTGGGAGGAATGGATACCTGAAGAAAATCAGAGTCCTGTTAAGAAAAAGAAGAAAGAGAAGAATGGGTGCCCAGAAACTATCCCTAGAATCTGTCCTTACCAGCTTGTATGAGATGAGGCAAACCAGCTAGCTTCTTGGAGCTCATTTTCCTTATCCAAACAACATACTTGATATCCATTTTATCTTTCCTTAGTAATGATACTTCCTTTTTGTTCTGGTTGGAAAATTACCAGCTAAAGTCTATACTTAGTCTACTCTGCCACTAAAGACTTTGGAAAATCTCCTTAAAAGGTGAACTGACAGGTGATAATGTGATTTTCTTGTCTTTCTCTGTTTTATCTTTCTTCCTACATTGAATCAGGATGTAATCTTTAGAGCCCAGGCTTCTGTTTTATATTAGGAGGTGATCTTGAGAATGGAGACCAGGTGTCAGGATGGTGGAATGGAAAGATAGAAGGACGCTGGGTCCTTTATGACTGTAGAATTGCCAGTTCAGTCCTGGGATTCCTACCTAGAGCCTCCTTTTATGTGGGAGAAAAAGTAACTCATAAATCTTTTAAGCCACTCTTATTTAAAATGTTTATTACTAGTAGTAGAACATATTACTCAGAGGATCATCTCCAATCATCAGTGTATAATAATTTGTTAGTAAAGTTGATATCACTATGGCAAGTCATGGCCATGCAAATGGATGATCTGTCAAAATTTCCATATGCTTTTGCAAAAGTTTTTTTCTCTTCCAATGGAGATGTTTAATGAAGTCTAATTCTAATAAATTAAATCATCATATTTTCTAATAAATTAAATCATTGTATTTTTTATTTATCATACAGATGAATACTTGAAAAATCAGGGCATTCATGAGAGACTGTGAAATGAGTAAAATTTCTTCTCCATATTGCTTTACTCTGAGACAATCCGCATCAGAGTTCATGATTCATTTAATACTTCAGTACCAATTTTTCATAGAAAAGTGCATCGTCTTAAAGGGGAATACTTCTGTACTGTTACAAAACTAAGTGAACAGTTCTTAAAATATCTTAAATCATATTAAATTTGAACTGCTGTTCAAGTGTGTCAGGAGCTACTCAGTGATGGCAAGTGCTTTGATTGGAAATTGTCTGTATTTATGCCAGTGGTTATTTGTCCATTTTTTTTCTGGAAAAATTACATTAAGACATATTTGCATTGTGTTTCCTTTAAACTGTCTAGATACATGGCATTCACAAATAGAATATGACTTGTACTCTCCTTTATGCCCCCGTGTTCAAAGATAATGACATTCACTTATGCTTGCTCTTCCTTCCATCTTACTAACTGTGAAACTGTACTCTGTACTCTGACTCCAATATCTGCCTATGGTTTCTTTGCTTTGAACAGTCTCCTGGCATTTTCTGCTGGGTACTCTTGTATGCCTCTTCTTTTTCTCCCCCTATAATTTCTCTTTTGATTTCGGGAGTTAACATTACCTTGGGTGAAATCATCGCCCTTTAGCACCTGGCTGATTGAGAATGAGTTTCCATTTCATTATCTTTTCAGCCATACTCAACTCCTAGACTATATTTTTGAGTGAATATAAGGAATTGTTTTATAATTCTTCTTTTGGTTTAATATGGTGGCCTTAGTGAATGAGGTAGGGAAGGGGGATCAAGGAAGTAATAGTGGAATTTAGTCCTTGATTTTAGTTTTAAAACTTTGTGCATCCTCTAGGTTTTTACTTAGATTCAACATTAAGTTCTAGATCTTCTTTATTTAAGCAATCACTTATGGAGCCTCTACGTACCCATGCCTTGCCATTTACTTGGAATAAACAGAAGATACAATATCTGCCTTCCAGGAGCTTACTATCTAATGGAGGAGGTGGAGAAGTACACTGAGAATTACAGTTCATTATGGTGGGTGCTATTGGAAAACTTTAGAAAAGAATCAGGAATTGCCTAAAAACAATTATTAGTGTTTATGGCTTTCATTTCATGAGCTGACCTGGACATAAAGTAGAGGTTAATCAGTTAGGCAGAAATGAACAGTGATTCCAGGCAATATTTATAAGTCTCTATCACCTGTAGAATATATTTTCCTTAAACTTGGTGTGGTTCTTAGAATGGCAGGGTCCCTCACCCTAGCACCTAGGAAATCAATAGTTGCTGTCCTTGGTTCTGAAATAGACATTTCTGTGTAGGTAAAGCAGATCAAATAAACAATGCTGGTTTCTAAAATTAGGGGCAGAGAATGATGATATTTATCTAGAAGGAGGCTGGGCAGGCTCCTTTTGACTCAGAGGAGGAAGCGTTTGTGAGCACTCATCACTGAGAGACAGAGAGGAGGTCCCTCATAGTCTAATTCTTTTTAAAATAATTTTAAATTATAGTTGATTTACAATGTTCTGTCAATTTCTGCTGTACAGCAAAGTGACCCAGTAATACATACATACATATATATATATATATATATATATATACACACATTGTTTTCCTCACATTATCCTCCATCATGTTCCATCAAAAGTGACTAGATATAGTTCCCTGTGCTATACAGCAGGATCTCATTGCTTATCCTTTCCAAATGCAATAGTTTGCATCTACCAACCCCAAACTCCCAGTCCATCCCACCTCCTCCTCCTCCCCCTTGACAACCATAAGGCTGTTCTCTATGTCCCTGAGTTTGTTTCTTTTCTGTAGACAGGTTCATTTGTGCCATGTATTAGATTCCAGATATAAGCGATATCATGTGGTATTTATCTTTCTCTTTCTGACTTACTTCACTTAGTATTAGAGTCTCTAGTTCCATCCATGTTGCTGCAAATGGCATTATCTTTTTCTTTTTTTATGGCTGAGTATTATTCCATTGTGTATATATTCCATATCTTCTTAATCCATTCATCTGTCAATGGACATTTAGGTTGTTTCCATGTCTTGGCTATTGTGAATAGTGCTGCAATGAACATAAGGGTGCATGTATCTTTTTGAATAAAGTTTTGTCGAGATATATGCCCAGGAGTGGGATTGCTGGATCATATGGTAGTTCTATATTTAGTTTTCTGAGGTACCTCTGTACTGTTTTCCATAGTGGTTGTAATTCCTTTGCTCTAATTCCTTTTATGATTCAGTGGGTTCAAGCAAGGCTCACCACACTAGTGTGGGGGAAGTACAGTGAGTGGAGGTGCTCTCTGCCCCCATGTCCTAATGCAGCAAATGTCATAGATGTGTGTGAGCAGCTGAGGGTGGGTGTCTGGAAACACACAGTACAGCAGCTATTCCTGATCCCAGTTTCCCAGCAGCTGTTGTCAGAATTGTGGCCCAGAGTGTCTTTATAAATGCATCAACTCTGTGGACATTTTTTAAGAAAAAAATCTAAACGTGGGACTGCTTTCATTTCCTGAGTAATATGATGGCTAGATTTTTCTGTCTCCAAGGGCTTGTATCTGTTTCTTTCCTTAAAACCACTGTGGAGGCAGCACAGACCTGGAAGCTCAGTTTATTTATTTTCCAGCCTTATGATTTTAGGGAAATTAATTCTTTTTTTTTTTTTTGTCTTTTACAGGGCCACACCCCTGGCATATGGAGGTTCCCAGGCTAGGGGTCCAATCGGAGCTGTGGCCGCTGGCCCATGCCAGCGGCCACAGCAACACCAGATCCGAGCCACATCTGCGACCTACACCACAGCTCATGGCAACACCGGATCCCCAACCCACTGAGTGAGGCCAGGGATCAAACCTGCAACCTCATGGTTCCTAGTTGGATTCGTTTCCGCTGTGCCATGATGGGAACTCTGGGAAATTAATTCTTTAAGCATTGGTTTGAAAATCTGTAAAATGGAATAAGAAACTTAGCTTGCAGAATTGTAGTGAGGCTTTATAGGCATAGCATATGCAAAGTGCCAGCACAATTCCTGCCTAACAGTAGTTACCCCATAAATAGTATTAAACTTAAATATTACTATTCCCAGTAAGGTTTCTTTTTTCTTAAAGGTATGTGTGCAGAAAAGCCGAAGATAGTATCTTTTGATAGAATCCAATACAGTCTTGTTGCAACTAGGTCTGGAACACCTTTATTTCTTTTATTCTTTCTGGGAAAGGAGCTGACTAGTAGGTATATGGCAGAAGCTAGGACAGTGAGGAATGAGCCTTTTATGGCTTTGAAGCTAAATTTCTTCTCTAGGTAGCTCTTTTCTTAGATTTCTGTTTCTTCTCTTGTACTATGGAGTACAGAAATGAATTCATTATATACCTGTTCCTAGTTCATGCCTCACTATCTCCTTAAGTTCATACTTCATTATTCATCATTGGTTCACAGAAAACTTTTTTTTTTCTTTTTTCTTTCTTTCTTTCTTTTTTTTTTTGGCTATTTCTTGGGCCGCTCCCGCAGCATATGGAGGTTCCCAGGCTAGGGGTCGAATCAGAGATGCAGCCACCAGCCTACGCCAGAGCCACAGCAACGCAGGATCCAAGCCGCGTCTGCAACCTACACCACAGCTCACGGCAACGCCGGATCGTTAACCCACTGAGCAAGGGCAGGGACCGAACCCGCAACCTCATGGTTCCTAGTCGGATTCGTTAACCACTGCGCCACGACGGGAACTCCTTTTTTTTCTTTTTTAAGGGCTGCATCTGGAGCATATGGAACTTCCCATGCTAGGGGTCAAATCAGAGATATAGCTGATGGCCTACAGCACAGCCACAGCAAAGCAGGATCCGAGCTGCATCTGCAACCTACACTGCAGCTCACAGCAGTGCTGGATCCCTGACCCACTGAGCGAGGGCAGGGATGGAATCCGAATCCTCATGGATACTAGTCGGATTCGTTTCCACTACGCCACAATGGGAACTCCCAGAAAACTCTTCCTTTGCCTATATTTTATTTCAATATTTTCTTCTCTCTTTCTCTAACCCTAACCTCTCTTTCCTCCTTCACTCAAGGTCTCCCACTCTTGCTTAATTTATGAGTATCTTTCTGTTTTACTATTCGTATGTCTGTTTACACATATGAATATAAATGAAAATGCGTAGTATTGTCGTGTGTGTGTTTTATATGTACAGAAATGTCATTTTGTCAGAAATCTCATTTGTTTTCTTACTTGAAAGCATACAATTATGTTTTGAGCTTACTTTTCATTGCAATATGCAGACCTAGTTCATTCTATCAAACACCTGCATAGATTTCCTTCTTATGCATCTACTGCATTTTACTTATGAAATCCTTTTATGGTTGACTCTTACTCTACTATTTCAAACTACATTCCAACTAATATTAATTTACGTGCTTCCTTGTGCACTTTTTTGAGAGTTCCTTTGAGTATACATCCAGGAGTGGAATTACAGAGTTGTCAAGTACAAACATGCTCTGTAGTCTTGATTTCTTTAAAAATGGCTGCTCTGCTTTGCCTTTCTACTGGCAGTGTAAGAGGGTTTCTCTTTTCACACATCCTAATCAGACCTTAATATTATCAGATTTTCCTATTTTTTGACAACCTGATGTGTATAAAGTGGCATCTTTCTATTGTTTTGTTTGAATTTCTCTGATTACTGGTGAGGTTGAACATTTTTTTAACTCATATATATATGTATATTATGACTTTAAAAATTTTTTAAACTGTATTTTTATTATATGAATATAAATTTTTATTACCAACAAAGTTTTACATTTTTACTACATTTTTTTTTCCTGCCATGCAGCATGGGGCTCAAGTTACTCTTACATGTATACATATTTTTCCCCCCATCCTTTGTTCTGTTGCATTATGAGTATCTAGACATAGTTCTCAATGCTACTCAGCAGGATTTCCTTGTAAATCTATTCTAAGTTGTGTCTGATAACCCCAAGCTCCCAATCCCTCCCACTCCCTCCCTCTCCCATCAGGCAGCCACAAGTCTATTCTCCAAGTCCATGATTTTCTTTTCTGTGGACATGTTCATTTGTGCTGGATATCAGATTCCAGTTATAAGTGATATCATATGGTATTTGTCTTTGTCTTTCTGGCTCATTTCACTCAGTATGAGAGTCTCTGGTTCCATCCATGTTGCTGCAAATGGCATTATGTCATTCTTTTTCATGGCTGAGTAGTATTCCATTGTGTATATATACCACATCTTCCTAATCCAATCATCTGTTGATGGACATTTAGGTTGTTTCCATGTCCTGGCTATTGTGAATAGTGCTGCAATGAACATGCGGGTGCACGTGTCTCTTTTAAGTAGAGTTTTGTCCGGATATATGCCCAAGAGTGGGATTGTGGGTGTGGGGAGCCGAGGAGGTACAGGAGGCCAAGGAAGGGAAGGGAACTAGCCTGATGGCACAGTTCTGAAGGCAGGGTTCCTAACTGAGGAAAAAAAGCCTACCCGCTGGCCCAGTTCTGAGGGCAGGTTTAAAAATAGGGAAAAGGGGCTTACCTGGAGGCCCAGTTCCGAGGGCAAGTTCTAAAAATAATGAGGCTCACCTGCTAACCTGACAACAACGGCAACAATAACAAAATGAAGGCTTTGCACAATAGTGCAAGAATAAAAATTACTTCTTGGAAAATTCACTCTTTCCTGTTATTTACTTATTATTCAGCCTTTTCTGTTATTTGTTTGTTATTCTTTGTAATTTTTTATATTGTTTTGTGATTCAATAAAATTGGAACAATAAAAATTGGAACAGTAATAAAATAATAAGTTTCACCTTGGTGAAATTCCTCCTATTCAGATCTAATGTAAGCAAAAACAAAGTGTTCATTGGTTTGTTACAAGTAAAAATAGGTTTTAGAGTTAGGTAATTGTGGAGTGTACAATAGGTTAGAATAGGTTAGACATACATTATTCTTGGTGGAAAAAAATAATAATCTTGCTTTTAATAAATTTTGTAGGGGGCTTTTAAGTTTTATAAAATTAAGTTGCTTTGATATAAAAAATATTTTCTCATCCTGTCCCCTGACCATAAATAACACTTTGAAGTTAGTACCCCAAGCTTTAATCTAAAAAATGAGTTTTTGCAAATGTCAAATTCTTGTGCTTGTGACCTTTCTAGTTGTTAAAGATTAGCTTAAAACAATAACGGGTGGCACTTGCTAAGAGTAACCACAAGACGTTCTATACTGAATTGCCTTATTTTCATATAATGTTTTTTCCACATAATGTTTTGTACCCATTATAATTTTACATGATGCATTGTATCCATTAGTTTTAATTAAAATTCTTAGAACACAATGTACCATGTAGTCTAAAATCTAACCTTTGAAAATATGACCTAAGCACTGTGATGTAAGTTACAATTAAGCTGTCTATATAAGCTGCTACTTATGCTAATAAAATTTGAGCAGTCCAGCGCCCTGAAAGAAGGGACAAAGAGGCTGTCTCCGTGTGCTTCGCTGACACTGTCCATCCCCAGAGGGGCACCCTGGCTGCTGGAGCTGGACTCCGGCATGCAAGGTCATATGGAAGTTCTATGTATGGATTTCTAAGGTATCTCCAAACTGTTCTCCATGGTGGCTGTACCAGTTTACATTCCCACCAGCAGTGCAGGAGGGTTCCATTTTCTCCATACCCCCTCCAGCATTTGTTATTTGTGGACTTATTAATGATGGCCATTAGGACAGGTGTGAGGTGGTGTCTCATGGTAGTTTTGCATTTCTCTTATAGTCAGCGATGTTGAGCATTTTTTCATGTGTTTGCTGGCCATCTGTATATCTTTGGAGAAATGTCTATTCAGGTCTTTTGCCCATTTTTCCATTGATTGATTGGCTTTTTTGCTGTTGGGTTGTATAAGTTGTTTATATATTCTAGAGATTAAGCCCTTGTCCACTGCATCATTTGAAACTATTTTCTCCCATTCTGTAAGTTGTCTTTTTGTTTTCTTTTGGGTTTCCTTTGCTGTGCAAAAGCTTTTCAGTTTGATGAGGTCCCATGGGTTTATTTGTGCTCTAATTTCGATTGCTTTGGGAGACTGACCTGAGAAAATATTCATGATGTTGATGTCCGAGAGTGTTTTGCCTGTGTTTTCTTCTAGGAGTTTGATGGTGTCCTGTCGTATATTGAAGTCTTTCAGCCATTTGGAGTTTATTTTTGTGCATGGTGTGAGGGTGTGTTCTAGTCTCATTGCTTTGCATGCAGCTGTCCAGGTTTCCCAGCAATGCTTGCTGAATAGACTTTCTTTTTCCCATTTGATGTTCTTGCCTCCCTTGTCAAAGATTAATTGACCATAGGTGTCAGGGTTTATTTCTGGGTTCTCCATTCAGTTCCATTGGTCTGTCTGTCTGTTTTGATACCAGCACCACACTGTTTTGATGACTGTGGCTTTGTAGTATTTCTTGAAGTCTGGGAGAGTGATGCCTCCTGCTTGGTTTGTGTTTCTCAGGATTGCTTTGGCGATTCTGGGTCTTTTGTTGTTCCATAGAAATGTTTGGATTGTTTGTTCTAGTTCTGTGAAAAATGTCCTGGGTAATTGGATAGGGATTGCATTGCATCTGTAGATTGCTTTGGGTAGTATGGCCATTTTTACAATATTGATTTTCCCAATCCAGGAACATGGACTATCTTTCCATTTCTTTACATCTTCTTTGATTTCTTTGATTAAAGTTTTATAGTTCTCGGCATATAGGTCCTTTACCTCCTTGGTCAGGTGTATTCCGAGGTATTTGATTTTGTGAGGTGCAATTTTAAAAGGTATCGTATTTTTGTATTCCTTTTCTAATATTTCATTGCCAGTATACAGAAATGCGACTGACTTCTGAATGTTAATCTTATATCCTGCTACTTTGCTGAATTTATGAATCAGTTCAAGGAGTTTTGGGGTTGAGTCCTTAGGTTTTCTATGTATAGTATCATGTCATCTGCATGCAGTGACAGTTTGATCTCTTCTCTTCCTATATGGATGCCTTTTATTTCTTTTGTTTGTCTAATTTCTGTGGCTAGGACTTCCAAAACTATGTTGAAGAGCAGTGGTGAGAGTGGGCATCCCTGTCTTGTTCCAGATTTGAGTGAGAAAGCTTTCAGTTTTTCCCCATTGAGTGTTATATTTGCTGTGGGTTTGTCATAAATGGCTTTGATTATATTCAGGAATGTTCCCTCTATACCCAGTTTGGCGAGGGTCTTGATCATGAATGGATGTTGGACTTTGTCAAATGCTTTTTCTGCGTCTATTGAGATGATCATATGATTTTTGACTTTTCTTTTGTTAATGTGGTATATGATGCTGATTGATTTGCGTATGTTGAACCATCCTTGTGAACCTGGGATGAACCCAACCTGGTCATGGTGTATAATTTTTTTGAGATGTTGTTGGATTTGGTTGGCTAAGATTTTGTTGAGAATTTTTGCATCTCTATTCATCAATGATATTGGGTGATAGTTTTCTTTTTTGGTGGTATCTCTGTCTGGTTTTGGAATGAGGGTGATGGTGGCATCATAGAATGTCTTTGGGAGTGTTCCTTCTTCTTCCACCTTTTGAAAGAGTTTAAGGAGGATGGGCACCCGATCCTCTTTACATGTTTGATAGAATTCGCCTGTGAAGCCATCTGGTCCTGGACTTTTATTTGTAGGGAGTGTTTTTATGACTTTTCTTCAATTTCATTTCTAGTGATCAGTCTGTTCAATTGGTCTGTTTCTTCTTGATTCAGTTTTGGCAGGCTGTAAGATTCTAGAAAATTGTCCATTTCTTCCAGATTGTCAAACTTGTTGCCGTATAGTTGTTCATAATATTCTCTTATGGTTTTTTGTATTTCTGCAGTATCTGTTGTGATTTCTCCTTTTTCGTTTATAATTTTGCTTATTTGGGTTCTTTCTCTCCTCTTTTTAGTGAGTCTGGCCAGGGGGTTGCCAGTTTTGTTTACCTTTTCAAAGAACCAGCTCTTAGTTTTATTAATTTTCTCTATTGTTTTTTGAGTCTCTATTTTATTGATTTCTTCTTTGATCTTTATAATTTCCTTCCTTCTGCTGACTGTAGGTCTTTTTTGTTCTTCTTTTTCTAATTCATTTAGGTGGAAGGTTAAGTTGTCAATTTGGGATCTTTCCTCTTTTTTGAGAAAGGCCTGTATTGCTATAAATTTCCCTCTAAGCACTGCTTTTGCAGCATCCCATAGATTTTGAGAGGTTGTGTCTTCATTATCATTTATTTCAATGTATTTTTAAATTTCCTTCTTGATTTCCTCATTGACCCATTGATTTTTTTAGTAGCATGTTGTTTAGTCTCCATGTAGGTTTTTTCTCATTTCTTTCCCCGTGGTTGATTTCTAGTTTCATGACATTGTGGTCAGAGAAGATACTTGAGATAATTTCTATGCTCCTAAATTTGTTGAGGTTAGCTTTGTGTCCAAATATGTGGTCGACTCTTAAGAATGGAGGTTGAACATTTCTTTACATAGTTATTAAGTAGTTGTGTTTCCTTTACTGTGAATTTATATTATTATTTGACCCCTTTACTATTTGTATTGCAGAATCCTTTGTATATTTTAGATATTGATCTATTGTTAGTCATAAACATTATAAACATCTTCTTCCAGATAGTCATCTGTTAATTTTGTCTCTAGTGTCTTTTATGACACTGTACAAAAGTCTTGTGAATGAAATGGAGGAACTTATCAAAAATTTTAGATCGGGTTATAATTGGAATATAACATAGGTATAAAAATTTGTACAAATCATATGAGTACAGCCTAATGATTTATCATAAAGAGAACACTCCTATGTTCATCTTTCAAGACTAGAAACAGAATATTATGAACATTTCCTTTTTGGTCCCTTTTCTTTACCACACCCTCTTTCTTCCCTAAAGTTAACAACTGTCTTAGTTATCTATTTCTCTATGAAAAATTATCCCAAACTTAGTGACTTCAAACAATAAACATTTATTATCTCATGGTTTCTGAGTGTCAGGAATCCAGGGGTAGCTTAGCTAGGTGGTTTGAGTTCAGAGTCTTATTAGACTGAGGTTAATATGTAGTCTAAGACTGTAGTCATCTGAAGACTTTCCCAAGACTAGAGGATCTGCTTCCAGGAGGCTCACTCCAATGACTATTGGTTGGAGTCATTTCCCCTCTGGCTGTTAATTTCCCATCTGTTGTGATGCCTTAATCCCTCACCACATGGGCCTCTCCCTAGGACTTCTCAAATTTGTTAGCTAACTTTCCCAGAGTTGGGGTAGGGGTGGGGTGGAGGGAAGAAGCTGAAGGTGGGGGAAGGAGGAGCTACAGTGACTTTTGCTGACCTAGTCTCATAGGTCATTTTCACTTTATTCTAATTGTTGGAAGCTAGTCTCTAAGTCCAGCCCACACTCAAGGGGAGGAGAATTAAATTCCCCCTCTTAAAGGGAGGAATATCAAATAACTTTTAAAACATCATTAAAACTATCTTTACTTCTAATCTCTTTCCAATTTTCTTCTTTGTGTACTTTATGGACATAGAATCATACTATATATATTCTGTATCAGGCTTCTTTCATTCAGAATTATGTTTGTGGGATTCATTTTTGAGCATAGAAATGTTCTATTCATTTTAATTTCTGGATAGTATTTCACTATGTAAATATATCACAGTTGATTTATTCATGGATATGGGTTGATCCTAGTTTGGAGCTATTACAAAATAATGCATGAATGTTCTTGAACATAACTTTTGGTGCACTTATGTATGCATTCTGATGGTTATGTACTTCAGAGTGAATTACTGGGTCATAGAGTATGCACATATTCAGTGTTAGTAAATGATGCCAGAGAGGTTTCCAAAGTGGTTGTATTGATTTACATTTCTACCAGCAGCAGGTGAAAGTTCTGATTACTCCGTATTTTTGTTAGCACCAGGTATGACCAATCTTTTTAATTTTAGTCATTCTAGTAAATGTATAGTGGCATCTCATATTAGTTTTAATTTGTGTTTTCCTGATTACTAATGAGATTCAGCTCCTTTTCATTTCATTGACCATTTGGATAACTTCCCTTGTAAATTGTCTCTTCGAGTCTCTTGTCCACTTTTTAACTGCGTTGTTTATCATTGTTATTGATTTGTAGGAATTATTTATAAATTTTCATGACATGAATTGCAGATGTCTTTTCCTATTCTATGGCTTGCTTTTTTTCATCTTCCTACTGGTGTATTTTGATGAATATAAGTTTTTGACTTGAATCAAATTTTCAATCATTTCCCTTGTTATTAGTGCTTTTTTCTGTCTGTTTAATTTATCTTTCTCTATCTCTAATATGAAAATATTAGTCTTACTATCTTTATTAAATTTTAATGTTTTACCTTCTCCAGATAGATCCTCAATCCACTTGACATTGATTTTTGTGTAAGGTGCAGTAGAGGTCATTTCATTTTTTAAAACATTCAAATAAATAATTGACTCAGCATTGAAAAGATTGTTCTTTCTCCCTGCTCTGCAATGCCACCTGTGTTGGTTATACTTCAAGAGTCCATGTGTGTGGGTCTCTTTCTAGACTCTGTTTTATTTCATTGATCTATTTATCTATCTCCACATCAATACTACACTCTATTAAAAATCGTGTGTTCATATATCTTGAATTTATTCAAGTACCCTCTATTAAAATTATTTAATATTTTTGCCCATTCTTGACACTTTGAACTTCTTTATTAATTTTGGAATCATCTTGTTCATTTCCACACACACACACAAAACATACTTAGAATTTCAACTTAAATTGCATTAAATACTGAGATCAGTTTGAGGGAGGATCAATTTATTTACAACATGGGGTATTCTAATCCACAACATGCTGGAGGCTGCCATTTATTTAAATATTCTTTTATTTATCTCAATAATTTTTTAGAGTTTTTGTGCATCTTTTGTTAAATTTATTACTAAAAAATTGAATTTTTTTTGCTTATATATAGAAATAATACTAATTTTTAAACTATTGATTTGGTATCCAGTAGCTTTGCTAAATGAAATTATTAATTCTCAAAGTTTATCTTTAGTGCCTGTGGATTTTCTATACTACCATGTCATGTACAAATAACAATTGCACTTTTCCAAGCTTACACCTTTATTTATTTATTTACTTAATTTTTAGATTGCACTAGCTGTAACTTCCAGTGCAATTTTTTTTTGTCTTTTTTAGGGCCGCACCTGCAGCATATGGAATTTCCCAAGCTAGGGGTTGAATCGGGGCTATAGCTGCCAGCCTACACCATAGCCACAGCAACATCAGATCCAAGCCACGTCTACAACCTATGTTTCTCCCAGTAATGCCTGATCATTAAATTAACCCACTGAGTGAGGCCAGGGATCAAACCTGAGTACTCATGAATACTTGTTGGGTTCATTGCTGCTGAGCCACAATGGCAACTCCCAGTGCAATATTTAATAGGAGAGATGGTAGCAAACATTCTTGTTCTGTTTCTAACCTCAATATTTGAAATCTATGCCTGCTTCTTTGTATTTATTTTATGTTTAAATATTCAATCCACACCAAGATATTTTTAAAAATATGGTAGGAGGGCAGTTCCGGTTGTGGCTCAGAGGGTTAAAGACCTGACGTTGTCTCTGTGAGGCTGCAGTTTTGATCCCTGGCCTCGCTTAGTGGGTTAAGAATGCAATGTTGCTGTAAGCTGCAGTGGAGATTGCAGATGCGGCTGGGATCCAGCATTGCTGTGGCTTTGGTGTAGGCCACAGCTGCAACTTTGATTTGGCTCCTGGAACTTCCAGTGTGCTGCGGTGTGGTTATAAAAAGGAAAAAAAAAAAGTAAGAGGTAGGAATTCCACTCAAATTTTTCTACTTGCTGATATTTTTTCCCAGTACCAATTTCTAAATAATACAATCTTTTGCTATTGATTTGGCATGTCACTTTGATTATATACCCAATAAGAAATTACGGTTACTTATATCAGGATAGGAGTGATAGATCTGGTGAGACACAGCCAGATTCTGGGTATTTTTCAAAAATACCTTTTTCTAATTTAAATGTTAATGTAACCCACGAACATAGAAAAGAGTACACATACTCTGAGTGTGGCATAAGTGATGAAGGTTTCTAATTGTTTGCTTGGTTTAAGAGTACATTATTCTTATCATAGGTAGTCTTTGTAAGGAAGAGCAGCCGTTCACCATGAATCTGCTCGACACCAAGGAACAAGACAAAAAAGGATAATCTTTTGACGCAATCATATGAAATCATTCATGTGGCATCTTGGCCTATTGGCAAAGAAGAGCAGGGGCAATATACATCTATATGCAGGGTGCTCCAAAAGGAAGTTAAATAAGCTCTTTTCCTAAAGGCTTTTGAAAAAAAACCATAAGTAGCTGTTGGATTTTGTTGAATGCCCTTTTGCATCCATTGAGATATTTGTGTGGGTTTTCAAATGTAGTGCTATTGGTATAAATCACATTGATAGATATTCTAATGTTCACTGCATTACTGTATTTAACCCTTCTTGATCATAATACTATATTAAATATTTTATTTAATTCAGTTCGCTAAAGTAGTAGATGCTGTTTGCGCCCAGCTCATATCCACTTGGGATGAACCATTTCTGTGCATTCTGAGCTTACTACCAATATCAGTAATTCTTGGCCTGAGACTTTTTTTCTGGTCACTGGAAGCTGCTCTGGATGCAGACCAGTCTGCAAGTACCAGAGAATTAAACTTCTCCCACCTCAAAGGCAGTCCTCAACCAATGACTGATGGAACTGAGAGGATAAAGGACCTATTTTCTGTTCCCCATTGGGAAGGATAAAACTGAGACATGTGTTCTGTGTTGGCTCCCAGCCTCCTAATTGATTAAATGAAAGTCACTCATAATGGTAACTTGCTTCAAAATGCACTTGCTTCCTTCTTTTATTCTCTCACATCACCCACTTATTGGTATTTCCTAGAGTCACCTTCCAAATAAATCATTGCCCATGAATCCCTATAAGATAACTTTTTCTTTCACATTTTGTATCTATATTCAAGAGTAAAATCAGCCTGTATTTTTTTAATCCCACATTTCCCTTTTCCAATTTTATAATGATTAAACAATCTTAATAAAGTTAGCTTGATTGCTTTATTTTTTTTTCTTCTGAACCAACTTTGTCTTCAGCATTTGATAGACCTCACACAAAACTATCTGGGTTTGATGCTTTTGGGGGAGGAAAATAGGGAGCTTTGATTGCAATTATAGTTTATTTAACAGCAATTGGTTTATACAAATTTTCTATTTCTTCTTGTGTAAATTTTGCCATGTTTTATACAGTGCAAGAAAGTTATTCGTTTTAGCTAGGATTTCAAATATATTGGTTTATAGTCATTCATAATAGTTATGTAAGTGGTATGGTGGGGCTGGTTCATACTGGCTCATGAGAGTTGATGACTGTTAAATTTTCAGTAGCTTTATGAATGGTTAATGTCACCTTGGTAACTGGTCACAGCTGGAAATGGGCTATAGTGGGAGTGTTTATACCATGGAAATTGGCAAACACTACATATTAGGAATTTTTTTCCTAGTGAATGGGTTGTTAAAATAACCAGCACACCACTGATTATTCTCATACTCTCTAGTTCCTCCTCCTTCATCTCCTGTATTGATTTCTCCTTGTTTCCTTAATTCTTAACATTTCAGTGTCCCATTACACCGTCCTTGGTCCCCTTCTCTTCTCTGTCTACATTGACCGTCCCTGATGATCTTATTTAGTCTCAGGGTTTAAAGACCAGTTCATATTCCCATAAGTCCCAAATTTCTGTCCCTAGCTTGGACCTTTCTCATAAATGCTAGACTCACATGGCCAGTTGTCAATTCAACATTTCTTCCTTGATGTCTAGTAGACATCTCAGATTTAACATGATCAAAACTGACCTCCTGAGTATGTATGCTCCCTCAAGCCTGCTCCCCTGGCAGTCTTCCTCACCTCAGTTGTTGGCAACTCTCTTTTCTGGTTACTCAGGCAGAAAATCTTATAGTCATTCACAATTTCTGTCTTTTTGTCATACCCTACATATAATCTATTAGGAAATCATCTTAGCTGCACATTAAAATATACGCAAATTGGGCACTGTCTCACTCGTCTACTTTAAGTCCCCATTCTCTCTTAATTGAATTATTGCCATAGCCTCCTAATGGGTTTCCTTACACTCACCCTTGCCCTCCCTAGAATCTATAATCAAATCCTTCAAGTAGCCAGAATGATAATTTTTTTTTTTTTTTTAGGACCACACCTGTGGTATATGGAAGTTCCCCAGCCAGGGGTTTAATCTGAACTGCAGCTCCTGGCCTATGCCACAGCCACAGCAATGCCAGATCCGAGCTATGTCTGTGACCTACACCACAGCTCATGCAATGCCAGATCCTTAACCCACTGAGTGAGGCCAGGGATCGAACCTGCATCCTCCTGGATACTAATAGGGTTCATAACCTGCTAAGCTACAAGGGGAACTCCCCAGAATGATCCTTTTTTAAGCAGCATATTATATTAATCCTCTGCTTGAAATTTTCTAATTGCTCCCAATTACACTCAGAGTATAAGCCAGAGTCCCTATGATGGGCCTTACCTTTACCTCTCTGACTACAGTTCCTACTAAATTCTTCTTCCTTCAAAGTCTGCTCCACTCATACCAGTCTTTTCATTGTTCTTCAAACAAACAAACAGAAGCAAAAAAAAAAAAAAAAAAGCAGCAGGCAAGCACCTGCCTCAGAGCCTCTGTGTGGAATTCTCTTTTTCCAGATAATTGCACAGCCTTACCTCCTCACTTGATTCAGAAATGTGTATGATCATTGTTTATTATGTCTCTCTCTGCTCACTGCAATCTGAATCCTACAAGGGTAAGAATTTTTCTGTTTGTTCACTGATATATCCCCACAGTGAAGCAGAAGATTGCTTGACATACTGTGGTGCTCAGTATGTAGCTGCTGAATGGATGTGTCAACTTAATCAGTGGAGATATACCTTGAGGCTCTTGTTAAGTAAGATTCAGAGCTATATGCCCAGTCTCTCCAGGATCATCTTAGGTAACGGGACACACCAGGCCATGTTTTCATGTTGCATCTTCTGAGAGCAGCTCCAGGGCTGTGCTGTGCCTTGACTGGAGGAAGGAGACCTAGTTTTCTTTTCTTTTCTTTTTTTTTTGTCTTTTTGCTATTTCTTTGGGCCACTTCCGTGGCATGTGGAGATTCCCAGGCTAGGGGTTGAATCGGAGCTATAGCCGCCTGCCTACGCCAGAGCCACAGCAACTCGGGATCCGAGCTGCATCTGCGACCTACATCACAGCTCATGGCAACACCGGATCGTTAACCCACTGAGCAAGGGCCGGGACCGAACCCGCAACCTCATGGTTCCTAGTTGGATTCGTTAACCACTGCACCATGACGGGAACTCCAGACCTAGTTTTCTTAAGAAATCACAGGCAATTGGAACCACTCCATCCCTTCTTCACCATTGATAAGTGTGAAATCCTGGTTGGAATTGGGAGAAAACTTACCTGTCTCTGCCTGAGAGCTCTACTCTCTTTGGGATCCCTCAAATGGAGATTGAGGTTGGAAGGCAGATATAAAGTTTGATTAGGTTCTACCCATGCTTCCCAGCCTGTGTTCCCTGAATTAATGCCCTCAATTAAAAGAAAAAAGAAACTGCTTATAACTCCACCCCTAAAATTAGAAAGTTAGTCTTTAATCAGGCAATACAAACTGGTAATGATTAAGAAATAAGTTTAACAATTTATTGAGGAGATTCAACTCAGTGGAGTATAACAGTTTTATTTTTTCCAATTACTTCTTTAAACTATGCTATGATAAATCCTCCATTTGCTCTTTCTTAACAGTGTCTTCAGCTGACTCCATAAGTTTTTTGTCACTCTTGCCAATTGAAAGTCCAATTTAACTTCAAAGTCTATTAAAGCTCATTTTCTCTCTGCCCTGCAGCATTGGCCTGAGCAGTGACCTCTGGATTTCAGAAGCAGAGGAGTGGATGTACACATCCTGCCCTTTCTTCTAGGTCTCTGTCTTCTTGGGTAGTAGGCTGGAAGGAGAGAAGTTTCAGGCAGGGGTCATCTTGCATAACTGGCCAAATATATGTGGCAGGGAGATGTCCCTGGACAAGCCCTGTTTGTTTCCTGGTCTCTGCTGATGGAGTAGTTTTGCACAGATACTGTTCAAGTTTGTGTGTATGTGTTTGTTTGTTTGTTTGTTTGTTTTTGTTTTTGTTTTTGTTTTTTTTTGCTTCTTAGGGCCTCTCTTGTGTATATGGAAGTTCTTAGGCTAGGGGTCTAATCTGAGCTGCAGGCCTATATCACAGCCACATCAATGCAGGATCTGTGCTGTGTCTTTGACCTATACCGCAGCTCACGGCAACACCAGATCCTTAACCCATCTAGCGGGGCCAGGGATTGAATCCCCTCATGTTTACTAGTTGCTTTTTTACTACTGAGCCACAACAGGAACTCTTGTTCAAGGTTTTTTTGAGGATGACATCAAATTTTGTCTGATTCCCTCCCCACTCCACCCTTGGTACTGATAATTCTTCAGTGAAAGGGAATTGGGTCTCTTTTTGGCCTGGAAAGTGGTCCAGGTCTCCACCATCCTCTCCTGATGGGATATTACCTCACTGGACCCGGTGGCTGCCTTGACAACCCTATAACTCCTCCCTTCTGCTACAGCTTCTGTGTTCCTTGTGTGAAGTCATCAAAACCACTGAGGTATGTCCCACACCTCTGAGAGTTTTGGCAGCCTGGACCAAAGGTGTCTCAACTGTCGTTTCCTTACATGGCATGATACATCATAGTTCTTTCTCATTCCAGCCCTCCTTTAGAAGTGTTCAGACCAAGAAGCAAGCACCAGTCTCTAGATTCAGGAGCATCTCTTCTCCCCATAAGTGACTGTATGTTGAGATGTCCTAAGAATTCTGTCATCTCACTCTGGTGCTCTCCAGAAGGCAATGTCAGAGCAGGAGTTAGATTCCACTGCTCAGCAAGCATCCATCAGGGGGTGAGATGTTAGGTGCCACTTCTTGTGAGCACCTCCAGTCTCTGCAGAAAATTCACTTGGAGCCTTTTCTCCATCATGTGGCCCTAGGTGGTGTGCAGTTGTGGATAGGTGTACCCTCAAATTTGTGTTCCTGTTCCATAGCAGAGAGATGACTCTGGGAAAGAGTTCCCAACACACACATAATTCCCAGCCCCCTTTGGTCTAGGTTTGTCTGTGTGACTTGCTCTCACCAATGGATTGTTGGTGAGCAGAAGTGATATAGGATATGTCCAGGCTAAAACATTTAAAACGTAGATATCCCCCCTCCAGGCACTCCTTCCACTTCCAATGGTTGGTTGCAGATGATGATGAGGACTTAGGAAATGATGGCAAAACCACAAGATGGGAGAAGCCAGAATCCCCGCTTCACTTATAGGAGGAACCTCTCTGTTGAACAGAAACATCTACTTTGAACTGTTGTGAGAGAAAGTAACTATTGTGTATTATTAAATACTATTAAGTATTTATTTTGGGCTCATTGATCATGGCAGCTAATGCCACACTAACTACTATATATGAGAAGGAAGGTCCTATCCTCTCCTCTGGTTAAGGGAGAAAATAGCCTCTCACCGTGAGCACTGAACTCCCTGCATGGAACACATCATACATACTCTCTTTCCCAATCTCCAGTCTTCTCACAAAAACTGGGAGCTGGAGCTAAGCTTGGGAGTAGGAGAGGATGTTTTGTTGACTCTTCTTTTGTTATGGGCGCAGTGTGTGGTCCAGCTATTGATGGCTGTGTTAGAAAGTAAAGCTATCTAATTACCAATTCTAGGGCAGTAGAAAACATTCCACTGAGTACTTTGTGACAGGAGTTTTTGCAAATATGAAAACACATTCTTGAACTCTTCATTATCATCATCACCAAACCTTGAAAGAGCCAGAAGTCCCAGGCTGGTAACAGACGTGGGCTCCCTGCTTTTGTTTATGGTCCCTGTTCCCTGTCACTGGCATGCTAATGTTGAGACTTCATGGAGGTGCAGTTGTGGTGACCCCAGTGATGGAAGAAAATGCCTTATTGTTTGATGCCTAGAGGAACTATATATGAAGTATTAGTCAGGCCTGGCTTTGGTGGCAGTGACTACATGACTCCACAAAATGCCTCCTCTGCCACCTATTGCTGAGCTGAAGTGTGGTTGGTCCTGGGACCATCAGAATGTGGTTACTTGGTGCCAAGATATCAATGGGGGTACAGGAGGTACAATCAGCTGGCAACAGGTAGCAATCCAGAGAGGTAGGTAGTGGGTGTCAGAGAGGTTCTGTGGGATGCACAAAATGAATGCTCTGGCAGGTGTGAGAACCATGGCGTTGTTTAATTTACATAAGAAGACGAGAAAGAAGGAAATCCCAGGCTGGAGGGCAGTAGGAGGACACAGGTTTCTGAAGGTGGGGCCCAGTGTGGAAGCAGAGTAGGGTTCAGGAAAAACTGGTGCAGGATAGGGAATCAAGATGGGATCTCAGGCATTGGACCCTATAGGAACTACAGGAAAAGAGTGCATGGAACTCTTTTTAAGGTTGCCTTGGTACTGAGTCACCAACTGTCTGTTTTAGGGTTACGTAATCCTGTCTGGTGAGAGGGTTATATGGTCCCAGAGCCTATCTAAGAGTTGAATCCACAGGTAAAGATTAAGTGGTCCAAGAGGGCCCTAGGTAAAGGGAGGTAATTGGTCAGGCAGATCAATGCCTTCTGGTGTCTGAAATTTACACTGTTAGAGTTAAGCCTTTAGGTTAAAATAGCATGTTAAGTCCCGTTATTAAAATGCAGTTATTTCCCAAGAGAACTAATTAACATTGGCACATCTGCATAACTGAGTGTCAGAATAGTTAATGCTGAAGGGATGAGAATTTCTTTTTTCCTTTTCTTTTTTGGGCTGCACCTGCAGCATATGGAAGTTCCCGGGGTAGGGGTTGAGTCGGAGATGCAGCTGGTGGCCTACGCCACAGCCACAGCAATGCCAGATCTGAGCTGCATCTGCGACTTATGCTGCAGCTCATGGCAATGCTGGATCCTTAACCCACTGAGTGAGGCCAGGGATTGAACCCACATCCTCACAGAGACATTGTTGGGTCCTTAACCCACTGAGCAACAGTAGGAACTCCCTGGGATGAGAATTTCTTCAATAAATCTTGTATATGAAATGTGAGCAGGAACTAACTTATCTAGTTCCTACTATGTTCTAGTTCCTACTTATTTAAAAAAGTCATATTTGATTTACTCTTTCTATCATCAACTCCAAGTTCCCATCATTTTCCTCACCTCACAGTAATTTACCAAAGGACACACATTTCATAAGTGACTGTGGTGAGTTATATTATCGTTGAATATATTTGCTGTCCCTCCTTGGGGATGGATTAAACATCCCTACTTTGTTGGTGTGAGACTTGGCCATGTGACTAGTTGGTTAGTAAAATATGAATGGACATTATGAGAGCAGAAACTCTAAAAGCCAGCATCTGATTCCATGGTATCTTCTCTTTCTTCCATGGGATCATTTTCCCAGATAGAGGCCGCTCCTTTAGCCCAAGCCTCAAGCGGAAGATGACATGAAACAGCTTCAGCTGACCTATAATTGATATATAAACTGGTGAGAAATACGCTTTTGTTATTATAGTCACTAAGAATCTGGGTTTGTTTGTTACTGCAGCATAATTGAGGCTAAGCTGATTAATACAGAAACTGAAACAGGAGTTGAACTCAGACCTGTCTATCTGCCTGCCAAGCCCATGCCCTTTGTTTCACAGCATGCTACCCCCCAGCAGAAAGGACACAGAGGCTTAACCCTCCTGTCTGTGCAACAGACAGCCTCTCCTCCTCTTCTGCCCTTCTACCTCCTTCTACGGATGCCTAGTGGAAGCTTGAGAAAGTTTCAGGAGAGCACAGCATCCCCAGAGGAGCCTGCCTAGATGTGAATGTAATGTCATCACATGGCAGATCTGATTCCCCAGTTTTCTGTCAGCCTCCAGTTTCTCGGAAGCACTAAGACAGGGGTGGGAAGAACTAGCGGTGACAGTGAGGCATTGTCTGCTGCCCAAGTGCTTTCCAGATGCTCTCTCTGGCTTGGCTCATCGGGAGCTGGTGTGATCTGGTTGACAAGCGCTGGCTAGAGGGATGGGCCAGTGTTCCATTCTCAGCTTCCTCCCTGTCTCTGGAGTAACCTGGAGATCCGTCATCCCAGATTAGATGTGGGCACTTCCCTGTAGGAAGAGGAATGGTCCAGGCACCTCCCCTTCAAAACAAATAGATGTCCTAACATAAACCTTGGACTGGGCCTTCAGGCAGAATGGAATTTTGCTACTTACATTGACAGGTTAGGTCAGGTCAGGAGGAAGAAACAAAGAAACAAACAAACAGACCAACCTGTGCAAAGAGCTCAGCTAATCCAAAAAGGGGGTCTGACATTGCTGCTTCCTCCCACCAAACACCTTTGGCATTTGCCCTCCATGGATCTGAACTGAGAAAATGGAGTTGGCAACTCCATTTTGTTTGAATTATCCCCCAGGATTCTGTGTTGCAGGGAATACCCAGCCTGGGTCAATGGCCTGGAGAATTGTCCTGAAGAGTCACCTGCTCTGACGTCTGTCAGAGGGACCAGCAGTCAGGGAGCAGCTATAGCAGAGAGCAGGGCAGACCGAGTCTGCTATTAGCCTGTGACTATAAAAAGGAGATCTGTATAGTCAACCTGCAGGATACCAGCTCCATCATTTGGTTTGGTTTTAAACTGTGTTTGAGCTACTATGTAATCTGCCTAAGTGATAGATCATTTCGAGGAACTGGTTGGAACTTGAGTTTCTTTATTTTGGCTGCTCCTGAGGCATGTGGAAATTCCTGGGCCAGGGATTGAACCTTCTCCACAGCTGTAACCCTAGCCACAACAGTGACAATGCCAGACCTTAACCTGCTGAGCCACCAGAGAACTCCAGCACTAAGGTCTCTTTGTGTTCCTAGGATTCAGAGCACCAAAAATATCATTTTGCTTTGTTTTATGATATATCCTTTTGCGATACCTACAAAACAGGCATTTTGTAGAAAACCTAAAAGTCAACACTGATATATACCTGATTTATAAAAACAAGAGGAGGAGTTCCTGTTGTGGCTCAAAGGGTCAAGAACCCAACATAGTACCGCTGAGGATTCAGGTTTGATCAGCCTCCCACAGTGGGTTAAGGATCTGGCATTGCCACAGGCTGTGGTGTAGATAGCAGATGTGGCTTGGATCCTGTGTTGCTGTGGCTGTGGTATAAGTCAGCAGCTGTAGCTCCAATTTGACCCCTAACCTGGGAACTTCCATAGGCCGCAAATGTGGCTGTAAAAAGAAAAGGAAAAAAAAAAAAGCAAGAGGATACCAAAATTCCCTTTGTTTCACAGTACATATATTTTCTCCTTCTATATTTACCAGTGAGGCTTTCCCTCATTATGTGTCACCATTCGAGGGGAAAAAAGCATCTTCTTGGGGCTAGTTCTCTCAAGATACCTAAAGGCTATAGTGGACTGGCCAGTTGACCAGCTCCAATGAACCCAGCTTGTTTCAGTTCTTCATTTTGTTTAGTTCTCTGCTGTAGTAATAGCCAACCCATGAGGAGGGATTCACTGCTCCTACAGTGCTTTTACATGCACTGCCTAATCAAACCCTCACAAGCTCTATGGAATGGGTTGAGCAATATGTGTTAGGTTTCTTGGTATGTAGTGGGTCACCATCTTACTGCATGGATCTGGAATGTTAGGGACCTAGTTGCTTTCGTGAGGTTCTGGATCATGTGCTCTTTTACCTATAAAAAAGGTGCACAGAATGAGACAAAACTGACGAAAGAAAAAGAGGAGGAGAAATTGGGTAAGAGGAAGCAAAGAAGAAAGCTGGGTCAGAGTGTGAAAATAACAGTTGAGCATTTTAGCCAATTGGAAGCGTCAGTTGGTTGAACACTCCATCAGGCAGACTTGGTTCCCTTCTCTGATCGATCACAAGCCCTGAAATGGCTTGAGCACCTCGTGGGGGCACTGATATCAGTATTTGCTGCATGAATTGATTAACAGGGATGATTTATAATGCTTCCTCCTGAATGGAAGAATTTTTGTATTTTTATGTGTATGAGTCCCACTTACTTATTCTTGTCATAAAATGACTGGTAAAAAAATAAAGCAGTCCAACAATATAGTTTCCTCCTGCCTAGACAATTTCAAATAGCATTATGGATAATATCTTTCCACTAAATTGACTGAATTAGTGAGTTGCTTTGGCAACATGCCTAACAAATTATAATTTAGTGAACTTTTGTTTTTTCAAACTCAGTGCAGGCAGACCCTTGCCCTGTGCATAGCACCTGTGGCAAGGACTAACTTGTTTTCCTCCTCATGTGTTCGGATTATCTTCTTCTTCTTCTTCTTTTTTTTTTAAATAGGAGATCATGTTTGAGAATCTCTATAAAATTGCACCTCTTAGCCTCTATATGGTCATTCAGTTTGCTATTTAGTTGTTTGCTGCTTTTGACATTGTGTTAATGCGTGTATGGCTTAGATTGCTGACTCATTTGAAAACTCTTCAAGGACAGTGCTATAGACTAAATGATGCTCCCCCAAATCCATATGCTGAAGCCTTCAAAATTTCACTGTTTTGGGGAGTTCCCTGGTGGCCTAGTGGTTAAGGACATGGCCTTGTCTGTGCTGTGGCTCCAATTAAATCCCTGGACCAGGAACTTCTGCATGCTGTAGATGTGGCCCTCCCACAAAAACAAACCAACCAAAACAAACAAACAAAAACCCCCCATAGTTCTCATTCCTTCTTATTAAAACAAAATTCCATGGTTTTTGGAATGAGGGCTTTTAAAAGAAGTAAATTAAAATGAGGCTGTTAGGATGGGCCCTAATTCTTTCTGACTGTGTCCTTATAAAAAGAGATTAGGACACAAAGAGACAGGAGGGATGAACACACAGAGAGAAAGTACCATGTGAGGACACAGGAAGGCAGCCATCTGCAATCCAAGGAGAGAGGCCTCAGAGTAAACCAAAACTGCTGGCATCTTGGTCTTCCAGACTCCAGAACTATGAGAAAAATCTGTTGGTTAAGCCAACCAGTTGGTATGTTGTTCTGGAAGCCTGAGCAGACTAATACAAATAGAGAGTGACATCTTATTTCTCTTTGATGCATCTCTGCTCCCCTGAGCCTCACAAAATGCTCAGCACATGGTTTAGATGGCACTTAATAATACCACTTGCATTTATTTTGATTTTGATTTTTTATGTATTTAAGAAAGATCTACTCATGAAATATTTTTAATCATTAAAGAATACTTATAGTTTTATTATTTTATTTTATTTCCATTCCAAACCCCCAGTGCATCCCCTCACCCCCCAAGCTGTTACATTTGGAAACCATAAGGTTTTCAAAGTCTGTGAGTCAGTATCTGCTCTGCAAAGAAGCTCATTCTGTCCTTTTTTCAGATTCCACATGTAAGTTGATATTGGTGTCTCACTGTCTGATTGACTTTGCATGATAGTTTCTAGGTCCATCCATGTTGCTAAAAATGCCATTTATTTCTGTCCTTTTAATGGCTGAGTAATATTCCATTGTGTATATGTACCACCTCTTCTGGATCCACTCCTCTGTCGATAGACATTTAGGTTGTTTCCATGTCTTGGCTATTGTATATAGTGCTGCCATGAACATTGGAGTACATGTGTCTTTTCGAGTCATGGTTTTCTCTGGATAGATGCCCAGGAGTGGGATTGCTGGATCAGATGGTAGTTCTATGTTTAGTTTTCTGAGGAATCTCCATATAGTTTTCCACAGTGGTTGCACCAATTTACTTTCCCACTAACAGTGTAACAGGGTTCCCTTTTCCCCACACCCTCTCCAGCACTTATTGTTTGTAGACTTTTGGATGATGGCCATTCTGGCTGGTGTAAGGTGGTACCTCAGAGTGGTTTTATTTTCATTTCTCTAATAATGAGTGATGTTGAACATCTTTTCATGTATTTTTTGGCCATCTGCATGTCTTCTTTGGAGACTTGTCTGCTTAGATCTTCTGCCCACTTTTTTGATGGGGTTGTTTGTTTGTTTGGTGTGGAGCTGCAGAAGGTGTTTATAAATTTTGGAGATTAATCTCTTGTCAGTCAATTCATTTGCAAAGATTTTCTCCCATTCTGTGGGTTGTCTTCTCATTTTGTTTAGGGTTTCCTTTGCTGTGCAGAAACTTTTAAGTTTGATTAGGTCCCACTTGTTTATTTTTGTTTTTACTGTCAGTACTCTAAGAGGTGGATCTGAGAAGGCGTTGCTGTCATTTATGTCAGAGGGTGTTTCGCCTATGTTTTCCACAAAGAGTTTTATAGTGTCTGGTCTTGCATCTAGGTCCTTAATCCATTTGGAGTATACTTTTGTGTATGGTGTTAGGGAGTGTTCTAATTTCATTCTTTTGCATGTGGCTGTCCAGTTTTCCCAGCACTGCTTATTGAACAAGCTGTCTTTTCTCCATTGTATATTCTTGCCTCCTTTCTCATAGACTAGTTGACTGTAGGTGCATGGGTTGAATTCTGGGCTTTCTATTCTATTCCACTGATCTATATTTCTATCTTTGTGCTAGTACCATAAAGTTTTGATGACTGTACTTTGTAGCATAGTCTGAGGTCTGGGAGCCTGATTCCTCTGGCTCCATTTTTCTTTTTCACATTGTCTTTGGCTATTCTGGGTCTTTTGTACTTCCAAACAAACTTAAAAAATATTTTGTTTGAGTTCTATGAAAAATGACCTTGGTAATTTGATAGGGATTTCATTGAAAGTGTAGATTGCCTTATGTAGTATACAATCCAAGAGCATGGTATGTCTTTCCACCTATTTGTGCCGTCTCTGATTTCTTTCATCAGTGTCTTATAGTTTTCAGAGTACAGGTCTTTTGTCTCTTTAGGTAGGTTTACTCCTAGGTATTTTATTCTTTTGGATGCAATGGTAAACGGGATTGCTTCCCTAATTTCTCTTTCTGCTCTTTCATTGTTAGTACATAGAAATGCAGTCTATTTCTGTGTATTAATTTTGTATCTTGTGACTTTGCCAAATTCTTGGATGAGTTCTAACAGTTTTCTGGTAGAGTCTTTAGGGTTCTCTAGGTATAGTATCATGTCATCTGCAAATAGTGATCCTTTTACTTCTTCCTTTCCAATTTGGATTCCTTTTATTTTTTTTTCTCCTCTGATTGCTGTGGCTGGGACTTCTAAAACTATGTTGAATAGTAGTGGTGGGAGCAGACATCCTTGTCTTGTTCCTAATCTCAGCAGGAATTCTTTTGGCTTTTCACCATTGAGAATGATACTCGCTCTGGGTTTGTCATATATGGCCTTTATTATGTTGAGGTAGGTTCCCTCCATGCCCACTTTCTGAAGGGTTTTTATCGGAAATGGGTGTTGGATTTTGTCAAAGGCTTTTTCCATGTCTATTGAGAAGATCATATATGGTTTTTATTCTTCAGTTTGTTAATGTGGTGTGTCACACTGATGGATTTGCGGATATTGAAGAATGCTTGCATTCCTGGGATAAATCCCACTTGATCATGATGTACAATCCTTTTGATGCATTGCTGGATTTGGTTTGCTAGGATTTTGTTGAGGATTTTTGCATTGATGTTCATCAGTGAAATTGGCCTGTAATTTTCTTTTTTTGTGGTATCTTTGTCTGGTTTTGGTATCAGGGTGATAGTGGCCTCATAAAATGAGTTTGGGGGTGTCCCTTCCTCTGCAATTTTTTGGAATAGTTTCAGAAGGATAGCTCTTCTCTAAATGTTTGATAGAATTCACCATCTGGTCCTGGACTTTTGTCTGTTGGAAGTTTTTTAATCACAGTTTCAATTTTGATACTTGTGATTGGTCCATTCATCTTTTCTATTGCATCTTTGTTTAGTCTTGGAAGATTGTACTTTTCTAAGAACTTGTCCATTTCTTCTAGGTTTTCTGTTCTATTGGCATATAGTTGCATGTAGTAGTCTCTTATGACCTTTTGCATTTCTGTGATGTCCATTGTAACTCCTCATTTTTCATTTCTAATTTTATTGATTTGAGTCCTCTCTATTTTTTTCTTGATGAGTCTGGCCAAGGGTTTATCAATTTTGTTGATCTTGAGAATTTCCATTGTGGCACAGTGGAAATGAATCCGACTAGGAACCATGAGGTTGCAGGTTGGATCCCTGGCTTTGCTCAGTGGGTTAAGGATCCAGCATAGCCGTGAGCTGTGGTGTAGTTGGTAGACGTGGCTGGGATCTGGTGTTGCTGTGGCTCTGGCATAGGTTGGTAGCAACAGCTCAGATTAGACCCCCTAGCCTGGGAACCTCCATATGCTGCCAGTGCAGCCCTAAAAATAAAGACCAAAAAAATTTTTCTTTTGATCTCTTCTTAGAACCAGCTTTTAGTTTCATTGATCTTTTCTATGGTTTTCTTCTTTTCTAGTTCATTTATTTCTGCTCTGATCTTTATGATTTCTTTCCTTCTTCTAACTTTAGGTCTTGTCTGTTCTCTCTCTAGCTGCTTAAGATGTAAAGTTAGCTTGTTTAGTTGAGGATTTTCTTGTTTCCTGAGGTGGGCTTTCATTGCTATAAACTTCCCTCTTAGAACTGCTTTTGCTGAAAACCCATAGGTTTTGGAGTATTGCCTCTTTGT
This sequence comes from Phacochoerus africanus, assembly GCF_016906955.1. Classification (NCBI taxonomy): domain Eukaryota; kingdom Metazoa; phylum Chordata; class Mammalia; order Artiodactyla; family Suidae; genus Phacochoerus; species Phacochoerus africanus. The sequence continues at coordinate 189,637,886 of NC_062544.1, forward strand.
TGTCATTTGCTTCTAGGTATTTTTTAATTTGCTCTTTGATTTCTTCAGTGATCCATTGGTTGTTTAGTATCAGATTGTTTAGTCTCCACATGTTTGTGTTTTTTTGCAGTTTTTTTTCTTGTTGTTGATTTCCAGTCATATAGTGTTGTGGTTGGAAAAGATGCTTGATATGATTTCAATTTTCTTAAAGTTACTGAGGCTTGATTTGTGGCTCAGAATGTGACCAATCTTGGAGAATATTCCATGTGCACTTGAGAATAACGTGTATTTTACTGCTTTTGGATGGCATGTCCTATAAATATCTTAAGTCCATCTTGTCTAATGCTTCATTTAAGGCCTGTGTTTTTCTTTGTTGATTTTCTGTCTGGATGATCTGTCCATTACTGTAAGTGGGGTGTTAATGTCCCCTGCTATTATTGTAATTGTCAATTTATCCTTTTAAGGTTGTTAGCAGTTGCCTTATACATTGAGGTGATCCCATGTTGGGTGCATATACATTTACAATTGGTATATCTTCTTCTTGCATTGATCCTTTGATCATTATGTAATGTCCTTCCTTGTTTCTTAAAATATTCCTCATTTTGGAGTTCCTGTCGTGGCTCAGTGGTTGACAAATCCGACTGGGAACCATGAGGTTGTGGGTTTGATCCCTGGCCTTGCTCAGTGGGTTGAGTATCCAGCGTTGCCAGGAGCTGTGGTGTAGGTTGCAAATGTGGCTCGGATCCTGTGTTGCTGTGGCTCTGGCGTAGGGTGATGGCTATAGCTCTGATTAGACCCCTAGCCTGGGAACCTCCATATGCTGTGGAAGTGGCCCAAGAAATGGCAAAGAAAAAAAATTCTTCATTTTAAGGTCTATTTTGTATAATATGAGCATTGCTATTCCAGCCTTCTTTTGATTCCCATTTGCATGGAATATTTTCTTCCATCCTCTCACTTTCAATTTGTATGTGTCCCTAGAAATGAAGGGGGTCTCTTGAAGACTGCATATATATGGATCTTGTTTTTGTATCCATTTAGCCAGTCTGTGTCTTTTGGTTGGGGCATTTAGTCCATTTACATTTGAGGTAATTATTGATATGTATGTTCTTATTGCCATTTTAACAACTGTTTTGGATATGTTTTTGCTGCTCTTTTTTCTTCCCTTCTTCTCTTGTTCTCTCCTCTTGTGGTTTGATGACCATCTTTAGTGTTGCATTTGAGTTGATTTTTCTTATTTGTGTGTGTATCAATTGTAGATTTTTGCTTTGCAGTTACCTGGAAGTTTTGATATAAGAGCCTATATACATATGAGATTGTTTTAAGTTGTTGGTCTCTTAATTGCAAGTGCATCTCCAGTGTCCTGCATTTGTACCCCCTTCTTCTCATGATTTCTGATTTTGGTAGCATATTTATGCATGGATGATTTCCTACCTCTACTGTATATATGCCTTTACTAGTGAGTCTTGTCATTTGTGATATTTATGTTTCTAATTGTGGCCTTTTCTTTTCTGTCTAGAGAAGTTCCTTTAGTATTTGTTTTTTTTTTGTTTTTGTTTTTTTTTGGTCTTTTTGCTATTTCTTTGGGCCACTCCTTCGGCATATGGAGGTTCCCAGGCTAGGGGTCAAATCGGAGCTGTACCCACTGGCCTACGCCAGAGCCACAGCAATGCAAGGTCCGAGCCGAGTCTGCAACCTACACCACAGCTCATGGCAACGCCAGATCGTTAACCCACTGAGCAAGGGCAGGGACCTCATGGTTCCTAGTCGGATTCGTTAACCACTGCGCCACGACGGGAACTCCTAGTATTTGTTGTAAAGCTTCTTTAGTGTTGCTGAATTCTCTTAGCTTTTGCTTATCTGCAAAGCTTTTGATTTCTCCTTCAAATCTGAATGAGAGCCTTTCTGTGTCAAGTAATCTTGGTTGGAGGTTTTTCCTTTCATCATGTTAAGTATACTGTGCCAATCCCTTTTGGTCTGGAGCATTTCTGCTGAAAAATCTGCTGATAACCTTATTGTGGTTCCCTTGTATGTTATTTGTTTCTTTCCCTAGCTGCTTTCAATATTTTTTCTTTGTCTTTAATTTTGGTCAGTTTGATTAATATGTGTCTCAGGGTGTTCTTTCTTGGGTTTATTTTATATGGTACTTGTCATGCTTCCTGGATTTGAGTGAGTGGTTCCTTTCCCATGTTAGGGATGTTTTCGGCTATTTTTTCTGTCCCTTTCTCTCTCTCTTCTCCTTCTAGTACCCCTATAGTATGGATGTTGGTGCATTTAACATTGTCCCAGAATTCTCTGAGACTTTCTTCATTTCTTTTCAATCTTTTTTCTCTTTTCCGTTCCACATCAGTAATTTCCACTAGTCTGTCCTCCATCTCACTTATTTGTTCTTCTGCTTCCTGTATTCTGCTGTTAACTGCTTCTAATGATTTTTTTACTTCAGTTATTGTATTTTGCATCTCTGCTTGCTTAAGTTTTAAATTTTGTATTTCTTTGCTCAGTGTTTCCTGTGAGTTATCCATCTTCGCCTCCAGTTTATTTCTACTGTCTTGCATCATCTTCAGCATCAACAGTCTAAAGTCTTTTTCTTGGAGGCTGAGAATTCTTGATCACTTAGCTGTTTTTCTAGGGGTTTTTTTTTCTCCCTTATCTGAGTTATAGTTCTCTGACTTTTCTTTTTTATAGGTTTTTGGTGTGGTCTCCATTTTACAGACATTAGAGTTATAGCCTCTCTTACTTCTGGTGTCTGCCCCCCTTGTGGCTAAAGTTGGTATGGCTTGCTGCAGACTTTGTGATGGGAGGGACTGGTGCGTGCCAACTGTTAGGTGGGGCTGATTCCTATCCCTTGGTGGGTGGGGCTTTGACTCTGGGTGAGATTAGAGGTGGCTGTTTGCCTGGGGGTTCTTTAGGCAGCCTGTTTACTGATGGGTGGGACTGTGATCCCACCTGCATTATTTGGCCTGGGCCTTCTCAGTGCTGATGGGTGGGGCCATATTTTGCCAAAATGGCCACCTCTAGAGGAACACACATTGATGTATATTCCCGAGAACTTTGCCTCCAATGTCCTCCCCCCAAAATGAGCCACATTTACCCCTGTTTCCCCAGGAGGTCCTCCAAGAACTGCAGTCAGGTTTGACCCAGATTCCTATGGAGACTTTGCTTTGCCCTGGGACCCAGTGCATATGAAAGTCTTTGTGCTCCTTTTAAGAATGGGGTCTCCATTTCCCCCAGTCCTGTGGAGCTCCTGAATACAAGCCCCACTGGCCTTCAATGCCAGATGCTCCAGGGGCTCTTTCTCCCAATGCCAGATCCCCAGACGTGTAGACTTGATGTTGGGCTCAGAACTCTCACTCTTGTATCACTCTGTGATACAGTCACTTTCCAGTCTGTGGGCTTCCCACCTGGGAGGTATGGGGTTTTTATATTGTGTAACCGCCCATCCTACCTCTTGATGTGGCCTCCTCTTTGTCTTCTGGAGTAGGATATTTTTTTGAAAGTTTCCATTCCATGTAGTTGAAGGTTGTTCAGCATTTGGTTGTAATTTTGTTGTTTTTATGAGAGAAGGTGAACTCCAGTCCTTCAATTCTGCTGTCTTAATCCCATTCCAACTAGAACAGAAAAATCTTGACTCTGGGTGTTTTGTGTGGACCAACTCCTTTCTTGCTGCAGCTCTTTTGTCAGGGTTTTCAGGGGACACCAATCTCACCCACCAGGGCCCTCTGCCCACAGCCCGGCTCCTGAAGGGGAGTGGCTGTTGCCCTGCTGACTTCCAGGACAAAGATAAGGGCCCCTCGCTGCTTCCAGACTGGCTCCAACAGACTGTAGCCCACCTGCCCCTCAGGCAGGAGGCTGCCCTAATAGGAGGCTCAGGTCTTGGACTCAGAGCCAGAGACCAGCTAGGAGCCACTGCTTGCCCAGCATGGCCTCACCTGCTACTACCTGGAATCCTAGGCACTGCCCCACCCTCTCCATGTCCTCGAAATCCAGGTCCCTGGGACCCACAGAGCAATGGCGCAGCCAGAAACTGTACTCATGAAATACTTAATGTAATTCACTTCAAATGCAGTTCTTTTGGTTTGCTTGCCATCAACTCTGTGTCTTCATTAACAAAGACTAAATCATCTGTTTGAATAAATAGTGTATGTTGATGATAAATATTTTAAACAGTGTAAAAGACTATGTAGTGAAAGGTTAACCTCACTCACACCTCAGTCCCTTATTCTCTTTCCTGGAGGCAGCCATCTTTACCAGTGAGAGGTCTGTCTGTCTTTATAGATACCTCTTTGCTTAAAAACATGTGTGTGTGTGTGTGTGTGTGTGTGTGTGTGTGTGTAGGACACATATTTATATTACAGATTTAGAACATGTAGTTATGCAAATACATGCCTTATGGAACTCTCTATATAGATATAAATATGTATTCTCCTTTTTTGTTTTTCCTGTTCCATTTTGTTTTTAACAAATGATAGCATAATGTACATATTTCTACTTTTTAAAACATTTCTACTTTTTAAAGAGAATAAATTTAACAATATATCTTGGGAGTGATTCCACATAAGACATACAAATCCGTCTTATTCTTTGTAACTTATTTATTTTAAATGTATTGTTTTCCCTGCTTCTTCCCCTAATTAACCTACACATATTCACACAGATAGCCGCATGGAGCACAAATAGGAAATACAACTTTTAAAGAGGCTCAGTCTTGCCACTGTTTCCTAATAGGAATATTTGAGTGAAGGATTTAATCAGGCACTAAAGCACTAGACACTGAACAGAAGGGCACAATTTTTAGACAGTCCAAATGATTGGGAATAGTCACAGCCAAATTTTCTCAGACAAACCCCGTGTATTTCTAGTCAGTATAGTAACTGCATGTACATACTGGTGGTCATATTTATAACTCATGTTCCCTCTGACTTTATTATGCAATTAATATTGCACCAAGAATAATTTTAAAAATAATCAGGCATAAATCCACTATGCTGGAAAATCAAGGTGTTTTTCCCTGTTCCCTCCTAGTACTTGTTCATTTGTATACATAGTTTGATAGTTTTAATTACAAATCAGAGCAATTATGTGTTCTGCCTTTGTCTCTTAAAGTGAATCATAAACATTGCTATTAGTTATTCTCTTGTTATTTGTTTACATAATAATAATTTTACATGATTGCATAACAGTCTATCCAGTTGGTGTATTGTTTTCCTCTAATTAAAAAATGGAAAACTGTATTATCTGAACTGTAATTAAATAAAGCTTACAAGAAAATTAATCTGACATATTAATGATATACATAAATGTTATCGAGCTACAATATAATTGACTATAATGTGGAGAGAAGCTCACATAAATTATAATAATTATTCTCTATGCCCTATGAAATCAAAACTTTTTAGGGGAGAAGCCATAGAAAAAGAAACTGTTCAGATGTCCCCCTGAAAAAGTAACAGACCTTTTATTCCTTTAGGAGTTGGTTCCAAGAAATGAAGCTGCATTTTTTTCCCCTTTCTTACACAGAGGTGGAGGGAGTAAAACTGTGCTTCAAATCCGATTAGGTTAATTAGATTGATTTCCTAACAACTGGCCATCAAGTATGAATAACTAATGGTCTTCTTTAATTCATTAGCTTAATCAACAAATATTTACTGAACACCTATCATATTCTGGATATGTGAAATACATAGGGAGGAAGATAACCTCTGCTCCCTTAGCATTTACACCTAGACAGAGTGTAAAACAGTAATTAAATAAGCACTAAGAAAGAAAGAAACAGGGCACTATCACAGATAGAAGTCAAGGTGGGGCATCCTTTAGATAGATAATCAGAGAAGGCCTCTCTGAGTAAGTCACATGGACACTGAAACTTGAAGAAGAGTGTCAGCCACATCAAGGGGAAGGAGGAAACAGTGGGGCAAAGGCTCTAAGCCATGGTCAAAGCTGGCAGGCTGATCACAGCCAGTGGGAATGCAGACCTGAAAGGAAAAAAAATGTCCCTGGATAATTTCCCAGATATGAAGGGGGCAGTCAATAACAACTGCATGATGAATCCTCAGAGAGCTTGAGGATTTACTTCTGGTCATGGGCATCTTTGGGAAGGTTACAGGTTCAGTCCTGGGCCCCCTCTCTTCTGCAACTATACTCTCCTTCAGAGTCTCATCCAGTCCTTGGGCTTCATATCATCAGGCTGCTTACAACTCCCCAAATGATCTCAGGTTCATACATCTAACTGCCTAGCTGACAATTCCACTTGGATACTTCATAAGGCATCTCCAGCTTAAAGATATAATGACAACTCTTGATTTACTGCTTTCCACTTGAAAGGAGGGCAGGGACCCCATTGTGCATGGCCAGGATTTTATTATAAGCACAATGGGCAGCCAGATAAAAGTTTTAAGTAGGTGAATAGAATAATACAGACCATGCTTTAAAAAGAACTTTTGACCCCTCTGTAGAAGGAAAATAGATTGGAAGGGGGCAAGAGTAGCAGTTAAGAAAGTAATCAGGAGGTGGTTGGTGTTACCCCTGAGAGAGGTGGCAATGGCTAGAACTTCAGTTGTGGCAGTGGTGATGGAGATGGATGGATGGGTGGATCTCCATCAGAGACAGAACTACAGAACTACAGCTGTCTATGATGGATGAGGGAAAAGGAGGATGTTGATAATGACCCCAAGGTTTCTGGGAAAGCCCCAAATTTAGAAGTGGAAAGCAGTAAATCAAGAGTTGTCATTATGTCTTTAAGCTGGAGATGCCTTATGAAGTATCCAAGTGGAATTGTCAGCTAGGCAGTTAGATGTATGAACCTGAGATCATTTGGGGAGTTGTAAGCAGCCTGATGATATGAAGCCCAAGGACTGGATGAGACTCTGAAGGAGAGTATAGTTGCAGAAGAGAGGGGGCCCAGGACTGAACCTGTAACCTTCCCAAAGATGCCCATGACCAGAAGTAAATCCTCAAGCTCTCTGAGGATTCATCATGCAGTTGTTATTGACTGCCCCCTTCATATCTGGGAAATTATCCAGGGACATTTTTTTTCCTTTCAGTTCTTTTAGTTTCTTTTCTTCCTGTCTCTCCTATCTCGTATTCTCTGAACCCTGGGGACCTTCCTATGAGAAAAAGAGGAGGTATATATGGTTGAGGTTGTTGATTCACAGTGACTGTGTGGGCTGTCACCTTTAGAAGTTGTACATGGAAGCTCTGCACATCTGCCAGAGTATTTTGCCATTTGTTTCTCTGTTTTCATGAGTGTAAGAAACCATTGCAGGTATTTTCCAAGAGCCAGAATCCCATAGACTCTTACCTCTGCATCTCCCAGTAGCTTGTGGAAGCTTTCAGCTCTTCACAGCTTAGATGCTCTGCAGTGAGACTATGAAGTAAGGAGCCAGAAGGGACCTTGGAAAGCATAAAGCCCAAGCCTCCTATTTTACAAATGAGGGAATTGACTCATCCATGGTCCCTCATGAAAAGAAAGATATTTCAGATTTCATTTCACCAACTGCTGAAAACTTCTCTGATCAAGCAAAGCCCATCAGCCTTTATTCAGTCCAAGAGATGACTTCATGGTGGCTTCTAAGAAAAGACAAATCCTATGTTTAAAACTTCTCTAATTGGAAAAGGAAATTGAGAGTATTTCCAGGCAGAAGCATGGATATCCTAAGAAATACCCAACTTGTGCTGTACTTCCTCCTAGCCTGAAGAAATGCAGTAGACTCTGTTATCCAGGATCATCTTCCATTTGAGACACTGCATCTGCAAAAGCTCAAGGTGTGCTATATTGTGAGTGCCCATAAAAAAGGCAAGAGGCTCTATAAATTAGAGAGATGAGTTTTGTGTCGGCCTAAGGAAATCCAAAGCCTGCATAAAAGGTACCGTCTCTGCACGGCTGAATAACAATAGCCTGACACATGTTAAATAATTGATGTTATTTTAAAAGCGTGTTCTACCATAAAGACTTCCATAAAAACAAGAACCAGAGGATGTAATGAATTCAGTGGGAAAAGATGCTCACTGCTTAATATTTCCTGAGAATTGTCTGATGAGACCAACACACATTATTTTCTGATTCTGCCTCTTCTCATTCTGACGTTTTGCACATAACTTATGTGAACAAGTGTCTCAGTGTCCATTTGTGATTTCAGTGAATTTAAGCACATACTATTCCTTCTAGCATGTCAAGGTTCTTAGATTTAGGGTGCAGCAATAGCTTTAGAGATAATTCAGTGCATCTCTCTTACTTTCCAAAGACAAAACTAGAGAGGTATTAATGGGCTTGGTTACACTTACACAGTGATTAGAGAGATAGACCAACCATCCAGGAATCATGACTGGCAGCCCTGCTTTTCCCCTTGTTTGAATTCAAACTAGTAGAGAGATGCTTGACATGAGTAAGATTTGTTTTCTTTGTTAACTATTCCTTTTATACAAGTTTTACTTTTCATCCTGTTAAAAAATTGCAGGGGCAGGAAGGACATAGGAAAATGAAAAAAATACTACACATGTAATCACTGTTAGCATTTTAAATGTATTACTTCCCATGGTTTTTTTTTTTTTTTCTGTGTATACTTTCAGGTAATTGTTACTTGATGTATACATACTTTACAAAATTTCAGTTAATATATTAGAAGCATTTCTAATGAATGCAGAGTATTCAGGCAAATGGATATATCATAATTCACTGAATGTTTCTGTGTTCGTTGGGCACTCTAGGATGACTCCAACTTTTTGCTACTGTGTATAACGATATTTTTATATGGTACACAAACTTCTTATGACATATAGCTTTCCTGCTAGATTATATCCTTAATATGGAAATCCAGAGATAGAATTAAAAAGCCATGGTTAGGGTCATCCTGATTCACTCTCTTGCTTTACAACAGTAAATATTATCATTAAAAATATTTACTAATTTTGTCATTGAAAAGGGCTCTTCTTTGAGCTCTCACCTTTTTTTTATGGCCGCTAAGTCCTCCTCTGGACATTTTCACTCTTCCTGCCTTAAGCATTTTAGCCTCTTAACTGCTTAGAGTTCCCCCAGCAGCCTGCTCCATGGATCTTGTTTTCAGGTCTCTCTCAACAGAACAGGAACCCACTGAGGATAAGGTCTGTGTTTTTTTCATCTATTGATTCCTGGGAATCTCATGTAGTGCCTGGCACACAGTGGGTGCTCAGTAAATATCTATTTAACAAATGAATGAATGAATGAATGAATGAGTAAATGAGGCTGAACAACCCCTCCATCCCCTCCCATGTTTATTCAGGAGTTATGATGCCTGAATGCATTGTATGGTTATAGCCTTTGTCCATTTACTTATCAGTGTCAGGTTTTTATTGATTTTTACTAGTGTTTGAATATGAGAACTCTTTGCCTGCCACATTTGGGCTAATGTTTTTTTTCTAGCATATATAGTTTGCTTCATATTTTTAAACAGAGAGTAAAATTTGGGTTAATAAATGTGTCATCTCCTGCTACATTTTTGTCTCCTTAAAAGAAGAGAAGGGTATTGAAGAAAGAGGTGGGGGAAGAGAGAGAGGAAGGGGAAAGAGAAGAGGGGAGTGGGGAGGGGAAGAGAAGGGAAGAGAATTCTAAGGCAGTGAGTTCTGAGAAAAGTCAAGCCATTTGGTTAGTGTGTTTAAGCAGATTTCATGGGTGGTTGATATAAAAAGAGTGTGCTGACCACATTTCAGGCCTTCTGAAGCCGAAAAGGTCAACCAGCCCCTGCATACAGCAAAAAACAGTTTCTGCTCATCCATACAGAGAAGTAGGTTTCAATTAAAATACACACAGAGTGGCTGAGTAATTTCTTAATATATTCCATTTGTAAATGAGAAGTGAAAATACTCATTAGTAATCCTTCAATTGTTGGTGAATCAGCACTGTCCATAGAAAACAAACCCATACTGCCTTGTTTACATTGAAAGGAGAAAAAAAGACTTCTCTTGCTTTGTTTTTCCCTTTGTTGTCAGATATGCTTTTCATGTTTTTAAAAACATGTAAAAATTATATCATCACATTGTCCCTTTGGGTTAATGTGGACTTGCAAACTAGGATTTTTCTGGTTAATCTTTTATAAAGCAAACTCATAAAATGCAAGCTGTCAGTGGCCTTTAAGATAACATCAGCTCCCCTCTAATCAAAGTAGAAGCTTAAGCCACACGGCTGGAAATAAAGAGAAAGGAATTCCAATTTCTCAAGATTGTTGGATCTGTTCTTTGGAAGAAGAGATTTCTGATCCACAGGCCAAAACAAACAAACCCCACCAAATAAATAACAACAATTAAAACCCATCCCAGCTTCTAGAAAAGAAGCTTTGTGAGATTAGAAATCCATTGTAGAGATGTTAGTGTCCTCAGAATCCAGTGTGATGCCGAGGAGATGGCTCTGTACACACGTTTGAAAGATGAATAATTAATCGGTGGCCCTGCCTCGGATGGTGGATTCCTCCTATGTGCACCCCCAGACCCACTCTCCATCCTCCACCTGTTCTCTGCTGGGGAGGCTGGCCCACACAGGCTGCATCAATGGGCTCCCTTCACCTGTGGCTTTCCAGGTGAGTTCAGCCAATGCGGAGCCCCAGAGGGACTTGGGAGGGCTGGAGCAGAGCACGGCTGGGGTGTTCATTTCCTCAGTGCCCTCAATGTGAGTTGGCCCCTGGCCAGCTGCTTTCCAGGGGTCATAGCAACTGTCAGGTCCCCCAACCTGCCTAATGCAGGTCCAGTGGCCTCCTGACCCTTTCTCTTCAGCCTAGGAGTTCTATACCATCCCTTGTGGTTTTTTCCCTATACCCGCCAACACCTTAGTGGATGCCCCTTTATTAAACTCTCCTAATTTGAATGTGCCAGCTACTTCCTGCTGGAACATGACATATAGAAGGTTATGGGGTGTGTGCATGTCAGTTTAGTGGCTGCATCCTAAAATTCAGCCTTCCATCTGCTCACCAAGCCATGTGCCCTGTGCCTTTTCCTAATGCTCATACACAGCGTATGGGCTAGTGCCACCTTGGGTTGCATGTGTGTATATGAGCCTCAACTTATTAAAGAAAATCTGCTGATAGATACATTTTCTCTGTTGTGTCTCCCTCTCTCCCCCCTTATCCTGTGAGTTGCAGCTTTGTCTGCAGCCTGTGTGAGTCATCTCTCTCCACAGCTGCAGCCACAAAAGCCGTAACAAGGTGAGGGAGTGGGTGTCCTGTTGCTCTGCAAACGTTGACTGCTTAGGCTGTTTCTATAGAAGGAGAAAGGCCACACAAATAGTGTTTTGTGGGCAAAACAGCCTCGGGTGGCTGTTTACATCAGTTCCTTCAGTTGTATTTTCCTGCAGATTTATGCTCCCCCAACTTACCCTCCCCCCTGCATCACGCAGGGCCGGCAGCACAGTTGGCAGATCTGTTCTTATCATTCCCATCTTTAGCATGGACGATGGAAGGCAGATCCCAAGGACAAAGGACACCTCAGTGTGATGAAATGATCTTCCCTTATCTCACCCCCTCCCTTGTGGGACACAAGGCCCCGTCCCTGGTGGGGGGTGCTTGGACTTCCAGCCCTTTTATCACTCAGGTGTCCTTGCCAGTCTTCACTGATGACTTTGATTTCACAACTTCTGCCTCAGCACCTGGAATGCTCCCAAGGAAGGGTGCTGTGACTTGCACGTTAGAAATGGGATGTGTTACTCCATTCGATTCATCTGTCTTCAGTGACTGAGGGCAAGCTGGCTGTGGGGAGTGAAGGAGACGTTCATCTCTCTGCATCCACACAGAGGAATCAACAGTTACCTGGGTTATGAGACCAGGCTAAGGCCTCCAAATCTGACCTGATTGTTTGGTTCAGATATTGCTTTCTGTTTTCCTCTTCCCTGTACATTTTGAAGCTCATCTGACCCTCTGACCATTCAGCTCCCTGAACAGCATGAGCTTTTCCCTGTAATGCTAGCATTGAGCTGATTTTAGATCAGAATCCAAGAGATCTTTTCAGCAGCTCTCAAAGAGATGAAATCTCTAGTTGCAGACTTTCTTGCTGAAAGAGACTGGCTAGATTTCAGCAGCAATAATTAATTTCAAAGAAATTTTCCATCTCCAGGCCTTTGCATCTCACTAATTATTTTCAAGGTAAATTGGATTTGCTTTGCAGTGTCTTCCAGCCCCACCTTGCAATAAACAATTTAACATGAAATTGCTGACCCAGACTGGCTCAGTCCAGCCATGGATTCCCAATCCTTCTACAGTTTTGAGTTATATCGTCTTAGAGCTGCAACTGAGTTTTCCACCAGCATAATGATCACTTTATTTTTACCTGTAATGAGCAGCAGTATTACTGAAGTGCACAGGAAAGCTTCAGCTAGTCACTTAAAATTACAGAATATCAATCGTCAACTTCTATGCTGTGGGAGGGTGGCAGCATATTAGAAAATGAGTCTGTAGGTCATTTGGAGAAAATATTTCAATGAAACCCACCAGCCTGGGTGATGTGCTGAATCTTGAATCAGAAAGAAAGTAAGCCAACTGCCCCCCCCCCAAGGTTGTTTTTCCCTTTGAAGGAATAGATAGCAACAACTTTAAATGCTAAATAATGTCAACCCAAGCCCTGGCCGGTGCCCCTCAGGGACAGCTGTCTGAACTGCCAATCAGGTCACTTGGTTTCTTGCCCTCAGTGCTCCCTTCCTTTCCCAGCTTTCCTTCAGTTGTTCTGTGGCGATGAATAGTCATCAGCCTTTTATTTCACATAGCTTCCCCATAATATTAGAACTATATTAGAGTTATTTACAAATCATCCTTCATAATGGCTTAATGTCATCACACCTATGTGGCAGCCCATGATAGGCACAATCTCTAGACTTTTGTCTTGTTTCTGTTGGGCTCCAAGTTAGGTCATTTGCCCTTTAAAAATTGTCAAGCATATTAGAAACCAATACCCCTGGAGGCCCCTTGCCCCTGTGTGTGAACAAACAAGCACAGTTTAAGGAAGGAGTGTGCATGGAGAGTCAGGAAGGTGTGGTTGAAGCACCCATAGTCCAGTAGTCGAGGAGTGCCCTTGACTCCGAGATGGAATCCAGATCCTAAGAAAGTTTCCCCACTGCCAGACCCCAGTGGTTCTCAACCAGGGCAGTTTTGTCCCCCCTGGGGACATTTGCCAATGTCTGGAGATGATCTTGGTTGGTACAGCTGAGGGGTGGGCATTAGGCTCAAAATGAGGGCATGACCTACAGTGGTCACTGCTAGGAGGTGATGGAAGCAGGCATTTAGTGTCCTCCCTCACTGGGTCCTGCCTATCTCCGGATGAGCAAATGGGCCCTCATTCTGGGTTCAGCTCTAATACCTCCTCTTCACTCCCAGTCTCCACACCTGGTCTCCAGCCCAGTGTTTCTCACCTCAGCACCACCGACACAGTGACTTTGATAGGGAGGCATGTCCTGCGTATTGTAGGATGTTTAGCAGCTTCCCTGACATCTGTAAGTCATGTCCTCCTTTTGACCTTCGGTTTCCTCATCTGTGAAATCAGTTTGTTATTCAGACAACAAATATCTAATGGACATTCCATTATGTTCTAGGAGCTCTCCAGGCTTGGTGATACCATGGTGAAAAAGCTAACCGTAAGCCCACATTTAGCTTACTTTCTTCTGGTGGATAAAAAAATAAGACATAATTTGGCCAAAAAATCAATAGAAATTTAATGTATTATCAGACAGAGAGAAATACAATGAATAACAAGCAAGGGAAAGGATATGGAGTTATAGGAGCTATTCTTTTAGGCAAAAACATCATGGAGGGCCACCATGAGGAGGTGACATTTCCTCAATCCTAAATGGAATGTGGGAACAAGGCATGGAATTGTGGTGGAAGGGCATTCCAGGCAGAGGGAACAGTGAGGGCAAAGGCCCAAGGCAGGGGTGTGATTGGTGTCCTCACATCAGCAAGGGAGAGGAGTGGCCAGGACTCAGAGTTTTGTTCTGACTGTAAGAGGAGAACCTTTGGAAAGTTTCCAGCAAAACATGTGGGTTAGAGGAGCGTCTACTATGGCTGAGATTCTACTGGCCGAACAACTGTTGAAGTCAGTCAATCTGATCCCTGACTGTACATTGGGGTTGCCTCAAGACCAACTAAAATCAGAGTTTTTGGGGGTGAAGCCATTAATATTTTATAAAAGCTCACCAGGTTGAGCTGAGTTGCCAGAGTTGAGGGCCTCTGGCTGAGGTGAACTCAGTGGCAAAAACTAAAATCTTTGTAGAAATGGAGTTAGGAGCAATGTAGCAGTTTCTTCCTGGGCTGAGAAAGTCATTGTGTTTGAGCTGTTAGGTGGGGAGAACTGGATGCGGTGGAGGGAGGCAGGCTTCTGCCAATGAGGAAGCAGGCTGACCTCCAAGGCCTGCTGTGGGGACCCCGCACAGCAATCCTGCAGAGCCTGGACTGGGGCAGGGCTCACCCTGGGAAGCAGGGCCTCCGAGGCAAGAGGCTAGAAGAGGTTTCTGTCTGGGCTTTATTCAGAGATCCCCCTGTCTGCCCTTGTTGCCTTGATTGCTTAGCTTACACTTACCTCCTGCTTTGTCCCTGGTTTTCTTCCTGACTTCAGCCTCCTGATGGAGGGGTGGGGTGGCTTTGATTCTCTGCTCCCTCTTGATCTTATCCTTTAAACTTTCTGGGCTGGGGCACCCTCCCAGTAGGCACTGCCAGCCTGTGCTTAGATCTTCTGCTTCCAGATTCTAGACCAGAGTCCTTAGGCCGTGTTTGCAATCAGGAGGCAACTAATGTCTTCTTTGGGGCCCCAGGTTAGTAGACCTCTGTTGATGTACATTTCATGATTATGTGCCTTTACACACACACACGCATCTCTATTTTTCTTGGCTTTATAACTGTGAATGACAGTTACTAGGAAGAAGTGCCATCAATCACTTCCCTTTCTCATGCCCATGCCAGATCAGATTTCCATGAATGATGATTATGACTGTCCTAGTAGCCCATAGTAATTGCTAGGCAAGATGAAACCTTGGCTTAGAGGTGCCATGCCTTGCCTCAAACAGCAGTCTGTAGTGAACCTGTGCTAGGAAAGCATTCTGCCAGAAGGGAGAAACCGTCCAGCCTCAGTCCAAGAGTCAGACCTCAGCTTCACAACCACAAGAGAATGAGAAATTTCTCTTGCCATACTGAGTTTCAAATAAGTTCATCACTAAGGAGTTTAGAATCAGTCTGTTGTTCTAATGGGAAGCCATCACAGGTTTTTGGCACAAAAGTGATAAGACTAGAGCTGATCTTGAGAAAGACTAATCTTGCAACTACACCTAGGATGAATGGGGCTGGGGTGGGGAGATCATACACAGACTCGAAGGGGCTTGAGGGTATATGGTCCCAGATAGACTCTCTTCTTGGACAAGGCAGGCTGTGGAACTGAGAAAAGGCTTTGGCATTCCTGAAGTCTCTTCACCCTGCCTTTTTTACACAAGTCCCATACCCACAAACGTTGGGAGATGTTTCCCTGGAGACCAAACAGGTCACCACACAACATATGCCAGCTAGAGCAGCAGTTTGATTGGAAAAGGAAATAACTACTATCTAATTTGCCTGGCCCATTGTTTGTCTGTGCATGTGGCCAAGAGTCCAGGGCAGAGTTCCCTAACTAATAGCTGGCAATGCTTTCCCACTCTGGGGGAATACAACTCCAAGGTCAGGATGCTTTACTAAGCCAGAGCCTCTCAAGCTAATGGCAACAAGGGAAGAGGCCAGGGCATTTCTCACCCTCTATCCTCCAACCCCAGGTTCCCACTCTTTGAAGATGTTTAGACTTAGCCAGCCATCTGTGTGCAAATGATATATATTTATAAGGGTGAAATATATACTTCAACTAAACACCAATTTATCAAGTATCTTGGTATGAAGAGGAAATATTTTTATTGCAGATGTATATAAAGATTCTGAAACCCAGTAGCACTCCATGGAATATACTAATTATAATCAAAGTCATTTGTAATGAAGGGAAACAAAATGAATAAACACACGTCTGTCCAATGTTGGCACCTCAGGAGCAACTTCTTTGCTGTCACTGATGGACACCATTGTGATGCTGAAGCCAAAAGTAGCAGATGTCTGCAGAGAGAAATAAGGGACTTGGAGATGCAGTGTTGATGAGTTGGCATCTCATCTCCCTGCTAAATAAGGTCTGGGCTTTCTCTTCTTAAAGAGCTTAGGTTTTGGCTTGGCTTCAGGAAAGACAACCATCAACAAGCTGGCTACTGGTAGATAGTGGGGGCTGGCTGTCAACTGACCTTAGTTTAGTGAATTTAGTTTCTTAATGTTTTCATAAGAAAGGCTTTAGTTTTATTGAGTGAAATGTGGAAATGCCAAGCTATCATCTGGATACCAAAACCTATGGAAAACACTGCTTGGAGCAACATGGTAGCCCAAGCCAAATACATTGTGGGTCACATCCAAACAGTGGGTCTGAACCAGAGAGAATTTTGAAGATTTCCTGCGGGAAGTGGCTGAGCCTAGATCATGTGAGTGGTTGATGAAGGCAGAGGGGCTCACCTTTACAGAGTTTTCCTAGAACTAGTCTGATTTCTAAGGTTGCACCACAGCACAAAGAGCCCAGTGCCAGTCCACTCCCCCAGGACTGATATTGGACCAGGGACTGACAATTTAGGGATGAATCGAGGCTTGAAAAATGATGGGACAGAAGTGGGCTTTGTTGTAGAATGTGGGTAAAAGCTAGAATGTGGGGATGTTGTGGGGCATGGAATTAGTTTTATAGTTAAGACCACCCTATGTCATGTTTGAAAATTGCCAGACATCATTCTCTTCACTTATTTCACAGTTACTCTGTGTCATATTTCCAGCCAATGCTTCCTGCGCCTTTTCACATTTATTCATGAATGAAATATTTTTTTAATAATTTTTTATTTTCCCACTGTATAGCAAGGGGGTCAGGTTATCCTTACATGTATACATTACAATTACATTTTTTCCCCCAGCCTTTCTTCTGTTGCAACATGAGTATCTAGACAAAGTTCTCAATGCTATTCAGCAGGATCTCCTTGTAAATCTATTCTAAGTTGTGTCTGATAAGCCCAAACTCCCGATCCCTCCCACTCCCTCCCTCTCCCATCAGGCAGCCACAAGTCTCTTCTCCAAGTCCATGCTTTTCTTTTCTGTGGACATGTTCATTTGTGCTGGATATTAGATTCCACTTATAAGTGATATCATATGGTATTTGTCTTTGTCTTTCTGGCTCATTTCACTCAGTATGAGGTTCTCTAGTTCCATCCATGTTGCTGCAAATGGCATTAGGTCATTCCTTTTTAATGGCTGAGTAGTATTCCATTGTGTATATATACCACTTCTTCTGAATCCAATCCTCTGTTGATGGACATTTGGGTTGTTTCCATGTCCTGGCTATTGTGAGTAGTGCTGCAATGAACATGCAGGTGCACGTGCCTCTTTTAAGTAGAGTTTTGTCCGGATAGATGCCCAAGAGTGGGATTGCGGGGTCATATGGAAGTTCTATGTATAGATTTCTAAGGTATCTCCAGACTGTTCTCCATAGTGGCTGTACCAGTTTACATTCCCACCAGCAGTGCAGGAGGGTTCCCTTTTCTCCACACCCCCTCCAGCACTTGTTATTTGTGGATTTATTAATGATGGCCATTCTGACTGGTGTGAGGTGATATCTCATGGTAGTTTTGATTTGCATTTCTCTTATAATCAGTGATGTTGAGCATTTTTTCATGTGTTTGTTGGCCATCTGTATACATGAATGAAATTTTTTACCATGGGAGATTCCAATGACCATCTTTATTAGAAAAAATATAATCACTAGATGTAATAGTTACAGGGACAACACCTGTATATGTGTTCCTTGCCCATGGGCCTGTATTGGGGTCCACTTCTCTCCTTCCTGCTCTGCTGAGACAGAGGAAATGCACCTTCCCAAGACCTGTGAGACACCATTGGGATGTGAGCTTCCCCTCTCAGATGTACCTGGCCCACCTTCTAGAGGCCCACACCTGTTCTGAGACCATGCCCCAGCCTCCTCTCAGCAGCCGCAGCCTGGAGTGGGAGGGTGTGGGAGACCAGAACGCCCTCTGTGCCCAATGATTCAGCCCAGGAGCTTTGTCCCTGAGGACTTGCTCAATGAAAGATTGCTGTGTCATCTCCGTGTTTATGGATTTCCTCTGTTAGACCAATAACTTCTTTGATGCCTTTCCCCCTCTTTCTGATGATACATTTACTAAGGCAAGCCATTTGTAACTCTGGTGTTGTTTTCCCTCCAGGTCGAGGGGCTTTATTGGCCACCAATAAGGCCAGTGCCTCAGCTCTTATGACTTAGTTTTGGCTGGTGGGTGGGGCACCCAGGCTGGTGGGAGCCAGGCCACAGTGGGACTTCAAGGCAGCCACAGGGCACTCCCAGGATTCTCCAGGACCCCTCAGCCTCAGTGCTTAGATACAACTTTGGGTGCAAAACAGGAACCAGGCCATGGAAGGGTGGAGGTTTTTTTCTAAGTTCTCACTGTTGTGTTAGCTTGTCTAAACAGAAGCAGAAAGTTGCTTCTGTGCTTTATGAATGAGACAAAGCGGACTGAATGCAAGAGCCATAATCCCAAAGGGTGTGAGTGGAGGGCAGGCCTTGTGGCTTGTGCTTTAGCTTTTAGGGAACTGTAGCTTCACTCTCCATCATGAGAGCGTGAGGACAGCACAAGGCCTGACTCACCAACGCCTTTTCTGTCCCAAGATCAAAGCTGAGAAGGGAGAGTTAAAATGGAGCTCTGACAAAGGATCTCTCTTCACTGCAGCGGCAGGTTGAAAAGATGGAAGAGTGAATGGCTGACCCAGCATGAGTCTCTGCTCAGGGCCAGACCGACAGAGCCTGAAGCTGGCCCCAGTCACTGCCTTCAGAAAGTTCTGTCAGACCTCTGGCGCAGAAACGAGAGCCACATGGAGGGTGTGGCTCCCTCAGGAGGCTGGAGAGATTGATGCTTAGTCATCTTGGAGAGGCTGTAGTATTGCTGGAACTCACATAGCCCAGCATGTGTTGTCACCCTAAGAGGGTCTATGCTGTGGGTGGGGTTTGAGTTGAGGCAGATTGATGCCTAAGGAGCCTGTGTGAAGTGGATTCTTGGCCTGGATGTAGTCTGCTGTGTTTGATGACCCTTCTGCAAAGATTGTGGCAGCACCTCAGCAACTTCCTGCCCTTTCCTGACAGGCTTGGTGTTGCCACCTAGCAGACTAGCCCTGGTTACAGCAACTCCTGAACGCCAGCCACATCTAGGCTGTGAGGGACACTGGCTTCAAGGTCACCATCAGCTCTCATAGGACTTTGGCTCACCTCACCTTCCCCCTCCCACTCTCCTCCCCATCTCCTCCTCCCTCTCCCCGCTTGTCTTCTTCCACCTAATTCCATTCGATTCCCTTCCATCTTCAAATTCTTTCCCTCTTCTTCTGAATTGACCACTTTTCTCTTTCTAGCTTTAAAAAGTGTTTTGGAAAACGTTTATTTATATGTAAGTCAAGAGTAAGGAGACATCCAAATGGGCAAGACACATGGAAAGATGCCCAACACCTCAAACTATCAGGGAAATGCAAATCAAAACCACAGTAAGATACCACTTCACACCTGTCAGAATGGCTTTTTAAAAAAGACCACAAATAGCAAGGGTTGGTAAGGCTATGAAGAAAAGAGAACTCTTGTGAACTTTTAGTAAGATTGTAAATTGGTGCAGCCACTGTGGAAAACAGTATGGCGGTTCCCCCCAAAATTAAAAGTAGAACTATATCCAGCAGTATGAGCCTGCAGTTTTACTTCCAAGTATTTACCTAAAGAAGACAGAAAGATACTATGCGCCCTGCATTGATTGCAGCCTTATTTACAACAACCATGATATGGAGGTAATTTAAGTGCCTATCAATAGACAAATGGATAAAGATGTTATATATATTAAAACATATATATAATAAATATTACTCAACAATAAAGAAAATGTTTATATATATATATATATATATATATATATATATATAATGAATATTACTCAACCATAAAAAATGAAGTCGTGCCATTTGTGACAATATGAATGGATGTAGGGGGAATTATGCACAGTGAAATAAGTCAGACAGAGAAAGACAAATACTGTATGTTGTCACTATATGTGGAATTTAAAACAAAACAAAAGAAACAGATACAGAGAACAAACTAGTTGTTACCAGATAGGTGGCGGTTGAGGAGGGTAGGTGAAGTAGGTGAAGGGGATTAAAAGGTACAAACCCCCAGTTACAAAATAAATAAGTCACAGGGATATAATACACAGCATAAGAAATAGAGACAATAAACAGTTTATTGTAATAACTTTATGTGGGGACAGATGGTTAGACTTAGCACAGTGATCACTTCATAATGTATGCAAATGCCAAATCATTATGTAGAACACCTGAAGCCAACATAATATTGGAAGTCAATATATTTCCAACAAACAAAGAAGAAACACTTGGGAAAGATACAGGAACTATATTACAGAGATCTGTATCTTCACCTCACCAATTTAAAAAAATCTTATCTATGAAAAATTTCAGGTATATATAAAAGTAGGAAGAATAGCGTAATGCACCTCCATGTACACATCACTCAGCTTCGACAATTGTCAGCTCCTGGCTGGTGTTGTCCATCTTCACCCCTCCTTCTACCTGCCCCCTCCCAGAGATTTGATAAAAACAAATCTCACATATCACATTATTTCAGAGGTTTTAGAGGTGACTTTTTTTGATGACTATAAACTATCTTTTAACTTTTCAGAGGTCAGGAAATCCAAATGAAGAAAGAAAAATGAAAACTTTAGGTAAAATTATTACAGTGATTAAGATAAATTATATAAACTTGTTCTACTGACCCCCCCCCCCCACTCTCTTTGCCCAAAAAAGAATAAGGAGGCTTGGGTCCCAGGAGCAGCTCTGCCACTTAGCCAGTGTTATCACCTTGGTTAAACTATTGGCTTCCAGTCTGCCACATGGCCTATATGTTTATTAAAGTTTTTAAATACATAGTAATATTGTTCAAAAACTTTCCAAAAAAATTTTTTTAAGGACCACATGTGAGGCATATGGAAGTTCCCAGGCTAGGGCTCTAATTGAAACTACAGCTGCCAGCCTATGCCACAGTCACATCAATGGAATATCTGAGCTTCATCTGCAATGTACACCACAGCTCACAGCAACTCTGGATCCTTAACCCACTGAGAATAGCCAGGAATCAAACGTCCTCATGGAAACTAGTCAGGTTCATTACCACTGAGCCACAACGGGAATTCCAGAACTTCAAAGTTTTATAGAGAAGATTCTGCATCTCAAGAATGCTGCTAAACATCCTACAATACACAGGACAGGCCCCCACAACAAAGGATTATCTGGTCAAAATGTCAATAGTGCTGAGATCGTTAACTACCTATTGAAGTTCAGACATGCATGAAACAGTGGGTACTCAATAAATGACGTCAGAATCATGTAATGAATGAATAAATCACCTACCTGCCTTAGATATAACTTCCTTTTAGTTGCACTCAACTAACACATATTAAATGTCACTATATGCAAAAAATTTGCTGAGTCTAGAGGACAGGGGGATACAAAGGTCTGAAAGACAGAATCCCAAAAATCTAGCTGTCTTCTAGGGCAGTCAGAGTCACAACAAAGAGACCATCATAGTAAGTGATGAATGCCATGGTCCTCACCAACTCTAGGCAGAAGCACCACTCAGGAGCTTGTAAAAAACAGAAACAAAAACCGATGGCCCAGCCAATCTACATGGAACAAATAATTTTTTCTTAATTTTTATTTTGAAAAACTTAAAACCCAAAAAGCCAGAATAACAGCATAATGAACACTTATATACATATTAACATTTAGATAGAGAGCTAGATATAAATATACACATATACATACTTTCTTTTCTGAGCCACTGAGAAATAAGATGCAGATACTATGACCTCAGCTAAAAGGATCAGCATGCACAGGACAAAACTACTAATTTAATAAGTTTGGAGTGGGGCCATCATCAGTTTTAAAAATTCTCCATTTGGACACACAGCCAAAGTTGAGAACTCTTGAGGTAAAGGGATTATGGAACCAGACCACTCTTGGGAAAGAAGCTTTTCTGGAGGAGGCAAAACCAAAATTGAGTTTTGAAAATAAGAGTCATCCAGGTAAATAAGATGTACAGAGAAGCTCTAAGAAAAGTAATGCTGTAAACACAAATTCAAAGGTTAGAAATGCTATAGCTCTCCTAAGATAACCTAGCAAGCATACAATTTCAATATTCAGTGAGGACAAAGCCATCAGGCAGGATTGTTTGTCATCAATGTACCAATAAAATATGTGTTGGTTGGTTGATTGCATTGTTGAATAATCTTCTGCTAAATATCTCATTAATGTCCTCCTACCCACTAGTATTCTGGCTAATACTTCACTCTGTCCATCTGAAGTACAATTATCCCTTTTATTCCCCTCAATTCTTTAACCAAGGCAAAATACCTCCATGCCCTCTCTGATTTCCAGAGAGTCTACCAAGGCAGCTACCTTTAAAGAAGTCAAAACAGAATAGAGATGCCACTTGAGGACAAATGTGGTCAGGTCTGGCCCTTGGAATTGCCTCTTCAAGTTCTGTTCTGTGGCTGTACACAGAATGAATGTTGGCACCCAGCTGGCTGCAGTAGCCTAGACCCAGGGACACTGTGTCTGTGGGCAGATCATAAGGGCCACAGCAGTCTTCCTGGTCAAACTCCTCCCAGGCAGGAGGTTCTGATCTCAGGAAAGTACCAGCAGGTCATGTAAGCCAACACTCCACTTTTATAATTAAAAAAAAAAACCAACTCAACAATAAAAACAAGGTTCAGAACTATCAAATGCTTTCTCTCAGGTAGCACATCTAATTAGGATGTGTTTTGCTCTCTCTTTCTGTCTGACCCAGAACTTTCCACTTCATGGAGTTTTTATCAGAGATCTGTTCACATGCAGGCACAGGGATGTACAAGCAAGGTTATCCATTGCAGCACAGAAAAGATAAAAAACAGCCTCAGTGTCCAACAGAGGCCCAGCTGTTCAAGGGAATACTAAGCACCTGGAAGAAAGGACAAGGCAGCTGTCCAATGTGCTGATGTGGAAAGGCCCCTGAAATAGGTTAAATGGAGAAGGCAAGGTGCTGAACTGTGTCCATGGTGTGTTCATATTTGTATGACAATGGAGGAAATCCATCATCTACGTGTGTGTGTGTGTGTGTGTGTGTGTGCGTATCTCTGTGTGTGCATTTGCTTATCTTTCTGGGAAATAACGCTATGACCTTATTTGCTGATAGGAAGGAACTGCATGGCTGGAAATGAGATGCAGAATCTTCTCTATAAAACTTTGAAGTTCTGGAATTCCCGTTGTGGCTCAGTGGTAATGAACCTGACTAGTTTCCATGAGGACGTTTGATTCCTGGCTATTCTCAGTGGGTTAAGGATCCAGAGTTGCTGTGAGCTGTGGTGTACATTGCAGATGAAGCTCAGATATTCCATTGATGTGACTGTGGCATAGGCTGGCAGCTGTAGTTTCAATTAGAGCCCTAGCCTGGGAACTTCCATATGCCTCACATGTGGTCCTTAAAAAAATTTTTTTGGAAAGTTTTTGAACAATATTACTATGTATTTAAAAACTTTAATAAACATATAGGCCATGTGGCAGACTGGAAGCCAATAGTTTAACCAAGGTGATAACACTGGCTAAGTGGCAGAGCTGCTCCTGGGACCCAAGCCTCCTTATTCTTTTTTGGGCAAAGAGAGTGGGGGGGGGGGTCAGTAGAACAAGTTTATATAATTTATCTTAATCACTGTAATAATTTTACCTAAAGTTTTCATTTTTCTTTCTTCATTTGGATTTCCTGACCTCTGAAAAGTTAAAAGATAGTTTATAGTCATCAAAAAAAGTCACCTCTAAAACCTCTGAAATAATGTGATATGTGAGATTTGTTTTTATCAAATCTCTGGGAGGGGGCAGGTAGAAGGAGGGGTGAAGATGGACAACACCAGCCAGGAGCTGACAATTGTCGAAGCTGAGTGATGTGTACATGGAGGTGCACTACGCTATTCTTCCTACTTTTATATATACCTGAAATTTTTCATAGATAAGATTTTTTTAAATTGGTGAGGTGAAGATACAGATCTCTGTAATACAGTTCCTGTATCTTTCCCAAGTGTTTCTTCTTTGTTTGTTGGAAATATATTGACTTCCAATATTATGTTGGCTTCAGGTGTTCTACATAATGATTTGGCATTTGCATACATTATGAAGTGATCACTGTGCTAAGTCTAACCATCTGTCCCCACATAAAGTTATTACAGATGCTGGTAGCACTTTTCCCCCTACCAGGTTGTGACAATCAAAAATATCTCCAACCATTGCCAAATGTCCCTCTAGTTGAGAAGCTTGTCTGGTCTTTAAGACAGCTTGCCTTTAAGAAACTTGAAGCATAATGGAGGAAATGGACATATGAATGCAATGAAAGACAAAGTGTGTGAGGGACTGTGAGGCATCACAGAACACTATGGAGCAAATTCCATTTGGGGAAACATTGTATGAAAGAACTGGGTCTGAATTTGAATGGTCTTACAGGTGGGGAGCTCTTTCAGTATAATTTCCTCTCTTAAGCTTCTGTCACCTTATGTATCTACAGTCTGTGGTCACCCATGTCATCTTCTGGGCCTCATTACAATCTCATAAGGTAGACAGAACAGATGTTAACTCTATTTTATAGATAAATAAACTGAATTTATTTAAGTTTGGATAACTTGAGAAGCAATAAAGTGGTCCACAGCACAGACCCTGGAACCAGCCTTCCTGGGTTTGAATCCTAGCTTCACCACTTCCCACCTGTGAGCTTTGGGCTTCATGCCTCAGGGTCCTCATGTGGGAAATGGAACTAATAATAACTCCTATCTTGTAGGATTGCTGTGAGACACTGACAAGTGCCAAATGCTTAGAACAGTGCCTGAACTATTAAAAATACGGTAGAAGTGTTTACTGCTTTTATTGTCATTATCAAAACCATGTAGCAACTTGATGACCAGTGTGTAGTGATAATTTGGATCTGTAGTCTCCTAGTCCAATGTTTTCTCCACCTTAAAGTCTTTTTGCTATTTGAGAAAAAAGAATCATTTATGGCTCAACCAGCACTGCTGGTAAGAGCAGACCCCTGAATACCATCCTCTGTTTAAACTTCATTATTCATTAGAAATATGCAAGCCACATAAGTAACAGATTTTCTAGTAGCCACATTAAAAATTTTTTTAATTGATAATGTATTTTACTTAGCCCAGTATATCTAATATATTAGCATTTCAATATGAAATTAATACAAAATTATTGATATAATCATTAATATATCTTCATACGTAGTTTTGGAAGTCTAGCAGGTACTCATACAGCATATCTAACTTGGACCAGCCACATTTCAGGTGCTCCATAGCTATATATAGCTTGTGGCTACCATACTGGACAATACAGGTATTCTAAACACAGCAAAGGACATTGTTTTTGGTGGCTAGAGACTCCTGTTATTTTCAGACTGTGTCCTGGAGATATAAAACCAGAGCAAATCATGAAAGTCTTCCTGAGTTTTATTTGCAGGACACTGAACCCTCTCCTTGCTTGTTCCTACCTTAGCTTCATTGAAATAAGCCAATTATATATATTTAAAACTATGTACCCAGTAATTAACCTTTTCACTCTTGATTTAACTTGAATACAGCTTTCAATAAATCATGCCAAGACAATGCCAGACAATACCCTTCAAGCAACTCAGGAGTGCACACACCTTAGAAGCCCCAAGCTCCCAGCCAGATGAAGCCCCTCTGTGATCAGGCTGCCTTGCCTTTTCTTTCCATGGCACACATAGGACCACTTGCCCAGACTCTGCTGGAGGTGGCCTCATATCAGCTCCCAGTGCCTTGTGAGCAAGCTGCTATCACCCCTCCTCTGGCATTCCCAGATGGGGGAAAGGAATGGAAGCTGAGAATAATTAGTGACCTGACCTGTCTGAGGCTAGGCAGCAATTTGTCACCAATAATGGAACACAAGCTGTCAGAGCCCTGAGGTGGCCTCTTTAAAATGTTCTGCAGTGCAAGCATTGAACAATCCCAGCGTTTTTATAAAAGCAGTGTCCGGGATAATATTCTCACCATGCTTAGTGCTTTACTCAACAGCAGGCCTCTGAGGCTGTTACTCTTATTAGCTCCACTTTACAGATGAGGAAACTGAGGCACAAAGAGCTTTCTGTAAGGTCAATTGTGTGAGGGCAGAGTCAGACAGAACCCAGGCTCCTCACCACACCACAGTGCCTGTTTTGACTGGGATTGGCCCATCAGTATCTTCTCAGCAGGGAATAATGTAAGCACTTGCTCTGTCCTCAGTACCTAGAAGGGGGCATATGACACTTACTAGGTGTTTAGTAAATATCCATTGACTGCCTGTTACCTGTTGGCTGCTGGTGATGTACAACTAGCTCTAGACCACATTGGAGACATATATTTGTTCTACTTGGTGCCTTTTGTCCTGTACTTGAGCTGACTTTTACTTCATGTATTGCCTCCTGGGTTGCGCTTGATTTTTGTTTGTGGCTTCTCTGTAACTCAGGCTTAAGGCCGGCTTAATCTTGGCATGAGCGCCGTTGAGTCCCATTTTCCCACCTGCTGAATGATGAGTCTGGGCCAGATGATCTCAAGGAGTACCAAGCTTCCTATGCCTTCACTCCTGGCAGGTGGGAACTAGAGGGTGGCGGTGGGAGGTGGGGATAGGGTAGAGGTTGATGTGCCAGGATTTCTGTGTGTAAGAGAATGTGCACCGAGCTAGCTAGCCTCCATGGTCCATGGTAGGTTGCAAGGAGGAGCGCCTGTCACTGGCTACCCATCCACAGGCTTTCAAAATCCAGTCCAGATGTAACAGATTCCCATTTTCCTTTCTCTTTCTACACCAGGCCCTATCACAGGTCTGCCTGACTCCAGGATTCATTTTTGTTTCCGCACTGGCTGATGGCCATAGGCCTATCCCGAGAGAAATCATCCTATGCTCCTTTTCCACTCACCCACAAAGACCTCATTTTCAGCACCTGAATAACTCCTGATTTTTCTGCATGTGAATCCCGGGCACAAAGGTCACTAAGGGGCTTCCTTGAATGGGAGAATGTCAAAAGCTACGGCCTTGGGAGGGCCCTGGAGAGTGCAGGAAGTCCCTTTGTGTATGGAAACCTATAGCCTGCTGGCTCCACTTCTACCCCTATGCAGGCCTATTCCTTACAGACCAGGTCTGCCGCCTCCACCCTCACATATCCTGCTCCTGGAGAGGGTCCTGGAAGAGGATACCTTGAACTTTGTGAGGAGAAGCTGGAGAGCTGGGCTGTGAATGGGGGTGGGACACAGGAGTGATAGGTTCCCAGGAGGATGGAGACAGACCCCCCACCCCCTAAATGTGACTATTCACCTTGGAGACCTGCTGGGGACATGGGTACAGCCCTGCACTAGATCTACACCCTTTTGAGGAATGTGGAGCATAGATTAACCACCTACAAGGATTAACTGCCTCTGTCACAGGACTCAACCACCTACCCCTCCCTACCCACTCTTCCCTTGACCTTCCCCTCCTTCTCCTGTTTTTTTGTTTTTCTGTCTTTTTGCCTTTTCTAGGGCAGCTCCCGCAGCATATGGAGGTTCCCAGGCTAGGACCTGCAGCCGCCAGCCTACACCACAGCTCGCGGCAATGCCAGATCCTTAACCCACTGAGCAAGGCCAAGCAACCTCATGGTTCCTAGTCGGATTCATTAACCACTGAGCCACGACGGGAACTCCTCCTTCTTTATTCCTGCCACATGTTTCCACCATGAACTCCAGCTACAGATTCCCACTACAGATCCCGCTATGAGCTTAGCACATCCTCACAATCAGGGCTGGCGCCATCTTGACCTCAGCCCGTACCCTCTAATGCCTTAATAAATCAATCTTTTCAATCTTTTGCTTTACCAACTAGGCCTTGCGCATTCCTCCTTCGGCAAACCTAACAGGCAGATAAACTAGGACCCAGGTTTTCCCCTTGACTTTGATATCCTTCAAATAGGGATGTTTCCATAATATCACAGGGCAGTGTTTGACCAATTTTCTCTCTCTCTTTTTCTCTCTCTCTCTCTCTCACACACACAGACACAAACAGACACACACACACAGACAGACACAAACAATACCACCACTACCACCAAGCTTCTGAGGTCCTCAGGAATACTATTCCACCATAAGGAAGAAGGAAATCCTGCCATTTGTGATTTCATAGGTGGACCTTCGAGACATTGTGCTGAGTTAAGTCAGGCTGAGAAAGATAAATGCTGCATCTGATATAAGTGAGATCTTAGAGGTAAAATCTAAAAAAAATAATGGAGAAAGAAAGTAAAATCAAACCCATAGACAGAGTAGAAAAATGGTTGCCAACGGCTGGGGAGAATTAAACAGAGGTTGGTAAAATGGTATAAACTTTGAACTACAAGTGAAACCAGGCAGGACCCTCCTCGGTACAAAAACCCCTCAATGTCCCCTGTTTCTTGTTTGTAGGGGGAGAAAAAGGCTTTAGTCTCCTTGGTCTTCCCTGAGTTCCAAAGAGCAGGTTCAAGTAGTTACTAGGACAATAGAGTCAAAGGACTCCTAGTTCCTCCTGAAGGGGTTTAGATAACGATCTGACACTTATCTTTGAGTTGTTCTGCAGAAACTAAGCCCCCCACCAAGTGGAGGGTGGTGAGTATATGCTGGCCCCAAGCACACAGACCCCAGATTGATTGAAACCTGAGGGTTGAAATTCCAGAAACAACACTCTGTTTTCTCACCACAAACCAATCATAAGGTCACATCCCTGCAACCCTCACCACAAATTTTGCCTATAAAAAACACTTACCCCCAAACCATTGGGAAGTTCAGGTCTTTTGAGCATAAACTGCCCATTCTCCTTGCATGATCTTTGCAATAAATCTTTCTCTGCTCCAAATTCTGATGCTTGGTTAGCCTCACTATGCATCAGGCACGTGAACTTGGGCTCAACAACATAAGATGAG
Organism: Phacochoerus africanus; assembly: GCF_016906955.1. Taxonomy (NCBI): domain Eukaryota; kingdom Metazoa; phylum Chordata; class Mammalia; order Artiodactyla; family Suidae; genus Phacochoerus; species Phacochoerus africanus. The sequence goes on from NC_062544.1 coordinate 189,666,938, forward strand.
TAAGATCTGGGGATCTAATGTAAAACATGATAACTGTAGTTGATTACACTGTGTTGTATAGTCAACATTTTTTAAGAGAGTAGAACTTAAATGTTCTAACCAAAAAAAAAGAAAAAAAATTATGGTGATGGATGTGTTCCTTAACTGGTGGTGGGAATCCTTTCACAATGTATATGTATGTTAAATCACCACAATGTACACTTTGAATATCTTATAATTTTACTTGTAAATTTTACCTCAATAAACTGAAAAAAGGGGGGGGGCATGAAGGCAAAGCTCTCAGAGGATTTAATGTCACACTTCCAAACTTGATTAAACAAAGCCATCTGGAAATTCTTTCTCCCAGAGGCTGTTATTCTTTAACTCCCTCAAAAGCAGGGGTTTGTGGTGCTAAATGCAGAAAGACATTTAGCCAACTGAGTAACACCAGCCTTGAGGATCAAAGGCTTTGATGGAAAAGCCAATGTTTATGCTAAGCATTAACAGAATGGATGTGGTTTGTGGAACCTCTTTTGTTGAACTAAAGAGTTTGTGCTTTAAATTGTTGGTTACTATTTGTCCGTTCCAAGGATAGCCTGGTCAATCAGGATATAGACCCCAAATAGATCCTCCCTCACTACTGCCTAACAACTCAATCTTCAATAGGGCCTCAGTGCTTTTATTCCCTGCCCAGAGAGACAGCTGAAATCAGGAGCCTTGGATTCATTCTGGAGGAAGACACAATGCACATTACTCTAACAGGCTGTGGAAGTGGTGAGCTGGAGGTGGAGCTAGGGTGAGGACCAGCCATCACAGATGGGGAGGCATGGGCTGGGTTCCTAGAGAAAGTAACCCAGAGAAAGTCTGGATGGGCAAGTAGGAGTCAGCTAGTGTACCCCTGGCGTAGCAGATGGCCAGGTATGTGGCTGTGGTCAGTATCACTGGAGGGTCAGCTGGGTCACACCTGCAGTTCCAGGAAGAAGCTGTTCATGGAAAGCCTTGTGTACTGTGATGGGGAGCTTGAACTTCATTCTGCAGGCAGTGAAGCACTGGTAGAGAGTTTTAACTAAGGCAGTAGTATAGACAAGTAATAGTAATAGTTGACATTTATTGAATGAATACTTTTTATATGTCAGGCAATGTATTAAGTACTTTGCATATCACCGAGTCATTTAATCCTTAAAATAGCCCTATAGGGCACATACTAATATTATTCCCATTTCATAGCTGAGGAAACTGAGGTATGGAATGCCCCACAGTTACAAAACTCATAAATCTGGAGCTGAGATTTGAATTTAGGAAGTTTGTTTCCTGAGCCCACTCTCTTAGCCACTTTGCTATTACTTATAATTTTATAGTTATCTCTTTTCAAAAGCAATTTTAGGTGATTTATAATAACCACCTATTTAGAGGGTAATAAAATTAAAAATAAAATTCAAAATGAAAGAGAGAACAGAAACATGAAATCCAAGGAGAAGTCGATAGCAAGAATTCAGGATGGATAGTCACAGGACTTGAGCCATAGCCTCCATGTGAGCTTTCTAATCAGAAAAGTGCAAAACGTGTCAGGAGTCAACCCTCTTACTCCTTGCTGGGTAAGGGTAACCCATGTATTTACCTGGAGAGACATTCTGCTTTCTTGTACAGAATTCTAGAAGGAGATTTATTGTCTAGTCCCTGATATTAAGTTCCATATGAGATGCTAAAGGGATTAGTTTCTAGGACTGCTGTAACAAATTACTGCAAATTTATAGCTTAAAACAACAGAAATTTATTTTCTCACAGTTCTGGAGGCTAGGGGTCCAAAATCAAAGTGGTAACAGGATTGTTTCTTTTTGGAGGGTTTGAGGGAAAGTCCACACTTCTCTTCTAGCTTCTGGTGGATGCAGGCAATCCTTGAAGTTCCTGGGCTTATAGATACTTCCCTCAGATCTCTGCTTCCATCTTCACACTCTGTCTGTGTGTCTCTGATTCCTGTGTCTTTGCATGGTCTTCCCTTCTGAAAGGGGAAGTATCTGAAAATTGCCTCTCCTTTCTCTTATAAGGACACCAGCCATTGGATTTAGGGCCCACCATTAATCCAGGGTGATCTCATCTGGAGATCTTAACCTAATTACATCTGCAAAGATATTATTTCCAAGTAAGGTCACATTCTTAGGTATCAGATTTGGATTTGGACGTAGCATTTGGTGGGGGCACTATTCAAATAAATCACTATGCACAACATTCAATAGCAATTCTACAAAATAATTAGAGGTACTTTTTAACAGTTGTCTCTCACAGAGATAAAAGCCAAAGATAGAATTTTGATTGCAATTCAGCCCACTTGAGATAGGTAGCTTCATTTAATTGGGCCACCAAGGGGCTTATCTGTCCTCCTGAAAGTGTTCCTGAACAGAATGTCTTGTAAGCTCTGTGTCTCTGATGGAGAGAACATCCCTGTAGGTGAACTCGGGTGATAAACAGGGCTGTCTGTAGGAAGCAGTATTTTTGGCCAGGGCCCATTGGTGGGAGGCTGCCTGATCAATAAAAAGTTCCTAAGGAGGGGCACATGGGAGAACAAATTTTCCTCCAGGGAAATTTTGCAAAATATACATGCCCTTGTTGCACCCAAAGCAAATGGAGCAGAATCTCTGACATCTACTGTCCTTTCTCTTGTGTGCACTTTTTAATGGGAATCACCATTTGTGATGGAACAATTGGGACAAATCATTCCAGGCTCCTGCTCGTTTCCTTCCAGTCTAATCACTAGGGGAAGGGGAGGGGGGCACGGGTTATTTGTTGTTGTGTTAAAACATGGATAACATAAATCTCATCATTTTAAAGTGTACAATTCAGTAGCATTTGGGACATTCACAATCCTGTATAACCATCACCACTATCTGGTGCCAAAGCATTTCCATCATCCCCAAAGGACACCCAGTATTCATTAAGGAGTCACTTGCCCATCTTGCCTTACTCCCAAGCCCTGGCAACCATTGATCTGCTCTCCATATCTGGATTTACCTATCCTAGTCACTTTATAAAAATGGAATCAGATACTGTGCAGCCTTTTGTGTCTGACTTCTTCACTTCACATGTTTTCATCCATGTTGTAGTATGTATCAGTACTTCCTTCCATTTTATGGCTGAGTAATATTCCACTGTATGCTCTACTACATGGTGTTTATCCATCTAGCAGTTGATGGACATTTAGATTCTTTGTACCTTTTGGCTATTGTAAATAACATTATGAAGATTTATTCACAAATTTTTGTTTGAACACCTTTTTTCCCAATTCTTTTAAATATATTCTTAAAAGTGGATTTATTAATATCTTATTTTACAAATGAAGAAGCCTTGGAAACCCTACTTGTTGAGGTCATCTAGCGAATAAGTCACAGAGCTGGAATACGAGTGTTGGGTTCTGACACCCGATTCTGGGCTCTTTCCACTGTACCGTGAGCCGCTTCTGAGAAGTCAGATCTGACATGTCCCCCGTGGTAAGCTTGGAGTTACACTTTCTTCCTTTCTATCCTCAACTTCAGAGTCTCCTTTTCAGGCATCCGACACATGTTATGTGTGACACGAGCTTCGATGTCTCTGTCCCAACAGAACAGCCAGGACTTGAATTTATTAAGGGAGGAGATTTGTGTGAACAGCTCCTTGAACACTGCCTTATAAGGAATTATTCAAAGTATAGCTACTCTTTTAAAATGTGTAAGTATATACCCTGAATTGCCATTGTGATAAATAGTTCCTCCCTCATCAAGATAAGTGTACCTTATCCTCCTAGAATCAGCTCTTTATTATGCTTATCAGTATAGATATAGGATTTATAGGTGTTGACTTTCATAACCAAACATTAAGACAAAAGGAGACTTTGGAATTAGTCATCTTGAGACTTGAGTACAATGATGGCTAATGACAGAAAGATGAAGAAATTGGGAAGCCTCTCAAGAGAGTGCCAATGAGGTAGGATTTCTGAGATGCTGAGCTGTTCTAGAAGCAAAGGGAGAAAACAGTCCCTGCCGAAGAGTGACAAGGGTCAGCAAGGCTAGAGTAACCAGTGATGCTTTGGGCCTGAACTGTGGGAGCTGGAGCTTGGGGTTTTGGGAGGGAAATTCCCAGGCAAATTAGGGGAAGTTGCATTTGGACTCCTACCAGAAAAGCACCCGTGTTCTCAAGGACCAAGTAGCCACTTGGGGCTTGAGAGAGGTGGGCCTAAATAAGCCAGATTTGGTTTTTATGCTCTGCCAACCTGTTTGCCCAGTTAATCTATTGCTGCAGAAGAAGATCATCCTAAAACAGTGGCTTAAAACAAAAACATTTATTATTTCTCATAGTTTCTGTGGGTCAGGAACTGAGAGACACCTCGGCTGGGTGGTTCCAGCTCAGGGCCTCTCCTGTCAGTCAAGCTTTAGCTGGAGCTGGGTTCAGGAGTAGCTGGGGCCTGGCCAGGCCAGTACATCTTTCTCTTCAGGTGGTCTCAGGGCTTTTTTGTGGGGCCTCTCCACATGGACTAGTTTGGACTTCCCCACAGCATGGGAGGCTTGGGCTTCTTATGTGGCCACTCAGTGTCCCAAGTTGAATATTTCAAAAGAGAGAGCCCTGGTGGAAGCTGAATTGCTTTTTATGACCTAGCCTCGGAAAGTCACAAAGCATCACAGTCACCATGCTCTATTAATCAAGTCAGGCAAAAGGCCTGCTTACATTCAAGTGGAGAGCTCTTAGACTCCCTCTCTTGGTGGGCAAGTGGCAAGAGGGTATGTGGGATTGAAAATATTGCAGCCATTTTTGGAAAATACAATCTGTTACAGTAACTAAGTACCTTTTAAAAAATAATTTACACATTTTGTTATTTTCTCTTATTCTTCAAGATTCTCTACATGCTAATAAGAAGGATGGTGGGAAACCTCAGTGTGAGGAGAAGGCAGCAGAGACCCAAATGCAAACCCTAGTCATGAGCCTGTCAAGTTGGAATGTTTATTCATGTATTTATCCTTTTTTGAAAGAAATAGACTTTATCTTTTAGAGCAGTTTTAGATTCACAATCAAATTTGAAGAAAACACAGAGAGTTCTTGTATACACCCTTGCCTCTCATCAACATCCCCCACCAGAGTGCTACATTTGTGACAATTGATGGACCTACACTGACACATCATTATCACCCAAAGTTCATAGTTTACATTAAGGTTCACTCTTGGACTTGTACCTTGTATGGCTCTGAACAAGTGTGTAATGACATATATCCACCATTATAGTATCATACAACACAGTTTCACTGCTCTAAAAAAAATTCACCTATTCATCCCTTCCCACCCTCAACCCTCCCCCCACTCCCACCCCTGGCAACCACTGATCCTTTTTCCTGTCTAAATAGCTTTTCTTTTTCCAGAATGTCATGTTGTATGTCATACAGTAGTCTTTTTCAGATTGGCTTCTTGCACTCGATAGTATGCATTTAAGGTTACTCTATGTCTTTCCATGGCTTGACGGTTCATTTCTTTCTAGTGTTGACTACTGTTCCATTGTCTGGTTGTACCAGTGCTTATTTATCCATTCACCCACTGAAGGACATCTTGGTTGTTTCCAAGTTTTGGCAACTATGACTAAAGCTGTTATAAATATGCAGGTTTCTATGTGGACCTAAACTATCTACTCCTTCGGGTAAATAAAGATATGAGTTGTTGATTCATATGGTAAGAGTATTTTTAGTTCTTTTAAAAAAATTGTCAAACTGTCTTCCAAGGTGGCTGTACCATTTTGCATTCCCACCAGGAATGAATGAGAGTTTCGTGTTGCTCCACATCCTCGCCAATATTTGAATTTTTCAGTGTTTGGGATTTTGGCCATTCTAATAGGTGTAGTGGTTCATTAATTCTTTCCATAGATATTTACTGAGTGTCTTCTATGTGCCAGATAATATTCACTTAGACCACATCAGTGATCAAAAAAGACATAGATCTCTGCTTGCATGTGGCTTTTATTCTAGTGGAACACATAGCAAGCATATTCGATGTGCCAGGCTCTCTTATAAGCATATTGCATATGTGATCTCATTTAATCCTCACAGCAAAATGGTTCTGCTCATTTCTTTTTTTTTGTTTTGCCTTTTCTAGGGCTGCTCCCACAGCATATGGAGGTTCCCAGGCTAGGGGTCGAATCGGAGCTGTAGCCGCCAGCCTACGCCAGAGCCACAGCAATGTGGGATCTGAGCTGCGTCTGCAACCTACACCACAGCTCACAGCAATGCCAAATCCTCAACCCCCTGAGAGAGGCCAGGGACTGAACCCGCAACCTCATGGTTCCTAGTCGGATTCGTGAACCACTGAGCCATGACGGGAACTCCAGTTCTGCTCATTTTAATACCATTTCACTCTGGCAGAGACAGTACGAGTAATGTGCCCAAGGTTGCACAGCTAGCAGGAGGGAGAGCCATGATGTGTATCCAGGTGTCTGGTTCTGGAGTCTCTGCTCTGTGCTGTGATGTCTCTAGATCTGGAAGGGATCTGGGAGATCAGTTAGCTCACCCTCTTATTCCACAAACGTGGACTCCCAGGTGGTAACTTGCACAAAATCAAACAGCTGGTTAATATCAAAACTGGGACTAGAATCTTATCTTCTAGAACATGACTCTTCACTGTACCCTTAGGTTATTGGGCAAAGAATTCTGTGAAGGATGAGAACTTAGCTATATCCACCTTCACACCTCCCCCCTTGAATGGGAGTTCTTTCATACTATTTTTTCTATGTTGTATACTCATTAGTAGTCCTCATTCCGTCCCCCACGAGTGGGTAGGAGGTTCTCTGCCTAAGTTCACAAGTGGTGTCTTTCAGCCAAGCACAGTACTTCCTCATCTCAATGTGCATTTGTCTTCCTTCAGACCATCCATGGGACAAATGTGCCTCGTGTGTCTCTGAGACCATCACCACCCTTGTCAGCTTTCACCTCTCCTCTCCTTGGTCATCAGTGAGTCCAGATTTCCCTGTGGCAGTGCCACCATGGTGTGCCCACAAGGATCGGTCAAGAGAGAGACTCAAGCAGCCATCTCTGCTCATGAGAGGCCATGGAGGGAGAATAGGATGAGGATGGTACCCTGTGCAGCTCTCGCTTTCTGGTTAGAACCATCTTAGTCACTAGGTGCCTCTCAATTGCAAGGAACCCACTAGGAACAGGGAATAGAGTGGGGCACAGATATCCTATCACAGGGGAATGGGGAGCAGAGCTGCAGAATTCCAGTCTAGAAGTTAGTTTGGCAGCCTTCCTTCTCAGATTTTCCAGAACAGTTTCAATTTTATGCAACACAATTACTTTTAATAAAGTTGGCTCATTAAATAAATAACTAAATGTGATTTAATTTCTATGCATTTTATAGGTCTTTTCCTTTAAATAAACCCACTAATAAGAAAAATAAAAGCCTTTCTCAGTGACAAGGGTATGTATTTAGGCTTTGGAAATACATTCCCCTTTTTTGTGGGTCATCTTGACTAGAAAGGAGTCAAAGAGGAAGGTGGCTGGGCTCAAATCAAAGAGTTAAGGATTTGGAATTATACACCTCCCCCGACTAAATGAGGATCATCATGTATGATTGTACAGGTTGTGTACTGTACAAGGCTGCCACATAGAATGATTCTCTACTCACACTGTAGACATCATTGATTTGTATGTTTAGTACAACAATTTCATGATCAGTGGACAAATTTTATTCTAGCATCAACAGTATACAATTTCAAATAGAATGAAGCAACATGGGTGGTTTTTTGCTTTTTTTTTTGGCTGGGGTGGGGGTACCTGCTCTAATTTGCATAACAATGTCCTATAGATCATAGGTGGTCTAGACCAAATGTCCAGTCCCAACATGGCATAGGCCTGGGACAGAGAATCCAGGATACAGAGCAAGAAAAGGAAAGTGGAGTATCTGATCATGGGACCTTGGTGAACCTGATAGGTGTGTGAATTAATGCATCATTTCAGTGGTTCTTAAATTTGGCTGTGCATTAGGATTTCTTGGGAAGACTTAAAAATTACTGATGCCCAGGTTCTACCCATAGAGATTCTGATTTAGCTGTTCTGGGATGTGGCCTGGGATTTGGGATAATTACGGATTCTTCACGTAAGTCTAATGACCTGTCAAGGTTGATGGCATTGCACTATTTGTCAGATGGGTGACAGATGAATAAATAAATAGAGGGATGAGTGGATTACTGGATGGAAGAGGTGCATAGATGGATGAATAAATGAATGAACCAAGGAATTGGTCATAGAAGTTCATGCCTTATAGTTGTCATGACATGGCGTCTGTTTAAGTCACCAGACACAGTCTCTTTCTTCATGCCCCAACCACTGGTATCATGTTCAAGCCATACTGAGTTTCAACTGGTTCTTTCAGTTGACTCTTTTGCAACTCTGGGCCCTTTATCTTCCCTGTTCTCCTTAATTAGAATGTATTTCCCATTTCTGTTTGCCTGCTACCTCCATCTCACATTTCAGACCTCTACTTAAAGATGGTTTTATTCTGGACTCCTCTTAACCATGGGTTAGTTGCCTGCACTCTGTGCTCCCATGACCAACCTTTTATCCTTCTGCATCAGAGAAACTATCACCCGGAATTGCCAGCTGGGCTCAGAGGGGGAGAAATGGGAAAGCCCAGTGGTCAGTGGTTCATTTCTCCTGGCCCTGTGCTGTGTGTCCTCACTCTGATTCAAGCCTTGAAAGACAAATACTTAACTTTGACAGAATCTGCACATCATCCTCTAATGGCTTGCTGAAGAATGTGATGCCTTTGGAGGTTGCTTCCCCACTTCCCCTGCCTTGTAGTCCTTGTTTAAGTCTGTCACGTGTCAACCCACAGGGTGAGAGTGGCTTTCTCTATGTCCATACAGTACTGCTGGGGATGAGAGACTCTTGACAGTAAGAGCCAGAAGGGACATTAGGAATAATCTCATCAGATGCTGTAGTGTCAAGATAAGCAAATGGCCATTTAATAGGCAATGATTTGCCCAGGGTCACGTGGTGAACTAGTGACACAACCTGGACTCAAATCCAATTTATCCAAGGCTGTGCTGCCCTACATTCAGGAAATCTTTTTTTTTTAATTTAATTTAATTTACTTTTATTTATTTTTTTTATTTTCCCACTGTACAGCAAGGGGATCAAGTTATCCCTACATGTATACATTACATTGTTTCCCCCACCCTTTGTTCTGTTGCAACATGAGTATCTAGACAAAGTTCTCAATGCTACTCAGCAGGACCTCCTTGTAAATCTATTCTAAGTTGTGTCTGATAAGCCCAAGCTCCCGATCCCTCCCACTCCCTCCCCCTCCCATCAGGCAGCCACAAGTCTATTCTCCAAGTCCATGATTTTCTTTTCTAAGGAGATGTTCATTTGTGCTGGATATTAGATTCCAGTTATAAGTGATATCATATGGTATTTGTCTTTGTCTTTCTGGCTCATTTCACTCAGGATGAGATTCTCTAGTTCCATCCATGTTGCTGCAAATGGCATTATGTCATTCTTTTTTATGATGAGTAGTATTCCTTTGTGTATATATACCACTTCTTCCTAATCCAATCATCTGTCGATGGACATTTGGGTTGTTTCCATGTCTTGGCTATTGTGAATAGTGCTGCAATGAACATGCGGGTGCACGTGTCTCTTTTAAGTAGAGTTTTGTCCGGATAGATGCCCAAGAGTGGGATTGTGGGGTCATATGGAAGTTCTATGTATAGACTTCTAAGGTATCTCCAAACTGTTCTCCATAGTGGCTGTACCAGTTTACATTCCCACCAACAGTGCAGGAGGGTTCCCTTTTCTCCACAGCCCCTCCAGCGCTTGTTATTTGTGGATTTATTAATGATGGCCATTCTGACTGGTGTGAGGTGATATCTCATGGTAGTTTTGATTTGCATTTCTCTTATAACCAGCGATGTTGAGCATTTTTTCATGTGTTTGTTGGCCATCTGTATATCTTCTTTGGAGAAATGTCTATTCAGGTCTTTTGCCCATTTTTCCATTGGGTGATTGGCTTTTTTGCTGTTGGGTTGTATAAGTTGTTTATATATTCTAGAGATTAAGCCCTTGTCGGTTGCATCATTTGAAACTATTTTCTCCCATTCTGGAAGTTGGCTTTTTTTTTCTTTTGGGTTTCCTTTGCTGTGCAAAAGCTTTTCAGTTTGATGAGGTCCCATGGGTTTATTTGTGCTCTAATTTCTATTGCTTTGGGAGACTGACCTGAGAACATATTCATGATGTTGATGTCAGAGAGTGTTTTGCCTATGTTTTCTTCTAGGAGTTGGATGGTGTCCTGTCGTATATTGAAGTCTTTCAGCCATTTGGAGTTTATTTTTGTGCATGGTGTGAGGGTGTGTTCTAGTCTCATTGCTTTGCATGCAGCTGTCCAGGTTTCCCAGCAATGCTTGCTGAATAGACTTTCTTTTTCCCACTTTGTGTTCTTGCCTCCCTTGTCAAAGATTAATTGACCATAGGTGTCAGGGTTTATTTCTGGGTTCTCCATTCTGTTCCATTGGTCTGTCTGTCTGTTTTGGTACCAGCACCACACTGTTTTGATGACTGTGGCTTTGTAGTATTTCTTGAAGTCTGGGAGAGTGATGCCTCCTGCTTGGTTTTTGTTTCTCAGGATTGCTTTGGCGATTCTGGGTCTTTAGTGGTTCCATAGAAATGTTTGGAGTGTTTGTTCTAGTTCTGTGAAAAATGTCCTGGGTAATTTGATAGGGATTGCATTGCATCTGTAGATTGCTTTGGGTAGTATGGCCATTTTTACAATATTGATTTTCCCAGTCCAGGAACATGGACTATCTTTCCATTTCTTTACATCTTCTTTGATTTCTTTGATTAAAGTTTTATAGTTCTCGGCATATAGGTCCTTTACGTCCTTGGTCAGGTGTATTCCGAGGTATTTGATTTTGTGAGGTGCAATTTTAAAAGGTATCATATTTTTGTACTCCTTTTCTAATAGTTCATTGCCAGTATACAGAAATGCGACTGACTTCTGAATGTTAATCTTATATCCTGCTACTTTGCTGAACTTGTTAATCAGTTCAAGTAGTTTTGGGGTTGAGTCCTTCGGGTTTTCTATGTATAGTATCATGTCATCTGCATGCAGTGACAGTTTTATCTCTTCTCTTCCTATATAGATGCCTTTTATTTCTTTTGTTTGTCTAATTGCTGTGGCTAGGACTTCCAAAATTATGTTGAAGAGCAGTGGTGAGAGTGGGCATCCCTGTCTTGTTCCAGATTTGAGTGAGAAGGCTTTCAGTTTTTCCCCATTGAGGATTATATTTGCCGTGGGTATGTCATAAATGGCTTTGATTATATTCAGGAATGTTCCCTCTATACCCACTTTGGCGAGGGTCTTGATCATGAATGGATGTTGGACTTTGTCAAATGCTTTTTCTGCATCTATTGAGATGATCATATGATTTTTGACTTTTCTTTTGTTAATGTGGTGTATGATGCTGATTGATTTGCATATGTTGAACCATCCTTGTGAACCTGGGATGAGCCCAACCTGGTCATGGTGTATAATTTTTTTGATATGTTGTTGGATTTGGTTGGCTAAGATTTTGTTGAGAATTTTTGCATCTCTATTCATCAATGATATTGGGCGATAGTTTTCTTTTTTGGTGGTATCTCTGTCTAGTTTTGGAATGAGGGTGATGGTGGCATCATAGAATGTCTTTGGGAGTGTTCCTTCTTCTTCCACCTTTTGAAAGAGTTTAAGGAGGATGGGCACCCGATCCTCTTTAAATGTTTGATAGAATTCGCCTGTGAAGCCATCTGGTCCTGGACTTTTATTTGTAGGGAGTGTTTTTATGACTTTTCTTCAATTTCATTTCTAGTGATCAGTCTGTTCAATTGGTCTGTTTCTTCTTGATTCAGTTTTGGCAGGCTGTAAGATTCTAGAAAATTGTCCATTTCTTCCAGATTGTCAAACTTGTTGCCTTATAGTTGTTCATAGTATTCTCTTATGGTTTTTTGTATTTCTGCAGTATCCATTGTGATTTCTCCTTTTTCATTTCTAATTTTGGTTATTTGGGTTCTTTCTCTCCTCTTTTTAGTGAGTCTGGCCAGGGGGTTGTCAATTTTGTTTACCTTTTCAAAGAACCAGCTCTTGGTTTTATTAATTTTCTCTATTGTTTTTTGAATCTCTATTTCATTGATTTCTTCTTTGATCTTTATAATTTCCTTCCTTCTGCTGACTGTAGGTCTTTTTTGTTCTTCTTTTTCTAATTCGTGTAGGTGGAGGGTTAAGTTGTCCATTTGGGATCTTTCCTCTTTTTTGAGAAAGGCCTGTATTGCTATAAATTTCCCTCTGAGCACTGCTTTTGCAGCATCCCATAGATTTTGAGAGCTTGTGTCTTCATTATCATTTGTTTCAAGGTAGTTTTTAATTTCCTTCTTGATTTCCTCATTGACCCATTGGTTTTTTAGTAGCATGTTGTTGAGTCTCCATGCAGTAGGTTTTTTCTCTTTCCTTTTCCCATGGTTGATTTCTAATTTCATGGCATTGTGGTCAGAGAAGATACTTGAGATAATTTCTATGCTCCTAAATTTATTGAGATTAGCTTTGTGTCCCAATATGTGGTCGAGTGTTGACAATGTTCCATGAGCATTTGAGAAGAATGTGTATTCTGCTTTTTTTGGATGTAGTGTCCTGAAGATATCAATTAAGTCTAACTTTTCTATTGTTTCCTTTAGGATCTCTGTTGCTTTATTGGTTTTCTGTCTAGAGGATCTGTCCATTGATGTGAAGGGGGTATTAAGGTCTTCTACTATGATTGTATTCTCATCAATCTCTCCCTTTCTGTCTGTTAATATTTGTTGTATGTATCTGGGTGCTCCTGTATTTGGGGCATATATGTTGACGATAGTAACATCCTCTCCTTGGATGGATCCCTTAATCATTAAGTAGTGTCCTTCTTTGTCTTTCTTTATGTCTTTTGTTTTAAAGTCTATTTTGTCTGATATGAGTGTTGCGACTCCTGCTTTTCTGTCATGTCTATTGGCGTGAAATATTTTTCCCCACCCTTTCACTTTCAATCTATATGTATCTTTTGTCCTGAGGTGAGTTTCTTGTAGGCAGCATATTGAAGGTTTTTGCCTTTTTATCCACTCAGCCACTCTGTGTCTTTTGATTGGGGCGTTCAGTCCATTGACATTTAAGGTGATAATTGATAGATGATTATTTATTGCCATTTTGAACCTCGTGTTCCAGTTGATTCTATGGTTCTCCATTCTTCCTTTCTTTTATTTTTTTTGATTGGATGGTGTCCTGTTATTATCTGCTTGAGTGTATTTTTTTTTTCATTTTTTGCAAATGCAATATTTGGTTTTGGCTTGTGGTTGCCCTGTTTTTTAAGTATGCTAACCACTTCCCATAATTGTGTGTTTTAGCCTGATAGTCCTGTAAGTTCAAACACTTCATTACTATATTAAAATTAAGAAGAGAAACATACAAACAAACAAAAAGGGTTATTTCCTTCCTAACATCCCTTGCCCACATTTTATGGTTTTGATGACTCTTTTTGATTTTTTTCTTTTTAATTTTATTTTGTTTGAAGCATGTTCATGATTAAATCTGTATGCTGGCTTATTTGAGTGACTGCTCTCTGACTGCGGTTTCCTCAGTCCTAGTTCTTCCTCTTCTTCTTCTTCTTTTTTCTTTTCTTTTTTCTTCCCTTTCCTTCCTTTCTTTTTGGTTTAGAGAAGCCCTTTCAATATTTCCTTTAACCTGGGTTTTGTGTTTCAGTATTCAGGTTTTTGTTTGTTGGAAACAATTTTTATTTCCCCTTCTATTTTAAATGATATTCTTGCTGGATAGAGTATTCTAGGTTGCATATTTTTTCCTTTTAGTACTTTAAATATCTCTTGCCATTCCCTCCTGGCCTGTAGTGTTTCTGTAGAGAAGTCAGCTGATATTCTTATGGGGGTTCCCTTGTAGGTAACATTCTGCTTTTCTCTTGCTGCCTTTAGGATCCTCTCTTTATCACTAACTTTTGCCATTTTTATTATGATGTGTCTTGGTGTGGGTCTATTTGGGTTCAGTTTGTTTGGGGCCCTCTGTGCTTCTTGTATCTTGAACCCAGTATCCTTTCGATTTGGGAAGTTTCCAGCGATAATTTCTTCCAATATATTTTCCATCCCCTTATCTTTTTCTACTCCTTCTGGAATTCCTATTATGTGTAGATTGGCCCGCTTTATATTATCCCATAGGTCTCTTATATTGCTTTCCTGTTTTTTGATTCGGTTTTGTGTCTGTTGACCGGATTGGGTGATTTCCATTATTCTATCTTCCATATCACTGGTTCGTTCTTCTGCATTATTCATTCTGGTTTTTACTGCCCTTAGTTCAGTTTGCATCTCTGCAAATGAATGTTCTAGTTTTTCTTGGCTCCTCCTTATATGTTCTAGTTCCTTTCTGAGGGTATCTGCATTACTGTTCCTATCTTCTCTTAATTCCTTCAGTATTTTCACTATTTCTCTTTTGAACTCCAGGTCTGTCTCACTGCAGAGATCTGTTTCATTGTGGACTGTTTTAGGTGAGTTCTCCTGTTGGTTTGACTGGGGGTGGTTTCTCAGCTTCTTCATCTTGCTTGTTGTTTTCTTTCTCCTGAGGGCGTTGTACTCTCCGTTATCGGGCAGTGTTTGCCTTGTCACTGCCGTGGAATATTTCCTGAGGGCTGGCGTTGTTGGTCAATCTTTTTTGAGGCAGTGTGGCTTTTCTGGAGTGTTGATGGGGCTAACAGGGTTTCTCTGAAGCAAAGGAGGACTTCCTGAGGGCAGCCAGGACTGGGAGGTCCACACCCCGATGGTAGCAGATTTCACTTGGTCATGCAGAGCTTGCTCTGGTGTTTTTAGGCTGTGGGGTTCTTGCAGGGGTTTGGCGGTGTTGGGCAGCTGTTCCTCAGGAGTGCAGCGTCCCCTGGGGGCTGGAGCAGCTATCTGGGTCACTGAGAACCTAAGAGGCTCTTCCCTAGGGCAGCCCAACTCAGAAGGACGGCCTGCGAATGTAGGTGGACCTTTTCACAGTCTGGCCAAGCTTGTTGCAGCTTTTCTGGGCTGCAGGGGCTCCTCCAGGGGGCTGGTGGGGCTGAGCGGCTATTCTGTGGGAGTGGGGCACCCCCTGGGGGCTTGGGTGGCTAGCAGGGCCGCTGAAAACCCAAGAGGCTCCTCCCCAGGGCAGCCCAACTCAGAAAGACCGTCTGAGATCTTTTCACGGCTTGGCCAGGTTTGTTGCAGCTTTTCTGGGCTGCAGGGGGTCCTGCCTGGAGCTGGCAGTCCTATGCAGCTGATCCGCTAGGGCTCGGCACCCCCTGGGGGCTTCGGCGGGTATCAGGGCTGCTGAAAACCCAAGAGGCTCTTCCCCAGGGAAGCCCAACTCAGAAAGACCATCTGAGATCTTTTCCCTGCTCGGCCGGGCTTGTTGCAGCTTTTCTGGGCTGCAGGGGGTCCTGCCTGGAGCTGGCAGTCCTATGCAGCTGATCCGCTAGGGTTCAGCACCCCCTGGGGGCTTGGGCAGGTAGCAGGGCCACTGAAAACCCAAGAGACTCCTCCCCAGGGCAGCCCGACTCAGAAAAACCGTCTGAGAATTAGGCAGATGTATTCACGGCCTGGCTAGGCTTGTTCTAGCTTTTCTGGGCTGCAGGCCTTTTCTCGGGGGCTGGTGGTGTTTGGTGCTGCTCTGCGGAAGTGTAGCCCCTCCAAAGGGCAAGCAGGCCTGTGCAGGGACAGCCCCTGTGGTGGTAGGCTTCAGGCAATTGTTGAGGCCAGCCCTCCTGGATGGCAGGCAGCCCCAGGTCTGGCAAGAGCGTAGGGGGTGGTGGGGGTGGGGGGAGGGGATGCACTGGGAAGCACAGCTTTCAGCTAGCTAGTGGGCCTGTAAGCTTGCTGTGGCGTGGGGGGTATTCTATGGGGACCCACCCCTTCTTCTCTCCCCTCCCCAGCATGGGCACAGACCAGGCTCTTTTCCCAGGTTCCCTCTGATGTGGCTTTCCACTTCCCCGCCCCTAGAGTATTGCTCCCTTCCTCTGCGACAGCTTTGTTTTCTAGTCTCCCAGGCAGTCTCTGCCTCGTCAAACTTGACAGACTGGTTTCTAGACCTCCCAAGCAGTCTCTGCTCCGCCCCGCCCCCCTCCCCCCCCCCCCAGCCCTTTCCCGGGGACTAACCTCTGGAGCTGAGGACTCGGTGCCCAGCCCCCACCCAGGCATCTCAATTTTTGGTGACTGTGCCTGTAGTTCAGATGGTCCGTTCGGTTCTTGATCGGCTTTTCCGTACTCCAACTTACTGCTACACTCTTCTCTGCATCTGGAGATTCCTCTGGTTCGTTTGATCTTTCCCCCGAGTAGGTGACTTTCCAGGGTGCGGAATCCCTTTCTCCTCCTCAGTTCCCTTTCGGGAGCACACATCCCACTTGGATTCACCTTCTCTCACTCTCCTCTTTTCTCCCGTTCTGCCCCGTAATGTCACAAACTTCTTGCCATTATTGGAGTTTAGGTTCCTCTGCCAGCGATTGGTTGCTGTTCTGTGCGAGTCATTTATTCTGTAGATGTGCTTTTTTTGTTGTGTTTGTGGGAGAGGGCGAGCGTGTCCCCCTACTCCTCCACCATCCTGTCCTCTCTTAGGAAATCTTTTGAAACTTTTCTGAAACTCTGGATTTGGCCCCTTCTCCTGTATCCTCCTGTTGCTGAGGCAGCCCTGTGTGAGAGAAGCCCTGCTTTGGTGTCAATACAAGGATGTGGTGGTGTTATAGGCTTCAAGTCCCCTTCAAGGAGTTTAATCCCAAAAGCCTCTGGCCATGTCTCATTGTAATGCCCCTTTCCCCACCTAGGGAAGGAATGTCAATCATTCCTCACCGCACCTCTGTTTTACTTTTTCCCATGCAAATAAGGTCCACAGTGTGGGGTATAAAACAATTGTAAAAGTGAGGCGGGCCCTCTTTTTTTACTTGCCTGTGGGCACGCACTCTCTCTTCCTCTTCCTCTCTCTGAAAATGTATTTTCACTTTAATCTGTAAAATGTCCTCCTTTCCGGTGCTTTGCTATGGTGAGACGGGGGACCAAGAAAACTGTGACTGTGTCACTGGGAGTAGTCTGCAGGAGAGAGGTGCTGTTTCTCTGGGCACAGTTACTCTCTGGGAAGCTCCTAAAGAGGACATATGCCTTATCTATAACTTTTTAGATAGAGTATAAGCTGTAAAAATATTGATCACTATGCTGTACACTTGAAACTAATATAATAGTGTAAATGAACTTTGTTTCTTCAAAGGAAAAAAGTTAAGAGTGTCACATAAAATAGGAAGATTTGGTGACACTTTGGCCCTCATTCTTTGAGGCATCCATAGCAGAGAGAACAGTGGCTGCCCTTCAAGATAGTGTTACCGGAATCCAGCTTCTTGTTCACACAGCCGAAGAATAAACTTCGAGGACATACAAGTAGCAAGCAAGCAAGCAAAGTCTTTATTACAGGAAAACAAATAGCTCCCAGGACAGCTGGGAAGGGGGAGAAAAGCCCCCTTCTCTATTGTCTTATAGGGGTTTTTATCCCTTAAAGATGGGGGTGGTTTGCCAACGTGGGGTCCAGAAAGATGTGGTTTTCTCCCATTGCCCTTGCCCAATTACTTATATCAGTCCTTGTCCAATAAGGGTCTTAGGGGTGGAAATGTCCTGTAAGTATCATGGTTTCTTTGCCCTTTTCTTCCTCTACACTGAGTCACAGGGTGTTAGAGATTAATGTCCATTTGGGCGTAGGTACATTCCCTATGGTAAATAGGAACTGTGGGGAGCCCTTAGCTACAAAGGTTAATCAATGGCTATATCAAAGAAGGCAACGAAACCCATGCTCCTACACTGACTACCTGGTTTATTATTCTGCCTCAGTAGACCCTGAGCCCCCCATGCCTACTTGATGTAATCGTACTTGGTTTATTTTTGATTTTGTTGCTTGTGCCTTAAGTGTTATATCCAAAAACTCATTATTAAGACCCGTGTCAAGGTGCTTTATTTCATGTTTTCTTCTAGGAGTTTCATGGTTTCAGGTATAGACCTCCCTTTAAATCATTAGAAACAGGAGTTCCCATCATGGCTCAGCAGTTAATGAACCCAACTAGCATCCATGAGCACGTGGGCTCAATCCTTGGCCTCACTCAGTGGGTTAAGGATCCGGCATTGCCGTGAGCTGTGGTGTAGGTCACAGACTCAGCTTGGATCTGGCATTGCTGTGACTCTGGCATAGGCCGGCAGCTACAGCTCTGATTAGACCCCTAGCCTGGGAATCTCCATGTGCTGTGGGTGTGGGCCTAAGAAGACAAAAAGTAAAAAAAAAAAATTAAAAATAAATCATTAGAAACAGTAGTTCCCGTAAGTAATACATGCACATGGTACAAACTTCAAAAGGTCAAAGTGAAAAGTAAATCTTTGCCTTATCTCTCACTGAAGCCAATTAGATCCCCTCACAGCCTCACTGTGTAACAAGGATACACAGTTACCAGGTTCTCCTGTATGCTTCTAGAGGTATCTTATAAATATATAAAATATATGAATATAAATAAATGTATGTATACTTTTTATACAGCATTCATACTGTTCTGTGGCTTCGAAATATACCTTGGAGATCTTCCACACTAGAAAGAGTGGCCTCCCTTTTAATGGCCACATAATATTCCACTGGAGGTTGTGCCATAAATTGACTTAAGTTGTCCACCGTGGATGAACACTGAGTTTGCTTCCATGTTCTTGCTCTTTTAACACTACTGAGATGAATACAACGAACATGTTCATCTGGCAGGCCTGCGTGTATCTGTAGGATAAATTATCATGTCATAGGGTACGTATGGTTACATCTCAGTAGACATTGTTGCTGGAATTCAGCCTCTGTCTACCAGTGCTGAACTGAAACACAGAGAAAGAATTTTGGGTAAAGGAGAAAAAAAAATAGCTTTATTGCTTTGCCAGGCAAAGGAGGGTCACAGCAGGCTAATACCCTAAAGATTGTGCCCCCCTCATTGGAAAGAATTGCAAAGAGTTTTATAGTAAAAAAGAGAAAAACAGGTTTTCAGATAGGAATCAGGATTGGGACAAAAATGCATTCTTCTTTCTTCGGGGGAATCTTAGTCATCAAAGCTGAAGTCAGGAGATCTTGGTATGATCATGACGGTCTTCCAGGTTATTGCCTAGAATAGCAGTACTTGCAACAAGGGCATATTGATCAGAGATTAGAACAAACTAGGAAAGTTCCTGAAAAACTTCATGTGCTAATCATCTTTAACCCACAGGCAGTTGTTCTCAGGGTGCCTAATCTTTAGTTTATGGATGATTGTGTTTGGGGTGCAGTTAAGCCGGGAAGAAGGACAAGGGAGATCTCTAAGCTGGCCTTGACTGTCCTTCCCTGGTCTTTGCATCTCCTCCCTTCCTTGATTAGCAAATGTCTGAACCCATCCCTTGGAATTCAGGGAAGGTCAAGGTGGTTGAATGAGGCCCATTTCCCAAGAACATGAAATGGGGGACACAGAAAGGCTTTTGTGCCCAGGAGCCCCACAGGGCCTTGCTGGGTTTCAACTGCCAAACCACCCTCCATAGAAGTATAATTTAGACAAAACAGATAAGGTCTTTTGAAAACCTAATCCATCCATTTTCCTATGACAGAAAATATTTCCTATTACTAATTGTAAGTGGTCCTTTTTTTTTTTTTTTTTTTACCCCTCTGTCTTTATTCATTAGCCTGACATACCAATCTTGAAATGGACATAGTTACAATTTCCAGAGTTGTTTGGGGGATTACTTTAGACAGCTTAGCACTGCTTCGCCCCCCCTCCCCTTTAGAAGGTTTCTGAGAGAATCTTCTTTGGTCATCTGTAACAGGCAAACACCAGGTGCACCAACTACAGAGGCAAGGTACCCACGCCACAGAACAACTTCCGTGGTGGGCCGACATGTTCTAGAGCATATGTTGCTCTGTCCTAAACAAGAGGTGTTCTCCTAACACCTCTGTTTGAATGTTTTACATTGTTAAACACTAATCATTAAACACTAATCATTTAAGAATTTCATTTAGGTGAAAGAAAAAGATGAAAGCCATCATTCTTTGGAGTAAAAGAGTTGACTTATCACTAGCAAAGTAGAAAATGTCTTGTTTCTTAGCTGTGAGTTAATCAAAGAGCAAATGCCATCATAAACTGAAAACCAGCTCTGTGGACAGTCTTATATTATGATTGCCATGACTCCCGATCTCTTGTCATCTACCAAGCCACCCCCTCCCCCCTTTTTTATTTTTCAGATTAATTTTCCTTGTTCCCTACCTAGAGGCAGAGACTATTATCAGTGGCATTCCAGTTAATTTTCTTTTTCAAATTCTCTTCTGGGTTACTTCTCAATGTCTTCCCACAAACAGAAAAAGTACCATCAGGCCAGGGCAGGGGACAAGGGCCTAGCAGCTAGTCTGTGGCAGCAGCTGTCAGCAGGAAGACTGGCGTTTGTGAGAGGTTTGAGAGCTCCCCTTGGGACTTGGCCGCCTCTGGCCTGAGGGCAGGTGATCAGCAAGGAGGATTACAGAGAGCACAGTCCACGGTGGGGGTGGGGGTGGAGGTGGGTGAGCTGAGTCCCTTCAGATTCATATGGAGAAGACCTCTTTGCGAATGAAAAGAATAAGTATTATAATTGTGCAGTTTAAAATCTTTCTTAAGTAAGTTTTATCCTGATGCAAATTATTGCCTGGGATTGTGTTTTTTAAAGAGTGAAATGGTTTAGGTATTTAAGTTTCAGCTATCTTTATATTGATTTTTATCTCTGCCAAAGTGGTATTTTTAACCAGAGAGGGAAGAGAGTGTATTGTGGACCCACCCACACAGCAGACACTGCATTAAGTCCAGTTCACCATTACTGTGTCTACAAGCGCTCAACAGATTTGCCCAAAGCTGCTGAAGGGATCCCTAGGGATGACTTTCTCCTGAATGAAGTCTCAGTGGCAGGACAGTTTGGGAAACTGAAAACCTCTTCCTAGGCGTGGCGGTGGAGTAAGTGGAGGGAGTTGCCTGTTCTAAACCCAGAATACGCTAGAGCTCTTTGTGGCTGCCTCCTTTTTGTATGTTTACATTATTTATATCATCATTATAAATAATATAAGTAAATAAAATACAATTTAAATATACAAATATATAAACATATACTCATCCATTTATATATATTTTATACAAAGGAAGCTGGAGAAGGCACCCAGCACACCTAGCATTGATAGGATAGCATAGGCACAGGTAGTTGTAGAAGTACCAATAAAGGATTATAGAGAGGGAAATCTAGGGGACTTTGGGAGATCACTATAAGTTAATGAATGTCCCTGCCCCTCTGTGTGGGCTCTGCTCTGAGACCTAGGGAAATGCATCTGGGGTCACTGCTTGGCCCACACAGAGGGGCAGGGCCTGATGCCTTATTCTGAAGACCTGAGGCTAAGTGGCCTTCCAGATGGATTGGTGGACACACCTCTTACCCCGCCCCTTCAACTTACACATACACACACTCCTCCACTCGCAGCAGAACAAAGATATGCCTGTCCTTTCCTAAAATGCCAGCATTGGACTTGGTTTTCCCCAACTCTGACCCTGTTGCATCTTTCTCCTCACACTTAAAGCCAACGACATACATTCTGACATGTGGACTTTCTGTACAGAAGTCACAATATCCTTTATCCCCACTTAGCTAACATCCTCCCCCAGGACAGAGATTAGGGGTACAAGGAGAATGATTTTTTTCCTATCCTGAGGCCAAGCGGTTCATCTTCCAATACTAAATTGGGATTCTGCACCCTTTACTGTGATGTAGATACAACAGAGCAGAGGGTTAGGGGGCCCTTTGAGCACCATCTCTGGGGGTTCAGGGGTGGTGGGGAGGGCATCACAGAGACTGGCCTGTGTGCTTTCCCACACAGATACATGGGGCTCAGGACAAGATACTGGTGGACACCCAACACCATGTGTCTAAATATGTAAAAATTCTACATCAAGATAAGACACTGATAAAGTAATATATTCCATTCTCCTACTCTCACAAATACGTCTTGATAAAGATCTGGGAGGCCAGGCTCAACTTCAGAATTCTTGGATTCCTCAAATTTCCTCCCCAGAACACAATGGCATGAAAGAGGCACCCCCTGGCTCCCAATCCCTGATAACAGCCCATCCACCTTCCTTTCCCACCCCCTGACTCCACAGTATCCCATAGGGAGCCCCTGGCCCAATCTCTGCCCACACCACCTTGCCAACAGCCTCTGCTTGGCCCCACCAGGGCCCAAGTGGGCTTATAACGGTAACACAGCCCACCGTCTGGAAGGCAGAGCCATGGAGAGCCCTGCACGGGTTTGGGGAACATGTGGGCATGGAGTGACAGGGTCTTGAGTGTCTGGAGTGTGGTAAGGAAGGGAAGATGGCTCTGTGAGAAGGGACACAGCCTGAAGAAATGTTTTTTCCTTTCCCATTTATTTATTCAATCACTTACTTATATCATTATGGACTCATGTATATATATTTATTTTGTACTTTTGTTATAATCTGATATTATGTTATTAATTTTCTTGCCAAAACTGTTTCATCCTTAACTATTAGAAGATTTTTTTTTAGTTGGTTCCAGCTACATTTGACTTGACCCCCATTATTTTGTGTTTTGAATACTCCCTTACCTCTGGGACGGCAAGATGCTCTAGACTCATCTAGTTATTTTCTCTGGTGCAGATCTAGAACCAGCCATTTATGTAAGGAACCCTGGTTCCCTTTATAAAAGAATGGCTTTAGAAACCAAGATCTGGATGCTAGGTATAGTCATTGCTACTGGAGCTTAATTGTGAAATAGGACATTTTAAACCTACTGCTTTGATTCCTGTAATATTAGAGCTTATCCCTGTCTCCCTCCCATCTCCTATGTAATCACAAAAGAAGGAATAAAGTCATCCTGCATGTGCCAGCAAGAGCCAAAGATATTACTGGCTGTTCCCAGATATGTGACTACCCTCTTTTTTTCCTACCTCATGGCATGTACAAGAAATTCTTCATATACATCTAGTTGGGGTCATCTAGATTCTGAAGCTGGGCATCATTTTGGCCAAGGGGATGGCAAAAACCTAAAACCAACTAACCAACCAACCAAACAACAACAACAACAACAACAACAAAACGGGCCAAGCTGGTAGTGTTGGGGTGTGATAAAAGAGGTTCTCCAAGAAGTTGTTAACATTAGTGTCTGCTTTCCCCTGTGTCGCCCTGAGTGCCTGAACATTGGCCCTATGTATCTTTTCCTGCTTAAGCACACTGCCTCTCTGAAAAGGTTCAAACTCAAATGCTTTTAGGAACCAGGAGATAATATAATGAAGTGGAAAAGAATTAGATATAAGAACACAGAGGAGGAGAAGGCAATGGCTAACCTGAGAATATTTGCTTAAACTAAAGGCATGCAAATTCTTTTTTTTGTTTCCTCTATAATATCCTGCTGGCCAAATCAAACATTCTTTAGCTAAACTTGGCTCTCAGGCGCTCTGCGGGGGAAACTTGGTTCCATACTTTTAAGCAAAAAGTCGTACAGGCAAGACTGAAGCTTGTCTTTCTGGACAATAAAACCTTTTGCTGATGTTAGCTACTTTTAACCTTACTGCAGCTCCTCAGCAAGGATTTCCTTGCAAGATCCAGAGGAGAGCCCTCACTTGGAAACCAGGGGCTCTGGATCCCGAAGTTTACTCTCTCATCAGAGCCAATTCATCTGACCTCCCCTTCTCAGCCTTGCACAGATACAGTGAGGACTGCATGGCTGATCTTTTGGCCTTATTTTATTTTATTTTATTTTATTTTTTAAGTAAATTTTATTGGAGTATAGCTGACTTAAAAAGTTGTGTTTCAGGTGTACATAAAGTAAACCAGTTATATATATATTTCTATCTGTTCTTTTTCAGCTTCTTTTCCCATATAGGTATTACACAGTATTGAATAGGTTACCCTTGCTATACAATTGGTCCTTGTTACCTATCTATTTTACATATAGTAGTGTGTATATGTCACTTGGCCTTCTTGAAATGGGTTGCCTATTGTTTACACACACCTTGATGTATCAATCAGGATAAGCTAAGTTGTGCTGCAGTAAAAACAAACAAACAAACAAACCCAGGTCTCAGTGACTTAACACAAGTTTAGATCTTGCTAGGATGACCATACGTTTTGAAATGTATGGGCCTGTTGACCCTTTTACTCTCAAAACTGTTCAGTTTGGAATCCTAATTCTCAATCATGCTACATGTCTAAAGCAAGTCAGAAAAGGTTTAGTCCACTGTATTTGCTCAGGGACTCAAGCTGGAAGAGGAATCATCTTGACACATGCTTTTACCATCATCTCAGCAGAGGGAAGGAGCTGTGACCAACTGCACCTTGACTTGGAAGGCCACCTTTCATGAATCACTGGCTAAAGATCATCATGGGGCCACATCAGATCTCAAAGGGGAGATGAAATACAATGCCCAAATTTGTTAATACACGAATGACTACCCTGCTTAAGATCAAAGGTTTTATTTTGCATTCAGAAACCATCAATGAAGGTGGAGTTTATAAGTGTTTCATCTGATTTTGTTGTAAATTTGTTTAATTAAATAGATCTTGTCTAGCCTAATCTAATAAACCATGCTTCCTATTCCCCAAACACTGGCAAGACATTGTAAAAAGAAGATGCTCTGGGATAGTCCTTCAATTTGTGGCCTTAAGTTTACTTCTACTCTTCTCTGCCATATCATACTCGTGACCCCATCTTTCAGTCAGAGTCTTCTACTATGGTTCTTAATAATTCTTAACCTACTTTTGCCTTCCCCTCATTCTTAAGAGTAGTAAGCTATTGCATCTCTGCCCCCTCTCTCTGGCCATGGCTCTGTAGGCAGAAACATTTCTCCAAATTTCTCTCAGCCTCCAAAACTTCTGTCCTTTAAGTTTCAGAATTTTCTCAATGAAGCGTGATGATTTACAAAATAATTTTGTGAACAAAAAGGAGGTCACTAATAAATCACTTGCTATCAAAGTTTATGCAGAAAAGAAATGCCATATTCAGATGCCAGGAAGTATGAGTCCTGATGCTGCTTAAAGGCAATTGGGCCCCACATTTAAAAGGGACCCTTGAGAGGATGAGGAGGGGAATGTCTAAGGTAAGAAAAGCACAGGAAACATGACTGGAACTGTGAAGGAGACTGGTGGGTATGGAAAGGCTAGAGCCGTGCAGACCCCATAGGAGTTAGCATGACCCTTGTCACTAAATATCTGAAATGCCCAACTGAGTGTGGCCCTGTATCAATACCCTGATTATGATACTTGTACTGATACTCTGAGTGTGGTACTGGTGGTGCCACACTACTATGATTGCTACTTTTACCTGATACTCCAGGGTGGTGCCACTACTACTATGATTGCTACTTTTACTTATGATTGTTGCTATTTCTTTGCAAGGATTCTTCTGATTTCTTTCAATTGGCTCACTGTCCAGAATATAAAAAGAAATGAATCTTTAAAGGGCACTGGGAATTTTCCTTTATTGCTAATTTGGGAAGCTGAGGATGAATGGCTTTGCAGAAAATTAACATGAGCTGTTTATTAAAAACACATGATGAGACATGCCTGGCAAAGAACCATAATCTGATCCACAGAATTCGATTTTTGAAACCTTAGGGGAAGATTTTACATCACCAAGGAGAGAGAAACTCCTTATCTAAATCATTTCTGACCTCCTACAACTATATTAATTTATGGTTATATCCTTTCACAGTTGCTAGGCATGGCCATCTTAGACATACCCTCAGAAGCCTGGAAATTAGCAAAGCAGTTAGGCAATGGATGCTATTACGAACACAGACACATATTTTTCTCAGTAGGCTCGTTCATTTCCTGCTATGGTTTAAATGCCAAGTATGTAAATAAAAGGACAACAGGAAGACATAAAAAGGGATCTCCTATAGTGAAAGACCTTTCTAGAGAATAATAGGCAGTCTTACATACCTTGGCCTCCTAAACTTGGAGGTCTGTCACTTTGCTGCTTAGAGTCCTAGCAACTGTGGAATTATGTAAAATTTTAATGCATTATTGGGGATGAAGAAAAATCCATAAGTAAGAAAATAATAAAAATGTCTATGTTGTACCTTAGTCATTCCCCTATCCGGTCAATCCATTTTCATCAGGTCTAGTACTTGGAAGCAAAATGAGATTGTTCCATCTGCCTTCTCAGTTCCCCAGAAGTAATGAAATGGAGAACCATAAATAGAAAACAGGGAGAAATCATGGATCTGATGCATCTCTACCATTGGATAGTTAAGAGATGCCTGCAGTGTAATGCACCTGATCATCTAAGGCAGTCAAATACCCATTCTCTTCACCTTCTTTCTCCTACCTTGAAAGCTTCTTGACCTTCAGATAACTTATCATTTTGGAAGAGCTGGGCAGAGAAGGGGAATCTGGATACAAGACTCCATGAGAAAAACAGAAAAGCCAGATAACCAAGAGAAGGCTTAAAGTGAGTATGGGACGCAAAGCATTTACTGCGGTGAAGAGAGTGGCTGTGAGGTTTCCAACTCACATGATGGAGCTGTGCTCCAACATGGATCTGCTCCCTCACCTCGATGGATAGGTCAGAGGTGGGAACACAAGTCAAGATGGATCAGCGAGACTCTTCCCAGCTCTTTTCAACTTGGAATCAAGAAAGAACACAAATCATCTCTCTCTAATACCTGAATGCTATTGAATTCTCTGCTAGAGAAGCAAGGATAGTCACCAGAGAAAGAGGAAAAGAAAGACGCAGTTGCTTGAGACAGAAAAAGAGTTCTTGGCAGTATTAAGGTCCCTGGTTCCAGGTGACTTTAAGACTCTACTGCCCTTTTTAATACTTGGGTTTTCCATAATATAGCACCATAAAATCCATTCTCACTTCAAGGCTAGTTCAAGTTCATCCTTGAAACTGTGAAATAAAATTCATATTTTATGGTAAGACAAGAAAAATTTAAACATAAAGATTCTTCTCTGCCCTTTGGTCTCCCCCTTCCCCTTTGAGCATTGCATATTTGCATGACGTGTCGGCCAGCCCTCCTTCCTGGGCAGGAATACCTGCTCAACCATGAAGAGCAACATTCTCCCAGCATCAACAAGACAGCTCCTTAAAAGATGACATTCCTGCTTCATCTTGTAAGGGGTCAATAAACCACCACGATGACACATAGATCTGTATTATGTGAACTGTCAATAGTATATCATTTGATGAACAGCCCTTTGTCTCAAAAAACTTATATAAGTATACATTGACTTCTAATGGGTGGAATAGTTCTCAGAGCTTTCTGAGATGCTCTTCCTGGGTTATAATCCTCAAATTTGGCTCAAATTAAATTTTCCATTTCTTTTTTTGATCAACTAATTTTTCGTCAACAAAAACAAGAGTGTTTAAAAAATCCTAAGAAGATCTTTGTTGACTAATTTTAGAAAACCAAGAGTATTAATGAAGACAGTCACCAAGTCCTGTTGAAACTCTTCAATGACTGAATCATACGTTCCTGCTGTTCCATTTCATCTACAGGAGGATAGATATGTCCCTGGGGGCAGAATGGTGTTTGGCTTATCTTTATGCGCCTTCCAATCTAGCACAATGTTTGGTACAAAGGAGGCACCAAAAAGATGATTGCCTTGAGATGATTTCTTAGAGCACGCCCCAGTGGCCCATCTGTGTTTCTTCAGCTCTCTGATCCAGAGATCAACTGTGTGTGTCCAGGGATTTGTAGTGGGGGTCTGACTAGGATATAGGAGCAAGTGTGTGACCTAAGAGGCCTGGGCTTAATTTTCTACCATCAGACAACTTTCCATCATTGCCTTCAATCCACATTTCTCACCACTCCTTGTCCATGTTAAAATGACGAGGCTATTCTGCTCTGTGACTCTCTCCAACAGATTGTTTTCTTAGACAAAACAGTGAAAATAATTTTAAACATGGAATAACAGCATGCACCGTGTGAAGAAGACAGGAAATATAGAGAAAACAGGAAGGATGGGCTCTTGGAAAATCTGTCAAAAAGACTCCATCTTATACCAAGGTCTTCCATCAGCCCCCTGCCTTCTGTTGACCAGGGGACTGAGTTCAGCCTTTTCTCTTCTCTGACACTCCCTCCTCTTCTGTTTCATTCCAGGGCATTCAAGCCCAATGATTTGTTTTGGAAATGCTATCATTTGTTAGCTTTGCTTTTATCTCAGTTGGATGCCTTTCCTGTTCCACCACTTTCCTTTCAAGGAGGCAGAGCCAACACTTGACTCTGGGAGTTTTATTCAACACACCCCTGTGGTTAGATGAAGCTAAAGAAACTTTGATTAACAAGCCTACCCTGGTTCCACGATGGCCTAGGGTGTGTTTCTGCCACCCTCTGAAGCCTCAAAGAGAGATGAAGTGAATGGAGCTTCTGTTTGGAATACTGGCCTGGTAAATAAACGCAGCAGGGTGGAGCCAGAGGATGAACTGCTTTTGTCTGTGTGGAGCAGCCTCCACCATCATCAAAGTTGTTACAAGTGGTGATGCTGGAGTCATGACTAGGGCTCCAAGATTTATGTGCTGCCCAGGCCTGTTTCTGATGATGCAAAGTTGATCTTCCTAGGTGATGCAGAGTTCCTCACTGGGGTTCTGGGACCTCAGACATGAGGCGGGAACAAAAGGGAAGTCAGGCATACGGAGATGATCCCACCTCTAGATGGGAAGAGGTACCTACAAATGATGAGCAGGCGTCTTGGAAATATTGATAATCATTACCGTCGTCATCCTTAAACTTTATATTTCAGTAGCGTTTAAAAATATTAAAAAAAAATTTTTTTTTTACAGATGTCTTTCATAATCGTTAACCCACTTGTTCTTACAAAACCTCGAGAGCTAAGAACTATTCAGGGACAGGGGAGACCATGTTATAATGGTGGTGATAATCTATAAATGCCTTAGAAGGTTGAGACCATCTGTTCAGGCTCATTGTAGATGGAAAGGGGAACATGTAAAAACTGAAACCTCATAAGAATTGGAAGAAAATATAAGAAACTAATTTTAGCATCTTGGTGGGAAAGAAGGACAAGTTTCACTTACCAGCTCATGAAATCCCAGAATCCCTACAGGAGAAGATCAACAGACTGGGTATCAAGACTTTAAAAAGAAAAAGCTGTTTTGTTATCTTTCATTTTGAGGGTTTCATCAGATGTCTGGGGATCCCTGTTCCTCTGCTCATGATTCTGAGTATCGGGAAGAGCTGATTGGAAACTAAGTGTGTGCCTTGGGAGTATTGACACTGAACTTCCCCGTCGAGTGAACTGGGTGGGTCAGTTATTGAGGAATTCCCAAAGTCCATATATTAATTTCTTTCTTTTCTGGCTGTAAATGTGTACAAACTAGTGGCGTCAAGCAACACACATTTGTTCATCTTACAGTTCTGCAGGCTGGATTCCCAAGTCTCATTGGGCTAAAATGAAGATGTCAGCAGTATTGTGTTCCTTTCTGAAGACTCTAGAGGAGACTTTGTTTTCCTGTCCTTTCCAGAGGCTGTCTGCATTCTTCGCTCCTGGCCCCCTTCCATTTTCAAAGCCAGCAGCGGCTGGTTGCGTCTTTCTCATAGTTCATCACTCTGATCCCTTCTGCATCCTTCTTCCACAATTAAAGACCCTTGTGATCAAACTGGTTCCACCCAGATCATCTAGAATAATTTATTTTATAGTCATCTGATGAGCAACCTTAATTTCTCTTTGCTGTAACATATCTACAGATTCCAGGGATTAGGATGTAAACATCTTTAGGAGGCCTTAGTTCTGCCTACCACAAGTGTCTCTATACTAATATGTGTGTAAATGCACAGAAAGTGACCGGAAGGGTATATACCTAACCATAGAGCAAATTAAAATACAATGGTTGCCTCAAACTCCACAGGGACAGAAGTGCATGTGCTCAGGAGTCTTCCAGACCTTGCCCTGTGTAGCTCTTTGTCTGGCTGTTTCTTTTCATCCTTTAATGAACTGATAACATTAAGGAAACTTTCCCCGGGTTCTATGAGCTGTTCTAGGAAATTATTGAACCTGAGAGGTGGGAGTCACAGGAACACCCCAATTTATGGCTCGTTGGTCAAAAGTACATATGACAACCTGGGACTTACAGTGGCATCTGAAATGGAGAAGCTGGCTTGTGGGACTGAGCCCTTGATCTCTAGGGTCTGGGCTAATTTCAGGTAGTGTCAGAACTGAGTTAAATATAGGACCCTCACTCTGTTGAGAATTGGAGAATTGCTCAGTGTGGAAAAACCCGCATATTGGATATCAGAAGTTTCATGAGAGTAGATGAAATGGTTTTAACATACCACCTCAGGCTTGCTTGCTTGCTTGCTTGCTTGCTTTCTTTCTTTCTTTCTTTCTTTCTTTCTTTCTTTCTTTCTTTCTTTCTTTCTTTTTTTTTAAGGCCAAACCTGTGGCATATGGAGGTTCCCAGGCTAGGGGTCTATACCACAGCCACAGCAACACAGGATCTGAGCCTCGTCTGCAACCTACACCACAGCTCTCGGCAATGCCGGATCCTTAACCCACTGAGCAAGGCCAGGGATCAAACTGGCATCCTCATGAATACTAGTTGAGTTTGTTACCACTGAGCCAAATAGAGAACTCCCCAATCTCAGTTTTAATATAAGATTTCAGTCTGTAGTAAGCAGTGCTACACCAATGGATTCAGTGCTAGAATTATTGAGAGATCAATGTATAACTGTGGATAAAAACAGAGGCATAAGCATTCTGTTAACAAAACCCACCCCTTTAGTTTGTTAATAGTCACTGTAGAAATGTGTGGTATTTAAAGAACCGTCTTAATCTGCCTCTGAGAAGTACACTTGTGTCAGATGGGATGAAAGGTGTGTGTAGCATAAGACTGATATAGAAGTTTATAGAAAGCTGACACATTTCCCATCACGTTCTGGTACCTATGTTATAGGTTGTTAGTTACCTCATTGGTACTTCTGTTTCTGCTTTGTCTTCATGGTCTTTTTTCAACTTACTCTTTTACTGCTTGAATCATTTAGACTCTTGACTAAATTCTCCAAAATACACGAAAGTATTTGTATAAATATATGCTCACAGATGCATATAATGATCAGAAATGCTTTTATGTATTACTTTTAAAATAAGTGACACCAGCTTGAAGTTACACTTAAAGAAATTCTAAGTTTACTTTAAAAAATCAACTGCTTGAACACATACAGTTTTTCTAAGAACTACCTATCTCTTATCAATCAAGGTAAATACTTGTGAATTAATGATGGTGGTTTTTAACATAACTACAGGATACTTGAACGTTCATTGATTAGAGTGAGTATGTGAAAAATCATGCCAGGCTCTGCCCTAACTTTTAAAACAAGAATATATATAAGTTTTTTTTTTTTTTTTGGCCATGCCCATGGCATGTGGAAATTCCTGAGCCAGGGATCAAACCCACACCACAGCAGTGACCCAAGCTGCTGCAGAGACAACACCAGATCCTTAACCCGTTGTGCCACAAAAGAACTCTGAAGTTGCTGCTGTTTGAGACAGAGATTTTTCTCACATCGAGAGGAACCTGTGTTGAATGGGTCAGCAGGTGGTAGCTGTAAACCCGAACGGCTGCCCAGCATCTAGAAGGTGGAAAAGGGGGAGCAGAGGTGCTGGCCAGCTCACTTTGTGGAGGACGGTTTCTCCGTGTGGCCCTTTGTGTGGAGGAGGACCTGCAGCAGGGAACAGAAAAGGTGTGACTTAGGGCTGAGAGGTTAGAGAAAAGTGTCCTCCAGAGAGTTTTCATTTCTGCACAAGTAGAACAGGAGAGAGACTTTTCCATTTCCAGAAGAGCCAACAGCAGAAACAGTAGCCTCCCAGGCCCTGTATTCAGGGCAAGGAAGGACATGTAGGCCATCCTAATAAGTGGTAACAGCTGTGACCACAGCAAAACCTTCACTCTTGACGTCACGGCCCAAAACACCCACTGGCGTATGCAAACTTTAGCCATTCATTCTGTAAATATCTCATCCATTCTGCTTATTTACAAGCATGGCATACTCTTTGACAGTCTTTGCGTTTTCTCTATATTGTTTTCTATTTTTAGGTTGTCTTCTCCTTCAGGGATGAACCTGTGTTTTCTAACTTCTTATGAATATGCAACAAAGACCAAGTACAAAATCTTTTTAATAGTTAGGTTTAGAACTAAAGAAAGGGGGAAACTTCAGATTCACATGCATTTGGCTAATCTCAGAGAACTGAAATATTTGAAAAAAGAAAGAGAGTGGAAAGGTTGTCATTGTCGTCGTCTTGCTGTTTTCAATAAAACACAAGTCTTTTTGTATCCAATATTCTTCAGTAACTTATTTTAATTAAATAAATAAAAGGAGATGAAGTCAATATATCCAGAAAAAAGTTTTTAAAAAATCTAGATAGGAGTTCACGTCGTGGTGCAGCAGAAACTAATCCAACTAGGAACCATGAGGTTGTAGGTTCAATCCCTGGCCTCACTCAGTGGGTTAAGGATCCAGCATTGCCGTGAGCTGTGGTGTTGCTACTAGAATCTGGTGTTGCTGTGGCTGTGGTGTAGGCCAGTAGCTGTAGCTCTGATTCGACCCCTAGCCTGGGAAACGCCACATGCCGCGAGTGTGGCCCTAAAGAGACAAAAGACAAAAAAAAAAAAAAATCTAGGTAAAGTTCTAATTAGAGATGCTAAATTAAACATATGCATTTAATCACATTTCCTCCAAAAGTACCACTAAACTATCAATAAGATGTTTTCATTGTGATTATTTATTTTTGGCTGTACCTGCAGCATTTGGAAATTCCTGGTCCAGGGATTGAACCTGTGCCTCAGCAGCAATCTGAGCTGCTGCAGAGACAACAGATCCTTAACCTGCTGTGCCACAGCAGGAACCCCAATAAGATATTTTTTAAAACATAGTCTCACAAAGAAAAGAAATGGAAGAGAAGATTATAACAACTAAATTTTTGAATCTGGGAAATTAAAGGCTTGAGTGACAGCTGACCTTAGCAGACCAGAGAAAGTAGAATCCTGAGCTTTGGCAGAAGGAACAGGTGAAGAAAATAAAAACCTAGCAGACAGCTCACGGTGCTCAGATTTGATGGCACCAAGACCTCTAGAAGTGGGAGTACAGGTGTGATCAAAAACAAGATGGACTGAAAGTGTATTAAAAAAGCAGTTACATCCTGAAATCCTCTTTCCACATCCAAATGACCGGCATGTGCCTCTCCTTCATCTTGAATAAAGACTGGGCATTTATTCTCTGGCTACTGTAACAGAGGGTCTCCAGCCTGGGGAACTTGATACTGAATATTGCAGTTATTACTGCTGTGTAATTTCCCCACCCTCCCTCTCCCCACCAAAACCCATAGTGGGATAGAACAACTGTTTTGTCATGTGCATAGATTTCTGTCAGTCAGTTAATTCAGACATTGCATGACAGGGACAACATGTTTCTTTTCTTTTTCTGTGATTTTTGGATTTTTATTTTTTAGAATGCCTTCTTTATTATATGAAGTGTGCATGTGAGTGAGTGTGTGTGAGATATACTCTTGTAGAGCTGCCATACTGGTCTACATACTATAATGTTCCATATTTCAAAAAAATGTAATAGGATTAGTTGTTCTTTATTATAAGCCTTTAAAAATATTTTTAGCAATACAACATTGTAAATCAACTATAATAAAATATTAAAAATATTTTTGTTATTTCTAATCCATTCTTCAAGACAAACTAGGATTATTTAGTCAAATAATTGTTTTAATTTGAACAATTAAATAGAAAACTTCTGGTGAGAATTTGACAACATTTTAGGACGAATTAACATTTTTTAGTAATCTTTCAAGAATATGATATGACATATTTCTCCATTTATTCAAGTCCTCCTTTAGATCCCTCAGTGAAGATTTTATAGGAGTTCTCTTATTGCCATTGAGAATGGCAGCTTTTTAAAATTTTCTTACTGATGTATAGGAAACCTATTGTTTGAGGATTTTTACATATTTATTTCATAGGTATCTACTTATTAAAAGCTCTTATTACTTCTCAGAGTTTTTCACTAGATCTTCTTGGGTTTTCTAATTAGACAATCATAATTTGAAAATAACAGTTCATGCTTTACTACACATGGTAAGACATTCAGAACGTGGTAAGTACTAGGAATAATAAACAACCTAGACTTGATGATTTAGACTTTAATGGGACTGTCAAGTCTTTCCTTACTGTGTTTGATGTGGATTTTTTATTTATAATACATCTTTCTATAACTAGCTGATTTAGATTTTTATTCAGGAATAAGTGGCAGATTTTCTAAAACTTGTTTTCAGCATCTATTGAAACTGTCATATAGTTTTTCCCATTAGGCCTGTTATGTGTTTTATATTAAACCATTTTTATCTTCTTATAAAATCTAGATGCTTACTAATCTACTGAATTATATTTTTAAAAATTTTGTTGAAGTATAATTGTTTTACAATGTTGTGTTAATTTCTGTTGATTCAATTATGCATGTATACACATCCATTCTTTTTCAGATTCTTTTCCCATAGAGGTTATCACAGGATATTGAGTAGTTTCCTGTTCTGGGCAGCAGGGGGACAACTTGTTTTTACCCCACATGCCTGGAATGGTTAGGTGCTAGGAGCATCAAGCTCCAGTGTCTCCACCCAATATGTCTGGCAGTTGATACTGTGGGCCTCAGCTGGGCTCAGTTGGCCAGAGCACCTCTGTGTGGTTCCTACGGAGGTCCCTCTGCCTGTGCTTGTTGGGCTCCCTCACAGCACGGCAGCTGGATTCCTAAAGCAAGTGTCCATGAGAGAAGAGAGAAGTATATGGCTTTCTTGTTATCTCTTTCAAAATATGAACCCAATGTATAGTTTTGCAGTATCTGCCATATCTCAGAACCACCAAAAAAACCACAGCATCATCCTTAGTGTTGTGGGATTACATTTTTATCAGAGGCTTCTTTAGCTTTGATTCTAACTCTGACAGCTAATCCCTAACAAGCCCCTATTTCACTTTCAAAATCATTTTTGCAGAGACCTTTGTTCATGTCAACTGCCTCCAGAGCTCAGTAGAAGGGGTTTTCCTGCAGTGCTTTAGGTTCAATCTTTAAGACATTCTGGTCACTATGAGTTTGACATATGATTATTCAGATAAGCATTTATCGAGTACTTTTTGTCATTTCATTTTTAGGTTACAAATTCATCACTTAAGAGTGTGCTGATCCCTATCACTTACAGAGTGTTCCTGAAATTTGGATATCCTGATTCGAGGTCACTGAGGTATCTTAATTTTAGTCAGAAGTCTGCATGGCAGGCAAGTTAATTGAGAAAAAAAAAAAAACCCTGCTTTTCTACCCAGCCATAATCTTACAAAATATAATATTATTAGAACTATAAGAACATGAAAGAGCATTATATTTAAACATGCTTTTCCTATAGAGTAAGATTTTTTTTAAAAAAATAAACGCCTGTATATTTTTAGCATCTTATTACCAAGCCTCATTATCGTTGGTAAATTTCCTATACCTTTCTTTAGGCAAAGCCCTTATTTGATTTGCCATTGAAGTTTCTCGACTTATCTGAAGCTTAGCTCTGCCCTGGAGTAACATAGTTGTTCTCAGAGCCTTCATTCCATAGCTGCTGTCTGTTATTTCAGTCATGTTGCCATTCATTAAACTGAGGAAGAACTGTGAATAGAGCGAGAAAAACACAGCATTACTTTTCTTCCCCTCCTTGGAGGGGTGCCTTTCTTTTCCTTCCCCAGAGCAAAACCAGAAAAAGTAACACTGTGGTCACACTATAGTCACATAGCAGTGTAAAAATCTTTTCCAATCAAAAAATTGTCTTCTAAGAAAATCTCACTCTTCCCCCTAAATTCATAAACAACTCCTCCTTAGAACCTGAGGTGATATTTCCAGCAACTCCCATAATTTGTAAATGAGTTTTCCTCTTTACCAAAAAAATTATAAACAACTGTCAGTTTCAAAGCATGACATATTTTAAGCTTGATTCCTATTTATTTTTTAATGTTATTTTAAGAACTTTGTGGAGTTCCCATCCTGGCTCAGCAGAAACAAATCAACTAGGAACCATGAGGTGTGGGTTCGATCCCTGGCCTCACTCAGTGGGTTAAGGATCCGGCGTTGCCATGAGCTGTGGTGTAGGTCACAGACATGGCTCGGATCTGGCGTTGCTGTGGCTCTGGCATAGGCCAGCAGCTATAGCTCTGATTAGACCCCTAGCTTGGGAACCTCCATGTGCCTCAGTGCGGCCCTAAACAGACAAAAGACACGCACACACAAAAAGAACTTTGTGAGTTTTTTTGTTTTGTTTTGTTTTGTTTGTGCTTTAAATCTCACCAATCTCTGTAGTTCCTCTGCATGCTGAGTTCTGCCTGGTTGATGGCTTCTTCCTTCTGGTTCCTTCTGGCTTCTACCTCTGCCCTGCCAGGCCTGCTCGCAGCTGCTGGTCCCTCTTCTCCTCCCACCTTCCCATCCTGCCACAGGTCATAGGGCCTCTCCTGGGTCTTTTCTTCCAGTCCCATTTCCACCTCCAGCACTAAGGAGTCAGCTTCCTCCTTTTGACAGGGCAACGGTGGGACCCCCAGAGAAACAGCATGCCGCATCTCTTAGTTCTCTGAGTTGGAATCAGCTGAGCGCATCTCCTCAGGCCCTCAGCTCACCATTCTGTTATGAGAATAAACAGGCTCAGTGGATACCCCTCTGGAAGGGAGAATTAGAGGAAATGAAGACTTTCTACTTGATTGATTCCAGCTCATGGGTGGTGATAGGCAAGGGTGTGGTGGTGAGCGCCAACTTAGGAGGATTCCAATGGGCCGGGTCTGGAAATCTGAGGAGATAAGCGTCCATTTGGTGTGGACAAACAGTTCTGAACCCAGACTCCATTGGGAGGAGATGCGATGATGCCACTGACAGTCCTGCTGCTGCCCCTTCCTGAGATGTCCTTGGGGACACAGGAGATGCTCAGATTGAGATCAGTACCACAGGCTTTACAGCTTTAGCAGGAAGAATGCAAATATTTAGACACACCACTTGCACCTCACTCAGGAGCCAAATTAGAATCAGAAAAAATAACTTCTTTTTCTCTGCGCCAGGATCACTGCTCTTAGAGTAATGGAGATTACTTGGCTGGGGCACACTGTGAGAGAGCAAATGTTTCCCAAGTGATTGAGGGGATCTTCCTCTGAATTCTAGGGCTCTCTCCACGTGACTGCGCCATAGCCCTCACCACACTCTCCTCTGCTTGTTTGCTGCTTGTCTGTCCCCACTTGGCCACAACGTCTTTGTGGGCAGGCACCATGTTTGACTCATCTTAACCCGGTGCCTATACAGTGTCTGGTTCAAAAAGGCACGCTGAACATGTTTATTAAATGAGAGCTTCCATGGGTGAAAATGGATGAGAAAAAAATTGAATCTAAATTTTTATTAGCTACATATAGAGTCATTGCTTTCTTTTTCTTTTTTCTTTCCAATTTAGAGTCATTGCTTTTATCTATTTTTTATTTTTATTTTTGGTTTTTTAGGGCCACACCCATAGCATATGGAGGTTCCCAGGCTAGGGGTCAAATTTGAGCTATAGCCACTGGCCTACACCACTGCCATAGAGATGAGGGATCTGAGCTGCATCTTCAACCTATAGCAGAGCTCATGGCAACGCCGGATCCTTAACCCACTGAGTGAGGCTAGGGAATGAACATGTGTCCTCATGGATACTAGTCAGATTCGTTTCTGCTGAGCCATGACAGGAACTCCTAAGGTCATTGCTTTGAAATAATATCTCCCTCTTCAAGTGAAGAGACAATTCCCCTTCATTTAGAGAGCCTTTGAAGGAATCTAGCCAGCCTGACTATGGGACTATTGTCTTCTGCAAGTTGGAGTTTAGTTTGAAGGACTTGTGGGAGACAGGCCTCATTTTTAAGGGTGGACCCCATCATGGAGTTGGGTGTCCTGAGGAAGAAGGAAGCCATTGGGGAACTGGCCAGGTGAGAAGATCGTTGTATAATATAACAGGAAACTG
Source organism: Phacochoerus africanus (assembly GCF_016906955.1). Taxonomy (NCBI): domain Eukaryota; kingdom Metazoa; phylum Chordata; class Mammalia; order Artiodactyla; family Suidae; genus Phacochoerus; species Phacochoerus africanus. Next base: position 189,704,988 of record NC_062544.1, read on the forward strand.
TGTAATTAAATCTAGACAGGTGAGTGTCAGACCAGCAGTCTGTCCAAGGTTTTCATGTGCTTCTCCATCTCTAGACTGTCAGCTCCTTGGGGATTAAGTCTCCCCTGCAGTCCCAGCACCTGGGGGAGTATAAGCAGAAATACCTGGAGCTATTTCATGTTTGGAGGCAGACTAGAAACAGGAATGGGAGGGCCAATATACGGGAATGATTGGGAACCTGATGGGGAACCTCCTTAAGGTTTGTTCCCAGATGACCCTTGGTGATGGGGGGAGGGAGGAAAATGATTTTTGAGGGCACCAACTATATGCCAAATGTTACAGAATGGTGGGTGCTTCCAAAATTTCTGAGACTTGATTCATCCCAGTTTAACAATGTTTCTGAAGTTTGAGTAACTTAACTCCAAAGAGCAAAATAATAGAAAAAGAATATTCCAGGTGTGGTGAAAAAAAAAAAAACAAATTTTGAAAGAATTGTGTTTTTAAAACTTTTTTGTATAACTACATTTTGCAAAGCAGTTGAAAAATGCAGTGCATATCCATCATTACTATGCATTACTTTGCATAGATTAAAAACATCTGGATGTTTCTGAAAAGGAAAAAAAATGGCATGTTATGTAAAATCCTAAATCTCTAGGCACATAAGCATGTATACAAAAATAATACATTCTATTTAGTAGTTCTCATAATGAAAAATCAGAATTTGTAATACTCATCCCCTTAAAACTGATGCTATATATAAAAAAATTAAAAAACTGATGCTATATATACACACAGAATATATTTCTAAAGAATAAAACATTTATGTACGTATATATGTAGAATTTTTATTCTTTGGGAATGCTTGCTGATCTGTGGCAGATCCCTCATCCTTGGGAGTTGGTATAATTGCATCTGCAAAATCAAAGGAGAGGATGATGCAACGGCTCCTCTGAGGAGATTTTTCAGTGCCATCTGTTTCCTCCAGCACAGCCTTTCCTCTGCAAACTCCCCTCTCAGCTTGTGTACCTGGCACATATCCATGAAGCCTATGAGGTTTTCACAATGTCACAAGCTTGGGCGGAGCCATTCTGGTCCATCCCTCAGAACTTCTTCTGCTCTGTCCTTGGGCTGTGGTGATGTCACCCTGCAGCCTGTAAAGCCAGGGAGCACAGCACCACACCGTTCCTTTCTGGAGGGCTCCTTTGCTCGGACTCCCTGGGAAACGATCTTCTGTCTTATCTAGTTAATCCTCATAGAACCCCCATTTAACAGGTGAGACAGCTGACACTCAGAGGAGTTAAATACTCTTAATTTGCCCATAATCACATATCCAGGGACTGGCATCAGGAGAGTTAGGACTTGACTCAAGATCAGTCTGATCCCAAGAACTGTGCCCTCTACTTCTGCTGCAGAAGACTTATTGATGAGAACAATGCGATATTAGGGGGATCACTGAGCAGTGGGAACAGCTTTTGATCCACAAATTTGAATGTAGAAGGAATGTCCTTGCTTTGTTTATAACTCAGTAGAATCTGTAGGACAAGATCCCATAGAATTCTTACTCCAGGCTGCCTGTCTCCTGACTGCTTTTGTTCTACCCAAGCTCTGGGAGGACTTTGGGCTGGAGGGGAGGCATCTGGTTCTTAGTGGTCATCGGCTAGCACTGGGGCCAGCCAAGCTATCCATCCTGCCCTCAGGTCATGTCCAGCATTACTCAGTCTCATAACAAACTCCCTTCAGGCCTGACCATTTTCTCTGCTGTTCTCCTGCCATTCTTGGACACAAACCCACAGGCACTCTTGGGGTTGCACAGGACCATTCCCCACTTCTGGACCACACTGGTGCTAGGAAACTCTGTGAGGATCTCTGAGGTCCTGTCTGCCTAGACACATCAAAGCTGGGTATTTCATCTCAGCTACTGCTGCCTCCCAGGTTATCTGCTCTCAGATCCCGCCTTCTGGACTTCTGAAAGAGTAAGCACCTTATGGGCAGGGATTATGTCAAATTCACCTTTATATCCTAGTGCTTATTATCAAGACGTGCATACTAAAAGACCCTCTAAATGCTTTTTGAACTACTGGTTGTCATCTTCCTAGATGTGAAGCCCTACCTACTTTCTTCTGTTGTGTATGATCTGTTTACAAAGTTTATCCTATATTTAATAGGTAAATAATAGGATGGAGAACATGGATTTTAGATCACGAATGTCCTCTTTTATGCATGTCACAATTTAAAACAACAGCCGTATTCCAGGAATTCAGCTGTGTGTGCCCTTGGAGTAGATTCTAGCAGATGCTATTGGCCTCTCACCTATACGCCCTCACCCCACAACTGCAGTACCTGGCAGCCAACTTCCAACTACCAACGCTTCCATTCCTTTGCTTGAGGGTTTTCCTTGGCCGCAAAAGCCATGTTGCTCACCCATGCCACAGTAGGTGCCAGGGTATTCACACCCTCCAGCAGGAGCTTCAGTTAGTTACTAAGAGGAGGTGGTGAATTAAAACCCCAGGCCTCTGTGCCTAGGGTGGGGCATCTCTGGGGATGTTTACCTGCTTCCAAGTGGATCTCTCAGGGGCTTGATTCCAGTTACCCACCCTATGACTGGCTTCATAGGCATCCTTTCCTGGCTTTTTTATCTCATCTTCCTACTCCTTCATCTCCAGAGAAAGGACTTGCGCTTGAATGTTTGTTTAATGGTGCTTCTTGGGGAAACCAACCTAAGAAACAGATTTACAAAGACCCTGAGGTAAGTAATTTTTGTTCTGTATCTACTGGATTATTTTAGGAAGTTATATACAAAAATAATGGAACAAGTGCTGAGGGAGGAGGGAATGAATCAAAATGATCACTGTGGGTTGCTATGAATAAAACTGCCCAGCTTTCCTTGGATACGGCTTGAAATGGCTTCAAAGGTGTTTCCTTTTTGTTTTTTGGCCAAGCCTGTAGCATGGGGAAGTTCTTGAACCAGGTATGGAACCCATGCCATAGCACTGACCACATGACCAGAGCCACAGCAGTGACAGTGCCAGATTCTTACCCACTGTACCGGGCCAGGGATTAAACCTGCATCCCAGTGCTCCAGAGACACTGCTGATCCCTTGCGCCACAGTGGGAACTCCCCAAAGGTGTTTCTTATAAGCATGCATTTTCTGCTTGCTATATATAAACACATTGTAATATTTAACAATATGTATATACATGTACACACACACACACATACACATATGTATTTCCTTCTAAATTTATAATCTGAATGTCGGTGAGCATTTTTGCACATAGATGTTTAGCAAAGTATTTTTGATAATTGTGAAATACTGAAAACAACCTAATTGAGGATCTAGTCAGGGAATTTTGACAAAATTATGGTGTGTCTACTAAATGGAATTTTGTGCATGTATTTAAAATGCCTATTTTAAAATGTGAATCATGCTAATAATATAAGCATGTTAAGGACATTTTCTCTTTATCTGCTAGAAGCCAGAGCCGTGCCTCCACATGCTTTTGCTTATAGTTCCCATAGCCCTTAAAAGTGATGATTCCGAGAGGGTGGCCAAAAGAAGATAAGAGTTGGAAGGAGGACAGGCATGCAGTCTGGCAAAGTGGTGTAAACATTCCAAATTGAGGACATGGGAAGGGAATCAAAAGGAACTGATTCACTCAGCTCCGCTCACCACTTCACCTCCTTGGGCTGTGTCTGCACTCCTACCACCAACAAAGGAGTGGTTAGATGTCTGTCATTTATCGTATGCCTACTGCATGCCCCACAGCATCCTAACTGTTTCGGAAACATCATTTATAATATTTCTAACAACATTCTAGGAAAATACAGTCTCTATTTTTTCAAATATGAGCAGGAAGAATCAAGATGATGTAAGCATCCAGCCTATGATCCCTCAACTGGTTTGCAGAATTCAAACTCTAGTATTTCTTCTGCTTAGAAAATAAGGTCCAGGGACAGAAAAATGACCTTTCTTATGTTCTGAGGAAGTGATTACCAAACTCCAAAAATAAGACTAGGGGATGTGTAACTGTAGGAACTTGGGAAGACAGTCCTAATCCACACCAGGCTGGCTCCTGGTGTGGCCACCTGCAAGGTGACCTTGTTTCTCACCTTGTTTCTTTTAATTATATATTGAACTGACAGTAGACTTGCCAGGGAATATGGCACAAGGGCTTGGCCTTTCCCTTCAGTTGAGCCAGTTCTCAGGGCAGCAAATAATCACCCAACAGGAATTCCAGCTGAGAGGTGTGCATCGAGCCATGTGCCACAGCCATCTGCCTCTCTGAAAGGATGTTTTCCCTGGCTACAGAGAAGTGCAGCAAGTTGGCTGAGTGGGCTTCTTCCTGGCTGTTGAGAGCAGATTGTGTACAACTCCTCCCAACTCTGTTCAGTGACGTGCCGAGGATAGTTTAAAATCAGCCATGGTGTGGGTATTTTGCACCACAGAATCAGTAAACTCTGCAGATTTCACTGCAGAGGGTTTTATCCTAGAGATCCAGTTGATTGCTTGTCTCCCTGAAAGACCAGGGGCTGCTCGGTAGACACAGCCATCTGTCCACTGTGGCAAAGACAAGGTGGTAACATGGTGGTTCATATCATCCATGTCCACAAACCTATTGGGGTTTTAGGGAGCCCATAAGTACATTCCTTTTTCTGAAGCCAACAGACCCAGCTAGCTCTTGGCCCGGCCAGAAGAAGCCCTATACACTGGATTCTGTGGGTCTCAGTCTGGACACAGTTCTGTATTCAGCAGTATGGATATTTTTAAAAGTATCAGATTGTCCTATATCTAGAGGAATATTTGGCAGTGGTGTTCCTATGCACTTTAGTGTGTACAGAGACATACACCCACACACATCTTCCAGCCATGACCCTGCAGAAGGTGTCTACAAAAGAAAATGTCTATAAAAACAATTATGAAACCTCAGAGTCTCCTTCAAGTCTGAGACATCCTGAGTAATCCAGCCATAGGTGGAACATTCTTGTGGGACCTATCTCAGGGTAAGCTTTGCCTTTCCCTCTTCTCTGTGGGGCTGCCTCAGAAGCCTCTGGGACACCTGCACCTGGCCTTCATCCTGATAACCACTGACTTCTACTCTCTTCATTCGTTATGAGCTGATACTTTACATGGGCTAGTCAGCAGGCCACAGGAGAGGTGGCATGCCTCAGTGAGTCTTCACGTTCTTCTATTTTTTTTAAGTGCATGTTCTCATTTAGAAAATGTGGAAATATTCTGCCTTTATCAATCTGCTGGTGTCCTACCTGCTGGAACAATCTAGGCCAGAGAAGCTTTGAACTGTATAAATGGGCTGGTTTCCAGACTTGGCTCTTAGCTCTATTTTCATTGCAATGAACCTGGATATCCCTTTGGAACAATGAAAGGGATATAACTATTTCCACACCTTGAGTTTAGTGTGCAAGATAATTCCTAGTTATTCTTTTTTTTTTTTTGTCTTTTTGCCTTTTTCTAGGGCCGCTTCCTGCGGCATATGGAGGTTCCCAGGCTAGGGTTCTAATCAGAGCTGTAGCTGCTGACCTACGCCAGAGCCACAGCAATGCTGGATCTGAGCCGAGTCTGCGACCTACACCACAGTTCACGACAATGCCAGATCCTTAACCCACTGAGCAAGGCCAGGGATCGAACCCACAACCTTATGGTTCCTAGTCAGATTCGCTAACCACTGTGCCACGACCGGAACTCCAATTCCTAGTTATTCTTTTTTTGTCTTTCTGCCATTTCTTGGACCACTCCCGCGGCATATGGAGGTTCCCAGGCTAGGGGTCCAATCGGAGCTGTAGCTGCCAGCCTACGCCAGAGCCACAGCAACGCCAGATCCGAGCCACGTCTGCAACCTACACCACAGCTCACAGCAATGCTGGATCGTTAACCCACTGAGCAAGGGCAGGGATCAAACCTGCAACCTCATAGTTCCTAGTTGGATTCGTTAACCACTGTGCCATGACGGGAACTCCCAATTCCTAGTTATTCTTGATGTGCTTTTATATACTTGTGTCTCTCAGTGCAGTATAATTCAGAATACTTACTAGGTGGCAAAAAATCAATAATAATATGCTGTTTGGGACATGAATTTGAAAACTGTGGAATGTCTCTGATGTGAATTGGGTCGTGATCTCAGCCTCCACCCAGTGGGCCTCATGAGTCTCCTTCTGTCACAAAACTATAATCTCTTCTGGATCTAATTATGTTTGGACTATAATTTTTTTCATTTTTTATTAAAGTATAGTTGATTTATAATGCTATGCCAATTTCTGTTTCATAGCAACATGACTCAGTCATATATAAATATATTTCTTTTTTAAAATTATAGTTGATTTACAAGGTTATACTAATTTGTGCTATACAGAAAAGTAACCCCACTATGTATACACACACACACACACACACACATTAATTTTCTTTTCTTTTTTTTTTTTTTTTGATCTTTTTGCCATTTCTTGGGCCGCTCCCGCGGCATATGGAGGTTCCCAGGCTAGGGGTCAAATCGGAGCTACAACCACTGGCCTACGCCAGAGCCACAGGAACGCCAGATCCGAGCCGTGTCTGCAACCTACACCACAGCTCACGGCAATGCCGGATCATTAACCCACTGAGCAAGGGCAGGGATCGAACCCGCAACCTCATGGTTCCTAGTCGGATTCGTTAACCACTGCGCCACGACGGGAACTCCTACTTTTCTTATGTTATCTTCCATCATGGTCTGTCCAAAGAGACTGGATATAGTTACCTGTGCTATACAGTAAGACTTCATTGCTTATCCATTCTAACTATAATAGTTTGCATCTACTAACCCAAAACTCCCAATCCATCCCATTCCTTCCCCCCTCTCCCTTGGCAACCACAAGTCTGTTCTCCATGTCTGTTTATGTTTTGTAGATGGGTTCATGTGTGCCATATTTTAGACTCCACATATAAGTGATATCATATGGTATTTATTCTTATTTTCCTGACTTACTTCACATAGTAATCTCTAGTTGCATCCATGGTGCTGCAAATGGCATCATTTCCTTCTTTTTTTATGGCTGATATTCCACTATATATATGTACCACATCTTCTTAATCCATTCATCTGTCAGTGGACATTTAGGTTATTTCCATGTCTTGGCTATTGTGAATAGTACTGCAATGAACACAGGGGTGCATGTATCTTTTTGAATTATAGTTTTGTCTGGATATATGCCCAGGAGTGGGATTGCTGGATCATATGATAGTTCTATATTTAGTTTTCTGAGGACCCTTCATACTGTTTTCCATAGTGGTTGTACCATGGACTGTAATTTTTAAAGCTTTGGGCTTGATTAAAAACCAAAGCAGGAAGGAGTTCCCATCATGGCTCAATGGAAATAAATCTGACTAACATCCATGAGGACACAGGTTTGATCCCTGGCCTCGCTGAGCAGGTTAAGGATCTGGCATTGCTGTGAGATGTGGTGTAGGTCACAGATGCAGCTTGGATCTGTCGTTGCTGTGGCTGCGGTGTAGGCCAGCAGCTACAGCTCCAATTTGACCCCTAGCATGGGAACCTCCATATACTGCGGGTGAGGCCCTAAAAAGACAAAAAAAAAATAGGAATACACTTTAGGTTTTTATAGTTATATCTTCCTGATTGATTATATTAGATTGTTAATATCTCCAGAAGATTTTATTTTATTGAACTTAAGCCTGGACTTTATATCGAAACTCATTTGCCTGTTTATCTACTCAACTGCTTATTAAACACCCATGATGTAGCAGGCTCTGCCCTGGACACCAAGGATTAATGTATGCTTAAGAAATAGAATGAAGAGAAAAACTTGTTAGCGAATCATCCCAATTTAGTTAATCTTACAACAGCAGATTACTAAAAATGGTGGAAAGGTAGAAGAGATATGTAAAGCTGCCTGGGAGAGTCATGAAGCTAAACTTGAAGAGTGAAGAGAGATTTTTCAAGAGGAAAAATAGGGGATGAGCCTTCCAGGCAGAGTGAAAGTTTCAGAGAACAAGGCATTTGGGGAACTAAGAGAAGTGCAGTGTTGTTGGAGTGCAAAAAGCAAGGCAAGCAAGGAGTGAGGCTGAATGTGCCAGATACTACCTAGAAGTGCTTTATATTGATTATCTTGCCTAATTTTGACAATACTGTGAGGGTGGTATTATTAGCCTCATTTAGTAGATGAGGAAACAGGCTTTGAGGGATTATATAACTTACTCAAGATTGAAGACTTAGCAGATGTTAGAGCTGAGATTTGTCTCATTTGCAGAAGTGACATTATTGACCACTATGCAGAACTGCCTCCCCCATGTTTAGCTTCATAGACAAACTTTTTTGGTTTTCAGTCTCATCAAGTAGCTGCCAAAACTCCTGTTTATAATCAAGATATTTTTATTCATAAGATCAGCAGAGGTAGCTGGTGTGGGGCATGCCACACCTTGACTAAGAGGAATGCAAATCACATGCCATTCTTTCAAACACAATAATACCTATATGGCAAAGGAATTTCCATTTCAAATCTGAGGCTCAATAATTATCAGATAATCAAATTGTAGCCTCATCAAACATGGGGTACATCCTTACAGCTTTGGCAGGGTTTGAGCTGTCAAGGGAGTTTTGGAGAGAACCATTTAAAATTAGAGGGATGACTATGTTTATTAAAAAGCATGAGGAGGAGTTCCTGTGGTGGCGCAGTTTTAAAATTCCAACTGTAGCGGCTCGGATTGCTACAGAGGTACAGGTTAATCCCTGGCCAGCGCAGTGGGTTAAAGGGATCCAGCATTGCCTCAACTGTGGTATAGGTCACAGCTGCAGCTCAGATTCGGTCCCTGGCCCAGGAACTTCCATAAAATTAAATTAACAAAACAACTGAAAAATGGTTGAGGAAACCAGGTGCCTTCGGCACTTCCACCACTCTGCTTCTCCTGAGTCTTTTCATTCTCCTAATCCTGTAGCCTGTGCATGAATAGCCAGCCCAGCATGATGGAAATGTCAGTGAACCTAAATCTAAGATCTTAAGTTCGGTCACTTAGTCACTGTAGGATCTTGGGCAAGAAATGTTCTCTTTTTCACTTCCTTGCCTATGTAGAAGATTGCTTAAAAGTGAAGACTCTGGGGCCGGATTTCCAGACCTCAAATCCCAGCTTTGCCATTCCCAACCCTGTGCCCTTGGGCAAGACACTGAATGGCTTGTGTATTGATTTTCACATCTGTAACTCAAGGATAGTGATAGCACCTGCCTCTTGGCGTTGTTGGGAAGAGTAACTGAGATCATTCATAGGAGTTTCTTTGAATAGTGTTTGGTGGGGAATACTTTAATTCCCGTTATTTTCTTCTAATTTTATGCCTTCCTGCTCCATTCCAGACTAAGTGCTTATTTCTGGGGAAAATCCTTTCTCTTTAAATTTTTTTTTTTCACTAAAGAAAGCCAGTGTGAACTTCTGTGTATTCTAGGACACTTGGCAGGCACTGCATCGACCTCCAGCCTTGGTTGGCACTTGGTGTCCTTTGTTGCTGCAGCATCCTAAGACCAAAGAATCCATTTTGTTCCAGAAAAACAATGGTGACCTTATATCCTGTTTTGCTCTGTGGTAAGAATTATCGTCTCTTTGCCATAACCAAACATTATGATCTTCACATAATGGAAAAACAAATATCTATGAACTTTTTACTTGTTTCTCTTAAATGCGGGGAAACCTACTATTTTAAGTTGACAGATTCTAGTGGCAATAAATCATATTGCTATGGAAACCATGCCCAATCACCACTGAAACGTGGTTGCTATATATGTTCTTTAAATGTGTGTCCTCGAAGCATTATGTTTTAGCACATATTTGACTTTCGATTCTGTTTCCATAGTGTTAGACGAGTGCCTGTCTGCTGACTGTCTCTGTGTTCGGTCTTTTAGGATCCTTGCTGTC